>NC_071505.1:137993491-138593491 GCF_027887155.1 Malaclemys terrapin pileata
GCCAGGTGATCTTTACTGCTCCAAGAAGCAATTTCACTTGGCCCACTCCTACTGTTCCCATTTAGCATGTGCTGCCCATGGCGACAGGCTCACTAGCCATCTGCAAGGGGAGAGAATCTAGACACTGCCACCAACAGACTATCTGTTTTGGGGATATTATACTTATTGCAACACGTGGAGAGGTCCTGGCTGGCTTCTTGACTGTGGAGAATAGGCTTCCTGCACCTTATTCTCACCCCTTACCTGTGCAGGAGAGAGCAGGATTTTGCCCTGTTGAAAGGTGCTAGATAATCTGAGAGTGTGGATGGATGTGACAGAGGAGGCCTGATTCTGATCTTAGGTACAGCATTGTAACAGTAACTGTACTCCTGGTTTGCACCAGTACAAGTGAGATCAGAATCTGTTCCAGGCAGGGGCGGCTCCAGGCACCAGCCCACCAAGCACGTGCCTGGGGTGGCAAGCTGCGGGGGACAGCCTGCCGGTCGCTGTGGGGGCAGCAGTCAGGGAGCCTTCGGCGGCATGCCTGCGGGAGGTCTGCCAGTCCCACGGCTTCAGCGGCAATTTGGTGGCGGGTACGCCGAAGCCAATGGGACCGGCAGGCCTCCCACAGGTGCGCCGCCAAAAGCCGCATGACTGTCATGCTTGGGGCAGCAAAATACATAGAGCTGCCCCTGGTTCCATGGTGTCGTATGCCCTCATCTCCTCTTCCTTTTTATATGTTCTCTTCAGCATTTAGGGCCAAACCTTGTGGTTCTTACTCAGATAAAATTCCTACTGAACTCAGTGAAAATCTTGCTTAAATACTCACTGTAGATTTGGGCCCTTAACATCTAAAATTGTTTTTAAAATTGTTATTCATTCAGTGCTGAAACAACTATTATTGTTTCCTCAAACACTTACAGTCTCTTTTCCTGGTCTCTTTTTCAGTATCCCTTGATCACCATTCAGGTAAGAGACTTGCTTTTTAAAATGTGTCACCTATAAACGTGAAATCCTGAGTGTGTGTGTGAGATATACTTAACTAGTCACATTCTGCTCTCAGATCCACTGGTAGAAATGCACAGTATTTCTATGGAATCCAGTGGAGCAAGTCCAGCTTTACAAGCAGAGTTTAGCCCAATACTAGTTAAAATTGTCCTGTTCATATGGTATTTCTATTTCCTCTCCTTCCTATCAAGAGTTCCAATTGCTTTGGTTTATAGTTTGCATAACTTGCCCCGCTAAAGCAAGGAACAATTGTAGATAATGGATGCAATTACTAGCTGCTTTGGACCATGAAGTGTTTTAGAAATTATATGGCATGTTGTGCTTTTGTTAATAAGTGAGAAAGTTTCAGTTCCCTTCCAAGCATGCATGCCTGCAAGATTTCACTTGTACTGTGAAGTCCGGCCATTAATTGTTGCATACAGTGAAATTTTAAACATTACCGAGTTTGACATTGTTCACTAACAAGCACAAGGCAATTGCTAGAAAGTCTTTTTTTTTAACCAATGTAGAATGAGAGAGGACAAAAGGCTATGGGAGCCCAAATAACTGTGTGGGGGGTGGGGTTGTAGAGTGTCTCTTCTCTCCTTCCAGTTGGGGAAAACTGGGACAATGGAGGGGCAGGATGTGGGGAAGGGTTTGTGTGTGGGATAAGATAAGGAAGAAAGATCCCCCTTCTTCACCCTTTCCCACCCCTTCTTCATAACAGCATGGAAAGCTGGAACCTTCTGCAGTATAGGGCAGGGTGGGAGAATGTAGGGTTTATCTATTGTTGAAACGGGATAGCAATTCTTCCCTAATTCACGGGGATGTGTTGGTTAACAGGGTGCAAGCAAACAATATGCATTTTAATACAACCTAATGAAAGTGTATACATCTAGGAAAAAAGACTGTAGGACATACATACACAGTGGGGGATTCTATCCTGGTAAGCAGTGATTCTGAAAAAGATTTAGGACTTGTGGTATATAATCAACTGAACATGACCTCCCTGTGCAATGCCGTGGCCAGAAGAGCTAATAAGATCCTTGGATGTATAAACAGGGGAATCTTGAGTACGAGAGAGAGGTTATTTTACCTCTGTATTTGGTATTGGTGAGACCATTGCTGGAATACTGTGTCCAGTTCTGGTGCTCACAATTCAAGGAGGATGTTGATAAATTGGGGAGGGTTCAGAGAAGAGCCACAAGAATGACTAAATGAGCCCTCTGAGGCTATCCATCTATTTAGCTTCACAAAGAGAAGGTTAAGGGGTGACTTCATTACAGTCTATAAGTATCTACATGGGAAATAGATATTTAATAATGGGCCCTTCAATCTAGCAGAGAAAAGTAGCCAGCGGGGGGAAGTTGAAGCTAGACAAATTCAGACTAGAAATAAGGTGTACATTTATAATGGTGAGAGTGAGTAATTATTGGAACAATTTACAAAGTCTCGTGGTGGATTGTCCATCACTGACAATTGTTAAATCAAGATTGGATGTTTGTCTAAAAAATATGCTCTAGGAATAATTTTGGGGAAAATGTATGGCCTGTGTTACACAGAAGTCAGGCTAGATGATCACAGTGGTCCCTTCTGGCCTTGAAATCTATAAATCTATGAAACGGGGGGAAGTGTGGGGAAAGTCAGGCTAAATTCAACATGCACCAAATTTGTAAGGTGGAAAGAGCTAGAAGACTTAGGGCTGGTCTACACTACCGCTTAAGTCGATGTAACTTATGTCACTCAGTGGTGTGAAAAAAGACACCCTCCCACCCCGCAGCGACATAGGTTATATTGACCTAAGTGCTGTCCACACTGGTGCTGTGTCAGCAGGAGATGTTTTCCCACTGACATAGCTTCTGCCTCTCGCAGAAGTGGAGTAATTATGCTGCCACAGAGCGCTCTCCTGTTGACATAGAGTATCTTCACCAGGCATGCTAGAGCAGTGCCTCTGCAGCACTGCAGCTGTGCTGATGTAGCATTGTAGTGTAGACTTGCCCTCTGATATTTACTATAGACAGCATTGATTAGTGTCACATATAGGTATGACAACAACTTACTTTGTGTCTTTGATTCCTGTTGCATGTGCTAATAGCAAAACATTAAGTTCTGCGTCAGCAGGAGACAGGCTACCCATTCTGGGAAATGTCAGCTAGATGGAGGCTCAATAACATACCAGCCTTCCGTTAAGAAAAATAAACTAGCTGTGTCTGTGCCTATCTTCCTGCTCCCTCTGTCCCCTAGGATCCTCAGGGCAATCGGATCTTCCAGTGGCTGAATGTGACATCTCAGGTGGCCATCGTCCAGCTCACGTTCCAGTTAATCAAAGAGCCAATGCTGGGCAACTACCAAATCAATGTGGAGAAGAAATCGGGATCTAGCACTCGTCACTCATTCTCTGTGGAGGAATATGGTTAACACCTGCTGTTGCTATTATTTGCACTAGGAAAAAATAGTTGGAGTAGGGTCCAATCTGTCATAGTTAGACCCAAATTGCAACACCCCCCCACCCAAAAGTGTGCATTGCTATCTATGGGGTCTCCTGACCCCATTGTGAATGGACCAAGTCTCTACCCTGTCCTCAGTGGAGTCTAGAGACCTGAGCTGGTGTCCAGACTCACCTCATCTTTGGAGTTTGGGTCTGCAGGTAACTCAAGAACAAGACAAATTTGTTCATGTGTTACCTGCAGACCCAAACTTCAGACTAAACTTCATCCCGAAGCATAGCCCTTCCTAGGGTTTGTCTCTAGGACCGCCTCTGTCTTAGTTCATTCTGGCCCTTAGGGACGTTCTCAACCAAATTAGAGCCACCAGAAATTATCCTGGATTTTCATACAAGGTTTGAGTTCCTGAGCCAGGGATGACTCAACAGAACAGGCCCGCACTCCTTTCTGTACAAGATCTTAGTCTGTGGTCCAGTTGCACTGCAAATTCCAGGGTGTTCTGTTCTGGCTTCTGGTTCAGCCCACTCCAAAGACAAAGTCTGTTTGCAGAATTCAGAATGCAGAAATCCATCTAGATCCAGGGTTTGCATTTTGAACAACCCCAAGTCTGGGTTATTAGAAGCTAAGGTTTTTGCATTGGGGATGTCTCTCACAAGAGATACATTTTAACAGCAATGCACTATACTCAACCTGCCAAAGGTACTGACCCCAGTTTGCCAGCTCTTTGGACCAAGACTGCAGCCCTGCACAAATCTCTCTTTTGGACTGTTCATACTGCAATCAGGAAGTGTGACTGCAGCCTGTGTAGACATACCTGAGCTAGCTTTGAGCTAGCTAGCAGTAGGGGCTGCAGCTGCTAGAATATGGACCCAGGGTCTTGGGTGGGTGTGGCTAACCCAGGCAACTCCCCCACTACTTCTGCACTGCTGAGGCTTCACTGCTATTGCTACTCCGGCTAGCTTTGATCTACATGCGCTGCAATCACATCATGTGACTGCAGCATATGCTTTATGTCTCTAGGTATCTTTCAGTCATTGAACTCCACTTGTCTTCTGTTTCTCCCCTTTTTACCCCTTTTTGTTCCCAGAGACATTCTGACACTAATTGCCTTTAATAAATGTGCCATTTGAGAACTAGAGAGAAGAAACAAAAAGCCAAAGAACAGTAGTAAAAAGCCAAAGAACAGAAGTTAAACATCTCCTCTAGGTGCAGGCTGTGAAAAACTCCTCCTCGGCAGGTTATGAAACTTGAGTTACAAACATTAAAGGTTGGCACTAGGAACTAACCTTTATCCTAGCAGCATTCACTAGCTTTCTCAGCACATAGTGAGGAGTCTAACTAAACACTGCTTGTTTTATGGCTTATCCTTCCTTAAGTAGCACCTCAGAGCAAATCCATTACTTATCTATGTCGGGTTTACTGATAGCTAGTGGAGCATTTTCACCATGATCCCCAAGTGTTAGATCATTTTCTTGGTCCCTTTCACCAACCCAATTCAGAGCACTCTAGTTCCCACCTGCTGTGTGTTAGTAGTAACTAAACAACTGGGAGGTCCATTTCTCGCATAGGAGCTAATGTGCCTTTTTCCCCCCCACACTAGTGCTACCAAAGTTTGAAGTTATGGTCCATGCACCAAAAAGTGTCTCAGTCCTGAATCCTGATTTGACAGTGAAAGTTTGTGGTGTGTAAGTATCTGATACAGTGCTGCAGAGAGACTGGGGGCAGGGTGAGACCTTTCCCAGAGAGACAGACAAGAGGGCAGACTCATCAGCATATGGGGAGGAGGACAAAGCCATCAGAAGAGGCTGATCAATATTGATTTTGGGAATAGCGGCCTACATTTATTTGTGTTCCTCTGGCTTGTGGGTGGATGGGAATCTTATTGTTTGCACAGGTGTATGGTGGGTTTTACACAACATTATCTGCTTCCTTACGGACCCCCTGGGATGGGCTCACCCCCCTTCAGTGGTTATTTGAGGAGTAGGCTCTGCTAAGCCAGCAAGTAGCATGGAGTTAAAGCCTAGCAAGGGATTCAGCATCCAAGCGGGCTATGGACCCTGAGCTGACCCTATCCAGTGTAGCTGAGAACAGTTGGGCTCAGTCCTTTAAAGGGGCTGAGTAACTCTTACACAAGGAGAGTATTATGTCGAATCTAAAGGTGAAATCCTGGCCCAACTGTCATCAAGGGGAGTTGATTTGCCTTCCTCTGCCTCAGAGGATCAGCTTCATCCCAGGACATCAGTGGACTCACCCCAGAGAGAAATTGGGCCCCAAACGGTGGTGGCAGTGATTTTTAAAATACGAAGTTTAAAAAGTAGGGGTAGGCTTAAGATTGCATTTAAACTTCCCCAAAGCTCAGGGAGTTGCTCAAATCCTGGGTTTGGCTCAGACATGTCTCTATTGCAAAACTGAGGCAACTGTCATCAAAGTATTTCAGAGTGGATGGCCCAAAGGCCTAGACAACAGTATACCCACTTTCTGTACCTTTAGGGAAATAGATTAGAGCACAGAGAGCTTTAGAGTTCGTCTGTGGGAAATTGTTCTGCACTGCAGAAGAGAATCAAGTGTCTGTGAAACAATGTTTACTAATGTGGGGGATGCTAAACTAGCTTAAGGGGGACCCACAGGGCACAGATCAGCATGGCCAAAGAAAGATCCTGGACCCCCAGTCCATGTCCCCCACACTCTGCAACATGCTGCTGAGTCTGCAAGTCAAATAGCAAGTAGTTCTTTGACAGCCAACCACCTTCCTTTCCTGCTGCTGTTGTGGTCCTGGCTATGTAGAGCCTGGCAAAATATCTCAGTCTGAACCTTTTCCCAGTAAAACATGCCAATTCAAAGACACCAAAACATTTTGTGTATTCATGTCAGTTTAAATTCACTCAAAGATATGAAAAAATTAAAACATTTTGTTTTGACATTTTGGAAATGAAACATTTCTATTTTTGATTAAAAACAATGTTTTGTTTAGAAATTTCCCTTTTAAAATTTTTTTAAATGTTAGTAAATTCTTGAAATTGAAACAATTTTTGTTGACTTTTTAATTGCCAAAAAAATGTGAAAATTTTCATTGTCCATTCTACCTAATATATACAGATCCCCCCTGTTTTTTTGGAATGGCTAGCAAACCGAAAAATCCCTTATTCACTCAGCTCTACCCACATGAATGTGGCAACAGGCTAATGCAGCAGCTCCAATGTCTCTGCTCTGCTGGTGCAGCACTCACCTCAGCCTCTGGTGGCATCAAGTTGAGGCATCTAGTGAGTGGGGTCCTGAGGAAGGGCAGGAGCTGCTGGTGGATTGCAGAGAAAAGAGGGGAGTTGGCAATAAACAGAGAAAGCGAAGAAAATGTTAAATAGAGTGAAAATGAAAAAAGGCAAGATGAAAAGGATAAATGAGACAGAAAACAAGCAGAACAAAGGCATGAAGATGGCAGATGCATGGGGACACGGAGGGGAAGGGCTGCATCATAGAAAGGTTGGGAATCGCTGCTCTAAGAGCAACGTGGAGGCCCCTTCATGGGACACAGATTGCCCTGTTTAAGGAAATGACAGGACGTTTCATTAGGACAAATGAGTATGGGGCAATGGAGATACTAAGAAATAAAGGTAAGCTGCAATGTCCTCAGACAGTGAGAGTTGTCACCAGGGTACAGAGGTTGGCATGAAAATCCACACCATTGCTGCTCACAGGTAATTAACCTTTCTGCAGTATTCAGAAATCTAGACAGAAAGCACACAAAATTACTCCCGTCTCTGGGTTCCCAGGCGTGGGGCGGATCCTGGGTCTGTAGCTGTACATTAGCTCAGGTCAGTCTCTTGAGCCCCTAATTCACTGTTGTGTTTTCTCCTCCACTAGGTACACCTATGGCCAGCCTGTCGAGGGGAGAGTCCAGCTCAGTGTGTGCAGGGATTTCAGTTTGTATGGAAACTGCAAGAGAGACCCACTTTGTCAGTCTGTTACCAAAGAAGTATGATACACAATAGCTATTTAGAAAAGATTCCCTTCCTTCCCGCCTCTCCTTTCACCCCTTCATTCCTACCTTCTAATGCAGGGAGTACAGGACTGAGACTCAGGAGACCTGGGTTCTCGTCCCTGCTCTGCCATTGGCCTGCTGGATGACCTTGAGCAAGTCACTTCACTGCTCTGTGCCTCAGTGTCCCCATCCGTAAGGTGGGGATAATGATACTGGTCTCCTTTGTAAGTTGCTTTCAGATCTATGGGAAAAAGTGCTACAGAAGAGCTTTATATTGTTGTTGTTATTATCTTTGCCTCCTCTCCCCAATCCTCTCTTGATCTTTGAACATAAATTGTATTTTAACTAGTTTTGACCCTTCTCCCCCCCCATATTGTGAGTGGGATTTGAGTCCTTTGGGTGGGTGGATAGCTTTGGGATAGAATCACAGAGCATTTCCCCAATATATTTGGGGCTGATGCGGGTCCTTGGCTACATGGAACTCACTGGCTAAATATCTATCTAATCTAAAGTGCCAGTGTCTATAGGGCTCCAGGCACCATAGGAACTAACCACAATCTAGATAAAGGTACTTCCAGAATCAGAGAGGAAATATCCTTCATTGAAATAATATTGGGGATGGTTGTGTACACCAGTTAAACACATTAGAATCTGTCTCATGGGGAGAAGGGATGTTGACCAAGACACTGGGTTCTCTCCAGCTCTTGGAAAAGTACCATAAGATTCCTCTCTTCAGGAAGAGTGAGAACTGCTCCCAACCTCTCCCTGAAAAGAGAGGACCTTTAAAACAGCACGGTCTGCCATCCTGCATTGCTGTCCTGCAGTGTTAGCACTCAGTGGCTTCCTCAATACAGGGCAGAATGGCAGGGAGCTTGTTTAAAGTCTAGAAGGCAGACTCTAACAGTGCAGTGTTTCCAGGCATTGGGCATAGCCCCAGAGAGTCAGCAATGGATAGGAGCCCAAGTCTTAGCAAGGAATCTGTACTGTGGTTCCGCTGACCCAGAGACAAGAGACCTACCAGCTAAGCCAGGCACAAGTATATCATAATGGTTTTTTGTATGAATATTCTACTGTTATCTTTGCTCAAGCGAGTAAGCCAACACCCTCTTTGCCCCCTTTGACAAGAAGACCCCCAGTTCTCCTGACCCTGCACAGAACTGGGCTCTTTCCCTGCTCACTGACTATTTTCTTCCCTTCTCAGATGGGGAAGGATGGCTGCATCTCCCATGTCTTCAGCTCCAAGATCTTTGAGCTTAATCGCTCTGGGTACCAGATGAACCTTGATGTGAAAGCAATCGTGACAGAGAAAGGAACAGGTAACACCTTCCAATCAGTCAGAGACTGGGGTACAGTGATGGAAAAGGGTGTTGGAGAGAGAGAGACTGCTCTGTGGGTCAAAGCTTTGGCTGCCCAGTCAATTCCCAGTAGGGTGACCAGATGTCCCAATTTTATAGGGACCGTCCCGATTTTTGGGTCTTTTTCTTATATAGGTTCCTATTACCCCCCACCCCCGTCCTGATTTTTCACATTTGCTGTCTGGTCACCCTAATTCCCAGAGAAGATCCATTTTATAAACACAGTGACAAACTATTTCCAAGGCAAACACTTAGTTGGTTAATTTGTCTCTATTTAAACAATGTTAAATTCAAGACTAATTAATGTCTCATCTTCATCCTGGGTCTGTCTTGCAGGTGTGCAGCTCACCGGCTCTGCCTACATTTCCATAAGCCAGGTGCTGGGCAGTGTGCGGTTTGAGAACATGGATCAATCCTACAAAAGGGGAATTCCTTACTTTGGACAGGTAGGCCAGCAGCAAGGGACCCTCCAGGACAAACTACTGTATCCTGGGTGATAGAAGGGGTCTGCGAGGTAGGGGAGTTGTGTTTTGGGGTCCAGCAATGTGACCAAAAGTCTTTCACCAAAGGAGGTTTTCTTCCCCAAAGCTTCATTCTTTCTACTTAGACTGCACAGTTTAGAACAAAAGAATTATTTTCTTAAACAACATTTGTCCATCCTTGGCTACAACTCAGTTCTTCAGCTAGTCGATACGGACCTCTGATTACCAATAAGTTTACTGCCTTTGTTCTGAGGTCTGGTCTATAATGAGGGGAAATGTTTTGTGTTTAAAAAAATGTTAACTAACATGATTTTAACTAATTAACATGATTTTAACTACAAGTTAAATGTGATTTAAGTTTCCCCCCCACCCCACAGGTTTGGCTATGACCAGTTAACTGGAGCTAATTGAAGCTGTTTTTTTTTGTTTTTTTTTAATGTTGGAAAACAACAGTTTTTGTTTTAATTCACTGAAAAATGCATTTTTTTTTGACAAACAAAGTTCACTTAGCAATTTTTTTTATCTCAGAATGTTTCATTTTGTTATGATGGGGAAAATGCCCCATTTTTAAAATTCTGTTTTCTTCAACTAGAAGAAGAAAGGGAGAAATTAAAGTAAGATAAAGTTGGAAAAAGAATTATTTTCTCTTTTTAATTTTTTTTTCACGGGCAAAAGGTCAATGTATGTTGACAGAGCGATGTATGCCCGAGCTGGAGCCTGGGCTCAAGTCAAACCCCTCTTGTGTCCACACCAACTGTGCAAACCTAGGGCTCTGACCATGGTCACAGGAACTGCAGTGCTGGAGGGTCTGAGCCCATGTTAAGCTGGGACCTAAGGTCTGAGCCCTATTGCTTTCCTGTGGGCATGCAGCCCCCACTTGACTCAGATTCCGGAAGTCCTCCGGATGTATCCCAGAGTTCCAGGTGGCAGGGGAGCAGCACTGCAGGCTGGCCATTACTGCCTGTCCGAGTGCACTCCCCCTTCCGTCTCTGGTTCCTCCTCGCTGCTTGCGGAGCTTACCCCAAGCAGGCAGCAGAAGTGACAAGGGGAAGCGGCTTCCAGCTGCCAGGATGTTGGGAGTCATCTGTCCCTGAGTTGGGAACCCAGCCACTCCCCATCCTTGCAGAGCAGCGTTTGGTCCTCACTTTGCTCTCTGGCCCTTGCTCCTAGGCCCCCCTGGGGCTGCTTGTACTGGGCAGAGTGCACTGTGAAGGTGGCAAGTGGTAGACAGCCCCAAAGCTTCCCCACAGCCAGAGGTGGATTAAGATATATTGACAAGTTTCAGAGTAACAGCCGTGTTAGTCTGTATCCGCAAAAAGAAGAACAGGAGTACTTGTGGCACCTTAGAGACTAACAAATTTATTAGAGCATAAGCTTTCGTGGACTACAGCCCACTTCTTCGGATGCATATAGAATGGAACATATAATGAGGAGATATATATACACACATACAGAGAGCATAAACAGGTGGGAGTTGTCTTACTAACTCTGAGAGGCCAATTAATTAAGAGAAAAAAACCACACATCACTGAACAAAACCACTAACCCAGGAACCTATCCTTGTAACAAACCCCGATGCCAACTCTGTCCACATATCTATTCAAGTGACATCATCATAGGACCTAATCACATCAGCCATACCATCAGGGGCTCGTTCACCTGCACATCTACCAATGTGATCTATGCCATCATGTGCCAGCAATGCCCCTCTGCCATGTACATTGGCCAAACCAGACAGTCTCTACGCAAAAGAATTAATGGACACAAATCTGACATCAGGAATCAAAATACTCAAAAACCAGTGGGAGAACACTTTAACCTGTCTGGTCATTCAGTGACAGACCTGCGGGTGGCTATATTACAACAGAAAAACTTCAAAAACAGACTCCAAAGAGAGACTGCAGAGCTAGAATTGATATGCAAACTAGACACAATTAACTCCGGTTTGAATAAGGACTGGGAATGGCTGAGCCATTACAAACGTTGACTATCTCCCCTTGTAAGTACTCTCACACTTCTTATCACACTGTCTGTACTCGGCTAGCTTGATTATCACTTCAAAAGTTTTTTTTTTTTTTTTTCTCTTAATTAATTGGCCTCTCAGAGTTAGTAAGACAACTCCCACCTGTTTATGCTCTCTGTATGTGTGTATATATATCTCCTCATTATATGTTCCATTCTATATGCATCCGAAGAAGTGGGCTGTAGTCCACGAAAGCTTATGCTTTAAGATATATTGGGGCCCTGGGTAAAAAGAACATTGAGGGGCCCCCCACATCCCCTCCTGCCATGAGGCCCTGCCCCCTGCCCCTCCCCTTCTCCCAAGGCTCCACCCCCTGGTCTGGCCACAGGCCAGGCCATGGTAAGAACTGCCCAGGGAGCCTGCACTGCTGTGGGGAGCCTTGAGCACTCTGGTCCCCCGCCCAGGGCAGGCGGAGGGTCTGGGGTTCCCCACAGCTGCCCAGGCTCCCTGGGTGGCTTTTACCCAGCCTAAGACAGTGGTCCCCAAACTGTGGAGTGCACTGCCTAAGGGGGGCACAGAGGAATATTTGGGTGGGAGGTGCAGTAGGACCCAGGTTAGCGTCCACAGGGAGTGGGGAGGGAGTGCCACCCATCCCTGCTCTGCCCCCAGGTCTGCTCCGGACCCACTCCAGCCCTGCCTCCAACTCCAGCTGTGGCTCTGCTCCTGGCCATACCCCAGCCGCACCTCTGGCCCTGCTCCAAGCCCTGGCCCTACTCCTGGCCCCCCAACCGCAGCCCCCGCCCCCACCACGACCCCCGGCTCCTTTTCCCAGCTCTGGCCCTGGCTCCCAGTGGGGTGCAGACCAGGTAAGGGGGGGCACAACTGAAAGTTTGGGGACCCTGGTCTAGGGTAACCATATGTCCCGTTTTGGCCCTGGATGTCCTAACTTGTTAGGCAAAACTCAGCATTTGTCCCATTTGCTCTTGTTAACTGATCACCAGCTGGCAAGAGTAAATGGTACAAATCCTCAGTTTTGCCAAAAAGGGACTCGGGGGGAGGGGGGGGAGTTGGGGCTCAGGCAAGCCCTGCGCAGGGGAGGAGGGGGCTTGGGCACGTGACTCAGGATGGCTCCAGGTGTGGGAGAGGGGGCTCAGCCAGCTCCACATGGAGGGTTGGGGGGGAATATACTCATTCACTCTCTACACAGGCTCCGTCTGTCTTCCAGCCTGGCGGGGATGGGGCCTCAGGGGGAAGAGGAGGAGCAGGGCAGAGGGGTGGGGGGGAAGGAGCAGGGGGTGGGACCATAGTGCCAGTGCTCCTGTGTAGCCCCCAAATTAGCCAGGGCCCCTGGACTCGGGCCCCTTTGGCCCATACGGTAATCCGCCACTGGCCACAGCTGCCCATGGTGGCAGCTCTGACTACCTCCTCGCTGTGGGGAAGTTGTGGGGCTGGTTCACACTTGCCACCCTGACAGTGCACACAGCCTGGACACCCCTGCCCACTCTGCCTCAGTGTGGACACCATTTTAACCCTAGCTTAAGAATTTTTTGACTGAAGTGTAGATGCTCAAGCCCAGGATTCCCTGAAATAGGTCAGTTGACTTGAGCCCTACTAACCCTAGGTTTACATTGCAGTGTAAACATACCTTCAGAGAGAGAGTGTGTGAAAGTATTACTTTTAAAAGTGAAAGTGTTACTTTCTCTGCAGGTGTTACCTTTCATGTTTAGAAGTTCAAGTACTACTCCTTCTTACTTTTTAGTACTCCCCCTCCCCCACGTGCACACTCTTTTCCAGTGGAAAAATAAGGAAAGGGAAAAAAGAGAGGGAACTCCACCCCTCCCACCAACCGAATGAAAGCAACTAACCAAACAAAATGAAACAAAAGAAAGACACCCCCAAAGCAAACACCAATCCCATTCCTAAAACAAAACAAAATTGAAAGAAGGTAGGCATTTTCAAAATTTTCATTTTAAAAGTATGGGAAAGTACCAAAGTTACAGGCATGTTTTCAACTGATTGTTTTTCTAATTTTTGAAAAACGAAAGTTTCATCAAATTAATGTTTGTGGTTAAAAAAAAATTAGTTTGACAAAATCCAATTTTTTCAGTGAAAACCCTTTTTATTAAAAAGTTTTGACCAGCTCTACTGTTAATACATTTTTAAACACAACTGTCTTTGTATACAGTAAGGGAAAAATTGAGTTTATCATCAGTTAATGTTTTCTCATGCAATGCTTTTTCCCAGTAAAGACAAAAGTTTGATTGGGTCTTTGGTTCCCAGCTCTGCTTCATTACTTTACTCTCCAGGGATTCTGAACAGGGAGTTAGCTTGTTACCTGCTAGTAATTTAGGTTGGATCCCAGCACCCTGGCAATAGATTATAATGAAATGCCATTTTTTTTGACCATACTATCTCGTTCTGGGTTTCCTGGCTCCCACTGGATGGCATTACTCCCTGCAAAAGAACCACACTATTATTATTCTTGAACACATGCACGCATGCACACAGACTCAAAACACAGTTCAATTACTAGGCTTATGGAATATAGCTAATGGAATAGGGAGTTATGTAACTCTACATTTCCCAGACAGCTCACAGTCTAATGTATGAATAGCAAGGATGTGGGATTAGAACCAGGGAATATCGTGGCTGGAAGCTGTAGTGGGTTCAAAAACCAGAGATGAAAGAAGAAGGTGTCCAGCAAGTGAGGAGGAGTCCTTGAGCCACGAAGAAGAAGGTGGATGAGAAGTGTGTGCCCTTAAACTAGGAATGAGTAGTGGGGAGTGAGCAGATAGGGGATGAGGGGGGGAACTGTGTGTGTCCTTGCACTTGAAAGAGATAGTGTAAGTGAAGCGGTGCACCTGAGGAAGTCCCACACATGCTAAGATGGCTGCCATGATGTTGTGACAGCCATTTTAACTCTTGGATATTTGTTTCTGGGGGTAGAGTTGTATTAGATGGAAAACAAACACAGGCCAAACATACATGTCCATACTCAAATGGATTAGGAACTTAACATTGGTCTTCTACCTCTCTGAGACCCTCACGTTCCCTTTTCCTTTAGGTCAAACTGGTAAATGAGGATGACTCACCCATCGCAAATGAGGTTGTCCAGCTGCTCCTCAATGACAAGAATGTGGGCAACTACACCACAGATGGGAATGGCACCGTTCAGTTTTCAATTGACACTTCTGAAATGTTCAATCCTCAATTTACCCTGAGAGTGAGTACCTGAAGAGCTAATGGGGAAAGGTTGTATTCCCATGGGAGGCACTGTGTTGGGGAGAGGGATGGCTGCTCTTCACCCATTGCCTAGAACCTGTGTCCAAAGAGGATGGGTTGAGGATAGTATTCTAGTGATGGACTGTGCTTTCTCTGGCTCCTTTCATGCTCCAATGATCACATAGCACCTTATAAAGTAGTGAGCTAAATATCTCAGTTATTGCAATGATTATAAAAGTAAATACAGCAGCTTTTGTGTGCTCTACAATATCGCAAGCATTAGCTGACTTTGGTAAGAGAGGACATGCTGGCCAGGAGCAGTGAGGCAAACGGTTGGGATTTGAAGAAAAAAGGGAATTGATTGATTTAGCCTTTTTTACCTTTTTCTTTTCTCTTTTTCTTTTTCTTTGTATCTTGTCTACAAAATGATTGTGACTTTCACAGACTGGTTTTTCTTCTGCTCCTTTTGGCACTTCTCTGCTTTTGCTGTCACCTCTCTCCAGGTTGCTAGAGATGGTTTGCTGTCACTTACACTACCTGGGCAGTTAGCTTTAGATAAAATGCCTTATCAACGGCTTGTGAATTTTAGTCTCTTATTTGTGGGAGTGATTTGCTGTTTCCACTGCCTCCCCAGTGAAACATCAGTTTCTTTTCTCCCTTTCCCCCTTTCTTGTCAGGTGATCTATAAAACCAACGACAACTGCAATGTAGTTGGTTGGTTGATACCTTACTATCCTGAGGCCTATTACTCTGTCCAGCGCTTCTACTCCCGGACTAACAGCTTTGTGAAGATCAAGTTGGAGCCGGAGGTGTTGAGCTGTGGCCAGCAGAGGTCAATCACAGTGCACTATGTCCTGAACAAATACGGGTACGGGAAGATCACCAGTGTGAAATTCTACTATGTGGTAAGTGTCAGGTGGCTTCTGTGAGTCCCTAAAAGAACTCAGTTTGGGATCTGCCCAGCAAAACCCCAAGCACTGATATCTCAAATAATTGATCTACTGGGTTGTGAATAGCAGAGATGCTATCTAGGCTAAACTCTTCCTTGATTCACATTGCTGCACAACCTGGCAAACAGGACTGCAAAAGCAGCAATAGGACTGGGGTGGTTTGGCAGGACTGTGTCTGTGTGTGGAATATCTAACCTATCTACCCTGGACATGCTATACCTGACTTCATATTGAGCCAAACAGTTAAAACAATCCTAATTGCATGCTTCCCGTTATCAGACTGCATTGTTCTCCTCCCCCCTCCGCCCGTCTCCTGTCTCATGGCGTCTTTCTGTGCACAGGTGATGGCGAAGGGCAAGATTGTCCTCAGTGGCAAACAGCATGTCAGTACCAGTGGTGGTAAGTATAGTTTTTGATGCAAAGTTAATGAGAATTAGGGAATGAGGCAGAGGTTCTAGGATCTGTGCAGCAGGCAGGACTAGCACAGCACCTCTCCCCACACGGGTGTGCATGGTGGAGTCAGGCTGGTAATCACCACCTGGAAGACCCCTGTTGAATTAAGGATGGCTGCCCAACCCATCAAACTCTCCACAGAGGCAGTGGGGGGAAGCAGCCTATGTCACCCCTGGGGAAGTAATGGCCTATGGAGATCCTCCCAGAAGAAAACTGGAGCAAATGGATTTCCTGAGGAGATGCAGAGTGTGGCTAAGGGAATAAGGAAATAACACATATCTTGTGAGATGTCTGCCACTGGGATGTCGGATCTGAATTCTGATCTGAAATCTGACTGGATTTTGGATACGCCTTCAAACCCTAATTTTAACTTTGGTGGCATCTGGATCTGAATCCAAACCCATGACCACATCAGTCCATCTCCACAGTATTTCCTCTCTATGCCATCTCAATCCCCTTCCCATTTTACACACATGCCAGCTAGGATGGCAGCTTCTAGAACAGTTTCTCTGTGATTCTCTTTTGACTTGTTCCTTTCTCTCAGCATCTCTAAAAGGCACTTTCTCCATCCCACTCGCTGTCAGTGAGAAGCTGGCTCCTGCTGCCCGGATGCTGGTCTACACCGTGCACCCTGCCAGGGAGCTAATAGCCGACAGTGCCAGATTCCAGATTGAGAAGTGCTTCAAGAACAAGGCGAGTGAACATAAGATGTTTCTATGGTTGTATAGCTTTTCTCCTATGGGAGACCTTTATTCCCTCCCCCCCCACACCCCTCTAAATCTCTGCTACAATCTTACCTTCTCGTTCCCCGTGCTGTTTCTGATCTTCTCTTACTGTGCCATTCATCTCCTTTTCCTCTCAGCCTCATGCCTTTGCTATACTGCCCCACCCTGCTTACACCTGGCTCTCATTTCCTGCCCCCCAAGTGCCCATTCTCTTTTAAAATCCACTTCTTCCAGGAATCCTTCCTAAACTGATCTGCACCTCTCTGTCCTCAACTCTTACCTCATATCTTGTTTATCCAATAGTCAATTCTTCAAGGTAGGGAACATGTGTTACTCTGTTGGCCAAATCCCATGGTACTCAGTATATTTTAATGCCATGATATATTTCTATGTAGTTATAGCTGGATGAATATTTTACAGCAAATAGTAAATTTGCCCCCAAAAATGCATTTTTTCTGAGCACTGACATTATTTGTGAACTCAGGTTGAATATGGTGAATAGTTTTGACTAAAAACAAAAATTTCAGAAGCATGGTATGTATGTTTTTAATTGGTTTCATTCGGAAATGTTTTGAGTTTGATATTTAAAACATTTCATTTGACTCCCTCAGATTGTTTTTGGTTTTTTGTTTCAGTGAGGGAAAAAAACAAATCTGTTGTTGTTGAAAACTAATCAATTTTTGTCACTGTTCGATTCAGCCACCAAACCAAAAAATCAGTGATTCCCTCAGCTCTGCCTATTGCTGAGAGAGTAAGAGTAGAATCACACTGACTGTTCCATGAACACATATGTAGGTTTGGAGCAGAGAGTTAACATTTTCAAATGCTCCTAAATCACTTAGGAGCTGTTGAAACTTTATTCATGATCTAAATATTTGTCACCTGGGAATTTATTGGGGAGTAAAGTTTTAAAATGGCTGTGATAATTCTAATTATAGATCAGTTTGGATGTTGTTATAAACTTTCACAGCTCATCCGATTTTTCTTTTTTTCAGGATTTCAGTTTAGAGGAAAGGCAGTGTAGTGCAGTAATATTTGCACATTAGGGCCAAATTCTGTTCTATCTTATATTGACTCTGATGTGAGTTACACTTAATTCATCCCAGTGTAACTGAGAGAACAATTTGGCTAATAAGATTTTGTTTGCAATTCTAATTATAATGTGATTTTTAATACAGGAAATTTACTGCTGGACTACATTGTCCAAAGTCCATAAACTGAAGCTGGGTATGTCTGTTCTTAGAGGAAAAGCAGTGATTTGTTTACAGCAGACACAAGGTGTTTATTGCAGATACATAAATAAATCCCATGGGAATAGAATATAGCACAGTAAGTGCTTACATTAGAGGAGGCAAAGGTATGTTTACTTTATTCCTCTAGCTGCTCTGGCTTTCCAGGGCTCTTAAAGGGGCAGTGGTCTTGTCCTGAAGTCATAAAAAAGAAAGAGAGAAAGTGGCAAGAGGTAGAAGTTGGGATACACTGGATGGCAGGTCCTGTGTGGATTGCCAGAAATGGAGGAAAGAACACACAGGAGCCTTTGCAGGGCCTTCATGGTCACATCGGGTCCTAGGACAGGGACTCCTAGGAGATTCTGTCTGATGATGAGGCCTTCATCCTGCAGGGAGAAGAATGAGGTTGTGGCAATGGGTAGAGGCCCGTCCATCTTGCCACAGGACCTATACGCACACACAGCAGTCCCTTGAGGGGCAGGATTTAACCCATCTGGCACCTCTGCTCAATTCCAGGTCCAGCTGCAGTTCTCCAAGAAGCAGGGGCTCCCAGCCTCTAATGTCAGCCTCCACCTTGAAGCTTCAGCCAACTCCCACTGTGCTCTGAGGGCTGTGGATGAGAGCGTGCTGCTCTTGAGACCTGAGCGAGAGCTATCTGCTGAGACTGTAAGCCCTCAAGTCCTCTACCCAGCACTGTCCAGGATAATGTGCTGCTTTCTTTCAAATTCACTCGGCTCCTATCTCTCCTCACTCTTCTCCCATCCCCTGCAGCTCTGCTGCCTTCCTCCCCATGCTGGGTCTTTCCAGTTCTGTGGTTTGATTCCTTACTTCTCTCCCCTACAAAAACACTCCATAAGAGGCAAAAGACCCCACCATCCCCTAGTGGGCAGAGCCTCCTGCTCCCACCCTCCACCAACCACTCTGGGAAACATATTAAAGAATATTTAGGTAAGTTATATTCAAGACGGCAGGGCCTGATGAAATTCATCCTAGGGTATTGAAGGAACTAACTGAAGCCATCTTAGCATTAAGATTATCTTTGAGAACTCATGGAGGACAGGGAAGGACCCAGAGGACTGGAGAAGGGCAAATATAGTACTTATCTTTAAAAAGGGGAACAAAGAGGATATGGGAAATTATACTTTGATACTTGGAAAGATACTGGAACAAGTTATTAAACAACTGGTTTGTAAGCATCTAGAGGATAATAGGTTTATCAGGAATAGCCAGCACGAATTTGCTAAGAATCAATCAGCCAGATCAACCTAATTTACTTCTTTGACAAGGTTCATGGCCTACTGGATTGGGGGGAAGCAGTAAAAGTAAACTATATCATATCTACTAAAACTTTTGACAAGTCCTACATGACATTCTCATAAGCAAACTAAGGAAATGTTATGTAGATGAAATTACTATAAGGTGAGTGCACAACTGGTTGAAAGAAATCTAAAGGAGTAGTTCTCAATGATTTGCTGTCAAACTGGGAGGGGGTATGCAGAGGGGTCCCACAGAGGTTATCCCTGGGTCAAGTATTATTCAATATTTTCATTAATGACTTGGATAATGGAGTGTCTTAAGCTTATAAAATTTGCAGATGACACCAAACTGGGAGAGGTTGCAAGCACTTTGGAGGACAGGATTAGAATTCAAAACAATATTGACAAATTAGAGAAGTGGCTTGAAATCAGGAAGATGAAATTCAGTAAAGACAAGTACAAAGCGCTTCAGTTAAGAAGGAAATATCAAATGCACAACTACAAAATGGCGAACAACCGGCTAGGTGGTCGTACTGCTGAAAATGATTTGGTGGTTATTGTTGATCACAAATTGAATATCAGTCAACACTGTGATGCAGCTGCAAAAAAGGCTAATATCATTCTGGGGTGTATTAACAGGAGTGTCGTACGTAAGATATGGGAGGTAAATGTCTCGCTCTACTCAGCAGTGGTGAGTCCTCAGCTGGAATACTCTGTCCAATTCTGGAGAGCACAAACATGATACAAGGTTTAGAAAACCTGACTGATGAGGAAAGGTTAAATAGACTTGGCATGTTTAGCGTTGAGAAAAGAAGACTGAGAAGGGACCTGATAAGTCTTCCGATATGTTAAGGGGACTGTTATAAAGAGGATGGGGATCAATTGCTCTCCATGTCCAATGAAGGTAAGTCAAGAAGTAATGGACTCAACATGCAGCAAGGGAAATTTAGGTTAGATATTAAGAAAAAAAAATCTAACCGTAAGGGTAGTTAAGCTCTGGAACAGGTTTCCAAGGGAGGTTGTGGAATCCCCATTACTGGAAATTTTTAAGAACAAGTTGAACAAACACCTGCCAGGGATGGTCTAGGTTTACGTAGTCGTGCCCCAGCTCAGGAAATGGACTAGATGACCTCTTAAGGTCTGCTCCAGCACAACATTTCTATGATTCTACAATTCTATGTCAGATTGTCTCTGCTTCGACCTGCCCTCCCAGTGCTGCTCACCTTCCTCCTGCTAAGCTGCAGCCCAAGCAGCAGAAGGTGGAGGCAGATCACACTATGACACTGATCTTCACTATTTTTTGAGTGGGGGCCATTTTGGCAAAAAACCTTCAATGTGAGAGCCACATCAACTACTATATTAACACATTACTTACTACTCCTTGATGATGTAATATTACAGAGCAACTCGTGTAACTAAAACAAAGTCTGCTTATACAATAAAATGATACTCCTTTTATAAAATAATAACCAGGGAAATATATGGAATTAAAAAGGTACCTATGCAAGTAAACTTATTAAGAGCAGAATAATGCAAAACATACTTTAAAAACTGGATGAGCGAAAGTGTACCTGTTCCTACTTGACTTTGTTCATGCAGTATTTTTAATAAGTCATCACAATCCTAGTAAGGCAGTCCAAATGTTCATTAGTCAATTTGTTCCTCTGTTTTCTTTTCAGCCCTCTGGCTGCGGGTGTGGGCTCTGGGGTGGGGCAGGGGATGAGGGGTTTGGGGTGTGGGAGGAGGCTCAGGGGTGAGGGGTTCAGGGTGCGGGGGTGTGTGTCTCAGGGCTGGGTCAGAGTGTTGGGATGTGGGGGCAGGAGGGATGAGGACTCTGGGGTGGGGCTGGGGATGTGGAATTTGGGGTGCTGGCAGGCTGCCCCAGGGCTGGGGCCAGAGGACTCCCCCAAGCCCTCTCCCTGCCGGCAGCAGCTAGCTCTGGGGAAGGGACCTCTCTGGCCCTGCTGACAGGAAGCACATAGCTCTGGGGGAAGGGGCCCCTCTCTCCCCTCCAGCAGCAGTGAGCTCTGGGGCCGGGAGAGAGGCCCACAGCAGCCTTGCAAGCCCCAACTTGCTCCCCTCCCCAGTTCCCACCCACCCTCTACCTCTCTCCTCTCCAGGTCCCTGCTGCATGGCCCTTTAGAGCTGCTGTGCAGCTATTTATAGCCTGATGCACAGCCGTGCAGCTTAGAGGGAACTTAGCAAACCGCATTTAGTGTTGATGGGAGCTGCCACTGGCTCACGGGCCTTGCAATGAAGAATACTGCACTATGGGCAGGAGTGAGGTTCCCAGTAGCAGGGAGAAAGTAAGAGCCAATCAAGGCTTGCTCTAGGCAAGAGTCTCGGCCTCCCCACCATCAGGAACCCTCTTGCCACAACAACTATTAATCACCCCCTTCTGAACTTTAGGAAGCAGCCAGGTAGGAAGGTCTGTAACATGTTAGGATTAGGCTGTGCTCTAAGGGTTAACAAAGAATCTTTCTGGAGGCTGCAATGGACGATCATGAGCCAGTAGTGTGACAATCCTAATACAGGCCAATATTGCCTGAGGGCATGTGCTCCTTCCTGGACACCACACATCAAAACAAAGCAAGGTAGACTGAAGCGAGTTCAAGAGAGGATGAGGCAAAGGTTGAGAGACCCAGACTGGTATCCTACCCCTAGCAACAGACATTACCTGGTGCATGTCCCTGTACAGATCTCTCCCCACACACAGATTCTGTGTTTGTTTCTCCTCTCACAGGTGTACAACCTACTTCCCTTGCAAGAGTTATATGGTTATTACTTCAGCGGGCTGAACCTGGAAGATGACAGCAAAGAGCCATGTGTTCCGGCTGACAACATCTTTCACAATGGCTTGTATTACATGCCTGTGTCCTCTGACTTCGGCCCAGATGTCTATCAATATTTCAAGGTAGGCATGGTGAAATTTCTTTACATTAGCCCACAATGGACTGTCACCTGGTTAGCAGTGGAAGAGGAGAGCAGGGAAGGGTGGGGGCGAAGGTGAAATTTAAGTGCCCTCCCTGGTTTTCTCCCTTGCAAATCATGAAATGCAACAGGCACCTGGTGTCAGTTATATAACCTCTTCTGCTGACACGTCCACATGCACTTAGTCTTATTGGCAGGGAAAGCAGTTTGAGTGCTGAAGTAGAGCTGGTCAGGAATTTTTCAATGACACTTTTTTTCATTAGAAAATGCCAATTTGTAAAACTGAACCTTTTCAGTGGAAAGGGTTGGCTTTGTCAAAACTGTTGTTGGTAAGGTTTATCAGATCCAGGATGGAATTTCTGGTCAAAACTAGAAAGAGAGGCCCACCTCAGAGTAGCCAATAGTCCAGTGGTTACAGCACTCATCTGGAGTGTGGAAGATGCAGCTTGAAGTCCATGTTCTGCCTGATTCAGAGAAGGATCTGGAACCTACATCTGCATATACTCACTGAGTGCTCCGACCACCAGGCAGATGGCCATTTAGAGGAAGAGTTTCTCCTGTTGAAGCTGTTTCACTTAGTCTAAGTGATTAAATATTCATTGCACCAGAAAGAGAGAGAGACTGACACTGATTCAGAGTCCTGACTCAAGCCCAGGTTTCCCACGTCCTAGGTGAGGACGCTAACCCCTAAGCTGTTGGGGATTCTGGAATGCAGTTCTCTTTCTCTCTTGGTTATTTTCACAAAAAAAAACTTTGAAAGATGTTAGTTTTGTCCCATTGTGGAATGGGAAGAATTTTGAAACCTTGAAATGTTTCCCCCCCGGCTCTATTATGAAGTGTGTAGTCTAAGGCAGGGGATAGAGCCAGAGTCAATTCTGCACTGTGGTGCAATCTTATTTCCTGCTGTTATATATTCAGCCTCCCCCTCCAGCAGTTGAGCCTCACAACATGAGAGCTGTCCTGCAGTAACAGAGGGGTGGGACTAGGTGACTCAATTTCTTTTCTAGCTGTAGACTCTCAAATTCTTTATCTGAGAGGCAGTGGACAGGCCTCCCAAGGGAAGTGATGGAAACCCAATTGTGCTTCTAATACACAGTATGGAAGAGTCCTGCACTGGCCCTCAGATAAAGGACTAGATGGGCCGTGATAGGTCTCTTGCATCTCTAGTTGCTCTGTGAAAAGGGCCTCACTTCAGCTCCATTAATGTAGTTTCTGACTGTACAGCCGGTGTCGCTAGGGTGACAAGATGATAACTCTAAAATATCGGGACAGCCGCAGGGGGAGCGCCTTTTCAATTGTTACACTCAGACAGCACATCCGGGTCTTCGGCGGCACTTCGGTGGCGGGTCCTTCAGTTGCTGATGGTCTTCGGTGGCATTTCGGCGGCGCATAATCTTGCCTCTGAAGAAAAAAGTACCCGCCGCCGGAGTGCCGCCGAAGACCCGGACATGCTGGGTGAGTGAAACAATTGAAAAGGCGCTCCCCCTGCCTGTCATCGCCGCCTAAGCAAAAAAAAAGAAATATTAATAATGATTAATAAAAAAAGGCTGCCGCGCCCGAAACAAAATATTGGGACAAATGTCGTCCTGACCGTTCTTTGGTTGGGACATGGGACAAACTGCTCAATAACGGGACAGTCCCGATTTTATAGGGACATCTGGTCACCCTCTGTGTCGCTGTCGTACGTTAGAGATTCAGCACCAAATTCCTCTGTCTTGAGCATTGTGTGTTTGTAGTGCACACACTGTATGGATTCCTGTGGCATATTCTGCATTTCTAACATGCACGGAACTCTCATTGACATTGGCACAGAAAATGCCATAGAAAGCTACAGGGGAGAAGAGAGAGAAGCTGGCCCTAGGATGGGGGAGGGGGGGAAATAGTACCACTAAGAAGAGCCTGGAGTTTAGATGGACACTGTTCACTTGTGGTATTATCCACTCTCTTGTAACTAGAAGGCTGTGGATGGGGAAGGAGGGCAGAGTGGAATAAAGCTGTACTAGGAAGCAGAGGTGGTTGATGTACTTTCTGTTTTGATTTTGAAGGAGATGGGCATGAAGGTTTTTACCAACGCTCAGCTGCGGCAGCCCGTGGTGTGTGGAAGTGTCAGACCAAGCCCTGATTTCCTTGGCCGTCCTGGCTTTGGTGGGAGTTTGTCCACAACTATGGCTACTGCGAAATTGTCAGGTAATAGTGAGAGGCAATAAAAAAAAAGATGTTTTTCCTGCATGGATCTGTGAGATTAGGAACATTTGTGGGGAGAAGGGGCACTGTGTGGACTGGACATACGAGCCTGTGTGCATGTTAGCATTCACAAATACACACATCTTTATCTGAAATCCCAATCCAGCATGGAACCAAAGTATACAGGGTTTCAGGTAATGCCAGTGGAAGCCTGTCACCTCTAAGCCACTGCTTCCAATCCAGCCCAAGAGCAGACAGCCTAGGCACTTTGGGAAATGTAATACAGACATGATGGACCAGCTGGCTATTGGTTCCAGTATGAGCAGTTTGTACTGAGAGGCAGCATGGCACTGGGATTAGAGCACAGAGTTGAGAGTCAGGAGATCTGGTGTCACATTATGGGATGCAAGCTACACCAGTAAGACATTGGTCTGCCCTCTACCTCTGGGTGCCTAAACGTGCTCGGCTGCTATGGTTTCCTGTCTGGATACTCCCAGCCAGCAGACAAGCATGCACTGAGTGTCTGTGTGTTGTGCAAACCTGCTTCAGCAGCCCGGACTCCAGCAGCCTGCTTGTTATACTACAGCCAGACTCTGGTATCCACTAGCCTTGGTTACTACTAGCCAAGTGACCCCAGCAAACCTCAGTCCTGAATTTCCTCAAAACCATGTGCTCTGAAGTGTCCAGCCCTCTGCTGGACCACTCAAAGATATAATAAGGTTCATTTCTTCCTTTAAAGAGACAGTACTAGGAGCTTGCCGCATTAACTGGAGTTAACAATTACTTCAGTTCAGACACGGCACGGGGCTGGTTTAGATTAAAACAAGTTTATTAACAACTGGACATAGGTTAAGTGATGCTAAGTAAAAGAAATAAAGGTTGAGATGGCTATAAGCAAATGAAAGTTAAAACATGCACCTAAAAGTCTAAATCTTGTCTAGCAAGGCACAGTCTTTGTTTAAGATGATTTCATTGACCATCTACTCTTAGTCCAGCTCGGCTGATTGTCTCTCAGTCAGGATCTTCCATAGAAGTACAAGGTGCTGGCTTCCCCTGTCGTCTTAGATGTAAGATAAAGATGAAGTCTCTTTCTGTCCCTTATATTCCCAAAGAATTGTCTCCGTTCTCAAAGTTAGGAAGGCGTATTCAGTCTCCTGTGTCTCTCTGGGATGCAAGAGCCATGATAATTCTGTCTCTCAAGTCTGTCTCCCCTGCTGGTTTGCTTGATAACTTTGTTCATGGCTAATATTTAAGCTGAGGTAAACACACATTCTTTGCCTAGGGCAGACCTGTTTATCACCTTTACCTAGGCTAGGTTGTTTTCTTACACATCTTCCAGTAACATTATACAGAATCAATTCATAACTTCACATCTAAGGTTAACACGTGCATTTTACAATGATATACATGACTAGTGTGCTATTACTTTTCAAGTGATACCTTACAAGATATATTTTGAACAAACATCATTGCAGTAGCATATGGGGTGTGAATTCAGGGGCACTTAGAGTCACACCTGGGTTTTACTTCCAATTCTGTCATTGATTCCCTGGGTGACCATTGGCAAGTCAAACAGCCTCCTTTGTGTCTGTCAAACTGGGTTTGCAATACCTACTTCACAGGAGTGTTGTAGGGACTGGTTAATGTATGCGCAGATATCTGTAGTCCTCAGTTAGAAGGGGCTACATAAATGCAAAGACTTGCCACTGTTGTCCAAAGATACTCCCCTCTCTAAAGCTGGTTGGTAATTTTTCAATGAAACCATTTGTGAAACAGGTTCATATTCAACAGATCTCCTGACTTGAAAACAACATTGAAATGAAAAGTTTTGAAATTGTCAAAATGTTTCATTTCATTATTTAAAAAAATCTGTTTTTCCAATTTGAAATTACTTTCTGTTGCAAAATTTAAGATAGGTATACTGAAAAAGGATAAAAAAGAAAAAAGGGTCAAAACTGAAATGAGACATTTTGCCATTATTTAAATAAATAATTCAGTTGGTCCTGAACCAATTTTTTTCCAGTTCACAAATATTTTTGAGATTTCAACTTTTTATCCCAGTTTGAGATTAATCTTTGTCCTGGACTTTGAATATTGACCTGATCCTGAATAAGGGACAGGCACTGTATGATTTAGTATGTGAACATTTTATTCTAACTTTGCCCTTAATAAAAAAGTTAAAAAAAAAAGTTGATCTCTTGAAAATATCCGAGGGATGGGGAAAACTGTTTCCCACTCATCTCTAACCCAGCTCACCACTGGGTGGCCTGTATGAAGTGAGCTGGTGGGTCTCAGTCCAGTTCTGGGTGATATAGGCGGCCACATTCAAAAACTCCCCACTACAACTGGAACTCAATAGAAGATTGAATTCCCTGCTTAGCCCTAGAGGTTTTCTCTCCTGAACAAGTTTGAGGCACATTGGTATTGGGGTGGGGACAGTAATTTTACAGTTTTGGGGATAAACACTGTGGCAACAGTTTTATCCATATGCAAAGGCCATTCTGCGATTGTACCTTTGCTAAATGCACTGGGTTTAAGCAAGCTCCCCATTCTCCCTTAACAGAGACTGTCTCTGCAGATGATTCTCGAGGCAGAGTCATGACTGAGACTGTTCGGAAATTCTTCCCCGAGACATGGATTTGGGATCTCTTTTCAGTAGGGTGAGTATTGCTTATTCTGTCTTCTCATCTTCTTTTTAAGGGCCCACTATTGCCCTGAAAGGCATCAGGAAGGGCATGGAACACTACCTATAGCCAGCTTCCTCCCCGCATCCCTGCATGGTGATATTGTTCAAGGCTGTCAGTACATGTTCCCAAATAATGCATCCAGCATGTCAGACTTGGCTAGCGAGAGGAAGGAGTGTCTTGTCACTTAAGTGGAGTCACGAACTCATGGTCTTATTCCATGTTCTGCCACTGATTGTTCTGTTACCTCAGGCAAGTGGCATGTAGGAGAATTTTCTAGGGGCTTCTCTTCAGGGGATTTGAGTGATGAGTTTTGAGCACTCAGACAACAAGGGGAATTCTCCAAGTAGAACATGGGCAGTGCTCACTCTGCTGACTCTCTGAAAAATCTGTCTCTACTGAGTACCGCATACATGCTCTGCCCCATTCCCTCTAGTTCCACTGGCAAGGCCAACATTGTATTCACCATCCCTGACACCATCACCGAATGGAAAGCCAGCGTTTTCTGTTTGGAGAAGGAGTCTGGATTTGGTATCTCTGCACCCACCTCCCTGACAGCCTTCCAGCCTTTCTTTGTTGACCTGACCTTGCCCTATTCCATCATCCGGGGGGAAGACTTCCTCCTTAGAGCCAACGTCTTCAACTACCTGGACAGGTGCATCAAGGTATGTCCTCTTCTTCTCACTCTGATTAAATGTGTCCCCCATAACCTGGAAGATACCACATCTTTTCCAGGACTCCTGCCTGTGTGGCTAAAACAAGCAGCAATGTGGTAAATTTGTTAAGACCTATCGGTATTATGGCAAATCAGCCTGGTTGCGCCAATCCTGGGCCACTACAGAGCAGAGACAGAGCTTGCTGAATTGTGTCCTGGGAGTGAGATACAAGCAAACCTCCGTGGGGAGTTGAAAAGACCAGAAATATGGGTGTGTACATAGCATAGACTCTAACTCATAGACTCTAAGGTCAGAAGGGACCATTGTGATCGTCTAGTCTGACCTCCTGCACAACACAGGCCACAGAATCTCACCCACCCACTCCTGTAATGAACTCCTAACCTATGTCTGAGCTATTGAAATCCTCAGAAGACGGTTTAAAGACTTCAATGTGCAGAGAATCCTCCAGCAAGTGACCCGTGCCCCATGCTGCAGAGGAAGGCGAAAAACCCCCAGGGCCTCTGCCAATCTGCCCTGGAGGAAAATTCCTTCCCGACCCCAAATATGGCGATCAGCTAAACCCTGAGCATGTGGGCAAGCATCATTCATGCTTCAGGGTTCTTTACAATTCTGTTGACTTTAGTGGGGCTACAGAGGCTGTAAGTCAAGGCAGAACCTGGACCTGGGCCTCCCAAAGTGTAAGCACCAGGGGTTGGGGGTGGGGAGTTGAGCCTGGTCAGATTCTGACTCCTGTCTAGGGTGTAGGGTACAGAGACCATCAGAATCAGTGCTTGTATCAGTGGAATGTTTGCCTAGGCAGAGGCGCTCTACAGCTTCTGAAAGCTGGGATAAATAGCCTGCACTTCTTGTGCACCAGTCAGCATCATGAGGCAGAGCTTTCTGCCCTTCAGGACAGAAGGTGCAAGAGACATGTTCTTTCTAGTTACCCATAGGGGGATTCTGCCTACCTCACTACCCTCAGGCAGAACACATCCAATAACAGTGGGGTGCACCCACACTCCTCAATAGCTTACACACAACCTAAAGGGGACTTGCGAAAAATATTTGTACCCACTTTTGCTTTTTTGCATTGTATCCAAAAAGCTAGATTTCCCGCCCCTCTGGTTTTCATTTTTTTTTTCTGCTTGATTTTAATATTAAATCAACTCTCATTTTATCCTCTTTTTGGTGGAGGTCTCCTAGGATAACTGGAAAACTACAGTGGGAACTTTCTTAGCCCTTAATTAAAGACGTGTGTTTGAATCATCAGAAAAAGACTTTTCTCATTACTGTTTGTTAAGAGTCTGTGTTAAATAGATGTTAACAAACAAAAAGCCACCAGAGTTTTAAACAGTTTAAATCCTTTTTCCTCTCCAGCTCTTGTGATGTCATAATCCCTTTCCAGTTTTCCTAGTAGTCCTGCAACAAAACACAGAAATCTAGAAATCAGAAAAATGTTGGGAAGAAAAAGTAACAACCCTTGGTGGCCTTCAATATACCCCATAAAGCAGCAAAAAAGAGCTCGGGCAATGGTTTCCTATGCAGATCTCCTGGAAGGCGTTAGCACCTTTTGTACTGAGTGAGAGCATGGGTGCTGGTCAGTATATTAGGTTATCTGCTTCCATGGTATATTTCATGTCCCTATTGATGTCTACTAGAGACAGGCAGAAGATAGCTCTGTTAAGGTGTCCCCTGAAGTGTTGCCCGTCCAATACCACAGCATCCCCTGTCCCGGTTCTGTCCCATAGTGTTGGCATTGGATACCCACTGGAGATAGGCAGAAGGGAGTTCCTGTAATGCTGACCCTGTTTGTGTCAGACATAGCCTGCACCACATCAGTATTTCTCTCCTGCTCTCAGGTTGGTATTTTGCTAGCCAATTCCCAGGATTACCAGGCTCAGCTCCTTTCCCCAAATGGAGATGATGGATGCGTGTGTGCCAATGAGAGGAAAACCTATGTCTGGAATATTATCTCAAAAAAACTCGGTAAGTTTCTGCACAACTTTCTGTCCTGTGACTGATGCTAGTCTATTCATGTGTCACCAGAAAGCCCATCCCTAACCAGTCCATCTTCTGAGTCCATAGAGCTTGGAGCTGTATTGCCACAACTTTGCTTGCTTGGGAGGTGCTCTATAGAGAGCTGCATTGCCCTGGCCCTTTCCATGTATAGAGCTCAGAGCTCCATTACCCCATGGCTGCTCATCAATGGTGACTAAACAGTCATAGAATCATAGAATATCAAGGTTGGAAGGGACTTCAGGAGATCATCTAGTCCAGCCCCCTGCTCAAAGCAGGACCAATCCCCAACTAAATCATCCCAGCCAGGGCTTTGTCAAGCCTGATCTTAAAAACCTCTAAGGAAGGAGATTCCACCACTTCCCTAGGTAACCCATTCCAGTGCTTCACCACCCTCCTAGTGAAAAAGTTTTTCCTAATATCCAACCTAAACCTCCCACACTGCAACTTGAGACCATTACTCCTTGTTCTGTCATCTGCCACCACTGAGGACAGCCTAGCTCCATCCTCTTTGGAACCCCCTTTCAGGTAGTTGAAAGCAGCTATCAAATCCTCCCTCATTCTCTTCTGCAGACTAAATAACCCCAGTTTCCTCAGCCTCTCCTCATATGCTCCAGCCCCCTAATTATTTTTGTTGCCCTCCACTGGATTCTTTCCAATTTTTCCACATCCTTCTTGTAGTGTGGGGCCCAAAACTGGACACAGTACTCCAATGAGGCCTCATCAATGCCGAATAGAGGGGAACGATCACATCCCTCAATCTGTTGGCAATGCTCCTACTTATACAGTCCAAAATGCTGTTAGCCTTCTTGGCAACAAGGTCACACTATTGACTCATATCCAGTTTCTCATCCACTGTAACCCCTAGGTCCTTTTCTGCAGAACTGCTGCCTGGCCACTTGGTCCACCAGCTGACCTGCAAAGTTCCATACTGCAGCTTTGTCACATGTAGAAATCTGCTAACATCAGCCATCACGCTGGGCAACGGAAGTAACTTTTTCTCTTTATCGGGTGTTATTCCAGGTGATGTGTTGTTCAGTGTTACTGCTGAGACCAAGAAGAATGGTGGGAAGTGTGGGAACAGAACATCTGGGAGGCCGGAGATAGGGTGGAAGGACACCCTGATTAGAACCCTGTTGGTTGAGGTACAGTGGAAAGCTCTGTCTCTCTGTCTGAACATCCCTCCCTTCCGTGAAGAGTGCAGCAAGTATGTGTGAAAGCAAGTCTAAGTATTTGAGGTGCTCTAAAGCGCACCAGGCTTGGATCCAGTGCCAGCCAGCTGGGATAGGGCTGGGTGTTCAGTTTAGGAGCGATGCCACTACCATCAAGAGTGTTGTTGGGAGGATGAGTGTTTGGTGAATATGATGGAGGTCAGAGTGTGTGAGCCAGCCCACCCTGAAACCCCTCGCTCTTTCTAACTGCAGTGCTGGAGAGTTTGTCCTGCCTGCTGCGTTAGCCAGCCTGGGGTCAGACAGGCCATGCTGATGTAGCCACTTTGTAGAAAAGGACTCCTTCTCCAAGCCCAAAATACCCTGTGCATGGATTCACTGTGTTTGCATCCTACACTTAGGCAGAGCCATAACTGGGACCAGCATACGTATGATCCACAGGATGCAAATCCACCAGGAGAGTTGAAATGAAACTCCCACAGGCCTCTCAGAACTCTGCTTAGCATTTCCTAGTCATAAACTGCATCTGACTCAATCCAGCTAGCAAGCAATGGTATATGTAGGGCACCTAGCACCATGTTTAAGCACTAGCCCTGCATCTATGACAGCTGTCCCCTGTCTGGCAGGAATATTACCATCCTGTATATCATCTTAAACTGGGACATTCAGGGACTGCCAATAAAAGCTTTGCACCCCACCATCCTTTATATCAAACTATATTACTCACAAGTGACAAAGCCCTTACTGAGTTATGCTGGGGGAAGTAAAGAGAGGGGCGGACTGAAGCAGATGGAAGAGAAATACAGTAAGTTTCCCCCATCCCCTTGTGTAATAGAGGGAAGAAGAAAGGGAAAGACTCCACAAACCCAAAACCAATTGTCTAGAGCTCCCGTGAAGTAGCAGCCAGATCATGGATGTGTCTGGTCCCTAGAGTCTGGGTATAATACCCTGATTACTTGATAGTGCAGACATGGGGATGGCTTTTCATTGGACCATTTTCTTATGTAACATTCATTCTGATGTGCTGTATGTGTCTCCTCTCTCTCTCCCCTCCACTGACCAGCCTGAAGGCATCGAAAAGGAGGTGACCCAGAGCTCCCTCATCTGCACAAAGGGTAAGGGCATCTCTCCAAATTCTGTACCTGTTGACTGGGACCAAAGCTCTTTCCCTCAGCACTAATTAATAATTTTGTAAATCCCTGACCCATCCGCCTTTCATGGAGGCACTGTTCAGCTGGCACCTAGATGTGTGAGGAAGGATGGTCCAGGAGTTAGAGTGCTAGTCTGGCAGTGGAATGATGAGAGTTCAATTCCCTGCTGTGCCACTAACCACCCTAAGTGATCTGCCCAAGGTCACACAGGAATGTCTACACTGCATACTAAGCCCAGGTTCTGACTCAGGTTTGGGCCCAAGCCCCCCTTCTGTTCACATGCAAATCAGTCTGACTTGGGTACAGCAAGCACTCATGATCTGGCTCCTAGAACCCTGCTCAGGGGTGGGTCAGAGCCTGAGTCCTGCTGTGACTTGGGTCCAAGTCCTGTCTTTTGCAGTGTGGCACAGGTCAAGCTGCAGCTCCTGGTCAGAGTATGCAGGATGAATGTGTTAGCACAGCACTGAGACCTGGGTCTGCCAGTTGCAATCCTCTGTTTACAACGCAAGGTGGATGTTCAAGCACAGTCCCACAGACCCGGGTTTAGTGTGCAATGTAAACATGTCTCTGTGTCTCAGTTCATTTAGTGGCATAATAGCACTTGCTAATAGTGCAGGGGGCCATATAACTACCAAAGATACATAGTTCACTGGGACATTTCAAGCATGTCCTGGCCCCCCTGAAGGCATATTTGATTAATGTCTTCCCCCAGAGTTTAATTTTTCAGTTTCCTTCTCCCAGTGAGGATGGAAGATAGGGCTGGGAGTGGAGAGACAGAAAGGAGACAGGGGAGCCTTAGAATGAATTTGCCATGAAGAGGGATAAGTAGCCAAGTTGCTGTGAAGGCCGTGGAAGACCACTTGCTAATGGAGGGAGCAAAAAAGAGGACTCTAACCCTCACCAACCCCCCACATTAAGTGTCTTGCTGAAGATGCTCCTTCAACCTGGGTTCCTGGCCACCACAAGTGTCATCACATCCTGTGAGCACTGGCCTTGCCTATATACGTTGACTTCTGTGGACTGTGGTAACTTACAACACCTGAGGATTTGCCCCATTTTGTCTGGCTTTCACTATATTAGTTTTACTTTGTCTCCTTCACTCTTGACTATTGTTATGCTCTTGGGGGCAACAGTAACAGTTTCCATATACTGTTCTCCATTGTGGGTGTCTTCTGATGTTCATTCATTTTAACTTTTATAAGCAGTGCTTAGTTGCTATAATCAAATTCCTGATATAAATGATCAAAATTAATCTAATATTTCCCCGCAGATGCTGCAGCCACGGAACCAGTGTCTCTGAAGCTGCCTGAAAACCTGGTGGAAGGATCAGCCAGAGCCTCTTGTTCTGTCACTGGTAAATCTATTAAGTTTTGTATTGAGATTCTTACATCTCAGGAAAGGCAAACTTCTGAGCAACAAGGCTTATTCCTGCCTCTTTGAAAGTAACCAGCCAGCTTTGCAGTGGTAGAAGACATCCTCTTTGCCAGAGAAGAGAAACCCAGGTTCTTGATGTTGGTGATACTCCTCTCTTTTGGTATAAAGGGGTTATTGGCACTTGTTTGGGTTGATTCAATTGTTTGCCACTCATGCCAAATGCACCCATCCTAAACTCATGCCAATAAAACCTTTGCACCCTACCATCCTATATATTAAGCTATATTACTCACAAGAGACAAAGCCCTTACTGAGTTATGCTGGTCCTCCCAAAATCATGCTAATAAATGCATTATGCCACCGTACCCCATCATTTGCTCTGTATGTGCCATGCTTTCTAGAAATACTATTTTAGCAATGTTGTAGCAAAGGGTATTTTAAAAGCTTTATTAAAATACTTTTGTATCTCTCTGTGAGTTCAGTTATCCAGGCCTTGGAAGGAGAAAAAATAGAAATTAATACAATTTTAGAAACCTCTAAATATTTCACCCAAATATCATTTTGAAATAAATATTTGCATTGCAGTTCTAAGGCCTGATATCTTGGGATGTACGAAGCCTTAGGTCTGGTCTATACTACCCGCCTGAATCGGCGGGTAGAAATCGACCTCTTGGGGATCGATTTATCGCGTCCCGTTGGGACGCGACAATCGATCCCCGAATCGGCGCTCTAACTCCACCAGCGGAGGTGGTAGTAAGCGCCGCCGACAAAAAGCCGCAGAAGTCGATTTTGCCGCCTTCCTCACAACGGTGTAAGTCAGCTGCAATACGTCGAATTCAGCTACGCTATTCACGTAGCTGAATTTGCGTATCTTAAATCGACTCCCCGCTGTAGTGTAGATGTACCCTTAGAAACAATTGATGGGTGTCCCATAGAGCAGTGGTTCTCAAAGCCGGTCCGCTGCTTGTTCCAGGAAAGCCCCTGGCAGGCTGGGCCGGTTTGTTTACCTGCCACGTCCGCAGGTTCGGCCGATCGAGGTTCCCACTGGCCGCGGTTTGCCACTCCAGGCCAATGGGAGCTGCGGGAAGGGCGGCCAGCACATCCCTCGGCCCACGCTGCTTCCCGCAGCCCCCATTGGCCTGGAACGGCAAACCCCGGCCAGTGGGAACCGCAATTGGCTGAACCTGCGGACACGGCAGGTAAACAAACCGGCCCCACGGGCTTTCCCTGAACAAGCAACAGACCGGCTTTGAGAATCACTGCCATAGAGGAACTAAAAATCCTTCCACTGAAGTGTTATGAAGCAGTGTTCCCAAAGTTTTTCATAGTGGGGGCAATATTTTGGTACAGAGAATGCCTCCTGAACATGTTTTTCCATCACCTGATTCATGATCACCCAGATACGCTTCTCCATTTCATGCCATCCCTGTGGCAACTACAGCAATTTCTTACATGGAGAGGTAACATTTGGAAAATATTTGATGTATTTCAACTCTCTCGTAATGCATTTTAACAGCTGGAAATAAAGAGAAAATGCTGGTAGCATGTGACCAGCCAGCTCTTTATGGACAATCAGCAAGGGCTGTGGAGACCACAGTTTGGAAACTTCCGCTCTGAAGTGCCCATTTCTAGCCCTGTTGGGTTGGGAGTTCTTAAACCTGTCCAGGGCTCTTTTGCCCAGGCTGAACTGACAAGTATAACTTTCTTGGGATAAGGAAGAAACCTTTCCTGGCTGGGTATTTTTTGTTCTTAAATAAAAACGAGCTGCTTGAAGCTTTGCAGGCATTTGCCATGTTCAATATATTTCTGGTGCAGATTAGCTGGCAAAGTGCAGGTGTGGAGGGCAAAGGGGCATGAGGTGTGGGGGTTTCTTGTTTGGGGTTTTTCGCTGTCTTCTACTTTAGACCAGAACAAATCTGTCCTCCTGTGCTCGGGATTCAAGGACTACTGAGAAAAGCAGTGGCAGAATCTCTGCAACTAGGGGTTAATTCTAGAATCTCTGTCAGGATCTTGAGGGTCCCTGGCTATTGTACTGATATTATTGTTCTGTAGTACATATTAGCTTTGCAGATTCTGATGTTGGCTCTGTGTGAAACTCACTCCCTATGTCTCTATTCCCAGGCGATATCCTGGGCACAGCCATGCAGAACCTGCAGCAGCTCCTCCAGATGCCCTTCGGCTGCGGGGAGCAGAACATGGTCCTGTTTGCCCCCAACATCTACGTCCTGGACTATTTGAATAAGACGGGGCAGCTGAGTGAGGAGACCAAATCCAAGGCCATCAGCTACTTAGTCAGTGGTGAGGGGCCTCTCCTTAACTTGTGACACCCTCCTGCCTCCATTGATAGCATGCACTACAAAGTTACCCTGGTAGCTCCACATTTTTCATTTAACTAAGCATACTGAACCATGTAGCTGCCTTGTAATAACCTGCTGACCTGCTTGTTCCTGCAAATCAATTGGTAGTTCTGCTTGAAATTGCTCCTTACATCATCCTGCCTCTTCTATCCCCTCCCCACCCACCTTTTCACCTTGTTTGAGGTTCACTCCATGTATGTCGTGTCTTCCTGCCCCTTCCAAATGTCTGTTTTTTTGGGTTTTTTTGTTCCTTAGTACGCTCTCCTTGCTCCTTTCCACCAGGCTTTGATGCCAAGTCAATGTTCTTCTGCTCCCCTCAGTCCCTCAGGCTCATCCCCCATTTGATTCCTCTAATTCGGGTTCTGGATTTATTTGATGACAAATTAAAATGGGATTTTGTTGGTTTTAATCAGGAAACATTTCCTCCTCCTTGTGTGTTCAGGGTACCAGAAGCAGCTGTCATACAAACACCCGGATGGATCCTACAGTATCTTTGGGACCAGAGATAAGGAAGGAAACACATGGTGAGAGCTGGGAAGCTGGCTGAGGCCTGAGCTGATAATGAATCCATGAGCTGCAGATGAAAGACACACACTAAATAAATCAAACACACATGTAAAGAGCATGGACTAGAACTCTAGTTCTAATGCTCTAAGAACAAACATCTCTACCAGTGATGCTAAAGGAGAACTCTCTTAGCTGCTACTGGCAGTAGGTCCCTTTTTCTTCTCTGTAGACTCACCCACTTGAGGTGACATGATCATATACATGGACACAAAGCCAGCATTTTACAGATAGATTAAAGAAACAGTTCTATCCCATCATCTGTCGCTCATTCCTCTCCTGGCCTGTGTGTAGGAAGGGAAGGTACCTGCATTGAGTTTTGATGCTTTAGACTCCAAGTGACTGCTCATATCTGTGCTGTTCTCCTTCAGGCTCACCGCCTTCGTATACAAGTCATTCGCACAAGCCAAGCGCTATATCTTTATTGATGACCATGTCCAGTCCCAAACTCTGATCTGGCTCTCAAGCAAACAGAAGTCAAGTGGTTGCTTCCAAAGTGTTGGGAAACTCTTCAACAATGCCTTGAAGGTGACACATTTCTGCTCCCTGCTGAACTTCCTGTCCTGCCACTGGAAAAGCACTTTCTTACCTCTGCTAAATCGCATCCTTAATCCCTAATTTCCCCCTTCCACTGGGATAACTCTTCGGATATAGACAATTAATAATGTCAGAGTTTAATAGATTTCATTTTCCAAAGCATATCTTTGATCTCATAAATCTGTTTTCTTTCCCCAGTTTCCCAGCACCTACACTTTATCTCAGACACTACAGAACAAAGTTGAAGGAGTTCTTTGCTTGCTGCATCTAGGGGCTCCTCTCCCACATCCTCTTAGGCAAGCAGCTGCCCCTATGAGAGGTTGCTAGGCTCACTCTTCTCCCTTAAGCGGGCCGGCTCCAGGCACCAGCTTAACAAGCAGGTGCTTGGGGTGGCCAAGGGAGAGGGGCGGCACCTGCGGCAATTCAGGGGTGGCAGGTCCCTCACTCCCTCTAGGAGCAAAGGACCTACCACCGCCGATCGTGGCTTTTTTTTTTCCCAATTGCCACTGCCGATTGCGATCACGGTTTTTTGTTTTTTTTTGCTTGGGGCGGCAGAAATGCTGGAGCCGGCCCTATCCTTAAGAACTGCTTCCACAGCTGGCCAGGCTCTTCATTGTAAAGAACTCGGCCAGCAATAGAAGCAGAGGCAATCCGATGTGACCAGCAAACACTGGTGATCAGTTTGAGAACTGCTATCCTGAACTCTCTGTCCAGGCATAACAGGGTAATAACCCAATATGGGAACCACTCTGGTGTGGTAGGTCAGTGAAACAGTCCAGGGGGAGGAGAAGGCAGTTCCCTCCCCCCCTGGAATGACTAGTTCTGTCGTGTGTTTTATTCAGGGAGGAGTCGATGACGAGCTTTCACTGACAGCCTACATCACCACAGCTTTGCTTGAGGCTGGACACCCCAGCTCGGTAAGGATTCCTTCACTATTGTTATCCTGCCTTAATTGGTTTCAGTCAGTTGGCTTGGCCCCAGAATCTGTTACAAATTTGCCTGGGTACTGGAAGTGATGACCCACAGGGACATGTCTGCATAGAATGGGTATGCATTCATTGCTGTTAATAAAGAAAAGGGGCTACATGCTACCCCCAGTCTTCAAGCAGAAATTCCACTGCAGTCTATAGGGTCTTGGGCAGTATATGGCTCAGTGTAACTTCTGATTAAATGAAATGCTAGATGTGCCCGCAAACTTGTCAGGCTCTTGTGCTTGTATTATATCTCAGCCTTAAACATGAGTCACTCAGGACCAGGAGAAAGTTCAGGGCAGACCCTTGAAACATCCAAATGTGCCTGTTAACTCGTGTATCTCTGACTATGTGCAGAGGTGGAGTAAGCTCCAGTTCAGTTCTGATGAATGATACACATGCTGCAGCCAGTTAAAAATGTAAAAGTCCATTAAAATGAGGGACAAGTTGTCTTGCTTTACAGTGGTTGGCGTCAGGGAGAGCAAAGGTTGGGTCTTAGACCCTAAAATGTCAGACTTCCTGACTTGTATTTTCCATACATTTTCTTAGCAGGTGTTCTGTTTCTGTCTGAGGAGCTTGCTTCCTCCTGGCCTATATTCTGCAGTAGTGAAGACATGGAGTCAAATTCTGATCTCAGTGACGTTGGGGTAACTTCATTTACTTCAGTGTAAATCCAGGACAACACCATATATGTCCATGGATTGACACTGGAGGCACTGAGAGCAGAATCTGGCCCATAATGTTGAGTTTGTCCATGACTACAGAATGTGATTACCAATGGAAGTTTAATAACTTATTGTAGAGCTAAGAAGAAGCAGTGGACTGGAAGGGGGACAGAATGAGCTCTCATTTATACTCAAATTTTAACTTCAGTAACGAAACCAAAGGCACTCCTGTGTTATGATGTTTCCCTAGTCTGAAAATCCTTGTTTTCGGGATGTCATGCTGCCCCTTCTGCAGTCCTTTTGGACCTAGAATATTCCATGTTCACTGCAGTGATGGTGGGCAGATAAAGTGAGCCTGGAATGTTCTGGAACAGAAATATTTGTCTGTGTGAAGATGTACGTCCCACACACACACACAGATCTAATTTATTTCTTTATAGCACCCCGTGGTCCGAAATGGCCTGTTTTGCTTGGAGGCTGCATCTGGAGAGGAAATCAGCAAAGTTTACATCCAGGCACTCCTGGCCTATATCTTCTGCCTGGTCGGCAATGAGGGGAAATGTGACTTCTTCTTGAAGGAGCTGGACAAATCAGCTAAGAAAGTCGGTGAGTGTCACCTAGTTTTTCTGGGATATTAGCACTGATGGCAGATGGGCCTACCTAGATGATACTGCCACCTTTAATTCTTGTGTTCAAATATAGAAACCATGGTAACTTTATTTGTCATGGAGTTTCACTCATTAGAAATACATAGGGAGATAGGCAGGCCCATAGGTAGGCCAGTTGAAATGGAGATGCTGAGCAGATCTGTGGTTTTGTTTTTAACACACAGCCCAGATTAACCCTCCTCTCCACATACTGATGGAGCCCTTGACTGTCATGTCCACCTCCCTACCTCAACCAGGCCTCCCAAGTTCCCCTCCTCCTGTGCAAATAGGTGCATGCAGATGTGCAATATTATGTAATACTTTGACACCAAACTTTTTGGTTATCAATTATGAGAATTTACTGGGCCTGATTCTGACCTCCCTTTCACTGGTGCAAATCAAGGGTAGCTGGAAGGAGAGAACTGGGACAAGTGTCTCTCTTGCTTTAGTTCTAGCCTTTTCTCTCAATCTATCTGTCTTATCTTTTTATGTGACTATTCTGTAGCAAGGGTGACAGCTTGTGGCACACAAATATAATTGCATTCTAATCCCAATATCCCCAAGGCCAGATGGATGAGTAACTGCTCCTGCAGAGCAGTCTGCTGGAATATTGTGTTCAGTTCTGGTCCTCCTCGTCTCAAAAAGGATCTAGCAGAAATACAGGGGTTCAGAGATAAACCGACCAGAAGAATGGGATGATTTCCATTAGAAAATAGATTGAAAAGAGTATTTAAAGCAGAGACAGAAAAAGAAGAAATAAAAGAATGATATGGATAAGGTAGATTGTGTGCTCCTGTTCCGCCTTTTTCATACCTGACTAAGGGAACATTCAATGACATTGAAAGGCAGCAAATTGAAAACTTATAAAAGGAAATGCTTATTAATATAACCCATAATTAGTACATGGAACTCATTGCTACTAGAGCCCATTGAGGCTTAGAACTTATCAAGATTCATTAAAAAATCAGAATCATATATGGACCATGAGAATATCCACAGTTACATTAGGTAGGATTAAAAAAAACAAAGTTGTTTGGATTAAATTGTCATATTTCAGGGTTTAAGACTACCCATACCCAAGGAGGGTTGGGAAGAAACTTCTTCATGGGTAGATTATTTCATAACTACTGTGACAAAGTTCCTCCTCTACCTTGGTGGGTCCTGCGCTTATTGGCGGATTTGCTCGCTTCACAGATTCACCCTGTGGGTCAGGAAACAGTCCAGAGACCTTCCCCTCTGGTAGAAGCTATAGTCCAGGTCAATTCCTCCTGTGTTTGATCAGGAGTTGGGAGCTATGGGGGGAGCCCAGGCCTGCCCTCTACTCCAGGTTCCAGCCCAGGGCCCTGTGGACTGCAGCTGTTTAGAGTGCCACCTGGTACAGTTGCACGACACCTACAACTCCCTGGGCTACTTCCCCATGGCCTTCTCCCAACACCTTCTTTGTCCTCACCACCGGACCTTCCTCCTAACGTCTGATAACGCTTGTACTTCTCCGTCCTCCAGCAGTACGCCTACTCACTCTCAGCTTCTTGCGCACCTCTTGCTCCCAATTCCTCAAACACTTCCTCTCCTCTGGCTCCCTGGCTTGACTGGAGTGAGCCCTTTTATAGCATCAGAGGGGCCTTAATTAGAGTCAGGTGCTTAACTGCCTCACCTGACTCTTAGCAGGTTAATTGGAGTCAGGTGGTCTATTAGCCTGGAGCAGCCCCTGCTCTGGTCACTCAGGGAACAGAAAACTACGTATCCAGTGGCCAGTATATCTCCCTTCTGCTACTCTGCTGTTCCCAACTGGTCTGGGTCTATCACACTACTCACTCTATAATTTCTTGTACCTTCCTCTGAAGGTGGCTGGTTCTGGCCACAGTCAGAGACAGGGTACTGGATGAGATGGACCACTGGGCAGGTATGACATAGCCGTTCCTCTGTTCTCCATGACCAGAGCTTCAGTGAAACATCAGGAGACTTAACCAACTATCAGATAATGGAGAGTTTCAACAAACTTTGTTTTGGATAGTTGAGGTTTGACTGCACTGAGCAATCTCCCTCAGAGTCCCAAATCCAGCCGCCTTTGACTTCCTGCTCACCTCAGGGAAGGAAGATGCTGTGATCAGGAAGTGGAGCTGGCAAGATTTAGTACCTGGTGCACCAGACCTAGCCTTTGCAGTTCTCCAAGTCCTAGAGAGAGCCAGGGAGCAGGAATCAGATTTTTCCCTCCTTTACATCTGTAAATCAGGAGTAACTGGATTTATTGGAACTGGCAAAGGTACAGAAAATGACAACAAAAATGAGGGGTATGGAATAACTTCCATATGAGGTGAGATTAAAGAGGTGAGAAGAGACCACGGAGGGGAGCTATGATAGAGAGCTATAAAATCATGACTGGTGTGGAGAAAGTGAATAGGGAAGTGTTATTTACTCCTTCTCATAACACAAGAACTAAGGGTCACCCAAAGAGATTAATAGGCAGCAGATTTAAAACGAACAGAAGGAAGTATTTATTCACACAACACACAGTCAACCTGTAGAACACATTGCCAGGGGATGTTGTGGAGGCCAAAAGTATAACTGGGTAGGAAAAAGGAGGAGGAGAGGTTCATTGATGGCTATTAGCCAATATGGGCCGGGACCCAACCCTATACTCTGAGTGTCCCTAAACCTCTGACTGCTCGAAGCTGGAACTGGATGACAAGGGATGATGGATCACTCAATAATTGCTTTGCTCTGTTCATTTCCCCCTAAAGCATCTGGCACTGGACACTGTCAGAAGACAGGATACTGGGCTAGATGGACCGTTGGTCTGACCCAGTATGGCCATTCTTATGTTCCTATGTCCAGTGGAGTTTCTCTGGAGTTACACCAGTGTACATAAGCAGATAGAATCATAGAATATCAAGGTTGGAAGGGACCTCAGGAGGTCATCTAGTCCATCCCCCCTGCTGAAAGCAGGACCTAATCCCTGACTAAATCATCCAAATCTGGCCAGAGGACTGAGACCTAAACATTTATATCTCCTATTGGAGTGCAGAGCACTGAGTTTATTCTCCATGGTCCTCCCAACCTTCTGGAGAAAGAAATGCTACGTCTACACTACACACCACTGCTGGTGCTGTGTACTGTGTGTGCAGCTGCATGCCACAGTGAAAAGCAGCTGCATCTACACTGTACTGTGTAGTTACACGGGTCAGTGAAAGTTTCTGGGGGTGGGGGGTGGGGGGATGCCGCTCCCTGCAGCCGGATCCTTTCACTATGATGAGGAAAAGCACCAGAAGTGGGTAGCTGGCAGAGCCATTTTTGCTGCCTCAACCCTGCCAGAACCTTTTCACACTGCCTGTGTCTCTCCCTGAAGTGGGGAAATGCTCCAGCCGCAGGGAGGCACTGGAACACTACATTGGGAGAGGCACAGCTTGGGCAAGTAGAAAGCTGGGTAGGGTGAGTACTTGGGTACATACCCACAGCTTTCAAGCATGTCTGTACTCTACTCACCTAAGCAGCGCCTCTCTGCCTGCTCTACTATTTATATCTATGCTAGGGGGACTCTCTGTCTCTGTACTGTACATGCCACCAAAAGAAGACATACTCAAAGAGACTGGGACTGGGGCTTCTGCATGGCAGCACAGACTACTAATTACTAAGCTGCTGTTCTGATTCTTCACAATCTCCTTTCTGTTCTCAGGTGGTTCAGTGCACTGGGAACGGGCGGTAAAGCCCCCTGCAGAAACGTTCCCCTCTTTCTATTCCCGTGCCCCCTCTGCTGAGGTTGAGATGACCAGCTATGTGCTTCTGGCAGTGCTCCACAAACCCAAACGGGCTCAAAAGGACCTAACATTCGCCTCACAGATTGTGCAGTGGATCATCAGACAGCAGAATCCCAATGGGGGTTTCTCTTCCACCCAGGTACAGCAACTACCTTCTGCCCTCTAATCACGCCCAGGAAATCACAGGCAGCTGCTCACATAAGCCAGCTGCATTAGAGATTGAGAGAGAGAGCCAATAGGACAGTGACTAAAAAGATCCATTGGTCACTTTCTCCCACAGATAGTCCAGGCCCTATTCCAAAAGCTGGAATAACAGCTATGAAGGGATTGCGGGCTTCCCCACACCCTGCCAGCTGCCACCCCTAGCCTCAACCTCTACGTACAAAGTGCCAATGCACCTAAGCTCTTTGCAGAATGATGTGTGTGTAAATGTCACCTGCTGGGGAAGCAGAACATTAGAGTTGAGTTCTGCTGTCCAGAAGACAATCTGGTCCTAAATGTGCCAAGGTGAAAGTCACATGGCAGCAATTGAATAGTAACAGGTACAGTTAGATCTTCACATGAATAGGAGCTCAGAGAATTCCTTTAGTCCCTGGTTCTAGCCTATTATTGATGTGTGTATGATTTGCTATCAGACACACCTGGTGCACTGAAGCGTTCTGGAGGTGTGCCCTAATGCTCTACAGGACTCAGTTTCCAAGATGAACTGGGATGGGTTTGGGCTCATCTGCACTGAAATCTTGTGAGCCGTGAAATGACTGTGGTCTGTATTGGAACCATGTGTTTAATAACCCCATGCAGTATCCCAACACAGTATGTCTGTAATTGACAATTATTCTACACTTTTTCAGGACACAGTTATTGCTCTTCAAGCACTGGCTGATTATGGTGCAGCAACCTACTCTGAGAACGGCCAAAACACAGTTAAAATCAGCTCCAGCAAGCCTTTTGAGAAGGTCTTTGAGGTGAATAGCCAGAACAGGCTACTGTTGCAGCGGAGTTCCCTGCCTGATGTCCCAGGGAATTATACCCTGGAAGTGAATGGCAACGGATGTGTCTTTGTGCAGGTAAGTGCTCACCCTACCCTTCAGTGTGTGGCTTCTTCAGCACATAATACAGCCTTTCTTCTTTTGTGTCTCTCTCTTCTGTCCAGTCTCTCTCTCTCCCCCTTCCTTCCTACCTCCCCTGTTATTTCTTTTCTTAAGACTCTTTGGACAAATATATCAACTTCTTTAAGTCCAGTTCAGAAAGAAAGAAAGAATTGGTCCTTGGTGTTTTTTCTCTGTATCACACGTGATTAGTTTTTCTTAGGTGATGACTGGTAACTGGACATGTGTCACACACAAACATCCTCCTCTTTATTTGTAAAACTTGAGTTCCAGTTGAAGGAGTATGGTTTGTCTATCTGTCAGTCATAGGGCTTTATACTACTGCCCATCTTTGTATTATCCAACTGGTTCCATGTCAAATCAATAGCAATCTTCCTATTTGGGGTAAAAATCTGCCTGGGATGTTTTAGTTTGAGTGGTTGGATAGGTAAAGTTGTTAGATGTTTTCAGAGATTTTTTTTTTTGCAGGCATTTGTTTGGTAGATGTTTGATAGATGAGCACCATCAGTGTTGTGAGTCTCACTGTTGCTATGGTGGAAAGATTTTTTTTCCAAAGAGGAAGGTTTTGCAAGATAGTCAGGCTATGTATTCACCTGATCTCCTCTGGCAGTCTATCCCAGAGCCAGTTCCCTTCTACTGACCATGTCTTGTCCCTAGCTCTCACATGCTTCACTCTGGGCTTTTTGATTTGCATCCTCCCAGAGGAACCCATCTCCCTGGCAGAAAACACATCAGAATTCAGTCCTTAACCTAATGACAAGTTTCAGAGTAACAGCCGTGTTAGTCTGTATCCGCAAAAAGAAGAACAGGAGTACTTGTGGCACCTTAGAGACTAACAAATTATCTCCCCTTGTAAGTACTCTCACACTTCTTATCACACTGTCTGTACTCGGCTAGCTTGATTATCACTTCAAAAGTTTTTTTTCTCTTAATTAATTGGCCTCTCAGAGTTGGTAAGACAACTCCCACCTGTTTATGCTCTCTGTATGTGTGTATATATATCTCCTCATTATATGTTCCATTCTATATGCATCCGAAGAAGTGGGCTGTAGTCCACGAAAGCTTATGCTCTAATAAATTTGTTAGTCTCTAAGGTGCCACAAGTACTCCAGTCCTTAACCTGTGGTCTTCGGACTGCAACACAGGAATGGGAGGGAGAAGACGTGGGTCCTCTTCCGGTCTCTTCCACTGACTCACAGAGTGACCTTGAGTAAATCACTGCAACAAGGATGGTCCACAGGAAACGCTCTAGTGAAGCAGTGCAGCATTGAATGGGTGGGGAAAATGTCATATGATGCAGCCAGAACTGGGAACACAAGCATTATGAGGTCAAAAAACCCAAAGAGCTGCTATAGTTTATAATGGCTAACTCTGAGAGGCCAAAACTCTGTGCACCTCTCTTTAGAAACATTTCATCCATTAAAATAGCAGCTGCTAAGAGGTTAACAATAGAAGCCATTTGGAATAGCACTGCTCCTTTTGTTCCTGCTGAGTGGCTGCACCTTGAATCTTAACCCATATAGTGTGCTAGTCATGGTGAAAGGATCCTCCTAGACAAACATCATACTAAAGGTGAACAAACTTTGAACCCTACTTTGCCATCTCCAGACAACACAATCAATGAGAGGAAGAATGGTGATGTGATCAATGCACTGGACTCAGGGGATCTGGGTTGAATTTCTGGCTTTGGCAAAGCTGCCTATGTGACTTTGGGCAAATCACTTAATCCCTCTGTGCCTTAGTTCCCGTCTGTAAAATGGGTATTGTTACAACCTGGTGCAGTACCCTCCGTATAGGCATCAGTCTGTTGTGAGTGCGCCCAATCATTGTTGTGAGAGGGCCCAATCCAAGTCAATTGGATCTGGGTAGAGTATAGTCACTGTTTCTAGCTCTGAGACTCCCCAGCACACTCAGAAGCTCAGATCTGTTGGGATATGGGGTGCTGCCATCCAGCTGCCCTGGATCCTGAAACCTCTCAAGCCTCCCAGTTGCTTACTCATTCTCCATCAGAGTCCCAACTAGGCTAAGGGTCTCTGGGCTTCTACTGGGACGCTGGCAGGAAAGTAAGGAACACAGACTTAGCAAAGATGTTTCTTACCCATCGTGGCTTTACTTTTAAAGCATTCAAGAATTACAGATCTTTGAGAATAACAGAAGCCCTGAGATGCGCTGTCCCGAGTCTGATCTCATCCCTTCTGTAAGTCCCTGGTTTGTCAGACTCTGCTTAGCCTGAAACTCTCTCCTGCCTTCTCTCTTTCAAGCCCTTCTTACATGTTGCAGTGGATGGGTCCCTGCACAGAGCAGAATCTTGCTCTTAAATAGGGCCATGACTCTGAGCCATGTGCTCGAACTGAGATGCTCCAGATCCCCCAGTTATGCTTGCCCCCTACCCTTGTGGGCCCAGTGTAGAGACCATTGTTCCATGGGGTTGGACCAATAGTTCAGTCATTCAGAATCAGTAGCTCCAGATTACTTTGATGATGGGTCTTCAGAAAGGAGCTGTCTGGAATGCAATGCAACAGGCTATCCTTGCAGGAGTCCAGACTAGAGTTCAACACATAGTGTACAATAGAATTCATAATCTGATCCAGACATATCCTACTCGGTCACAGTGATAGCATTTCCCTACTTCACAGAGTTTATAAGATGCAGATACATTGGTGATAAGAACCCTATAAATCCCTAGACAGATCAAAAGGCTAATGGGGATTAACATGTTTTTTTCTCCACACTTCTGTCTGGCCACTTGGTGGCACACTTATTCCTTACATTGTTCAGCTGGATGGAACCTCAGTTGTGGGGAAGGGAAGGCTTTTAATGTTACTGATGGAAAGCTTGGCAGTTTGGTGGTTTGCTGAAGTAGTTCTCCAGTCACTAAATGTTACCCTTGGGGAATTGGTGCATTCAGTCAGGATTTCTCCAGGCATGGAGCAAAAAAGGGGTTGCGAGGCACCACAACAGGTGGGTCAATAGCTCAGACTGATTTCTAATTTTCATTACCATTTTTCATCTGTTCCAGACAACCCTGAGATACAACATCCTTCTTCCCAATAAGACTTCTGGGTTCTCTCTCTCAGTGCAGACGGCAAATGCTTCCTGCGCAGACAGTTTCCGGGCAAAGTTTGACATCATCCTCTCAACCAGGTAACCTCCCTTCAGTTGCCTGGATGACAAGAACTCGCTGATTAAGACGGGATGGCTTTTGAAAGAACAGATTACAAATATTAAAGTGCTATTAGATGGTCTGTGTAAAATACCTGAGGGTACTAATCGCCTTGGCCTGCTAGACCCTTATCCCAAATCCCAGGGATACCCCCTCTTTCCAGACAACTGTCCCTCCCTGGGGATACTTGTCCCCTTCTTGGACATCTATCATTGGTCATTTCCACACCTCTTCCATGTTAATAAATGATCAGCAATTACATGCAATTCAAAAAGGCCTTTGCAGGCTGTGTGTGCTCTGGAGCCGAAGGTGTCATTGTGTTTCCTCCACATTCATGGTCCAGAGTGACCCAGTCCTTCCCATTTCAGTTATGCCGGGAAACGCAATATCTCCAACATGGCCATTATCGACGTCAAGATGCTCTCTGGCTTCGTACCTGTCAGTTCATCCCTGCAAAAGGTAAGGAATGGCAGTGACATGAATAAGCCACCTCAGGGGAAGAGGGGGTTACAGAATATTACAACGCAGACTGGATAAAAAAGGGGGCCTGGTTAGCACTGAGAAAACACTTTCTGAGGGATTTTAATGTGTCTGTAGCACTTGAATAGATTGTGTATTCTCAGCCTGGGGGTCAGACCCTCCAGGAGTCCTGAGCAGGGGTCAGGGTGTCACAACTACCCTGTTTCCTAGATTGCTAAATTGGACGGAGTTCCCAGATAGAGCCTGGTTAAATGGGAGTGAGATTCAGGGGAGGGAGGTGTCCTAATATGGACAAGGTTGAGGATCACTGGATTAGATTAACCAACTGGAATTCCAAACTGACTGTCTCCTGTATAACTGTTCAGGTATGTGCATTTCCTGACAAAGCCACTACACACTTGGGTCTCTATCAAGTGATTATTTTTATTGACCCATGCTATCCATTAGATAACACTTTGGCTCAGTCATTTACTGCAGATTCTGGGGTGTCTTGCTTTCACTGATTATTAATATTTTAATGTTTCCCACATTTCCTCATCTAAAGCTTCGTGAGGATCAGAAAGTGATGCAGGTAGAAACCAAGCAAAACCACGTCCTCTTCTATCTGGAGAGTGTGAGTTCTGGAAAATCAATTCTTTGGTTTGGGTTTAGCAGGTTTTAATTTTGCATAGAAGATACATGCATAGCCACTCCACATCTGTGTGATAAACTGCATTGATCATGCACCTTTGCCCATTAATCCATCTACCCTGAAACTATTCTAACATTCCAAATCCCTCAGCAGCTTCCAGCAGCCTCCTGTTCTTTTATTCAAAATAAAACACACACAAAATGTTTCCTCCTTTCAGACACTGACTGCTGGGGGCCAGGGAGCAACCTCCCCAGTGTGCACACAGCTCCACTAGGGGGTTTCCTCTAAAGCAGCCGGTGCTGGCCACCAGCACAGACTGGATACTGCACTAGATGGAGCACTAATTTTATCTGGTCTGGAAATGTTGATGCTCCTTCTCCTCCTCACACCTGCCACATAGAGAATTTCCACCTTCCCTCCAATCAAACTGCACCTGCCTCAGGACTGGAGCTAGCAGAACACAGTCCTGCCACAGAAGCAGCTTTTCTAGTCAGAAAAAAATGTCGCATCTTTAAAGTTGATTCCCTTGAGACCCTGCAGGACTAGCAATGGGAGTGTTTACAGCTTCTCCATGGGATGCACACAGGGCCGGCTCTAGGTTTTTTGCTGCCCCAAGCAAAAAAAAATTTGGCTGCCCCCCGTCCCAGCCCTGGGCTCCTCGCCGCACCCCCCTGCTGCCCCAGCTTTGGGCTCTCCCCACCCACACCTCCTGCCGCCCCAGCCCTGGGCTCTCTGCCCCCATCCCCCACCTGCACCCTCCTTCCGCTGCAGCCCTGGGTCACTGGTAACTCGCTCCCACGGCAGGTCATTCAGCATGAATTTTACATGTGCACAGAACACAGACAGGATTGGTTCCCATATGGTTACAGAACTGCAGAAAAGTGGAACAATTTTCAGCTTGTGTGATTGGAGGATATCTGGATGCATATTATAAGACTATCCTACATAAATGAGGAAAAGTTGAGGTGCCTTTATTATACTTTTCTTCCACTCTTTCTTTCTATGGGGAATTTGCCAATGCAATATCACTGTCTTCCTTTTAAACAAACAAACAAACAAACAAAAAGGTAATGACTGTTGAAAATAGCAATTCCAGTCCTAATAACCACCGGGAAGCATTTCTTGCTCAATTTTATCCTACTTTTTCTACAGCAAGTTACAGTGGATCAGTATATTTGATTTGGGAGAAATGAAGTAACAGCCGCCCAAACTGAGCTTGAGCACTCCTGAATTTTGAGGTGTTCAAATCTGGAAGGCGGGTGCTGGGGGGGGCTGTGGCTCCGCGGGGAAGCACGGCAGCATGTATGCAGCGGTGTGTCTGGCGCTGCGTGGAGCCAGACATGCTGGTCTGAGTGGCACGATAAGGGGCTGGGGGGTTGGATGGGGTGGAGGTTCGGGGGGGCAGTCAGGGGCAGGGAGAAGGGGGGGTAGATGGGTCAGGGGTTGGGGTGGCAGTCAGGGGACAGGCAGCAGTTGGATAGACATTGGAGTCCCGGGGATTTGTCAGGGGACAGGTAGGGGGTGAGGTTCTAGGGGGGAAGTTGGGGCGGTCTCAGGAGGGGTCAGTTGGGGACAAGGAGAAGGGAGGCTTAGATAAGGGGTGGGGTCTTGGGAGGCAGATGGGGCAGGGGTCCCGGGAGGGGGTGATCAGGGGACAGGATGCAGGGGGGGTTGGATGGGTTGGGGTTTCTGTGGGGGGCAGTCAGAGGGGGTGGATGGGGGCAGGGTGGGGCTACCCTCCCTCCTGTGGAGTGTCCTATTTTTTGAATGTTAAAATATGGTTTCCCTACCCTTCAGAGTGCAGCTCTCCATTCATAGCAGGCTGCAGCATGAGGTCTCAGCTACCTCACTCCCTCTCGCTCTTTCCTGTTGGTAGTGGCCAAGGGAATGCTGGGAAATGTAGTTGTTTCCCTGCTCCAGGGCTGGCTCTATAGGCAGGGAGCTAACAAAGGAACTACAGTTCCCAGGGCCCCCTGCTGGTTCTCAGCTCCCATGCTGGATCCCTGCCTCCCCTGCAAATGGGCTGCCCCAAGCACGTGCTTGCTTTGCTGGTGCCTAGAGCCGCCCCTGGATGCACACCCTCACTTCTATGCTTGGAGGGACTACAAGACTTTAGACTTCAATGTCATGACCATTGGGGATTTAGAAGTTGTTTTTGCTTCCTCTGAGCCCTGTGTATTGGGACTCATGATGACTGAGGATCACAGCAATACAAGAAGGAGAGGAAAATTGGAACCAATAACATTTTAAAAAAACTCTCTAAGACTGTTTCTAAAATGACAGATACAGGCAGGTAAATAATGGATGCCAGGGCTGGAGTGCATCATGCACACAGGAGATGTGTGTGTTGGGAACCCACCACAGCTTAGCAGTCCCTGGGGTTGACCCTTTACAGAGGAGTCAGCGTTCTATGAACAAAAGCTGATGCCCATCTCTGTCCCTCACATTCCCAGGTCTCACGGAAGACTATCAGTTTCTCCTTCTCTGTTGAACAAGACCTTCCTGTGTCCAACATCAAACCAGCTTCAGTGCTGATCTACGATTACTATGAAACAGGTAGGAGGGCTTTGTTTAGACCACACACCAAGTGGGGGGAAGTGTCACTGCATTTATTAAAACTGATGGAGGGCCATTACAATTGGGATGCTGATGAGGGCCTTGGAACTCAATAGGGGTTTGAGCCAAACCTACTCAAGTCAATGGAGAGACACCTGTTTTCTTCAATGAGCTTTGGCTCAGGCCATATGTGCTGAATGTGGAATAGGTGATGGACTAGAACTGGGAAGATTTCAAAGAGATACATTCTGAGCTTCTATGGATTAGGGATACTCCACAAGGAGGGGAGGTTTGTGTGATGGGCATCAGAGATGGAGTGACTTCTTACTGCAATGGGAATGTTCCCATCTCTTCCAGACGAACATGCTGTTGCAGAATACAAGTCACTCTGCAATGAAGCTGCCCCTGAAAGCATTGAATAGCCTGGAAAGGTAAGTGAGAGCTGGAGACACTGAGCAGATACAAGGAGAAGGTGGTGAGTGGAGAGCAAGAAGAAAGGTGAGGTAAATGGGGAGCTCCACTGAGTAGATGCACAGAGGTGGGGTAAAGAGGTTGATAGAAGTTCCTGTAGGTTAGGGTTATCTAGTCTCCACCAGCCTGATCAAAGAGTAGGGAGACAAGGTTGTTTTCATGTAAGAGCCCAATCTTGCCAGATGCCAAGTTCCCAAAATTGATGGGAGTTGGGGGCACTCAGCAGTTCCCAGGAAGAGCTCTGCCCTCTGCAGCATTGGAGCCCAAGTGCATAAAATCAGACTGATGGAAAATGGCTGAAGAGTATTATATAAGCGCTAGCATCTTCCAAAATGCAGTGCTTTTCTAATCAGCCCTTTAAAGCCTGCCTCTTCCAGGTACCCACCTGGCCATTTCACAGGGAGCTGGGACTCATGGAAATCCCATTTCTAGCCAGTGAATCAGTGAAATGCTTTCTGGAGAGAAAGCTGGCTCATACTGACGTCATTCTTGGGGCTGGAGTATTGATTCAGTGGGAGACATATCACCTGATATGTGAGGCCCTGGTTCAATTCCTGGAAATGCAGCATTCTTACACCATGTTGGCTGCTACTTGCAGGGCTGGGCTGTTGGAGCTACAGATGTATCCAACAGCTGGATTCCTTGGTCCAGCTTCACAATGCTGCCCTCAATATAGTTGTGCAGCAGAAGTGAGCTGGGCCCCTAACCCAGAGGTCAAGAGATTAAGAACATAAGAATGGCCATACTGGGTCAGACCAGATGTCCATCTAGACAAGTATCCTGTTTTCTGACAGTGGCCAATGCCAGGTGCCCCAGAGGGAATGAAGAGAACAGGTAATCATCAGGTGATCCATCCCCTGTCGCTTATTCCCATCTTCTGGCAAACAGATGTTAGGGACATCATACCTGCCCATCCTGGCTAATAGGCACTGATGGACCTATCCTCCATGAACTTATCTAATTCCTTTTTTGAACCCTGATATAGTCTTGGCCTTCACAACATCCTCTGGCAAGGAGTTCCACAGCTTGACTGTGCGTTGTGTGAAAAAATACTTCCTTTTGTTTGTTTTATAACTACTGCCTATTAATTTCATCTGGTGATCCCTAGTTCTTGTGGTATGAGAAGGAGTAAATAACACTTCCTTATTTACTTTCTCCACAACAGTCATGATTTTATAGACCTCTATCATATTCCCCCCTTAGGTTTTTTTTTCCAAGCTGAAAAGTCCCAGTCTTATTAATCTCTCCTCATATGGCAGATGCTTCTTACCCCTAAGAATTTTTGTTGCCCTTTTCTGAACCTTTTCCAATTCCAATATATCTTTTTTGAGATGTGGCAACCACATCTGTACACAGTATTCAAGACTGAATTCATGCTCTCCTAGAATCTATGAATTCTGTGTTTGCCTTGTTCTCACTGATGTTTCTGCTTTGCTTTTTCCTCCAGGACTGTGGTGAACAATGAACAAGTGATCATGTTTCCTATTTTCCTCTATGTTCAGTCACAGAAAGGGCCATTTAATTGCACTTCACCCTTCTAATCACAGGGGTCCATAACAACGTTTGTCATTTTTACCTGAACTTAGGCCTGATGCTTCCTTCCATGAAGCTTTTCTCCAGGTCCATATCCTGAATATGTATTAGTTCTCGTCAATAAATTTTCTCATTATTGGAGATGCACACCTGGTCTCTGCTTTGCTTCTTCTTTATAATTTGGTACCAGTGAGGACTTTCCCCACAACTCCAATAGGCTGGACGTTTCTGCTGCAATGATCAGAGGTGCCATTGTTAACTGTGGAGAAATTTCTGTAGTCACCAGGTTCAGATTTAATGCCTTATTCAGGCACAGACCCCATCTGAGAGTGATTGATTCAAGCTGTCTGTATGGACCCAGGCACAGATCACTACAAGGTGCCACATTTGGAAGGTTTCCTTTACTGCTACAGGGGCAAGAAACTTTTTTTTTTTTAAAATGACAGTTCACATAGTGCAGAAACCGATGGGAAAATCAGAGACATAGGGTATGTCTACACTACGAAATTAGTTCGAATTTATAGAAGCCGGTTTTATTGAAATCGGTTGTATACAGCCGATTGTGTATGTCCACACAATAAAATGCTCTAGGTGCTCTAGTCGGCAGACCGCGTCCACAGTACGAGGCTAGCGTCGACTTCCGGAGCATTGCACTATGGGTAGCTATCCCACAGCTATCCCACAGTTCCCGCAGTCTCCGCCGCCCCTTGGAATTCTGGGTTGAGATCCCAATGCCCGGATGATGCAAAACAGTGTCGCGGGCGGTTCTGGGTACATGTCGTCAGGCCCCTCCCTCCCCCGTCACAGCAACGGCAGACAATAGATTCGCGCCTTTTTATCTGGGTTACCTGGGTTACCTGTGCAGACAACATGGAGCCCGCTCAGCACAGCTGAGCTCACCGTCACCATATATCCTCTTGGTGCCGGCAGACGTGGGACTGCATTGCTACACAGCAGCAGCTGCTAACTGCCTTTTGGCGGTAGACGGTGCAGTAGACTGGTAGCCTTCATCGGCGATCTGGGTGCTGGCAGCCGTGGGGCTTGCCTTTTGGCAGTAAATGGTGTATTATGACTGTTAGCCGGCCTATTACAAGTCGGGTCATCGCACATTAGCAGAGTCTTCCCTGAGCAGCAGCTCGTGCAATAGGCCTGAAGACCATCGTCATACACCGCCCCGTATTTGCTGCCAAGCACCCAGAAAGATGCCGAGGGCTATCAGTCACGCTGCACCGTCGTCTTAAGATGTAAAAAATAGATTTTCTCTGTATTCATTTGCTTCCCCCTCCGTCCGTCAAATCAACGGCCTGCTAAACCCAGGGTTTTCAGTTTAATCTTTGGGGGGGACCAGTCTGTGACAGTTGTTTGTGTCTCTCCCTGATGCACAGCCACCGTTCTTTATTTTAATTCCCTGTGCCTGTACGCCATGTCGTCACTCGGCCCCCCTCCCTCCTTCCCCTAGGCCGTCAGATACTACGTTTGCGCCACAGCTCGAGCCGCGAAGCGGTTCACGCCTTTTCTTTGAATTCTGGGTTGAGATCCCAATGCCCGGATGATGCAAAACAGTGTCGCGGGCGGTTCTGGGTACATGTCGTCAGGCCCCTCCCTCCCCCGTCACAGCAACGGCAGACAATAGATTCGCGCCTTTTTACCTGGGTTACCTGGGTTACCTGTGCAGACAACATGGAGCCCGCTCAGCACAGCTGAGCTCACCGTCACCATATGTCCTCTGGGTGCCGGCAGACGTGGGACTGCATTGCTACACAGCAGCAGCTGCTAACTGCCTTTTGGCAGTAGACGGTGTAGCATGAGTGATAGCCGTGGGGCTGGCAGCCGTAGGGCTGCATTGCACCAGCCCCTTCCAGGCGATGGTATATTATGACTGGTACCCGTCGTCGTCGTACTGGAGTGGCTGTCAATCATGGCCACCTGGGCAGACATGCTACTGTCTCGATGATGACGGTTACCAGTCATAATGTACTATTTTCTGCCAATTGCCCAATATTGTCTGCTAAGCACCCAGAAGAGGCCGAGGGCGATGCTGGGTGCTGGCGGACGTGGGGCTGGCAGACATGGGGCTGCATTGCTACACAGCAGCAGCCCCTTGCCTTTTGGCAGATGATGGTATATTATGATTGGTACCCATCATCATCATACTGGTATGGCTGTCACTCATGCTGCAGCGTCGGCTGCCACCTTAAGATGTAAAAAATAGATTTATTCTGTGTTCATTTGCTTCCCCTTCCTCCGTGAAATCAACGGCCTGCTAAGCCCAGGGTTTCCAGTTTAATCTTTGGGGGGACCATTCTGTGTGACAGTTGTTTGTGTTTCTCCCTGTTCCTGTACCTGTACGCCATGTCGTCACTTGGCCCTCCCTCCCTCCCTCCCTCCCTCCCGCCCTCCTTCTCCTGGTCCATCAGATACTACTTTCGCGCCTTTTTTCTGACCAGGCGCCATAGCTAGCACTGGGATCATGGAGCCCGCTCAGATCACCGCGGCAATTATGAGCACTATGAACACCACGCGCATTGTCCTGGAGTATATGCAGAGCCAGAACATGCCAAGGCGAAACCCGGACCAGGCGAGGAGGCGATTGCAGCACGGCGACGAGAGTGATGAGGAAATTGACATGGCCATAGACCTCTCACAAGGCACAGGCCCCAGCAATGTGGAAATCATGGTGTCACTGGGGCAGGTTGATACCGTGGAACGCCGATTCTGGGCCCGGGAAACAAGCACAGACTGGTGGGATCGCATCGTGCTGCAGGTATGGGACGATTCCCAGTGGCTGCGAAACTTTCGCATGCGTAAGGCCACTTTCATGGAACTTTGTGACTTGCTTTCCCCTGCCCTGAAGCGCCAGAATACCAAGATGAGAGCAGCCCTCACAGTTGAGAAGCGAGTGGCGATAGCCCTGTGGAAGCTTGCAACGCCAGACAGCTACCGGTCAGTCGGGAATCAATTTGGAGTGGGCAAATCTACGGTGGGGGCTGCTGTGATCCAATTTGCCAGGGCAATGAAAGACCTGGTGATAGCAAGGGTAGTGACTCTGGGCAACGTGCAGTCAATAGTGGATGGTTTTGCTGAAATGGGATTCCCAAACTGTGGCGGGGCCATAGACGGAACCCATATCCCTATCTTGTCACCGGAGCACCAAGCCACCGACTACGTAAACCGCAAGGGGTACTTTTCAATGCTGCTGCAAGCCCTGGTGGATCACAAGGGACGTTTCACCAACATCAACGTGGGATGGCCGGGAAAGGTACATGATGCTCGCGTCTTCAGGAACTCTGCTCTGTTTCGAAAGCTGGAGGAAGGGACTTTCTTCCCGGACCAGAAAGTGACCATTGGGGATGTTGAAATGCCTATCGTGATCCTTGGGGACCCAGCCTACCCCTTAATGCCATGGCTCATGAAGCCGTACACAGGCAGCCTGGACAGGAGTCAGGACCTGTTCAACTACAGGCTGAGCAAGTGCCGAATGGTGGTGGAATGTGCATTTGGACGTTTAAAAGCGCGCTGGCGCAGCTTACTGACTCGCTCAGACCTCAGCGAAAAGAATATCCCCATTGTTATTGCTGCTTGCTGTGCGCTCCACAATATCTGTGAGAGTAAGGGGGAGACCTTTATGGCGGGGTGGGAGGTTGAGGCAACTCGCCTGGCCGCTGATTACGCGCAGCCAGACACCAGGGCGGTTAGAGGAGCACAGCAGGGCGCGGTGCGCATCAGAGAAGCTTTGAAAACGAGTTTTGTGACTGGCCAGGCTACTGTGTGAAACTTCTGTTTGTTTCTCCTTGATGAACCCTCCAACCCCCCCCCCCGACCCGGTTCACTCTACTTCCCTGTAAACCAACCACCCCACCCCACCCTCCCCTCCCCCTTGCAGAGGCAATAAAGTCATTGTTTTTTCACATTCATGCATTCTTTATTAGTTCCTTACAGAGGTAGGGGGATAATTGCCAAGGTAGCCTGGGATGGGTGGGGGAGGAGGGATGGAAAAGGACACACTGCATTTTAAAACTTTAACTCTTATTGAAGGCCAGCCTTCTGATGCTTTGGCGATCATCTGGGGTGGAGTGACTGGGTGGACGGAGGCCCCCCCACCGTGTTCTTGGGCGTCTGGGTGAGGAGGCTATGGAACTTGGGGAGGAGGGCTGTTGGTTACACAGGGGCTGTAGCGGCGGTCTCTGCTCCTGCTGCCTTTCCTGCAACTCAACCATACGCTCGAGCATATCACTTTGATGCTCCAGCAGACGGAGCATTGCCTCTTGCCGTCTGTCTGCAAGCTGACGCCACCTATCGTCTTCAGCCCGCCACTTGCTCTGTTCTTCCCGCGATTCAGCCCGCCACCTCTCCTCTCGTTCATATTGGGCTTTTCTCATCTCCGTCATTGACTGCCTCCACGCATTCTGCTGTGCTCTATCAGCCTGGGCGGACATCTGCAGCTCCGTGAACATCTCGTCCCTCGTCTTACGTTTTCTCTTTCTAATGTTCACGAGCCTCTGCGAAGGAGAAACATTTGCAGCTGGTGGAGGAGAAGGGAGAGGTGGTTAAAAAGGACACATTTTAGGGAACAATGGGTACACTCTTTCATTACAAGGTCGCATATTTCGGCTTGCAGGCAGCCATCGTAGGCCACAGTGTTTTGGCTTTTTTAACCTTCTTAACATGCGGGAAAGGTTGCAAACAGCAGCGCATTTCCCATATCAAGGATGAATTGGGTTGTCCATTTAAAATGGGGTTTCAATGTAAAAGGAGGGGGCTGCGGTTTCCCGGTTAACATGCGGCACAAACACAAGTAAACCACCCCCCCCCCACACACACACACGATTCTCTGGGATGATCACTTCACCCCTCCCCCCCACCGCGTGGTTAACAGCGGGGAACATTTCTGGTCAGAAGAGCAGGAACGGGCGCCTCTGAATGTCCCCCTTAATAAAATCACCCCATTTCAACCAGGAGAGCTTTCTGGAGATGTCCCTGGAGGATTTCCGCCCCATCCCCATACACGTTAACAGACTTGCTTGCTTGCTTTTTTTTTGTAATGTTTACAAATATTTACAAAGTTACACTCACCAGAGGTCTCCTGTGTGCCCTGAGGGTCTTGGGTGAGTTCGGGGGTTACTAGTTCCAGGTCCAGGGTCACAAACATATCCTGGCTGTTGGGGAAACCGGTTTCTCCGCTTCCTTGCTGCTGTGAGCTACCTACAGTACCTCCATCGTCATCTTCCTCGTTCCCCGAACCGTCTTCCCTGTGTGTTTCTCCAGTGAGAGAGTCATAGCACACGGTTGGGGTAGTGGTGGCTGCACCCCCTAGGATCGCATGCAGCTCCGCGTAGTAGCGGCAAGTTTGCGGCTCTGCCCCGGACCTTCCGTTTGCTTCTCTGGCTTTGTGGTAGGCTTGCCTTAGCTCCTTAATTTTCACGCGGCACTGCTGTGTGTCCCTGTTATGGCCTCGGTCCTTCATGGCCTTGGAGATCTTTTCTAATACTTTTCCATTTCTTTTACTGCTACGGAGTTCAGCTATCACTGCTTCATCTCCCCATATGGCGAGCAGATCTCGTACCTCCCGTTCGGTCCATGCTGGAGCTCTTTTGCGATCCTGGGAGGACTCCATGACGGTTACCTGTGCTGATGAGCTCTGCGTGGTCACCTGTGCTCTCCACGCTGGGCAAACAGGAAATGAAATTCAAACCTTCGCGGGTCTTTTCCTGTCTACCTGGTCAGTGCATCTGAGTTGAGAGCGCTGTCCAGAGCGGTCACAATGAAGCACTGTGGGATAGCTCCCGGAGGCCAATAACATCGAATTCCGTCCACACTACCCCAATTCCGACCCGCAAAGGCCGGTTTTATCGCTAATCCCCTCGTCGGAGGTGGTGTAAAGAAACCGGTTTAAAGGGCCCTTTAATTCGAAAGAAAGGGCCTCGTTGTGTGGACGTGTCCAGGCTTAATTCGGTTTAACGCTGCTAAAGTCGACCTAAACCCGTAGTGTAGACCAGGCCATATAGAGCAGAGATCACTGCATCCAAGCTCTATCCGGCGTCCAGGGACCACCCGGAATGGTCACATCAGCAAGAGCCTCTGCTCGGCCTCCACCAAACAGCAAGCAGATTCCGCTCCAGCAGCATTTTACTGCAATAGCCTTTTCCTGCCCATGGCACCATGTCAGAAAGGGAAATGCAGTCACATCTAATATTCGTTGGTAGTTATTGTCATGCAGCATGTTTAGCTATTGGTCTATCTCTCTCTTCTCTCCTTCTTGGGCCCCATCTCCCTTGGAGCCTATGCAATAGCATTGCCTTCACCCCCTTGCACTCGCATCACTTCAGTCCTGGAGGCAGATGTGTCCTGCTCCTCCTGTAGGTGCTGCCGCCCTCAATCACAACATCCTGGGATCTGTAGCAGGGGTTGCTGCTCCACCACTGCAGCGCTCCTAGCATAGCAGCCAACGCCTGGGATTTCATGGCCAGTGACACAATTTTGGCCCCAGCTGGAGCTGGGTTCCAGCTCTCATGAATTTCAAATCCTGCGCAGGGGAAAGCCCTCTGATTGGCTGCCTTCCCCATTTGCCCACCTCCTGGGGAATAGAAGCCAACCAGGGCTGCTGCAGGTGTCAGACAGAGTTGTCCCCCCTCCCATCAGGGGCCAGAGCTGTTTTGGGGTAGAAGTGGGGGAGGGAGCAATTGACACCATCCTTATCGAAGGGGAGAGGACAGTATTGAGCAGAAAGAGCAGCTCAGGGTTATCCTACTCCCCTCTACTGTGAGCAATGGATCAGCCTGCTCCCTGCTTCTCCTCCCTGCAGCACTGGTAAAGGTCAGAGGAGGCAAAGATCCCCTGAGGCTGCAGGAGGCTCCTAGGTGAAATGAGGGTCATTGGAATGATGTGGGCCTGGGGCTGTATCATTGATTGCTAGGATGGGGGCAGGCCAGTGTGGGGCTGGGGGTGTAGCATTGATTGATTAGGAAGTGCTGCAAGACACATCCCGGGATCCCAGCTGACTTCACAGTGGGGTCTGGGCTTGGAGCTCTGCTACACAGCCTCATGCTTTGATGGTCACACCCATAGTAATGTCACAGCTATTCTCAGTAGGCTTCCTTTCTCTTCACTGGACGCTTATCAAGTTATTGACTTCTGTCCATGGAGACCAAGATCATTTGGAAAAAGGAATGAAAATGTGTTTATGAATTTGAAATTGTGACCCTAATAAAAAATGAACCAAGGTGAAAAATTCAATGGGTTGGAAAATGTCATTTCATTCCTTACTAAGAGTCACAACAAGGAGAAGGCAGCGATGTGACACCTCTATGATATCACTGGGACAAACAGATATCAAGGGATGGTCTGGATGCCTGCAGGAGGCACAATTTACCTTGGCACCAGCTACCCACCAACTTAAACTAGAAATCGCCAACCAACTGGCAGAGCTTTAGAAACCTCTCTCACCAGGAGAGGCAGGAGATGATCTTCCATGTTATCCCTCCTGGATCCTACGGCTTCATCAGGGATTGCTGTCTACATGAAGGGTTAGGAGAGCTAGTGGTGAGGGGAAGGTTCTCACTGCACAGCTCTCCAGAACAAACATGGAGCTAGCCCTCTGCTGAAGAACTCCTCACCCTTCTCAGTCACCAGGGAAGGGAAGGGGCTCTAGGTGAGTTCTAGTAGAAATCCAACAAGGATCTGTCAAGTGTTATATGCATGTCCTTACCCAGGGGCGTCTCTCTCAGTTGCTTTTGTGTCAGCCAGGGAAACATTGTTGAGAGCCAGAACACTACAGGGAACAAAAGGTGCTAACACACCAAGGGGAGTCATTGCCATAGGTGATGGAGTCCACAATGGTATGTATTCACAAACAAATCATGTGAAGGATCATGTCAGTTAGTCATGACAAACCCTAGTTTTAAACATGAGTAGTCAGGGGAGGCAGGTTTGTATAATTTTTGGTGGTGCCCAGAATGGGTCCAAGTTTCCCCAGCTACACACACACACCTGCCTTGTAAGCCGATATATATTTTTTAAAATAATGTAAAAATGGACTGGAAACAGTAAGCGTTTAACGGTTTCCCTATATTGCACAATGTGGAGGTGTGGGGGAGATGAGGGCTCTGGCTGGGGGTGCAGGCTCTTGGGTGGGGCTGGGGTGTGGGAGTTCCAGCTCAGATGCTAACAAAGGGGATTTCTTATGACTACAGCCCTCTTTGTTCTGTTCCACCCCCTTTAGTAGCTTTGGCACAAGGCAGGAATCCTTTGTCTCTCTCTTGGTTCACACCCCTCCTTCTAAAAGGAAAAGCACCAGGTTAAAGATGGATTCCAGTTCAGGTGACATGATCACATGTCCTGTGAGACTTCATTACCTACCTGTTGGCACACATGTACAGGAAGTCTTACAAGTAAACAGAGCCATTTCCAACCAATTGTCCTGGTTAACGGGAGACATCAAGATTCCAAACCACCATTAATGTCCCGCACTTTGCATAATTACAATAGGACCTCAGAGGTATATTTCATATTCCTAGTTTCAGATACAAGAATGATACATTCATATAAATAGGATGACCACACTCAGTAGGGGGAGGGATAGCTCAGTGGTTTGATCACTGGCCTGCTAAACCCAGGGTTGTTAGCTCAATCCTTGAGGAGGGATCTGGGGCAAAAAATCAGTACTTTGTCCCACTAGTGAAGGCAGGGGGCTGTACTCAATGACCTTTCAAGGTCCCTTCCAGTTCTAGGAGACAGGATATCTCCTTTAATTTAAGATTATAAGCTTTGTAATGATACCTTACAAGAGACCTTTTGCATAAAGCATATTCCAGTTACATCATATCCACACTTATAAACATATTTTTATAAAAATATGGAGTGCAACATCACAGCCTCCTCCACTGCTGCAGCCTGCTGCCCCTCATCATAGCCTCTTGGGGAATGGGGCTGCCCTGCCCCTTGCCCAGCGTGGGGCAGAAGTGGTGGCTGCAAGTTGGGGGGGGGGGCGATCACATGGTCGGACACTCACCCAAGCCCCAACAGCTGCTCGAGTAAGGTCCAGACTCTGTCTCCCAGGAGCCCCCTTGCCATTGCCTCCCGATGGGTGCCGAGGGAGGGGATGGCTGCCAATCATGTGTGCGCCTCCTCCCCTCCTCCCTCCGCAGGTGCAGCAGCCGCCTCAGCCTGCTGCCAGCGCCCCTCTTGTGTTGTAGGCAGCAGCGGCTGGCAGCGAGGGAGTGCAGCATGGAGCGGCAGGCAGCTGCCTGCTTGAGGCACCCGCCCGCTTGAGGCAGGGACGTTCTGGGGCCTGGGGGAGGCACACGGGCGTGGGAATTGTGGCCTGGGGTAGAGATCTGGCTCTGAACACTGGTGGAGCTGGGCCCCCGGGCCCTGAATATTCCTGGAGCCTGGGCACCACGGGCCCATACAACTCACCACCCCTGTGATTAGTTGACATAATGCTGAAAAAGGGTTGACTTGATCTACACACTGGTTATCAGAGAGATAAGGTGGGTGAGGTAATATTTTTTATTGGACCAACTTCTGTTGGTGAGAGAGACACATTTGTTTCTGAAGAAGAGCGCTGTGAAAGCTTGAAAGCTTGTCTCTCTCAGCAACAGGAGTTGGTCCAATAAAAGATATTTCCTCACTCACCTTGTCTCTAATATCCTGGGACCGACAGAGTTACACCAACACTGCATATATTCTGGTTAGTCAGTCATAATCATTATCACCATGTCAGCTAACTCAGCTCCTCAAAGTTGTTTTTAAGCATGCAAGATTCCTTAACAGAGACAAGCCCATAGAGCTGTAGTAGTGAGTAGTGTTAAAGAGGCGATGTCAGGTCCCCTTTCTCACACATCTTGTGTCACTGGTTCTGAAATGTGTCATATTAGATCCCAGCCTGAGTTGATACTTTTTTTCTTTTGATTTTCATAAAAATCTTTTAACCCTTATTTTTAATTAACAAAGGAAGAAAAAAATCCTATTTTCCCAATAAAAGATGTGTTTTAAGGCATTTTTCATACTTTAATGGTGGAAAACAAAACACTGTGTAATTTAATACATAATAATTATGAATGTGAACTAACATTTGTACAAGGCTTATATTTATCATATTTTAATTGAAGAATATGATCACTAATCACCCTGAACCAATGGTTAACTATATGAGGAGAAATTGCATTGCTTAAAACTGAATTGGATTGGCCAACACATACTGCTTAATATACTGCTTATTATTACCCTGAGCAGTTCCACTGAGGGGGTTCTGCAGGGAATTGTGCTATCTGAGGCTAGCAGAGTCAGTTAGCAACCAGCCAGTTAGAGTAAGGTGGTGTGAGTTGTGCCTCTCTGTTTTAGAGAGCAGTCTGGTTTTTCTTTCTGGTTTGGGGTTCTTGTGTGTTCTGAATTCTAAGGCTAGGTCTACACTACCCGCTTGAATCGGCGGGTAGAAATCGACCTCTCGGGGATCGAATTATCGCGTCTTGTCGGGACGCGACAATCAATCCCCGAATCGACGCTCTTACTCCACCAGCGGAGGTGGGAGTAAGCGCCGTCGACGGGACGCCGTGGAGGTTGATTTTGCCGCCGTCCTTACAGCGGGGTAAATCGGCTGCGATACGTCGAATTCAGCTACGCTATTCGTGTATCTGAATTTGCGTATCTTAAATCGACCCCGCCCCTGTAGTGAAGATCTGCCCTAAGATTAAAGTAGTTTTACATTGCACCTTTCCAGGAAGAGCATTTTTTGCTATTTATCTAATTTCTCTGTTTGTACGCTGTAGAATATAACACACTTCTTCCCTTGGGAGACTATTCCACACCCTAATACAGGAGAAATCACAGTAGTGCCTACTGGACAAATGAGAACAGAGTCCCACCATGCTAGGCATTGGACAAACATAGCATAAGAAACAGTCCCTGTCCCAAAGAGTTTACAATCTAAATAGATTGTAATGGCAGAACATGTCAAGTTAATTCCATTTTTGTTTTTCACTGAAGTCCTTTCAATGGGGTTCTGTTAGGAAGGGATAAGCTAGACACCCAGACAAAAGAAAGGAGAAAGGATTGGAGCAAATCACCAAAGGGGAGAGAATGTTCAGAGTGAAAACTGCAGAAAGCAGCCTGATGATGTCATCAGTGTCCATAATTCTGTGCTTGAGCTGCTTTCTACAGCTGCTGGACCAGCTGCAGTCTCTGGCTGACACTTCCATGCAGTTTCTTTTCCAAAGGCCACACAGCTGGGAGAAAGGGGCAAGCCATGTGGCTTTTACTATCCACAGTGTGGGTGGTCTCCTCTGCACACTTCTGGGCCTGCTTGTGGGGAGGGACAGCCCCTGCTAGACCCCATTTTACACTCCCTGCTCTCCAAGAGTATGTGGTTACCAGTGTGGTCATTTCTCCAGGTTTTCCCAGGACCGTCCCTTTTTTGAGATAGCTGTCCCAGATTAAACATTTCGGAAGTCCCAGTTTTTTCCTCCTCAGAGGTGGCAACCCTAGTAACTACTATTGTGCTGGCTTCAGTCCCTGGTTTGCTGATCCCTGCAGTTTCTTTCCCAAAGCCTATGGGACTAAACCAGGGAGTCACCCTCATGGAAGTGACTGAAATTGGGGTTATCCAGTATGTAAGTGAATTGGGGCCTTGAAAAAGTCAGTGGCCATGCTCCCATTACCACCAGGAGTGCAGAATAAGGTTCATAGTGCACAGTAATGTTACACACCAGAGAGTAAAGAACTGAAACCACAGGGGGAGGTTTAGGAAGGCATATTGTAATAATCTGAGCTGGCACATCATCAGGCCTCTGCGTTTCACATAAATGTACTTTCATAAATGTGCTAAGGTCCATAAAATGGTCATTCCTGAATCAGAACTGGGGTCCACAATTGCTGAATACCTCAGTTTACATCTTTTCCAAGAAAGAGCACCAGTGCAGAACCCATTTGCCGCAAGCTGCAGGACTGGTGGGATACTGATTTAGAAAATTTCCTGTTACAGAGTCACCCCACCACTCTCTCCAGAAGAATGAAACCATCCCAAGATGAATGTTAGCACCATATCAGGGTCAGTGATGACTCAGAGGGAAGAGTGCACCTAGCGAGTCACCCACCCCACCCCCTGCAATACCTAGATACTTTTTAGATGCTTCCATGCACATCCAAATAAAGCCCAATGTTGTTTAGATTGTGAGATCTAATGGGAAACACAGCAAAAAGTATAGTACTATGTATGTACTGCAGCGATCATACTTGGGAGCCTGGAACACACAAGGATGAATATTTCATCATTTGTCCACCTCGGAGAAGATATACACCTGGGATCTCATAGCTGTGGGATTTTGGGAGATAAATCACACAGAGCATTATTAGAGAGACCAGTCAGGATCAGGTCATCTGGGGGACTCCAGCTTCTGCACAGTGTGGTTGGCAGGGTGTTGAGGTCTGGCAGCTCTGATGTTGGGGCTGTGACCTGGAGTTGGTTCCAAAGAACTTCCTTTTGGACCCCAGTTTATATAGTGAAACTTGAGTCTTGCTTAGCTATATCTTAACCAATCATTTTACTAAAATATTACTAAACAATTTTCTAACCAATCTTAACATATTGTAAAACAATCCTTTAACCAATTATACCCCACCACCTTAGTTGATTTACATCTAGCAAAGTTAGTTATGCAACAGACAGAAACAATCAAAGAAACAGACAGAGACCATACAGATAAACAATAGAGAAGTGGGGACCATAAAGGCAAAACAATAGAAGTATATATTTTACAATCACAACTGTTGATAAGTGATTTCTTGCCAGACAGAATGCTTTCAAACAAAGTTTTCTTTAACCATCTTACGATCTGTTTCTTTATCTGATGATGGTGGTTGCTATTAGGACAGGATTGCCTTCTTAACAGCCCAATATTACATTGTTTTAATGTAATTTAGATGGAATGTGAGGATGTGACTTTCTGCTTCTTAGCTCATGGCTGCTTCTCTCCTAATATGTCTGGAGGCAAAGGCCTCAGACCTCACAATATGGCTACAGGAAAAGGCCTTATCCTTACACTTGGGCTGTCAGGCCTGGGTAGCTGGGGCTTGGGCTGTCAGCCCCACACATGGCAGGGCTACTTCTGTCAGACCCGTGCATTAATGACTGTAATATAGTTGCAGCAAAATGTCTAGTTTTAAAACAAATAGCAGGCATGACATAATACTTGAGTGTTTATATTGTTCCAGCATTTTTTTCTTAAACAAATAGGTCTTCTCTGGCTTTTTCAAATGACTACAATTAATAAAATTATTACTTTTCTGCAAGTCAGCTGCAATTATTTGATACGGCTGGTGCTTATCATATTCCTATCATTTCTTCTATAAAACATTCAGAGTTTATGAGTCAGTTAAACAAATCTTGGCGGGATCTAAAAAGACAGTGTATGCACTAGAAAAATGTCTGGTTCCTCTACAGTTGAATGAGTTTTTTTCACCCTGGTGATGCTTTAAAACATTGAGAGGAGCAGTATTAAATATTTAATCAAATGTTAACAGTAAATAGCCACCAAAGGTTTTTAATACCCATAATAGCTATTGAAGATGATTAACAGATTGATTAATTTTACAGATTTTCTTTTGTGCCTTCACTTGTATAAAATCAGATTTGGGACTTTAGGGAGTATTGATCTGCTATTAGCTCGGGCCACCCTGAATCTCTCAGGTGAGCATCTGGTTGCGTTTTTGTTTTGCAAATGTGTGCTGGTATCTCAGTAATTTTGGCATGATTATATTGTTCTTATTCTCTTAGGAACCTCATAATCATTGACATTATGGGCCAGAACCTCAGCTACTCTCTATACTCGTACGGTGTTTAAGTGGAGCAACGCAGATGAAACAGCTCAAACAACCATTGGGGGATTTTCCTTGTATATGGAAATCCATGTGTGGTGTGGAGCCAGCATAACCAGTGCAGATTTATTAACTACAGAAAGATAGATTTTTAAGTGATTATAAGTAATAAGCATACAGGTCAAAGTTGGTTACCTAAGAAATAAAAGTGAAATCACAATCTGAGTTCTATAAAATAGACAGGATTTGAATCAAGCAGTGTCTCACCCTGATGGTACAGTTCTTTCATACACAGTCTGGGATTCCTCTTTGCAGCCTGGGACCACCTCCCCTGTTCAAAGTCTTTGTTCTGCAGAGGTGTTTCCAGGTGTTGAGATGTGAGGGGAGTGAGGACAAATGATGATGCCACTTCCCTGCCTTTATAGGTTCTTCCAGCTTGCTGGAAAGATCTTTTGCTATGGTGTGAGTCAAGTGGTCTCCATTGTCTATGTGCTCTCCCTGAGAAGTCTCAATTGTATACAGTTCCTGGGGTAGTCCTTGTGAGTGTGGATTCCCCTTAATGAGCCATCAACACATCTTGCTCCTCCACTGTCATGCCTGAAAGGCTGGTTGTGAGTGTTCCCAACCTTACAGGACATTTCAGTAACACACACATAGGAAAACTTCACTACTTCACATACAATGATAGCAAATACAATCCAACAGGATATTAATATTCAACAGATCAAGACTTTTAAAATGATACCTCACAAGGCATAAGTTGTACAAAACATATCATAATTATATCACCATGGTAAATAGGGGGGTGCCAGGGTGTGGCTTTGGGATACAGAGTGTCACATCAAACTAAACCTCTCTTGCTCCCATTTCTTCTTGTCCTAGTCTCAGAAATCAACAAGAACAAGATTTCACTCTCCTCCTTGTAACAACCTTTTATGTACTTGAAAACTGTCCCCCCTTCAGTCTTCTCCAGACTAAACAAAACCAATTTTTTTTTCAATCTTTACTCATTGGTCATGTTTTCTAGACCTTTAATCATGTCTGTTGCTCTCCTCTGGACTTTCTCCAATTTATCCACATCTTTCCTGAAATGTGGTGTCCAGATTTAGACACAATATTCCAGCTGAGGCTTTATCAGGAAGACACCTGGCATGGAAAATTTCATCCTGAATGTTTTAAGCACATCCTTAACTATAGGTGATAAGAGCCCTGCCTTGTAATACCATACAATTATTTTGGTTGCCATGGGACCCCTGTTTTGAATTTCCTGTCATTTGTACATTTATAATCTCAAGCAAAGGGACAGGGGATGAAGTGCTGAGCACCTGCAGTTACCATTGACTTCAAAGTAGTCTTTCCTTAATGGGACTTCTTGGTAAGCAAATGTTTGAAGTCAATGGGACTACTCACTGGGTACGTCAGGCCCTAAATGCTCAGCATCTCTCAGGATTTAAAACACGGCTTGTTGCAGTGAATAATAAACGAATTTAACAAAGTTACATTATATACAATAAATCCACACACACCCCCAAAAAACCCAAAATAATAATGGCTCCAGTGAGTAAAATTCTAGATCGTATGTACTAGTCATCTATAGGTATTTGTGATGGGAAAGGTTCCTGCCATTATAAAAAATATAGCAGCAAATATAACTTTGCCAAGGTAGGAGAAATAGGACAGCACTGTCAAAAAGTAGGGCAGATGGGATGCTGAGAAGTATGTCACTTCCACTAAATTGAAGCCATTTACATAAAGGCTGAATAAGTATTCATTCTAGTTACAGGTAATTGTCACTATGTTCAGAAAGAATCTGTTCCTGATATAAAGAGAGAGTGAATTGTCTGTAATTTTTTAAATGGAAGATGAAGAGACCCAACATTTAGACTTTGGCCTAACTTAAACTATCAAAAATACTGGGCCTGATCCTCAGCCAGTTTAAACTGGGATTGCTCCACTGAGGCCAGCACAGCTTTAACCCAGCTGAGGGTCTGGCTCACATTTCAATCAGGTTGGCTGATTGTGTTATAACACGCTTTAGTCAGCTTGTGTGGAAATGACCCACCCCACATCGAAACCGAGTTAAAAATGTTCTTCGATCAGGACAGACACAAGACAGGGCAGAAAACATATTGTTAAATCCAGTTATAACTGTTTGGGCTCATCTACACTGGCTGTCCAACCTGTGTTATAATCCAGTCCTGTCACATTATTTTCCATATGAAAATGGAAATATGAACTTTCAGTAAAAGTGTTCACTTTAAATGAAAGAAAACGATGAAAAGAACAAACATAATGTCTCCATGAGAGAGCAGAGTGCATGTGTCTTTTCTGTAACAGGGAGCAGCAACTCTCAGAATAAAATGGTTGATGCCTCTGCCTATAAGCAGAATTCTTAGAAATTTAATGGTGCAGTACAGAGAAGACAAAGTCATCACAGTTACATGGCCACACACACTGTAAAAAGTTTCAACTAGCCTTCAGCAGTTAAACACAATTGTTTTGATCTTTTAGTTGGGCCATTATCTCACATGATATGGATTTTAAGGAACTTTCATGTGGTTCTTGCTAAAGCTGTCATAAGGAAGAAAAAAATTCCAATAAATTACAGAATAAATATTTAGTTTCATTCATTTTATCTCTACTCCTTTGTTCTGTGCTACCTCTCCATTCCTCTCTCACCACTTAGATGTCTCATTGGTGTCTCCTTGGGGGCAGGAAATCTGTACTCTTGTGGCTGAATTTAGTGGTGTAGGAGTAAAGAAGAGATGTCTGTGCTAGGTGCTGCCCCACAAAGCATGGCATAACAATAGGTTACGTATATAACAATAGTCAGGCTTTATCCTGTGTCAGTAATGGATTTAATGCTCCCATGATGATCTGTCTGTCTTCCAGATATAACCCCCTTTTCCTTCCCAGGATACTCTAGAGCAGGCAACCTGTTGCCTGGGTGCCTTAAGTCATTAAGGACAATGAAGATCCTGGCAGTCCTAATTAAGATGGGAAATTAGGTTGGAATCCTCTAGACACCCCTGTGCAAGTAGTGCTATTGCTCATTTGAATATTTATAGTTGAAGGTGTCTCCACCTGGACTGGCATTGTATATGCCTGTGGGTGTACCTCAGTTGCTTTCAGAACAAAAATATAAATAATGGATCTTATATATTCACCTAAAATAGAAACATCACAATTTTACTTAAAAGTTATCCTAGCAACGTGCAAAGGAAAATGCAACAGATTAATATAGGTTAAGTTATTAAAACTGTACCAGGTCAGTAGGTGGCACTGCAATAGTTCCACTAATGGCTGCAGCTTTCAACTGCAACATACACCCAACCAACACTCTTAGCAATATACACAGATCTAACCCATCCCTGACTGTACACTCTTCCTTAAGTTTATAGTTCTGGGCCCTCTCTTGCATAGGCATGCTGGAGAGCAGGAGTTCAGGCCAGCTCTCTGTAGGTGTGGCAAAGGCAGTCCAGATGAAACAAAAAGGAGTGAGGCAATTTTGTGTTGTGATCATCTTAGTTTGCACAGTACTAGCTGGTAATAACAGTTGTTGTGTCAGAGAACAATAGCCCCTGATTCTGATAATACAACGAATCCCCCTTTTTTCTTAGGCTTAATGCAGCCACATTTAGTTTTAACACTGTATCTTCAACCAGAGAGCAAAGCCCCAGGGGTAAATCACTCTTTTCTCAACCGCCTGTGAGCGAAATTCAAAACTGCTGCACCAGTCTCCAGCTTCCACTCTCAATGCCTAACTGAGGAGAAGGAATCCATGAGCCAGGGCTCAGCACTAACAAGCAGTCAGCTGCACTGTAGTCTTCATCCTGGTTGTGTGTCTTCAACCCCACCAACTCAACAACAGGGCTCCGTCACAGCTTGGCCCAGACCCCAAAGGGAGCAGCAGATCTCAGTTCTAGCTCCTAGTCCAAAATGGAGCCCAACATCGTCTGTGCTGCTGCAGCAGCCTCCCGCGCAAGAAGCTCATTCCAGTTTCAGAGGGTGCCTATCACTGCACCATGGGTTTTACAATCTGTCAAAGCCAGCATACAGTACGTAGAGGTCTGTCTAACCAGCATCCCGCTGAGAGGGTCTATAAGGTTTTCATCAAGGACCACAATAGATCCAAAATAGCACCTTTAATTGGAAGAATGCCCTAAATATTCGCAAATGCTTGCCCCAAAATATATCTTTCTGTACCACTTCTGAGAATCTTCTAAGATTATGTCTAGTTTATTTCTAATGTCCCATCTTTAAAAATAATGATTGCACTTGTTTTTCTCTTCCCTAAAATATTTGTCTCAAATTTCCAATCAAACTGGAAAAGTTTATTTTAATGTCCTAGATGCTAATGTTAGTGGGCCTGATTTTGATCTCACAATGGCATACCGAAGGAATAACTCCAGTGAATTCAATGAGTTTACACTGAGTAGAATAAGAGAGAGAAGAACCAGAGGCAAACCCATTACCCTATTCCTGTACTTGATTTAGTGCTCCCAAGACGAATTTATTCCCTTCCAGATCTTCAACAAAACCTGCAGTAGATCCAAAGCAGCTTCACTGACTGCAAGAACAGGCCCAACTTTCCCAGCTGTCCAAACATGCACACTTCTATGGGCATCATTTCCCAGAGACATATTATGTAATTTCTTATGTGTCTACATATTGTAATGAAATCCCTGAGTGCTACACTTTTTGGTTTTTATATCACAGCCTTTGTGTCACTTCCTAACTAATTGAATTTTCCCTTTTAATGTTAGCAATATGACCAAGGAAATAAATTCACAAAACAAGACCAGGCATTTTAACTGCTTTTATTAGACCATACTGGTGCATTTGAAAAGAGCCTTGCAATCAAGTCAATGTCATTTCTCCCAAATCTGGGGTGGCAGTCTCCCCTTTGCTCTGTTCTCACTTAAGAGGGACAGGAGCAGGGGCAACCCTTCTCTTGATGGCTCTCCTGCCATTCCTCTTCTTGGAAGGTAAAACCACAGGCTGATTTAAGTGCAGGACTCCGCCCTGAGAGATGGTGACCCCTCCCAGCAGTTTCTTGAGCTCTGAGTCGCTGTGAATGGCCAGCTGCAAGTGGTGTGGGGAAATCCGACGCTTCTTGCTGCGTGCAGCGACTTCCCCAGCAACATCCACCATCTCGTGAGTCAGGTATTGAAGCACTGCGGCCATATATACTGGGGCTCCAGCTCCAATACGGTCTGCAAATTGTCCTTTGCGGAGCAATCTGTCTATGCGACTGACAGAGAACTGCAGCCCAGCCCGGGAAGAACGGGTGATTTTGGCCTTAGGGTCTTTTGCGGTGGAGGTCTCACCAGAGTGCTCAGACTCAGACTCATTCTCAGACATGTTGCAGACTTCTAGTGTTCCAGGAACACTTGGCTTGACTTTCTTGGCTTTCTTTTGTTTTCTCTGCTTGGTTTCCCTGAGTCTTTCCTCAGGAATTGGCCTGCCTAGCTTTTTTCTTGACTTGCTTGGCTTCAGTGGATGTTTCCTTGCTTGGCTCCACTTGCCTGTGTCTTTCTTTGCTTGGCTTGCCTGACTCTCTTTCCTTCTGTTCCTGGCTCTGTTCACTTGGTTTTCTCGCTCTTATTTTGCCTTCTTTGATTTCTTCCTGGTCTGGCCTGATTATGACTGGCCTGACAAAGTGTGGCTTGGCTAAGTCACCTCTTGAAATCACCACAGTAGTATGCTGACCCTGTCTGAGCCTGCAGCCTTTTATAACCTCCGAGAAAACATCCTTTCTGATTGGTTGTCTGAGAACCAATGGGCAGCTACTTCGTTTGTTACCCAAGCCAGACGGGATATGTCATCCTTTTATGACATCATTCCCATTCATTCACCCACCGTTTGTGTGGGATTTTTAGTCAGGGATATCTGCTATTAGCAAAACTCATCCTGTAATGGCATGAAATAGGCTTTGGTTACATTTTGAAAATTAGATGCCTTAAATTAGGCACCTAAATAACTTATAAGTGGCCTGATTTGAAGAGGAGCTGAGCACCCACAGCTCCTGTTGATTTGACTAGGAGTTTTGAGTGCTCAGCACCTATGGCAATCAGGTCACTTTTAGTTAGTTGCTTAAAAGTGGGTTTAGGGGCTGAAATTCTGGCAAATTACAGTTTGAAAATATTGGCCAGTTTCTCTGGAGCCCTTAACTTGGTGATGCTTCCCGTCTCTTAGAGAACCCTCATGGCACCCAAGCCCATGCTAAGGGTTCTTTGCCATTCCAGAAACCCAAATGTTCACCATTTGTCACTCTCAGGTTTGATTAGCCGCTTCTCTTGTTCGTGAGCTATTTTCTGAGACCGGTTTAAAAACAGCATCTGGAGAGAACCCCTCACATCAGGCCAAATCCATTGTGTGATGTTGCACTCTATATGATTTTATGAAAATATGCTAATGAGTTAAATAGAATGTAACTGGAATATGCTTCATGCAAAAGGTCTCTTGTAAGGTATCATTACAAAGCTTATAATCTACTGAGTGTGCTCATCCTATTTGTATAAATGTACCACTCATGTATCTGAAACTAGAAATATGAAATATAACTCTGAGGGCCTTTTGTAATTATGCAAAGTGTGGGCCATTCATGGTGGTTTGGAATCTTGATGACTCCCATTAACCAGGACAATCGTCTGCAGATGGCTCTCTTTTCTTTGTAAGTCTCCCTGTATACCTGTGTGCTGGCAAGTGGGTAATGTTTTCCCTTTAAAAAGGTGATCAAAGTTTATGTGAACCCCTCCAGGTATTTAATAATTTCAGAAAGCCTGATTCTAGTATCACTTATACTGTATAAATCTGATATTACTCTAAACGAGTCAATGGTTTTATAATGGCGGAACTAAAAAATAACAAAAGAAAACATAAAGAAAAAAAAGAAAAGAAAAGCCAGGCCCATAGGCTTTATCCTTCATGTGGAATGGTTTAAATTTGTCTGTCATGAGGTTGTTCTTTTTTCTGTTTTCACAAAACCTGCAGTACACATCAACTTCACTATGGGAAAAATGTTCCTAATCTTCAATCTATTGGGGAAATGCCTGAGAAAACCACAGAAATCACCGCCCAGAATCTACACGATTTAGACATTTATGCTCCAATACGTCTGTTGGTCTGTAAGGTGCCACAGGACTCTTTGTCGCTTTTTACAGATCCAGACTAACACGCCTACCCCTCTGATACTTGACACCATTTAGACAATTTCTGATGTAAATTTCTTAATGAAATGATTGAGTTCTATCTTTCTAGGCTTTTATACCATATTATCAATGCAGCTACCTGATCAACTGAATGATCCCTTAAAATTGTAGGCTAGTAAATGAGGAAATTAATTCACAAAAGAAGACCAGGCATTTTAACTGCTTTTATTAGACCATACTGATGCATTTGAAAAGAGCCTTGGAATCAAGTCAATGTCATTTCTCCCAAATCTGGGGTGGCAGTCTCCCCTTTGCTCTGTTCTCACTTAAGAGGGACAGGAGCAGGGGCAATCCTTCTCTTGATGGCTCTCCTGCCATTCCTCTTCTTGGAAGGTAAAACCACAGGCTGATTTAAGTGCAGGACTCCGCCCTGAGAGATGGTGACACCTCCCAGCAGTTTCTTGAGCTCTGAGTCGCTGTGAATGGCCAGCTGTAATGACGTCTTACAGTGACATGTGATCATGTCACCTGAACTGGAATCCATCTTTAAGCTGGTACTTTTCCATTGAGAAGGAGGGGGTGGGAATCCAGAGAGGGACAAAGGATTCCCGCCTTTTGCAAAAGATATGTAAATGCGTGGAACAGAAAAAAGAGGGAGCCATCATGTGGAATCCCCTAGCTATCACCTGAACTGGAATAAGAGCTGTACCAGGGGAAGGACTGTGCCCAGACTAGGAAGGCATCCAGTCTGTGAAAGAGACTTATTGAAACATCTCTGAGGGTGAGATTTTATCTGTACTCAGTTGTTTTGCTTTATTAGGCTTAGATTTGCGTGTTTTATTTTATTTTACTTGGTATTTCACTTTGTTCTGTCTGTTACTACTTGGAACCACTCAAATCCTACTTTCTGTATTTAATAAAATCACTTTTTATTTATGAATTAACCCAGAGTATGTATTAATACTGGGGGGCGGGGAACAGCTCTGCATATCTCTCTATCAGTGTTATAGAGGACAAACAATTTATGAGTTTACCCTGTATAAGCTTTATACAGGTTAAAACGGATTTATTTGGGTTTAGACTCCAGTGGGAAATGGGTATCTGAGTGTTAAAGATAGGAACACTTCTGTAAGCCGCGTCCAGTTAAGCCTACAGCTGTTAGGGGACCTCGTTCAGATCCTGGGGCTGTGTTTGTAGCAAACTAGCGGATCTGGCTTAAACCAGGCAGGGCACTGAAGTCTTAAGCTGCCAGGGCAGAAAAGCAGAGGCAGAAGTAGTCTTGGCACATTAGTTGGCAGTTCCCAAGGGGGTTTCTGTGATCCAACCCATCACACATTGGCCCTCCCTCCACTCCAGAAAAGGTCTTTATTTCTATACACAGTTCGTGCAGTCTAGCTTTATGCCACAAATGTACCACTCCAAGGTATTCATACTGACATCATATAAACAAAGGAGAAGTTTCACACACAATACAACTGTGTAGCATTTAGCACTATCAATCTGACTCTGGGTGGCTGGTAAGTTAGATTGTCACATCAGTGAAGAAGAATGCGCTGGCCTGTGGTGGTCATTATTGGCAGTGTATGTCTCAATGGGTTGAGTTATCCCATCAGCCACAGGGTTTGAATTGGGCTGCTTTATAGTGGATCAATTACCAGGCATTTTTCTCTCAAATCTGCAGTCGTGTCGTTGTGATAGGTTGCTAACAGAACCTTTTAAGGTGACCGGAATGTAACTGAAGCAGTGATGTCTCTCCTGTTCCCTTTATGGTTTCCAAGATTCATACTGGGGCTTAAACAACATTTTCTCCACTACATATCCATTTACCAACAAACATATTACACAAATCTCTGAGCAGCCCCAGTGGCGTATAGGGGAACATGTACTGAAACAGGGAAGAGACAACAACTGGGCGGGCAATATGTTTCATTGCATGAAGCTGGTTCCCCCAGTGAGAGTCACTTCACTCATTTTCCAGAACAAGCCCACTGTAATTTGGCTTCTTTCTCAGAATCATTTGGCAGCTTATCAGTGCCACCTGCTGGGACGATTTGAGAAGTAAAATCTAAGCAGAAAAGGAGCCAGTATGTCTACACTGCATACCGTAGTGAGCCTCCTAGTCCAGGTCCACAGACTAGCGCAGAAGTTCTCACAACAAAAGTTTTAGTGGCTTCAGAGTGCGGCCACCAACTCTAGCTGGTGGCTGCTGTGACCAGATTTTCCTAAAATACTTAATTAACTTTAGGGAAAACAAATAAATATGTACATATACATGTCCAAATCATTGTAATTTATTTATGTAGAGGGTTTTTTTTCAGAAACAATAATAAAAATAATGTACAGTTGTATTTTGATACCCCTGGCCCCACTGCCTCCTCCTGTCCCCCACCCATTGCCTCTGGCCCGCACTGCCCTCCATCGCTCCCCTGGGCCCTGCTGCTTCCCCCCCATTGCCCTGAGCTCCACCCGGCTCCTTACCTCTTGACCATGGGGCCGGGTAAGGCTGGCACTGATGAAGCCCCACCACCCTGGGCTGAAGCCCCGAGCCGAAGCCCCACAGCTGGAGCCTAGGGGAATGGGGTGTTAAGCCCACCCCTGGAGCCCTGTGGCTGAAGCTGTGGGGGAGGGGCTCAAACTTGGCATTGGAGCCACCGACTGAAGCCAGGGTGGGGGCGGGTGAAGCCTGCTGCCTGAGCGTTTGGCTGAAGCAGGGGAGTGGGGCTGAAGCCCACCTCAGGAGTCCCATGGTTGAAGTGGGAAGTGGGCGGGCGGGGGCGGGGGGACTGAATCCTGTCCACTGAGCTCCTGGGCGCTGCAGGGAGAGGCTGCTGCTGTTTTGCCCCCTTCTCCATCTCTTCCCAGAAGGCTGTTGTGGCTGCAGGAAACCCCCCTGGTGGTCGCATACAGACACGGTGGCCACATTTGAGAAACACTGGAGTGGCAGTGGGAGTCGTGATAGCGTGCTAAGAGTCACTATGTAGACCTTGCAGCTTGGACTGGAGCTCAGGCTCTCAAGCCTGGGAGAGCTGCAATATCTACACAGCTATTTTTAGTGTGTTAGCATGAGTCCCGCTCACACAAATCTGTTGGCCTAGGCTCAGAGACTTGTTCCTAGATGCAGTGTAGAAATGTAGTGGGCTCTCAGAATCAGGAAACTTGTGAGACAGCTGGTGGAGGAACTGGGCTTTACAAGGTCATAAACGAATAAGGAACTGGCCTGACACATTTAATGCTGAACAACAGAGAAGTCATCAGGGCCAGATTCTGACTAGTGCACACCCTTACACATTATATATTCCAGGGGTAGGCAACCTATGGCACGCATGCCGCCTTTGGCACGCGAGTTGATTTTCAGTGGCACTCACACTGCCCGGGTCCTGGCCACCGGTCCGGGGGGCTCTGCATTTTAATTTAATTTTAAATGAAGCTTCTTAAACTTTTTAAAAACCTTATTTACTTTACATACAACAATAGTTTAGTTATATATTATAGACTTATAGAAAGAGACCTTCTAAAAACATTAAAATGTGTTACTGGCACGCAAAACCTTAAATTAGAGTGAATAAATGAAGACTCGACACCCCATTTCTGAAAGGTTGCCGACCCCTGATATATTCTATATTCATTTTGGTGTGTTTATACTGCAGAGGGAGTAGGCAGGAGAGGAAGAGGAGCTGTAAGAGTAATAGATTTTGGATCAATTATTTTCAGACCTTCTAACAAAACGTATCACCACATTATCACAGACCCTGGGGCAAAAGTAACTTTAAGGCCCTACTGGGTCCCAGCGGCAAAAAGGGAGGAGATCAAGGCAGAGGGAAAAAGGATGTTGGAACTAGGAGTCATTGAAGAGTCCCACAGTCAATGGTCGAGCCCGATTGTGTTGTATATTGTTACATTTATGCCATTGCATTTATAATGTATGTATTTTCCACGAAAATTCAACTACATTTTCACTGATAAATTTCCATTATTTTAAATAATTATTACATATAATTGACACTCAAACAGTCTCAGTTTTCCCTTTAAAAAGGCGATCAAAGTTTATGTGAACCCCTCCAGGTATTTAATAATTTCAGAAAGCCTGATTCTAGTATATATATACTTATACTGTATAAATCTGATATTACTCTAAATGAGTCAATGGTTTTATAATGGAGCAACTAAAAAATAACAAAACAAAACAAAACAAAAGAACAAAACAAAAATAAAAACCAGGCCCATAGGCTTTATCCTTCATGTGGAATGGATTAAATTTGTCTGTCATGAGGTTGTTCTTTTTTCTGTTTTCACAAAACCTGCAATACACATCAACTTCACTATGGGAAAAATGTTCCTAATCTTCAATCTATTGGGGAAATGCCTGAAAAAACCACAGAAATCACCTCCCAGAATCTACATGATTTAGACATTTATGCTCCAATACATCTGTTGGTCTATAAGGTGCCACATGACTCTTTGTCGCTTTTTACTGATCCAGGTTAACACACCTAACCCTCTGATACTTGACACCATTTAGACAATTTCTGATGTAAATTTCTTAATGAAATGATTGAGTTCTATCTTTCTAGGCTTTTATACCATATTATCAATGCAGCTACCTGACCAACTGAATGATCCCTTAAAATTGTAGGCTAGTAAAAGAGGAAATTAATTCACAAAAGAAGACCAGGCATTTTAACTGTTTTTATTAGACCATACTGATGCATTTGAAAAGAGCCTTGCAATCAAGTCAATGTCATTTCTCCCAAATCTGGGGTGGCAGTCTCCCTTTTGCTCTGTTCTCACTTAACAGGGACAGGAGCAGGGGCAATCCTTCTCTTGATGGCTCTCCTGCCATTCCTCTTCTTGGAAGGTAAAACCACAGGCTGATTTAAGGGCAGGACCCCACCCTGAGAGATGGTGACACCTCCCAGCAGTTTCTTGAGCTCTGAGTCGCTGTGAATGGCCAGCTGCAAGTGGTGTGGGGAAATCCGACGCTTCTTGCTGCGTGCAGCGACTTCCCCAGCAATATCCACAATCTCGTGAGTCAGGTATTGAAGCACAGCAGCCATATATACTGGGGCTCCAGCTCCAACACGGTCTGCAAATTGTCCTTTGCGGAGCAATCTGTCTATGCGACTGACTGAGAACAGCAGCCCAGCCCGGGAAGAACGGGTGATTTTGGCCTTAGCCTCTTTTGTGTTTGAGGTCTCACCAGAGTGCTCAGACTCAGACTCAGACTCAGTCTCAGACATGTTGCAGACTTCTGTTGTTCCAGCAACGCTTGCGTAGCTTGTCTGATTTTTCCTTCCTTGATTTTGCTTTTCTGGTTTTCTTTTTTTTCTTTATTAGTTTATCTGGATCTTTTCTTCCTTGCCTTGCTTGGCTTTGTAACCTTATTTGCTTGTCTGTGTTACCCTGATCTTTCTCTCCTTGTTTCGCCTTCGTTGCTCACTTTCTGGTCTGGCTTGGTGAAGTGTAGCTTGGCTAAGCCACCTCTTGAAAAGCAGCCAGAGTTGTCCACTGAGGATTTGTCTGAGCTGGGGACCTTTTATAACCTTGGCAGATGGAGAAAATGTACTTTCTGATTGGTTGGGTGTGAACCAATGGGAAGCTGCATTCTTTATTATCCAAGCCAGTGGACACATGTCATCCTTTATGATGGCATTGGCACTGACTCTCCCTTTGTACTGTAATTTTAACCAATCACACCCACTCCTAGATAAGTTCAGTTGTAATATTTTTTAATTTCCCAAACTACAAATGTCATTTAAGACTTTGATATTATTAAACAGACCACAAATAAAGTGGGAGAAACACTTTTTCACAAGCAACCAACTCACTTCCCAAAAGCAAAGTTTAGTAGATTTATAGATTCTAAGGCCATAAGAGACCACTGTGATCAGTTAGTCTGACCTTCTGTATAACACAGGCCATAGAACTTCCCCAAAACAATTCTTAGAGCAGATCTTTCAGAAAAAAAGTTCCAATCGTGATTTAAATATTGTCAGTGATGGAGAATCTACTGCTACACTTGGTAAATTATTCCAATTACTCTCACTGTTAAAAAGTACACCTTATTTCCAGTCTCAATTTGTCTATTTTCATCTTCCAGCCATTGGATTGTGTTATACCAGGGAACGGCAACCTTTGGCCCACGGCCCGCCAGGATAAGCACAGGGCCGGTGCAACCCATTAGGCGATCTAGGCAGTCGCCTAGGGAGCTAGAATTTGGGGGGTGGCATTTCGGGATAAGCACCCTGGCGAGCAGGGCCGTTTGTTTACCTGCTGCATCCGCAGGTTCGGCCAATCGTGTCTCCCACTGGCCGCGGTTCACCGTCCCAGGCCAATGGGGGCTGCGGGAAGTGGCGCAGGCCAATGGATGTGCTGGCCACCGCTTTCCGCAGCCCCCATTGGCCCATTGGCCTGGAGCGGCGAACTGCGGCCAGTGGGAGCTATGATCGGCCAAACCTGTGGACGCAGCAGGTAAACAAACCGGCCTGGCCCGCCAGGGTGCTTACCCTGGCGGGCCACGGGCCAAAGGTTGCCGATCCCTGTGTTATGCCTTTTCCTGTTAGATTTAAGAGCCCAATATTAAATATTTGTTCCCCATATAGATCCTTACAAGCTGTAATCAAGTCACCCTTTAACCTTCTCTTTGTTAAATAAAATTAAATAGATCAAGCTAAATAGATTGAACTCCTTGAATCTATCACCAAAGGCAGGTTTTCTAATCCTTTAATAGTTCTCATGGCTCTTCTCTAAGCCCTCTCCAATTTATCAACATTGTTATTGAATAGTGGTCACCAGAACTGGACACCAGCCCCATGCTCTTCTGACCTCTGAATGACCTCGCATTCTGTGCTGATTTCTCCTCTTAAAACCTCCCTCCACAAACAGTCAGAACTTCAACTCTATACTGCTGCTTTAAAAATAATAGTACATAGGTTAGCTCCTTTGACTTAAGCGGAACCACACAAATGACTCCAGCTGAGGATCTCGTTCCATGTCTGCTGTCTCCTGCAGCACAGGTGTTTCTTTTTTCTCAGATATTCTAAATTCCCTCATAATTCTGCAAATTAGGCCATTTTTTTTATTTAGGTAGCTAAAATTGGGTTTAGATGCCTAGCTTCAGACACCAATGGTTGAAAATTTTGGCCAGTTTCTCTTATTCCCTGGACTTGGCGATGCGGTCTTACTCTCAAAGAAGATCTGTATTGTCTAACCCAGGGGTTTTCAACCCGTGGCTCGATTAGCACACAGCTGCGGCCCAGCTGTGTGCTAAGGGCCGCCCAGCCTGCATGGTGGGTCCAGGGTCCTGGCTGCCTGGTCATTTGATGTGGCCAGGGTTGGGGCTGCCCTGCCGTCTGGCCTGGCATGGTGGGGTCGGGGCTGCCACCTGGCCCTACACAGTGGGGTTGGGGCTGCTGCCCAGCTGCCCTGCCACCCAGTCCTGCACAGGTGGGTCCAGGGTAAGGACTGCCACCTGGCTGCCCTGCTGCCCAGTGGGGTCCAGGGTTCCTGCCGCCTGACCCTGCGCCCAGGGCTCCACTCCTGGCCCCACTCTGTGGAGGGGTCTCTGAGTGGGAGGCACTGGGCATAGGAGTCGGGGTCGGGGGTTCGGGAGGGTGCTGTGGTTCTCCACCTGCAGGCCAGGTAGCACATTGTGGGCCGCATAGGGTAAATAGGTTGAGAACCACTGGTTTAACGTCTTGTGAATGGCAGGTGGAATACTTTGACATGCCATCACCCAAACCTTCACTGTGAGCCACAGTCATTGTTTACTATCCAGTTGCCATCTCTCTCTTTCTTACTGGATTGTTTTACAAGTTTTGTCAGATGTTGGCTGCATATGTATTCTCTCTGTGTGCTATCCCAGCTCTGCGCAGATAGTTGGCACAGCAGACGTAGCTCGAACCACCCAATAGCCACAAACCCCTTAATAGCGCAGGAACTCAGTGAGGTTTATTGTCGATGAAGCAAGGTATTAGTGTCCCTATACTTGCTACAAGTACACTCAATACATGTATGCCTGTGACAATGGATGCAGCTCAGTGAATGGCGGAATTTTCCATTCCCCCCAGGCTGGCCAAAGACACTCCCTTTGAGACTCCATTTTATATACCAATACAAACAGGTTACGTACTGCCCCTCTGACATGGTTAGTTGCTGCCCCCTGACATGGCTTGTTAACACCCATTGTCTTGTACATGTTGGTTCGATCAAAGCATCTCTATCCATCACTCTGTCATCCTGACCTTTTCTTTAAGAGGGGTCAGCGTGTTCTCTTTCTCTTGGGGGCATGTGTGTGTGTGTTTGTACCATACTTGGTATAGGGGTGCTTTGGTGCCACCCTTCTGAAGCGTGTTTGTGTGAGTGTCCTGTGCCTAGCACTTCTCGGGAATGTGTGTGCTTACAATACCAGCCCTGTTCATGCCAGATTCTGTGGATTGGCAAGCAGGCAGATCCTGACATCTGCTCACAACCTGACGTGTGTTAACTTTGTTTTATATCAGCAAAGCATGCCCACTACTTTAGCTCAGGCCTCATATCAGGCCTCTGATACAAGGGCTTATGTCTCAGCCTCTCTTTCATAGAATCATAGAAGCTTAGGGTTGGAAGGGACCTCAGGAAGACATCTAGTCCAACCCCCTGCTCAAAGCAGGACCAATCCCAATTAAGTCATCCCAGCCAGGCCTTAAGAACCTCTAAGGATGGAGATTCCACCACTTTCCTAGGTAACCAATTCCAGTGCTTCACCATCCTCCTAGTGAAAGAGTTTTTCCTAATATCCAACCTAGACCTCCCCCACTGCAATTTGAAACCATTGCTCCTTGTTCTGTCATCTGCCACCACTGAGAACAGCCTAGCTCCATCCTCTTTAGAACCCCCTTTAGGTTAGTGAAGGATGCTATCAAATCCCTCCTCGCTCTTCTCTTCTGCAGACTAAATAACCCCACTTCCATCAGCCTCTCCTTGTAGGTCATGTGCCCGAGCTCCCTAAGCATTTTTGTTGCCCTCTGCTGGACTCTCTCCAATTTGTCCACATCCTTTCTGTAGTGAGGGACCCAAAACTGGATGCAGTACTCCAGATGTGGCCTCACCAGTGACGAATAGAGGGGAATAATCACTTCCTTCGATCTGCTGGCAATGCTCCAACTAATGCAGCCCAATATGCTGTTGGCCTTCTTGGCAACAAGGGCACACTGTTGACTCATATCCAGCTTCTCGTCCACTGTAATCCCCAGGTCCTTTTCTGCAGAACTGCTGCTTAGACAGTCAGTCCCCGGCCTGTAAGTGCATGGGATTCTATCGTCCTAAGTGCAGGACTCTGCACTTCTCCTTGTTGAACCTCATCAGATTTCTTTTGGACCAATCCTCCAATTTTTCTACATCACTCTGGACCCTATCCCTACCCTCCAGCATACCTACCTCTCCCCCCAGCTTAATGTCATCCGCAAACTTGTTGAGGGCGCAATTCATCCCATCATCCAGATCATTAATAAAGATGTTGAATAAAACCGGCCCCAGGACCGACCCCTGGGGCATTCCACTTGATACCGGCTGCCAACTAGACATCAAGCCCATTGATCACTACTCATTGAACCCGATGATCTAGCCAACTTTCTATCCACCTTATAGTTCATTCATCCAATCCATAATTCTTTAACTTTCTGGCAAGAATACTGTGTTAAAGTAAAGGTATATCACATCCACCGCTTTCCCCATATCCACAGAGCCAGTTATCTCATCATAAAAGGCAATCAGTATGGTCAGGCATTACTTTCCCTTGATAAATCCATGTTGACTGTTCCTGATCACCTTCCTCTCTTCCACATACTTCAAAATGGATTCCTTGAGGACCTGCTCCAAGATTTTTCCAGGGACTGAGGTGAGGCTGACTGGTCTGTAGTTCCCCGGATTCTACTTCTTCCCTTTTTTAAAGATGGGCACTGTCCCAATCGCCACAAGTTTTCAAAGATAATGGCCAATGGCTTTGCAATCACATCAGCCAACTCCCTCAGCACCTTTAGATGCATTGCATCCAGCCCCATGGACTTGTGTATGTCCAGCTTTGCTAAATAGTTCTTAACTTCTTCTTTTACCACTGAGGTCTGCTCACCTCCTCCCCATTTTGCGTTGCCCAGTGCAGCAGTCTGGGAGCTGACCTTGTCTGGGAAGACCGAGGCAAAAAAAAAAAAAAGAAGCATCGAGTGCTTCAGCTTTTTCCACATCATCTGTCACTAGGTTGCCTCCCCCATTCAGTAAGGGTCTCACATTTTCCCTGACCTTCTTCTTGTTGCTAACATACCTGTAGAAACCCTTCTTGTTACCCTTCACATCCCTTGCTAGCTGCAAATCCAGTTGTGCTTTGGCCTTCCTAATTACATCCCTGCATGCTCTAGCAATAATTGTATACTCCTCCCTAGTCATCTGTCCAAGTTTCCACTTATTGTAAGATTCCTTTTTGCGTTTAAACTCACCAAAGATTTCTCTGTTAAGTCAAGCTGGTCACCTGCCATATTTGCTATTCTTTCTGCGCATCGGGATGGTTTGTTCCTTTACCCTCAATAAGGCTTCTTTAAAATACTGCCAGCTCTCCTGGACTCCTTTCCCCCTCATGTTATTCTCCCAGGGGATCCTGCCCATGAGTTCCCTGGGGGAGTCAAAGTCTGCTTTTCTGAAGTCCAGGGTCCATATTCTGCTGCTCTTCTTTCTTCCTTTTGTCAGTATCATGAACTCAATCATCTCATGATTATTGCTGGCCAAGTTGCCACCCACTTCTACTTCCCCTACCAATTCTTCCCTGTTTGTGAGCAGCAGGTCAAGAGCATGACCCCTGGTTGGTTCCTCCAGCACTTGCACCAGGAAGTTGTCCCTGGTGCAACACACTCCAAAATCTTCCTGAATTGTCTGTGCATTGCTGTACTGCTCTCCCAGCATATGTCAGGGTGATTGAAGTCCCCCATGAGAAGCAGGTCCTGTAATCTGGAAACTTCTGTTAGTTGTACGAAGAAAGCCTCATCTACCTCATCCTCCTGGTCTGGTGGTCTATAGCAGACGCCCACCACAACATCACCTTTGTTGCTCTCGCCTCTAAACTTAACCCAAAGACTCTCAACAGGCTTTTCTCCAGTTTCATACTGGAGCTCTGAGCAATCATACCGCTCTCTTACATACAGTGCAACTCCTCCACTTTTTCTCACTCACCTGTCCTTCCTGAACAGTTTATACCTATCCATGCCAGTGCTCCAGTCATGTGACTTACCCCATCAAGTCTCTGTTATTCCAATCACATCATAGTCTCTTGACTGTGCCAGGACTTCCAATTCTTCCTGCTTGTTTCCCAGGCTTCTTGCTTTTCTACAGACACCTAAGATAACTAACCAATTGCCCTACTTTCTCAGTATGAATCAGGAGGCCTCTCCTGTTGCACCTCCTCCTTGTGTTTCCGTCCGGTATCCCACTTCCCCACTTACCTAAGGGCTTAGGTCTCCATCCCCCCAGCGAACCTAGTTTAAAGCCCTCCTCACTAGGTTAGCAAGCCTGCCTGCGAAGATGCTCTTCCCTTTCTTCATTTGGTGGATCCCATCTCTTCCTAGAAATCCTTCTTCCTGCAACAACATCCCATGGTTGAAGAATCCAAAGATCTATCCAATACCACCTGCATAACCATGCATTTACCTCCACAATTCAATGGTCCCTACCTGGGCCTTTTCATTCAACAGGGAGGATGGACAAAAACATGACTTGTGCCTCAAACTCCTTTATCTTTCTTCCCAGAGCCATGTAGTCTGCTGTGACCCACTCAAGGTCATTCTTGGCAGTATCATTGGTTCCCATGTGGAGAAGAAGGAATGGGTAGCAGTCCAAGGGCTTGATTGATCTCAGCAGACACTCTGTCACATCCTGAATTCTATCTCCAGGGAAGCAGCACACTTCTTGAGTTTCCCAGTCTGGATGGCAGATGGATGGCTCCATCCCTCTTCGGAGGGAGTCCCCAACCACCACCACCCATCTCCTCCTCTTGGGAGTGGTGGTCATGGAACCCCCCATCCCTAGGACAATGCATCACATGCCTTTCAGTCGATGGGGTCTTCTTCTGATCCCTTCCTTCAGACTACTCTTCCAAACCATTCTCCGCCATAGTACCTGTGCAGAGAGCCTGAAAACAGTTTCTTACCTCTATCTGCATTGGGGGGAAAAGGGTTCTCCTCTTTCTTCTTCTGGAGGTCACATGCTGCCAATTTTCTTCCCCGTTCTGCACTGCCCTCTCTGATTCTTCAGCATGCTGTGCCTGCAGTACCAAACGCTGACTCCTATCCAGAGAGTCTTCATTTTCTCTGATGCAATATAGGGTTGATACTTGGGTCTCTAGTCCTTTAACCTTCTCTTCCAATATGGAGACCAGCTTGCACTTCATACGGATGAAGTCGCTTCTATCATCTGGGGAAAGACAAACATGGAACATCCTGTGCTGGTCACAACAGCTGATTGGTCACTATCCATATTGTCTTCCTTCTAAGAGCTTCTTCAGATGTTGTATTTACTGCTCTCAGAAGCCTGAAAGGCAAAAAACTCGGTGGGAACTCCCCTCAGGCGAGCTTCCAGGCAAACTCCCTCTGTTTGCCTCTCCTCTGTTCCAAACTGGCTGCTTTTTATAAGGTTGCTGGCTCGCAGCAGTTGCCCCAGCTCAAAGCCTTCCCTCCAATCAGCCACTCAAGGCCGACCTGGAACAAAGTACTCTCAATTCACACTTTTCAAACAAATAACTACATGGTCAAACAGTCCCTGCAACTAGCACCAGTCAAAGAAATGGTCACAGCAGACAGACACTCGGATAGGCACCCCAGCAGCTCACAACACAGCCCTCCTAATGCAGCACTCACCGTAGCTCCTCTCGGACGGTTCCCAGGCAAACTCCTTCTGTTTGCCTCTCCTCTGTTTACTGTTTCTACTACACCAAGTAGAATTTCAAAACAGCATTTGGAGACTGTCACTGTTTTGGGGTGCTATCTATATCAGTGTGAGATTGTGTCACCTCTTACTGGGTAACTATTATGTGCCTTAAAAGCTTTGCTAGAGTAACTCCCTGCCTGGGACATTCACAGTCAGAAACAAGCATGCTCTGAGTGCCTTTGTATAACTGCAGTTCTGTTCCAGCAACTCTGACCCCAGCAGCATTTTCCACTGCAGCCCCCGCAGCTCTAGACTTCTCGCCATTGCTGCTTCCTCTGTTGGATCATCTGGGTAATCATCTGTTTGGGCTCCTGATACCCTGTGGGATAAAAAGGGACCCTCTCTGGCCTCTGGCCTCCTGCCTCATGGCATATGAGTGCAACATGGTCACTAGCTATAACTTCTTCTGAAGTGCTGCTGAGAGACTTCACTTTGCACACAGCTCTTCTAACTGTTTCTTGGGGAGGTCAGCATCTGCTTCTTTGCTTCTTCTGCTGCTTACTCATCTTTACTCTTCCCTTTGTTCTATTTCTCTGGCCTGAAATAAACAAACAGAAAATACTAAAATTGTAACCTTTCTTTGACTGTTCCCAGCCTTTCCACTTGCGAACCACCTAAAACTATTTTAGCAGTGCTTGGCCTCAGTTAAAATAGCAAGCTGTGTGTAATTGTGTATGAAGTTGGATATAATTGGAGGCCAGGTGCCTGATCAAGAAGGCAGAGCTGCAGCAACAGAAGCTTGCTAACCAGTACAAACACAGGCAGCTTGAGCAGAAGAGGATCGGCAAGTCACTCCCATGGTACCAGGAGGAAGGACCTAATTATGTGCCTGATTGGGGGCTAGCAGACAACCACCAGTGGAAATGATGGATCCCATCATTCTTCCTGTAACCTGATGTATTATGGATACTAAAGGTTATTCTGGGACTCTGTGGGAATGTGGGAAGTGTTTGTTCTTGTTGTGTTACCTTCTGTAATGATGTAATAGGATTGAGCCTGAGGGCTCAGGTACGAGTCTGCCATAGACAGATTCAGTCAACCTTCACCAGGAAAATTAAGTTAGTGTTGAGTGTGACTCTGGCACATCTAGGAAAGCTATGGGCCATAACTTCACTGAAAGTAGGGAAACTGAGTCACAGATGAACGGTGCTGGGGCACAAAAACTGCTGAGACAGTGGCACAGTTGAGAGTAGTTGTGGGCCAGAACTCTGCAGGAAGCAGAGCAGACTCAGATTGGTTAGAGGTCTGGTTTCATGTCTTAGGGGGTTACAACTCTTTCCTGTTCTAGTTGAGGGAAACTGAGGCACAGCTAGACGGCACTCTGACCCAGGATCTGCTAGGAGTAGTGGGACTCTGGAACAGCTAAGGAATAGCTCTGGGCCAGCACTCCATTGAGAGCAGGACAGACTACTGGGAGTAGGGAGTCTCTGGTACAAATAGGAAAGTTGTGGGCCAGAACTCCCCTGAGAGCAGAGCAGACTCAGAGTGGTAAGTGAACTGAGTAAACTCCTTTAGGAGTGACAGAACTCTTTACTGGACTGGGTGACTGTGACTATCTCTACTCCAGTGTTCACTCCATTTACAGGAGTATGATAAATTCTGCACAAAGTATGCTTTGAAAACTCATAATTTCCTGATCATTATTGTCCTGGTAGAATATTTGTGACAACATTGTATATAAAGTTATAAGATTCTATCTAGGGTATTAATAAGACATGTCCTAAGTCTGGGGAGCAGTCGCAGACCAGTTCCCGAGAGGCAAAATGCAAGCTAATGCCTCATCCACGTGTCAACAAAATCAAATGGACCATGACCTGGTTAAGTGGCCATTCTTTGGCAGGAAAGAAGGAGTGGGAAAAAATCTACTTATTGACAAAGAAACAGCTTGGGGTTCCTGTCCAACTGATTTTCTGTTTCATGGGCCTCAGCTGGAGATGCTCCTAGAAGAAGGGAAAAAATTATAAATTGGGAGAGCAGATGCCTTCAAATGATTCCTCCCTTTCTCTTTGCCCACGGCACCTACAATACCTGAAGAACAAATGAAGTGACACTGGACTGGGGAAAGGATCCCGACTGAAAGAAGTTCAGCCAGTAAGACTGCTGAAACGTGATGAGAGACACTTTGCTTTGAATTCACTTACCTTGTTAAGTTAGGCATTAGATGTGTTTTACTTTTATTTTCTTGTAACTTATTCTGACTCATATCTCATTACTTAGATTCACTTAAAATCTCTCTCTTTATAGTTAATACATTTTCTTTATTATTTTATCTAATCTAGTATGTCTAGATTGAAGCGTTTGGGGAAATGCGATTTGAGGTAACAAAATCTGTATATATATATATTATTTACACTGATGAAGTAACTGACCTATACAAATGTGTATTGTCCAGGAAAGGGCTAGGCAGTACAGGACATACATTTCTGGGGTGAAATCTGGGACTGAGAGTGTGTTGGGATCACCCTGCAGTGTAATTCATGCTAGTGAAAGCCAATGAAGCTGGCAGGCTGCAGCACATACATAGACATAGCTGGGAGTGACTTCCATGCAGAGGTGTCAGAACCTTCCCAAAAGTGTGGAGGGAGGGCAAGCCGGAAGCTGAGCGAGGCCATAAAGCCCGCCCCCCTTGCTTGGGGTGGGTTGGGGCGGAAAGCAGCTCCCCCAGCCCGTGTTCCTGCCCCCTGGGTTCCCAACCCAGGGCAGGTGGAGGGACCCAGGCATCCCACTGCGGCCTGCATGGCTCTTACCATGGGGCCAGGCTGAGGCTTTGAGCCTACCCCACCAGCTGGAGCCAGCTTGGGGAAAATCACGCAGGCAGCTATGGGGAGCCAGTGCGGAGTCATGGACCCTCCACCTCCACTTGCCCTGGGCCAGTCAGGGAGCCTCGGGAGGTGGGGACACAGGCCAGAAGCTGCTTTCAGTCCTCTCCCCCCGGCCAGTGGTCAGGTGGAGGGTCTGCATGGCTCCCACAAATGCCCAAGCTCCCCGGGCAGGGTCCATGCTGGGCTGGCCGTGGGGTGGGGCCTCGGGGGGGAAGAGGAGGGGAAGGGGGAGGGGTCCACCCCGGTGAAAAGTGGGAGGGCTATGGTTCCCCTGCCTGCCCCTCCCCCCCCCTCCCGGTCCCACACCACTGTTTTCATGCTGGAGGCTGCTTGTGAGCTGTTTGCACTGTAGGCTATAGCAGCAAATCAGTTTAAAAGGGCACCCAAGTAAGAGGGCTGGGGTGCCACAGCTATTCATCAGTCTAAACCAGCTATGTCATGGGGAGTTGGTAAGCAGCTCTGCCCTAGACAAAGGAATGGGTTTGCTTCTCTGACCAGCCTGATCCTCAGGCAGAGACAATGAAGGTCTATTTACATATTAGGTAAACAAAGCTATCAAGCTAACAGATGAGGGAAGAATAAAAACTATATCTGAGCTATAAAGGCAGGGAGTCTGAAACTTAAGTGACAAGCAACTGACTCAACTGATCGATTGAGTGTTACTGTATTATAACGAGTGAGGTGTTTTATGAAAGCCTAATACGCACAGTACATATGAAATTATGGATACCCATTGATATTATGTTTTACAGCTCTTGCAAGTTTGGAAAGATGGGTCACTTAACCAAGAAGGAGTTGAAATCCCTGGGAACTGAGTGTAGATGAGAAACCTACTTAGGCAAAGATCTTTCACCTAGGAAGAAAAGGGAAGTCAGCACCTTGTACTTCTGTGGAAGGTCCTAACTAAAGGAAAGTGAGCCATGGCTGGGAAGAAGGAAGATTGGTAAGGGAAAAATAACATCAGTACCTTGTTAGATTAAGTTTTAGAATTTTAGATGTGTGTTTTCACTTTTATTTGCCTATAACCATCTCTACTTTTATTTCTTTTACTTGGTATCATTAACTTATGTCTTATTAATTTTTTTTTAATTTTTACTATAAAGCAAATCCATGCTGTGTTTGCAGGGAAGAGCATTGTGACGTTGCACCCCATAATGCTTTATAGGGGTGCAATGCTCTATGCCATAACTGGGATATGTTTTATGCTAGATATGCCATGTGACAAATCTTTGCAAAGGTTATGATCTACTGAATATATTCATCCTATTTGTATGCATGTATCATTTTTATATCTGAAGTTATGAGCGTTGGCTCTATGCTTGTATTTAAAGTGTTTGCTGTAGGAAGCACATAAGACAGATTTGGTCAACATAGTGAAGGGGTTATTCCAGGAATTGGGAGTACTCAACTAACAATTGTCTTTGAGAGACCCAATCCACATCTGAGCTTTCCTGGGAACCTTCAGCTAACATGTAAACAATGATGCTGGCCTGTAAAAAGCTGAATCATTCATAGACATGTGACTTGCCCAGGTGGCTAGAGACCCCATTGTGTGGCTGTGATGTTGCACAAGAGAAAGAATATAAGAAGCCCTGGAAACCCCTCCATTTTGTCTTTAGCTGGCTCAAAAGATATCCTCTCCACCCCAATAGGGTGACCAGACAGCAAATGTGAAAAATTGGGACGGGGTGGGGTGGGGGGGTAATAGGAACCTATATAAGAAAAAGACCCCAAAATCGGGACTGTCCCTATAAAATTGGGATATCTGGTCACCCTACACCCCAAAGAGATGGCTGGAAAAAACTGGAACAAAGGACAGTAATTATAGGGGTGTGAGTGATTGCTGTACACAAACTAGGAAGGAGCCTACTCTGTCAAAGAAGCTTATTGGAACATCTCTGAGGGTGAGATTTACCTACATTTAGTTTCTGATTGTATTAGGCTTAGACTTGCATGATTTATTTTATTTTGCTTGGTAACTTACTTCGTTCTGTCTGTATTACTTGGAACCACTTAAATCCTACTTTTCATATTTAATAAAATCACTTTTTACTTATTGATTAACCCAGAGCAAATAATTAATTCCTGGGGGAGAAAACAGCTGTGTATCTCTCTCTATCAGTGTTATAGATGGCGAATAATTTACGAGTTTATTCTGTATAAGCTTTATACAGAGTAAAATGGATGTATTTGGGGTTTGGACCCCATTGGGAACTGGGTATCTGGGTGTTGGAGACAGGAGCACTTCTTAAGCTGTTTTCAGTTAAGCCTGCAGCTTTTGGGGGACATGGTTCAGACCTGGGTCTGTGTTTGCAGCAGGCTCGTGTATCTGGCTCAAGAAGACAGGGTACTGAAGTTCCAAGCTGCCAGGAAAAACGGGCTCAGAGGTAGTCTCAGCACATCAGGTGGCAGTCCCAAGTGCGTTTCTGTGATCCAACCTGTCACAAGCATATTTAGCCCAGTTAAGTTAATAAACTGTTGGGTTTTGTCTCTTTAAAGGAAAAAACAGATCTTATTATTCCTCTGAATGTTGCAGGAAAAGGCTCTACATTGCAGAGCACATGGGTTTGGGAAAGTTCAGTACTGGGAATGTGTTTGGATCACCTGCTAGCATTAACCAATCTGGTAAAGACATGATTCTGTCTTTGATATCTGCTTGCAGGCTGTTGGATTCAAAGGGGTTGAATCAGAGCTGTACAGAATACAAAACACAGTGTGCATGCTAGCTGCTTGGGCTGTGTTGGTGTCCCAGGCAGGGAGCACAAATGTAAGAAGCATTTTAGGGCACTCAGCATTATCATACAAGCAGTGACATAAGCTCTCATTGATCTGAAATGCACCCCGGAATGTGACAGGGACATCCCTCCAGGCCAAACCTATAATTCTCTCATAGAATCATAGACTTTAAAGTCAGAAGGGACCATTATTGATCATCTAGTCTGACCCCCTGTACAACGCAGGCCACAGAATCACAGTACCATCCTGCCCTAGTCAAATCTGGCCAGTATATGGGTTTAACACCGGGTCCACCTCTCCCTCAATGTGAAGAAGACCATGCACACTTGTGGTAACCATGCTGAGATTTTCCCCAGATACCTTAGTCAAATGCACACTGGTTTGGATTAAAACATAAAATAAGTTTATTAACTACAAAAGGAATAGATTTTAAATTATTATAAGTGATAGCAAACAGATCAAAGCAGATTACCTAGTACATAAACAAAACTGCAAACTGAATTTTAACATATTAGATAGGTAGGATATGAATTAACAAATTCTCACCCTGAGTGATAAACAGGCTGGCAGATTCTTAAGGCACAAGCTGCCTGGGCTTTGCAGCTTTAGTTTCCCAGGTTTTCATACATAGGCTAACAATCCCTTAGCCTGGGACCATCACTTCCCCCCTGTTCAGCCTCTATTCCTCAGGTGTTTCCAGGTGTGTTGTTGTAGAGAGAGTGAAGTCCCATCATGATGTCATTTTCTCCCTTTTGTATCTTTGTTGTGGTCAAAGACACCCACGCAATGATTTTAGTTCAAAGAGTCAAGCCTGAGGTCAGTTTATTGACATACATACCAGTACACTGGGGTGCAGTCCGAAGACTGACATCCCGAGGACCGCTCGCAGACGGGCTTTTATTTCGTTAAACCGCAAGCAAAGTACAAACAATACGTCATGAGTTAAGAAAGTAGGGTCGGGGTCAGTCCCTCCCCTAAACCGCGAGTTAAGAAACAAGGGTCAGGGTCATTCCCCCCCCCACCCTCCTAGGTATCTTCCTAATTTTTCCGAGAATTGGATGTTTATTTGGGTAGAGGGGCGCTTGGTGGTTTTCCCCAGGGATGGTACTTGGCACCAGTTTGGGTACATTTCTCAAGACACATGTTATTTTCCGGGGTCTTTTGGTTAAAGATTGGGGGGAGGGGGAGTTTCCATGGGATGCCTAAAGAGGATCTATGATTGGCTATTTTTGCAGATAGCTGGAATCACGGAGTGGGTCACAGATCACCCAAAGGAGAAGCTGCATGAGTCAAGAAATTGCATTTAGCTAAAGTTACCTATTGCTTCACACAAGTGGTTATTATATTTCATTAGTCATGAACATATTTCATTAGTGCTGCTGCTGGGGCTTTTTTTGCTATTCTTTGCCTCCTTGCCCCCCCCTCCACCCCTCCTCTGGTCATGACCCTTGCCCGAGTTTGCAGGGAATTGTGCAGTCTAGTCTAGTTCAGGCCCTGACCTGGGCCCTGGCCTGTATTGCTTTGTGTAAGGGTAGTTAGCATAACAGATCTCTGTTGGAGGGTTTATTTTGGGGCCTTTAGATTCACAGCTCTGGCTATTAAAAAGAAGGCCCCCCTGCTCTATTTCCCCACATCTTCTTCTCACTTGTGGAAAGCTCTTTTGCTGTGACCTGGGTCAAACAGTTCCCATTGTGTAGCACTAGCTATGAGAGATTTCTATTGTACACAGTTCCTGGCGTAATCCTTGTGCTTGTGTGCATTTCCTCAATAAGCCATTAGCATTGTTTGGCCCTTTTTTACTGTTGGACCTGAAAGGCTGCTTGTGGGTGTTTTCAACCTCACAACATGTTTCAGTAACACATACATAGCCAAACTTCATAACTTCACATACAATGATAGCACATACAATCCAACGAGATATTAATATCTAGCAGATCAAGACTTTTAGAATGATACCTCCCAAGGCATACTTTGTGCAAAACATATCCTAATTACATGACAGTAGCAAATATTGGGGTGCGAGGGTGTCACACCATATACACAGTTTGTCTCAGGGCCATCAATGACAATAAAAAAAAATTCATTGTACAGATGACTGGGGAAAATAATTCTTTAAATTATGTTTAATAAAGACAATTTGTAAATCTTATTGGATTTCAGAGACCATTCTTTGTGTGTGGGGTGTGGGTGGGTGGTGGTAATAACTCTTTTCTGTGTGCTGAGAATAGTTTAAAAATCTATTTGTGAAACATCTTACATAGTACAAAAATAACACCTTTGACATACCGAAGGCTAGGAGGTGGGGTGTGGAGGGGAAGAAGAGGATTTGCTATCTGGGAAAGAGGGTAGATAAAAGATACACTGAGGTAGGGGGCTGGTTATCAGTATTTGGGAGAGAGTGTGGAATATAATAAAGAAAATAGGAAATTTTAATTAATTATAGATGGGCCACATCCAAAATCTTGCACCTGAAAAACCTCCAGCTTCAGGGGTGGGCTCAGATCCAGATCATATCTTTGCAGCTGGTTTCTGTCTCTAACTAGAGCCACACTAGTGCTCTGGACTCAAACACATAGAATTTTGTGAAAACTGAGAATCAGAACTTTGTGCTTCATCCTAATCTCTGATAATAACATTAAATAGTTTGCACTGGGACTGCTCCAAACTAAACCCGAGGCTGATCTGGAGCTCAGCCAGATCCTGCATTGGAGAGCTGCAAACATGTCCTCCCCATTCAGCTGTGTCCAGCAAATACAGGGGGAAGCTGAGGGCTGAGGACTGAGGCCTCGAACTTCACCACTTGTTCTTTCCTTTATAATTAACTCAGCTAGAACACTAGTATTTCAACTGTTATTGCTCAGTCACACAAACTGTTCCCATCCCTGGATATCAGTCTGAATATACAAAATGGCTTCTATCACTGCAGAAGGAAATGAATTCTCTCCATTTAAAGATGCAGTACAGAGAAAAACAGCCATAATAGATACAAACTACATACACTTCAATCACCTCCCAATAAATTTAGACATTACTGTGAATAACACACTATTGTACCAGAAGCAAGCATCTTAAAGGAAGTAAGAGTTTATTGAAAATTCATAGAATCATAGAAATGTAGGACTGGAAGGGACTTTGTCCAGCCTAAACCTCCCTTGCTTCAATTTAAGCCCATTGCTTCTCGTCCTATCCTCAGAAGTTAACTAGAACAATTTTTCACCCTCCTCCTTGTAACAACCTTTTATGTACTTGAAAACTGTTATGTCCCCTCTCAGTCTTCTCTTCTCCAGACTAAACCATTTTTTTTTCAATCTATCCTCATAGGTCATGTCTTCTACACTTTTAATAATTTCTGTTTGTCTCCTCTGGACTTTTTTCCAATTTGTCCACATCTTTCCTGAAATGTGGCACCCAGAACTGGACACAATACTCCAGTTGAGGACTTACCAGTGCACAGCTGATCAGAAGAATTACTTCTCATGTCTTGCTTACAACACTCCTGCTAATACATCTGTGTCATTATCTGATTAAAATATGACTATGTATATCATTGTTGCTACCACTGTTATAGAATTGCAACAAATCTTGTACAAATTATGTCATGTAAGGTGTGAATGGAAAAGTTATGATTTGCTGAATGTGGTTATCCTATTTATATGCATTTATCATTTTTGTATCTGAAATTATGAATACTGACTGTATACCTGTATTTCAAGTGCTCCTGAGTAACACCCACAAGGTATTTACATCCAATTAGCCAGCACATTGTGAAGGGAATATTTAAGTTGACAGACCATCAACAAACATAATAGATCATGAATGAACCTTATCTACATCTGATGGACTTCCTTGAGGATATTCCAGCTAGAATATGGATAATGGCCTCTGCTATGGCTCCTCAAAGCATGCAAGGGCATGTGACTAGATCATGTGGTACTGAACTCCATCTTGCGTTCCTGTATTTTGCCACTGACTGTGCTGAGGGCTTTGTTTGGAACAATGGGTTTCCCTTCACATGTTTTCCCTCCACATTTCCAAAAGCCCTGGAAACATATCCATTTTGTCTTTTTCCTGCTCTAACCTCTGGACTATGGACTTATACTAATGGGAGCATTCTAACCAAGGGATTGAGGACCTTCCAATTATTTGGAAGCCACCGGAGACTTAACAAGACAACAGTTTATTCCATCATTGCTTCAAGCCTGATCCAATAACTTTGCAATTATTGTATGTATTTGATCCCTTTAACCAATTTTAACTCTCACCTCTTTCTTTTCTCTTATAAATAAACCTTTAGATATTAGATATTAAAGGATTGGAAACAACATTTTATTGGGTAAGATCTGAGTAATATATTGACATGGGTATGTGGCTGGTCCTTTGGGACAAGAAGAACCCTTTGATTGATGAGTGGTTATTTAAAACCAATTTCATCATTAAGTCTAGTGTCTGGGTGTTGAATCCAGGACTGGCATATCTAAGGAGGCTGCATTTCTGAGTTCTCGTTAGCCAGTGTGGTGAGACAGAAGTTTGCCTTTGTGGCTGGTTTGGTATATCTTATAGAAGAATAGCCACCAGTTTTGGGATCTGTCTCCCCTGTTTCTCAGCAGTTTGTCCTGAATTTGGTATTCTTAGTTGTGACCTATTGAGGCTCGGTGACAACATCCCAGAATGATGTTCACTTTTTTTGCAACAGTATTACACTGTTGATTCATATTTAGCTTGTGATCCACTATAATCCCCTGATCCTTTTCCATAGTACTTCTTCCTAAGCAGTCATCTCCCATTTTGGATGAGTGCAAGTGATTGTTCCTTCCTAAGTGAAGTACTTTGCATTTATCCACATTAAATTTTATCCTGTTTACTTCAGACCATTTCTTCAGTTTGTCCAGATCATTTTGAATTTTAATCCTACCATCCAAAGCACTTGCAACCTATCCCAGTTTGGTATTGTCTGCAAACTTTATAAGTGTACTCTCTATGCCATTATCTAAATCATTGATGAAGATATTGAACATAACTTGTCACAGGACTGATCCCTGCGGGATCCCACTCAATATGTCCTTCCAGCTTGACCATGAGCAACTGATAACTACTCTCTGGGCATGGCTTTCCAACCAGTTATGCACCCACCTTATACATTTTATTTCCCTGGTTTATTTATGAGACAGTCATGTGAGACAGTATCAAAAGCCTAAAGTCACATCTATTGCTTCCCCCATCCACAACGCTTCTTACCCTGTCAAAGAAAGCTATTAGGTTGGTTTGAAATGATTTGTTCTTGACAAATCCATGCTGACTGTTACTTAACACCTTATTATCTTCTAGGTGTTTGCAAATTGATTGCTTGATTATTTACTTCATTATCTTTCCAGGTACTGAAGTTAGCTGACCGATCTGTAATTTCCTGGGTTGTCCTTATTCCCTTTTTTTATAGATGGGCACTATATTTGCTGTCTTCCAGTTCTCTGGAATCTCTCCCGTCTTCCATGAGTGTTTGAAGATAATCACTAATAGCTCAAATATCTCCTCAGTCAGCTCCTTGAGTATTCTAGGATGTATTTCATCAGGCCCTGCTGACTTGAAGACATCTAACTTGTCTAAATAATTTTTTACTTGTTCTTTCCCTATTTTAGCCTCAGATCCTACCTCATTTTCACTGGCATTCACTATGCTAGATATCCAATTGCTACTAACCTTTTTGGTGAAAACTGAAAGAAAAAAGTCATTCACATCTGCCATTTCCACATTTTTTGTTACTGTCTTTCCTCCCTCATTGAGTAATGGACTTACCCTGTCCTTGGTCTTCCTCTTGCTTCTAATGTATTTGTAGAATGTTTTCTTATTACCTTTTATGACTCTAGCTAGTTTAATTTTGTTTTGTGCCTTGGCCTTTTTAATTTTGTCCCTACATACTTGTCTTTATTTATATTCATCCTTTTTAATTAGACTAGTTTCCACTTTCTGTGGGACTCTTTTTTGAGTTTAAGATAATTGAAGATCTTTTGGTTAAGCCAGGATGATCTCTTGCCATACTTCCTATCTGTCCTATGCAGTGGGATAGTTTGCTCTTGTGCCCTTAATAACATCTCTTTGAAAAGCTGCCAACTCTCTTGAACTCTTTTTTTCCCTTAGACTTGCTTCCCATGGGATCTTACCCAACAACTCTCTAAGTTTGCTAAAGTCCCCCTTCTTGAAATTCATCATTTTATTGTGCTATTTTCCCTCCTACCATTTCTTACAATCATGAACTTCAACATTTCATTATCTCTTTCCCCCAAACTACCTCCTACTTTCAAATTCTCAGCCAGTTCCTCCTTATTTGTCAAAATCAAATCTAGAACAGCCTCTCCCTTTGTTGCTTTTTCCACCTTCTGAAATAAAAAAAAAGTCTCCAATGTATTCTAAGAACTTGTTGAATAATTTGTGCTCTGCTGTATTATTGTCCCAACAAGCACTGGATGGTTGAAGTCCTCCAACACCACCAAGTCCTGTGCTTTGGATGATTTTGTTAGTTGTTTAAAAAAAGCCAAATCTACCTCTTCTTCCTGGTCAGGTCTATAGTAGACCCCTACCATGACATCACCCTTGCTTTGTACTCCTTTTATCCTTACCCAAAGACTTTCTACAAGTCTATCTCCTATTTCCATCTTAACCTCAGTGTAAGTTCATAAATCTTTTATATACCAGGCAACACCTCCTGCCTTTTTTCCTTGCCTGTCCTCCTTGAGCAAGCTGTACCTTTCTATACCAATATCCCAGTCATGTGTATTATCCCACCAAATCTCAGTGATGCCAACTACGTCACAGTAGTGTTTATTCAGTAGTATAGCATTTCTAGTTCTTCCTGTTTATTCCCCATATTTTCTGCATTAATATACAGACATCTAAGATACTGATTTGATTTCCCCTCTATGTTCCCTCTTGCCTCTCCCTTGTCCCTGATATAATGGCCCATGCTCCCCCCAGATTCTCACCATTCTCCCTGGTCTCCATGTTTTTGACTTAGAGCTTTTGTTTCCTGTCTCCATTAAACTTAGTTTAAAGCCCTCCTCACTAGGTTAGCCAATCTATATCCAAAGATACTTTCCCTCTTCCTAAGTAGGCAGACCCCATCTCTGCTCAGCAGTCTTTCTTCCCAGAACAGGATCCCATGGTCAAGGAAGTCAAAGACCTCTTGGCAACACCATCCGCATGGCCGGTCTTTCACTTCCAGGATGCATCTATCTTTGCCTGGGTCCCTACATTTCACTGGAAGGATAAAAGAGAACACCACTTATGCCCCAACTCTCTCACCCTTTCTCCAGGTGCTCTGTAGTCACTTCTGATCGCTCAGGGTCATACCTCATGTAGTAGGAAGAGGGTTTGAAACATAAGCCCTTCTATCAGAGGCCTGGGTTGAGGCCTGGGCTAAAGTAGTGGTCAAAGCTTTGCAGATATAAAGTAAAATCAGGCTGTAAGCTACAGACAGGCCCTACTCACAGAATCTGGCAAGAACAGGGCTGATATTGCAGAAACACACATTCCTAAGAAGTGCTAGGCACCAGGACACTCACACAAACACATTCCAGAAAGATGGTACCAGAGCACCCCGATACCAAGTATGGTACAAACACACCCCTCAAAGGTAACAAGAACACACTCACCCTAAAGATAAGGTCAGGATGACAGCATGAGGGATAGAAATGTTTTGATCAAACTGACAGGTACAAGGTAATGGGTGGTGGTTAGTTACGTCAGAGGGGGCAGTAACTAACCACATCAGAAGGTGACATCAAACTGTGTCAGAGGAGCAGTACGTAATTTGTTTGTACTGGGGTATAACGAGATATCTCTGAGGGGGCATCAAGCTCTGGCCTAGGGGGAAATGGAAGGTCCCGCTGTTCAATGAATTGGTCCATTGTAAAGGGCATACATGTATTAGTGGTCCTGTAGAATCTGCAGGATATGAAGACTGTGTCTTGTTAAAAATAAACCTGGCTGGGTGCCTTCGCTAAAAACTGAGTCTGTGGATTTATTGGGCAGTTTAATTGAGGTCTGTTAGTTACACAGAGCTGGGACAAAACGCTGAATGAACATGCACGCGGCCAACATCTGACCACACCTCGCAATATCATTAGTGCCCATTGGGTAGTAGTCAGAGGGCCAGATGATCCTTGACAATCCCTCCGTAACATCTTGGATATAGGCCCTTGTCAGGCATCATAACTCGCTGGATGCCAGGTCAGGCCAAAAGATGGGTGTCTCTGTTCCCTCAGAAGGTAGTCGCCAACCACAACTACCCTATGTTTCCTCTTTGGAGTTGTGGCCATGATCCTCCCAGTCTTGGGGGAATATGGCTTCTCCTTCTCCATCTTTGGGGGTGATTCCTCATCCCTCACTGCTAGGACAGCATAACAGTTCTTTATTACTATGGTTGGTGGGTTGGGAGTAGGGGTGGATCACTGCCTGCCACCATACATAACCAGCAGCCTGTGTCCTCCCTGTGACAGATCCATATCCTTCTCCCTTGGGGGATGTGACATAGAAATATAGGTCTGAAGGGGATCTTGAGAGGTCATCAAATTCAGTCCCCTGCTCTGAGACTAGACCAAGTAAACATAGACCATCCCTGGCAGATGTTTGTCCAACCTGTTCTTAAAAACCTCCAGTGAGGGGGACTCCACAACGTCCGTTGCAAGCCTATTCCAGAACTTATTTATTCCTATAGGTCAAAAGCTGTTCCTAATATCTAACCTAAATCTGCCTTGCTGCAGATTAAGCCCATTAGTTCTTGTACTACCTTCAGTGGACATAAAGAACTGATCACCCTTAACATAGTTGAAGACTGTTGTTAGGTCACCTCCCAGTCTTTTTTTCTCAGTTTTTTTAGCCTTTCTTCATAGGTCAGGTAGTCTAAACCTTTTATCATTTGTGTTACTCTCCTCTGGATTTTCTCCAGTTTATTCACATCTTTCTTAAAGTGTTGTGCCCAGAATTGGATATAGTACTCCAGCTGAGACCTCACCAGTCTCGAACAGAGTAGGACAATTACTTCCACTGTCTTACATATGACTCCTGTTACTGGACTCCATAATTAGGGCCCTACCAAATTCACAGTCTACTCTGCTCAATTTCATGGTCATAGGATTTTAAAAATCATAAATTTCATTATTTTAGCTATTAAAATCTGAAATTTCACTATGTTGTAATTGTAGGGGTCCTGACCCAAAAAGGAATTGTGGGGGGCGGGTCGCAAGGTTATTGTAGGAGGGGTAGTGGTAGTGCTACCCTTACTTCTGTGCTGCTGCTGATGTTGGCACTGCCATCAGAGCTGGGCAACTAGAGAGCGGTGGCTGCTGGCCGGGATCCCAGTTCTGAAGGCAGAGCCGCTGCCAGCAGCAATGCAGACATAAAGATGGCATGGTATGTAGCAGGCAGACATGGTAAGCCGTAGACTTGTGGCAGCTTAAAACTTTAATATTAGCACTGGCCTCATTTCACATTGAAAGCAATGTCAGTCCCTGCTGCCAGCAATCCGGCAAGCAGGAACTCTGCCCCTGTCCCACCCCCTCGCGGCTGTCCCCGGGAACGATCCCTGTAGGCTGCCCCTCTCCCACCTCCACCGCGTGGCCGCAAACCAGCGGTTACAGTTCTGTAAAGGAACGGGCAAGCAGTCCCAACAGTAACATTCCCCTACCTAATTCAAAGCAGGTCACCATGAGCGACATCACCCTCATGAGGATCTCAGACAGCGAGAAAGAAAGAATGCTTCGGGAAAGCCTCCAAAGACCAGGGCCGTATGCCGCCCTACTGTGCAGAGCAATGATCCCTGAGTACTTGATTGTCTCGTGGCGCGGCAACGTGTCATACTACGGAGGACCCAATAAGGCCACTCTCCCCAGGAACCTGATGCAACGGCTTTCCAATTACCTCCAGGAGAGCTTCCTCGAGATGTCCCAGGAGGATTTCTGCTCTATCCCCAGACATATAGACTGCATTTTACTCTAGCTGCACTGGCAGTGACTAAACAGTAGAGCGGCTTGGGCAGAACAATCATGCTAAACCGGACATTGTTAGATTTTTTTTCAATAGTTGCACTGCCCAGGACTGAAAAGTTAAGCATGATCATAGATCATAGACTACTAGGGTTGGAAGGGACCTCAGGAGATCATCTAGTCCAACCCCCTGCTCAAAGCGCCTAGGGCAAAGTAATCATGAGAAACCCATTGTTGTTATTGTTAATATTCCTGTTCTGTTAAAAATAAATGTTTAGATGTTTAAAACACTTACTGGCTGATCCTTCCCCAGATTCTGTGTCCGAGTTAACGGCTGGGGACGGTTGGTAGGGGATCTCTGTAAGGGTGATGAAGAGATCCTGGCTGTCGGGGAAATCAGCGTTGTAAGCGCTGTCGACTGCCTCATCCTCCTCATCTCCTTCCTCATCTTCCCCGTCCGCTAACATGTCCGAGGATCCGGCCGTGGACAATATCCCATCCTCAGAGTCCACGGTCACTGGTGGGGTAGTGGTGTGCTTCACTGGGAGTGGAAATGGGAGAGAAAGCTGGCTTAAACAGAAGTTGAAGCTATGCCATTTTATACCAGCTACGGATCTAGCTCATGGCTATTGTAGTACTAACAGCAAAGAGGCTGCTGCTTCCCCACTCGTTAAGACACAGCATTTTTAATATGTTTTCTCTGTAATGCTTTTATCTTAAGGATAAACGTGCTTGCTTAGAAAGGGCCGGGTGGTAACTTATAAATGTGGGAAATTATGCTGTTTATAGCCTCTGAAGAAAAAGCAAAGCGCAGACGCTGGCTGGGTAGGGCTGTCTGGCTTGCTGGGAATAACACAGTGTAGGTAGGGGAACTGTGCACCCTGGAAAAACCCCAGTCAGCAGGGATAGAGACAGGGGTCTCTGTCCAAGAGAGGTGACAGCTGGGGAGCTGGGAATTTGAGTAGAATTATGGAAGGAAAATACAGGTGCTATTGACCTGAACTGTGACTTGCACTTTTGAAAATCCCATCCTTAGACATACAAGTTTAGGCATCTACAATTAAATGTTTTTATCAAGACAGTTCCCAAAAGAAATAACTTTTTTAAAGGCACAGTCAGGGAAAAAATGTTTTTCAAATATTTTCCCTTTGGAAAAGAAAACATTTAGTGATAATTTAAACTAAGAATTAAAGGTTGGGACATTCTGAATTTTGGTCAATAACTATAATAATTCCAGACAGTGTTTTCTTCTTTGATCTGTCCAACTGAATTACCTGTACCTGCAAACACTTAAGCACATCAAAAACAATGAGGAGTCATTGTGGCACCAAAGGCCTGGTCTACACTAGGCGTTTATGTCAAAGTTAGCGCCGTTACATTGAATTAACCCTGCACCCGTCCACACCGCGAAGCTATTTAGTTCGACATAGAGGTCTCTTTAATTCGACTTCTGTACTCCTCCCCGACGAGGGGAGTAGCGCTAAATTCGACATGGCCATGTCGAATTAGGCTAGGTGTGGATGGAAATCGACACTAATAGCTCCGGGAGCTATCCCACAGTGCACCACTCTGTTGACGCTCTGGACAGCAGTCCGAGCTCGGATGCTCTGACCAGCCACACAGGAAAAGCCCCGGGAAAATTTGAATTTGAATTCCTTTTCCTGTCTGGGCAGTTTGAATCTCATTTCCTGTCTGGACATCGTGGCGAGCTCAGCAGCACTGGCAACGATGCAGAGCTCTCCAGCAGTGATGGCCGTGCAATCTCAGAATAGAAAGAGGGCCCCAGCATGGACTGATCGGGAAGTCTTGGATCTGATCGCTGTGTGGGGTGATGAGTCCGTGCTTTCCGAGCTGTGCTCCAAGAAATGGAATGCAAAGATCTACGAGAAGATCTCTAAAGACATGTCAGAGAGAGGATACAGCCGGGATGCAACGCAGTGCCGCGTGAAAATCAAGGAGCAGAGACAAGGCTACCAGAAGACCAAAGAGGCAAACGGACGCTCCGGATCCCATCCCCAGACATCCCGTTTCTACGAGGCACTGCATTCCATCCTAGGTGCGGCCGCCACCACTACCCCACCACTGACCGTGGACTCTGAGAATGGGATATTGTCCACGGCTGGTTCCTCGGACATGTTAGCGGACGGGGAAGATGAGGAAGGAGATGAGGAGGATGAGGCAGTCGACAGCGCTTACAACGCTGATTTCCCCGACAGCCAGGATCTCTTCATCACCCTTACAGAGATCCCCTACCAACCGTCCCCAGCCATTAACTCGGACACAGAATCTGGGGAAGGATCAGCCAGTAAGTGTTTTAAACATCTAAACATTTATTTTTAACAGAACAGGAATATTAACAATAACAACAATGGGTTTCTCATGATTACTTTGCCCTAGGCGCTTTGAGCAGGGGGTTGGACTAGATGATCTCCTGAGGTCCCTTCCAACCCTAGTAGTCTATGATCTATGATCATGCTTAACTTTTCAGTCCTGGGCAGTGCAACTATTGAAAAAAAATCTAACAATGTCCGGTTTAGCATGATTGTTCTGCCCAAGCCGCTCTACTGTTTAGTCACTGCCAGTGCAGCTAGAGTAAAATGCAGTCTATATGTCTGGGGATAGAGCAGAAATCCTCCTGGGACATCTCGAGGAAGCTCTCCTGGAGGTAATTGGAAAGCCGTTGCATCAGGTTCCTGGGGAGAGCGGCCTTATTGGGTCCTCCGTAGTATGACACGTTGCCGCGCCACGAGACAATCAAGTACTCAGGGATCATTGCTCTGCACAGTAGGGCGGCATACGGCCCTGGTCTTTGGAGGCTTTCCCGAAGCATTCTTTCTTTCTCGCTGTCTGAGATCCTCATGAGGGTGATGTCGCTCATGGTGACCTGCTTTGAATTAGGTAGGGGAATGTTACTGTTGGGACTGCTTGCCCGTTCCTTTACAGAACTGTAACCGCTGGTTTGCGGCCATGCGGTGGAGGTGGGAGAGGGGCAGCCTACAGGGATCGTTCCCGGGGACAGCCGCGAGGGGGTGGGACAGGGGCAGAGTTCCTGCTTGCCGGATTGCTGGCAGCAGGGACTGACATTGCTTTCAATGTGAAATGAGGCCAGTGCTAATATTAAAGTTTTAAGCTGCCACAAGTCTACGGCTTACCATGTCTGCCTGCTACAGAAATTCCGGTGTCCTGCCCTGCTTCTCAAATCTGCTGTGCAAGACCCCAGGCACTGAATGCGAAGGCCGACAATTCGACCTTGTGCTGAGTGCGCATGTGATAGGTGCTGTGCATGGTCTTGTTCACAGAGAAAGACTATGTTCTTTGTTCACAACTACATTTATCTTTCTGAGGAATTCACTCCCTTTTTCCCATTCCCACAGCCACATCTGCGACTGTCTCACAACCTAGCCTGGCATCACACTCCCAGAGGCTAGCACAGATTAGGCGTAGGAAGAAGAGGACACGGGAGGACATGTTCTCGGAGCTTATGGCCTGCTCCCGAGCCCAGGCAGCACAGCAGACCCAGTGGCAGGAGAACTTGTCCCAAATGCACCAAGCAAACATGGATCAGGAGGAGAGGTGGCGGCAGGAAGACCAGCAGGCGACTCAAACGCTGCTTGGACTACTGAGGGAGCAAACGGACACGCTCCGGCGCCTTGTGGATGTTCTGCAGGAACGGAGGCAGGAGGACAGAGCCCCGCTGCAGTCTATCTGTAACCGCCCTCCCCCGCCACCAAGTCCCATACTCACCTCACCGAAAGTGCAAAGAAGGAGGGGCGGCAGAGTCCGTGCAAACTCTCACTCCACCCCTGCAGAGAGCTCTAGTAGTAGAAGGCTCTCATTCCCCAAAATTTGACAAGTTCTTTCCTTCCCGCCTCACACAAGCCCCCGTCCAAGTTTCACCTCCCAGTTCCATGTGTAGTTGCTAATAAAAAATAGGTTTCTGTTAATTACTGTTTCCATCATGTTCTTTTGGAGGAGGGGGGGAAGGGAGTTGGTAATTGGACAGGACAGTCACCTTTGGCAGGGTACATAGGCGGGGGCAGGTCCAGCAGCAGGGCACATACACAGTGCAGTGACTAGTTACCCTAGTCAGTCTGGGAGGTGGTTTTCATGTTCTGTGGTGGGGGGTGGGTTGCTCTGTGACTTTGTGGCGGGGGAGGGCAGTTACAGATCTTAAGCGGTGGTCCTTATCCTGGATCACAGAGCCACGCAGCAGGGGATCTGTAACCGTCCTCCCCCTGCCACAAAGTCACATCGCCCCCCCATACACACAGTCCCGATCAGGAGGGGTGACAGGCTCCGTTGAAACAACCAGTCCACCACAGCGGAGCCTGTCAATCCTGGAGTTTAGAAGCTTCATTTCCGTCAGTACACTACACCCGCTCCCCACCACAGTCTGCGTCCCAGTTTTAAAACATTCCCGCGAAAACAGTAATAAAGACAACGGTGTTCATTAACAAAGTAGAAGTGATTTTATTTCTAAACGTGTGTTGGAAGGGGGTGAAGGGGGTATGTAACTGGAGAGGATAGTCAACATTAACTGGGTAAAGAAACGGGGGCAGGTTCAGCTTCTCTGTACACTAACTTAAAAGTCACAGGTTACCCTGCTCAGTCAGGAACCTAGCTTTCAAAGCCTCCCGGATGCACAGCGCGTCCCGCTGGTCTCTTCTAATTGCCCGGCTGTCTGGCTGGGCATAATCAGAAGCCAGGCTATTTGCCTCAACCTCCCACCCTGCCATAAAGGTCTCCCCCTTGCTCTCACAGAGATTGTGGAGCACACAGCAAGCTGCTATAACAATGGGGATATTGGTTTCGCTGAGATCACAGCGAGTCAGTAAGCTTCTCCATCTCCCCTTGAGATGGCCAAAAGCACACTCCACCACCATTCTGCACTTGCTCAGCTGGTAGTTGAAGAGTTCTTTTTCACTGTCCAGGGCGCCAGTATAGGGCTTCATGAGCCAGGGCATTAGCGGGTAGGCTGGGTCCCCGAGGATGACTATAGGCATCTCCACATCCCCAACAGTTATTTTGTGGTCCGGGAAGTAAATACCTTGCTGCAGCCGTCTAAACAGACCAGAGTTCCTGAAAACACGAGCGTCATGAACCTTGCCCGGCCATCCGACGTAGATGTTCGTAAAACGTCCCCTGTGGTCCACCAGTGCTTGCAGCACCATGGAAAAGTAGCCCTTTCTGTTAATGTACTGGCTGGCCTGGTGGTCCGGTGCCAGGATAGGGATGTGAGTTCCATCTATGGCCCCACCGCAGTTTGGGAATCCCATCTCTGCGAAGCAATCTATGATCGCCTCCACGTTTCCCCGGGTCACTACCTTTGACAGCAGTACATCAACGATTGCCTTGGCTACTTGCATCACAACAACCCCCACGGTAGATTTGCCCATGCCAAAGTGGTTCGCGACTGACCGGTAGCTGTCTGGCGTTGCAAGCTTCCAGAGGGCTACGGCCACTCGCTTCTGGACAGTCAGGACTGCTCGCATCCGGGTGTCATTGCGCTTCAGGGCAGGGGACAGCAACTCACAAAGTTCAAGGAAAGTTCCCTTCCGCATGCGAAAGTTTCGCAGCCACTGGGATTCATCCCAGACCTGCAGCACTATGCGGTCCCACCACTCAGTGCTTGTTTCCCGGGCCCAGAATCGCCGTTCCACGGCATCAACATGACCCATTGCCACCGTGATGTCCCCGGCGCTGGGTCCCGTGCTTTCTGAGAGGTCTGTGCTACTCTCAGACTTCAGGCCCTCACCGCGGTGCCGTAGCCTCCTCGCCTGACTTATCTGCATCTGCCTCAGGGAAAGGTGGATGATAAGCTGCGAGGAGTTGAGAACGGCCACAACTGCAGCGATGGTCGCAGCGGGCTCCATGCTCGCAGTGCTGTGGCGTCCGCGCTGTCACTGACTAGAAAAGTGCGCAAACTGATTTCCCGCCGGCACTTTCAGGGAGGGAGGGCGGGAGTGATGGACGGATGACGACAGTTACCCAAAAGCACCCTCGACACATTTTTTTTACCCAGAAGGCATTGGCGGCTTCACCCAGAATTCCAATGGGCAGCGGGGACTGCAGGAACTGTGGGATAGCTGCCCACAGTGCACCGCTTCCAATGTCGACGCTTTCCCCGTTACTGTGGACTCACAAAGTCGAATTACTGTCCTTAGTGTGGACACACACGTTCGACTTTGCAATATCGATTCCAAAAATTCGATTTAAGTAAAATCGAACTACTCTCGTAGTGTAGACATACCCTTAGAGACTAACACATTTATTTGGGCATACGCTTTCATGGACTAAAACCCACTTCATCAGATGCATGGAGTGAAAACTACAGTAAGCAGAATATATATTCTAGCATATGAAAAGATGGTAGTTGCCTTACCAAGTGTGTGAGGGGGTCCGTGCTAACGAGCCAATTCAATCAAAGTGCAGGAGGCCTATTCTCAACAGTTGACAACACGGTGTGAATACCAAGAGAGGGAAAATTACTTTTGTAGTGCTAACAAGGCCAATGCAATCAAAGTGGCCCATTTCCAACAACTGAGAAGAAGGTGTGAGTATCAGCAGAGGGAAAATTACTTTTTGTAGTGACCCATCCACTCCCAGTCTTTATTCAGGCCTAATTTGATGGTGTCCAGTTTGCAAATTAATTCCAGTTCTGCAGTTTCTCGTTGGAGTATGTTTTTGAAGATTTTGTTGAAGAAGTGCCACTTTTAAGTCTGTTATTGAGTGTCCAGGCAGATTGAAGTGTTCTCCTACTGGTTTTTGAATGTTACAATTCTTGATGTCTGATTTGTGTCCATTTATTCTTTTGCGTAGAGACTTTCCGGTTTGGCCAATGTACATGGCAGAGGGGGATGGCTGGCACATGATGGAGGCTAAGATTTTGATATTTTAAATACAATTTTCCTTCTCTGTGTTACTAACAAGTGAAATTATTAAAACTCAGTATTTTATGATCTAACTTGCTTCCACTATAAATGCTGTTTGTTTCTATTGTGCACTGATACCAATGTTAATGTTTATAATGTTTTCAGTTTATTGGGGAGGAAAAATAAAACAAACCCCACATTAAGGCTTGATTCTCAGTCACCCTAAGGCTTGTTTATACCACTCTGGCAGTGTAAATGAGAATCGGTCCCATTACTTTAGCGATTCAGATTGTGAAACCCATGTGCAATCCGCGTGTTGTAGTTCTTATTTCATTTCACAATGGTGTAAGTCACACAGGAAACCTGAACATCAGACATCCAGTCTTTACAATGTGTGTTTTGGGCTTCATAGAAAAGTTGTCTGTACCTCAGCAGAGTGTGAGGGTGACACAGAATCATAACAAATAGGGGACTCCTGGGTCATCCAGTCTGATCTCCTGACCCCTGGAATCCCACAGGGCTATGCCCTTCTGCATTCCCACATCAAATCCAAACTCTCTAGAATCTCCCTCCCTCACTGGGTACTCAGCCACTTCCCCAGGGGAGCCTGTTCCACTATTTCCATTGCTCTGGATGTTACAAACTTTGCTTCGATATCGTAAGGCCTGACTATGGCAGCTATTAATAGCTATGGCTCAGAGCTCTAGTGCCCTAGCAGGAGAAGTGGGAATCACTATGGCCCAAAAAAATACAATGCCTGCTAGATCTCCCTGGGAAACAGGGTGACACACCTGAGCTCTGTCTTCTTGGAGGGTGCGAGTGTGCAGCATGCCCTCCCCCTCCCAGGCTAGCCAGCTCCTTCCCTCCTTCTCCCTTAATTTAGGAGAGCCTTGAACCCTGAGGAGTTCTAAAAAGGAGCAATTCCCACACTGAGAAGAGTGCAGGGCCTACAAAGGTTCCTTGCCCCTATGGAGGAGACACAAAAGCCAGCACACATGTTGCATCCTCCCTTTACCTTCTTGTGCAGCCACAAAACCTGTCCCCTTCCCTGAACTTGTCTTTGTGCCATACACTATCCTCCTAGGACTATACAAACAAGATTCCAGGAATAGGATTACAGCTGAAGTCTCACATGCCTGGAGCTAGAATTCAGGATGTGTCTGCTGAGATTGATCAAGCCCTCGGACCGCTACCCCTTCCTACTTCTCCATGTGGGCACCAATGATACTGAAAGAATGACCTTGAGTGGCTCACTGCAGACTACATGGCTCTGGGAAGAAGGATATAGGAATTTGAGGCGCAAATCATGTTCTCGTCCATCTTCCCTGTTGAAGGAAAAGGCCCAGGTAGGGACCATCAAATTGTAAAAATAAATGAGTGGCTACACAGGTGGCTTCAGAGAGAGGGTGCTGTATTCTCTGACCATGACATGTTGTTCCAGGAAGAAGGATTGCTAGGAAGAGATCCTCTTAACGAAGAGAGGGAAGAGCATCTTCACAGGCAGGCTTGTCAACCTAGTAAGGAGGGCTTTATATTAGGTTCACCATGGGATGGAGCCCTAAGCCCTGTGGTAAGGGGGAAGTGGGATACTGGAAGGAAACACAAAGAGGAGAGTACAAGATGTGAAGCCTCCTGATTCATACTGAGAAAGTAGGACAATCGGCTAATTATCGTAGGTGCATATACACGAATGCAAGAAGCCTGGGGAACAAGCAGGAAGAATTGGAAGTCCTGGCACAATCAAGGAATGATGACATGATTGGAATAACAGAAACTTGGTGGGGTAACTCACATGACTGGAGCACTGTCATGGATGGGTATAAACTGTTCAGGAAGGACAGGTGGGGGGGGAAAGGTGGAGGAGTTGTACTGTATGTAAGAGAGCAGTATGATTGCTCAGAGCTCCAGTTTGAAACTGGAGAAAAGCCTGTTGAGAGTCTTTGGGTTAAGTTTAGAGGCGAGAGCAACAAGGGTGATGTTGTGGTGGGCATCTGCTATAGACCACCACATCAAGAGGATGAGGTAAATGAGGCTTTCTTCAGACAACTAACTGAAGTTTCCAGATCACAGACCATGGTATTCATGAGGGACTTCAATCACCCTGACATCTGCTCAGAGAGCAATACAGCAATGCACAATCCAGGAAGTTTTTGGGGACTGTTGGGGAGAACTTCCTGCTACAAGTGCTGGAGGAACCAACTAGGGGCAGAGCTCCTCTTGACCTGCTGCTCACAAACAGGGAAGAATCAGTAGGGGAAGTAGAAGCGGGTAACAACCTAGGCAACAGTGACCATGAGATGGTTGAGTCAGGATCCTGACAAAAGGGAAAAAGGAGAGCAGCAGAATACGGACCCTGGACTTCAGAAAAGCAGATTTTGACTCCTCCAGGGAACTGATGGGCAGGATTTCCTTGGAAGCTAATATAAGGGAGAAAGGAGAGCTGGCGGTATTTTGAAGAAGCCTTATTGAGGGTTCAGGAACAAACCATCCCGATGTGCAGAAAGAATAGTAAATATGGCTGGCAACCAGCTTGGCTTAACAGAGCAATCTTCGATGATTTTAAACACAAAAAGAAAGCATACAAGTGGAAACTTGGACAGATGACTAGGGAGGAGTATAAAATTATTACTGGAGCATGCAGGGGTGTAATCAGGAAGGCCAAAGCACAATTGGAGTTGCAGCTAGTAAGGGATGTGGAGGGGTTTCTACAGGTATGTTAGCAACAAGAAGGTCAGGGAAAGTTTGGGACCCTTACTGAATGTGGGAGGCAACCTAGTGATAGATGATGTGGAAAAAGCTGAAGTACTCAGTGCTTTTTTTGCCTTGGTCTTCCCATTCAAGGCCAGATCCCATACTGCTGTCCTGGTCAGCACAGTATGGGGAGGCGGTGAGCAGCCCTCAGTGGAGAAAGAACAAATTAAGGACTAATTAGAAAAGTTGGACTTGCACAAGTACATGGGGCCAGATCTAATGCATCTGAGGGACTTGCCTGATGTAATGGAAGAGCCATTGGCCATTATCTCTGAAAACTTGTGGCGATCGGGGAGATCCTGGATGATTGGGAAAAGGCAAATATAGTGCCCATCTGTAAAAAGGGGAAGAAGGAGAATCTGGGGAACTACAGACCAGTCAGCCTCACCTCAGTCCCTGGAAAAATCATGGAGCAGGTCCTCAAGGAATCCATTTTGAAGCACTTGGAGGAGAGGAAGGTGATCAGGAATAGTCAGCATGGATTCACCAAGGGCAAGTCATGCCTAACCAACTTGATTGCCTTCTGTGATGAAATAACTGGCTCTGTGGATATGGGGAAAGCGGTGGGCATGATCTACCTTGACTTTAGCAAAGCTTTTGATACGGTCTCCCACAGTATTCTTGCCAGCACATGGATGAATGGATTATAAATTGGATAGAAATCTAGCTAGATTGTCAGGCTCAACCAATGACGATCAACGGCTCAATGTCTAGTTGGCAGCCGGTATCAAGCAACGTTCCCAAGGGTCGGTCCTGAGTCCGGTTTTATTCAACATGTTCATTAATGATCTGGATGATGGAATGGATTGCACCCTCAACAAGTTCATGGATGACACTGAGCTGGGGGGAGAGGTAGATATGCTAGATGCTAGAAGGTAGGGATAGGATCCAGGGTGACCTAGACAAATTGGAGGATTGGGCCAAAAGAAAACTGATGAGGTTCAACAAGGACAAGTGCAGAGTCCTGCACTTAGGACGGAAGAATCCTATGCACTGCTACAGGCTGGGGACCAACTGGCTAAGCAGCAGTTCTGCAGAAAAGGACCTGGAGATTACAGTGGACGAGAAGCTGGATATGAGTCAACAATGTGCGCTTGTTGCCAAGAAGGCTAATGGCATATTGGGCTACATTAATAGGAATATTTCCAGCAGATCGAGGAAAGTGATTATTCCCCTCTATTTGGCACTGGTGAGGCCACATCTGGAGTATAGCATCCAGTTTTGGGCCCCGCACTACAGAAAGGATGTGGAGAAATTGGAGAGAGTCCAGTGGAGGGCAACAAAAATGAATGGGGGCTAGGGCACATGACTTATGAGGGGAGGCTGAGGAAACTGGTCTTATTTAATCTGAAGAAGATAAGAGTGGGGGGATTTCATAGCAGCCTTCAACTACCTGAAGGGGGTTCCAATGAGGATGGAGCTCGGCTGTTCTCAGTGGTGGCAGATGACAGAACAAGGAGTAATGGTCTCAAGTTGCAGTGGGGGAGGTCTAGGTTGGATATTAGGAAAAATGATTTCACTAGGAGGTTGGTGAAGCACTGGAATGGGTTACCTAGGGAGGTGGTGGAATCTCCATCCTTAGAGGTTTTTAAGACCCGTCTTGACAAAGCCCTGGCTGGGATGATTCCATTGGGGTTGGTCCTGCTTTGAGCAGGGTGTTGGGCTACATGAACTCCTGAAGTCTCTTCCAGCCCTAATCTTCTATGATGCTATGATTCTATGATTTTATGTCAGAGAAAAAAGCAGAGGTTCCCAGGCATTGGTCCTGATCCCTGCAGCACTCCTTGCTCTTTCTGACTTGAGGTGGTAGAAACTAGATGCCAGATGCTCACATGGTGCAAATTGGACATCAGTGATCAATGCACTGATTTATAGCAGCCCAGGATCTGGGCTCAAGTATCTGGACTTAGGGCTTCTGCATGTCACATAGAGCTCTAACTCCTGGGCATTGTACCCAGCGTCTGGTGTACTGTCAGAACCCTGTGGCAAGAGACAAGGACTGAGAATTGGTCCCACACCCACTGCTGGGCAGTGCAGAGTGCTAATCTCTATCACATGTAGTTGGTAACAAGAGAACATGACTATGATGCTGTGAAAATCCTGTATTCACTCCTGCATGTGAATCCTGAACCTGCAGTTCTCCAGAAACAAGTTGCCTCTTTAAAAAGCAAACCACAGAATTTACACAGACAGGGCTGTGTTTTCTTCAGCTGTTGCAGAGAGAAACAAGTGGAGGGCAGATAGGCGAGAAGGGAGGCAGAGGAAGAAAGAAAGAGGCACAATTTCGCCATCAAAAGGGAACATTTTTCTTTCATAACTTCCTGTTATAGGAAGTTCTGGGCTGCTCTTTTCTGATATCCGAGTTGCCTCATTTGTATTTCATTAAAAAGGAGCCCTCTCTAAAACAGCAGATCTTTTCCATCACTCAACAGCTGCAGAACCTTAAAAGTGCTATAATTTTTTGACTTGAAATATAAGCTTCTCTCTTCACCAGCTATGACAGAAGAAATAACATATGCGGATCTGGAATTTAGTAAATCTTATGCACTGGAAAATATCCCAAAGCCTGCTGCTCCTGAGGAAAAAGGTACAGATTCTATGGGCTTTTTAGTTGTGCTTAAAGTAGCTTAGTTGGGAAGTGGTCTCAACCTAATCTTAGACAGAATGGGCCAGATTCACTCCTTTAACCCCATCCTTTTCAGTAGAGTCACACCAGTGGTGAATTTGTCCTGTTTTATTGTGATTAGTGGAGAAGCATGCACAATGCTGTTCAAAGCATTTAGGGAGATGTCCCTCATCATATCATTTTATTATATAGGGACCCAATCCTGCGAACACTAATTGATGAAAGTAGTACTTACTACCATGAGTAGTCCTATTGACTTTAATAGGACTACCCATGGGAATGAGCAGTGTGAAAGGTAGTAAATGTTTGAGGATCAGGCTCTAGAGTAGAGTCTGACAGTCTTGAGGACATATTGTGCCATCAGTTCATAATGAATTCGGTGGGGATTTCTGTAGAATTATCCATGGGATGATGTGGCCCTAGGTTAGAATTTTACAGTTGCCAAACTCTGGTCCATGGGGAAATGAGAATCTTTGTTCTCTTTCATATCTGACAGGCTCCAGGTTGCTTCTTTCTCATGGGAGGTTGTAACATTTGGTGACAAATGATAACTTGCTTTCAGGGTATGGAGCATTTGTGGCATCTCCATGTGAGAGGGTAAACACAGCCAGAGAAGGGGGTAGAATTATCCATGGGATGATGTGGCCCTAGGTTAGAATTTTACAGTTGCCAAACTCTGGTCCATGGGGAAATGAGAATCTTTGTTCTCTTTCATATCTGACAGGCTCCAGGTTGCTTCTTTCTCATGGGAGGTTGTAACATTTGGTGACAAATGATAACTTGCTTTCAGGGTATGGAGCATTTGTGGCATCTCCATGTGAGAGGGTAAACACAGCCAGAGAAGGGGGAAACACTTCAAATTGTCATAGGTCACTTTAAAAAAAATACATCAAGAGCACATTAGTAAGTGTAAGAAAAACATTCCTCAAAAAACAAACCTGATTAATGGAACCTTTCCCTGAAACAATGAATGAGAGACTATTTAAATAAAACACTCACAAACCTGGTCTTTTGTTTGCTCTGGCTCCCTGACCAGTTCAGACCACAAACCCCCATCCTGTCCTCTGCAGCAGGATTTGCATTCAGCTAAGGAAACCGCGGATCCCAAATGAATCAAACTGAAAACCACTTTCCTCTTTTTTTGCTTAAATTTCTGAGAGCACCAGTTGTGATGCCTTTATGCTCCAACTTGGGGCTGTACCTCGCTAGGGAAGGTGTTAGGTTATTTTGTCTTTACATACAGGCTAGTCCTTTGGTATAAATTAGAGCAGTCTGAAGGCTGCTCCAACTTGTGTCCACTGCTAGTGGCCATAAATGGTCATTACAGCAGTTGGGGATCTCCAGAGATCAGGGAAACTCTAGCTGTGCTTTCTTTTCCAGAGCCACAGCTTTACACCAGCCATAGGGAGGGGACTTGACAGCAGAGCTACTACGCTAGTATGATCCTCCTCGGTCAGCTATGCCACTGTGTCCCAAAGGTGCTGTGCATAGGGGTCACAGCTAGGGTGACAAGGTATCCCGATTTTATCAGGATTGTCCTGATTATTAGGGGTTTTGTCTTAGATAGGACTTTATTACACACACACACACACACACACACACACATTTCCCCTCCCCTCATCCCGATTTTTCACACTTGCTATCTGGTCACCCTAGTCACAGCACAGTGAAGGATCTGGGCCATCTAAGTATTGTAAAATGCCCAGAACCTAAGCCTGGAAAGAGAAAGAAAAAGAAAGAAATCCTGTTTCTGATACTGACCAATGTCAAAAGCTTTAAAGGAAGATTTAATAGTCTGGCTCTGGGAAGATGTTGTAAGCAGGCACACAGATCTTTCAGTGCTCTCTGGACACACACCGATTGCAGCCAGCTTCTTTGCAGCATCTTTTGAGGAAGGCATTGCCACTCTTTGGGTCTGTTCCCTCATTCCCGACCCAGTGTCCTCTGAGATTTAAAGTGAACTTCCTTCTCTTCAGTGTGCCCAGGAAAAGCGGTCCAACACCTAACATAATCACTTCCAGGAACTTGACTGTGTTCTATCTTTCCAGCAGTCTAATTGCATTGAATTCAGTGGGGTTAATCCTGATTTGCACCAATGCATGTGGGAAGAGAAGTGGAGCCATAGGTATCTTTAATATAAGCAATGTTTATTTTGCCTTGGGTAGAGAGTAAAAAGAAAAATTGCAAAGTAAACAAATGGGGCCAGATCCTCAGCTGTGCCAAAGCTCCATTCAGTGCAGCTAAGGGGGAGAAGATAAAAGGGAGTTGAAGACACCTTTGCTGTTTGCTAATCCTGGGGTTGTGTGATGGGGCTTAACCCCCATCATCTGCAAGGTAAGGGAAAGAACCCCCAATTAGTCAGCTCCACACCTGGGGGTGATTAACTAATTGCCTCCCAGCCAGAGTTGGTGGAGCTAGGCCTTATAAGTAGACCGAGGGAGCTCACTTAGGGGAAGAGAGTGCAGAGGAGGCAGGTCTCTCTGGCAGAGAGAAGTACTGGGATAAGGTTTAACAGACAGGGTACAATGGCAGAAGAACAATACAGAGGCAGGTTAGGTGCCTGCAGGGAAAGCCCTATGCAAAGGCAAACAAGGGAACTACAGAGAAGTTGAGAGAAGCAGAAGGGCTATTAGTTTAAGGATCTGTTTGAGGTTGTTTGTGCTACTGTGGAAGAAGATGAACTCTTATGTGACCTGGCCAGAGGGCTGAGCTACAGAAGACCCAGATGGGGTGGGGTAGGGAGAAGACATTGGCTGGGACTGGCCATTGCAGCCAAAGAAGTTGTCACCAGAGGTGGTTTGAGAGCCCAAGTCCTCTGCAATGCTGGATCTAGGCATCAGGTGTGTCCTAGAGATGAAGACACATGCTTACAGGCTGACTCATCCCTCGGCATAATTTAGAGCAGCCTCAGGCCTGCTTTAAATTATGCCTGGCTGCAACAGTGCCCAAGGGGCTCCTTCACAAGTGGTGATCACTGGAGTGCAGGGGCACTCTTGCCATGTCCCCTTCCTCAGCCATGTCCTAGACACCTGCTTTATGTTATGGCTAGGTGGTATGGAGTTGGCTATTCCAACTAGGGATTTCCCTATTATGGGGATTCCCATATAGATAATTAAGTAGACGTTCTTCCTGTTTTTCATTTCCAGAGCAGCACAAAGCAGGCAGGCCAGGGTGACAGGGACCTGGTTCAATAAGGAGACTAGAAATACAGCTAGACTAAAAACACACTTGCAGTTAATTACATGAGATGTTGGCTAAGTAAGATGAAAACTGTTATGTTTCAGAAAGTCCTTTTTGTTTCTTTCCACTACAGCATGTTGCCTTTTTTCACAGGGCCAGGCGCTCTCTCAGAGCATGGGGGTCATGAACCTGTCTACATTACAAAAACAACCATGTAGGGAGACCCATTTACAAGACTGGTTAAAACAACATTCTATTTTGAAGTGAAAATGGGAACTAACCTGGATTTAACAGGGTCTTCAATCTGTGCTCCAGCCTTGGACTTATGCAAAGTGTTAATTTAAACTGGGCACAAAGTTACTGTCCCATACACACTCCAAATTGGAACTGGATTGTAATTAATTGGGGAGTTAACTCACTTGTAGCTAGAACTGGTCAAAACCTGGTGTCACTATTCTGACTTCAGTGGATCATTCTAATTTACTCCGGCTGAGGATCTGGTTCAAGTGCATATTATCCAATCAAAGAGTTTATAAAATTGAGTTGTAACATCTTGGTTCTCTCCAAAAGGGTTTCACACCTTATTCCATTTGTGATGTCTGTGTAAACATCCATTTCTGGGAGCTGGAGATATTAGCAAGTTAAAATCTTTATAAATTGATTTTTCTTTATTTCCTAGCTGTTATCAAATAGCATAATTAGTGGAACATTACATTAAACTCACTAAAGCAGATTAAAAGAATACAACTTATATAAGGCAGCAAAATAGCAACCACCACTATGTGGTACTAACCTTCCTGAACCTAGCTGGTGATCATTTATTCCCTGAAGCATGAGGATCAATAGTCTTGTAATTTTACCCTAGCTAGTGTCACAAAAGTTGATATTCTTTTTCATATACATTTCTAACCCTTTGTTCTGTTTAGGGAATTCTGCTCTCATTTTCTACCCTTTTGTTCACTCTTTACATCCTTTCTGTTGAAACCCCACTTCTAAAATATTTTGCCATTACAAAGATTGTCATTTAAGAAGAACAAAAACCACTTAAGTGGGACTGGATGGTATCTGGAGAGAGGCGGAGGCTAATGGTATCATAGAAAGGAGAGGTAAGCTGATGATGAGGAAGGACATGCCATTTCTGGAAGAGAAGGAGGCAAATGACTATTGGTTGGAGGAGATACCAATGCTGGCAGTAGATGGACTTCTTGTTTCCTCCATAGCCATGGTGTTGACCGATAAGGAGACGATACAAGAAATTAAGCCAAGTCTGAACTGTTATGTAATAATACACAGGGGGCTTCATTCATCCTCACATGTATAGATAGGGCAAATGACAACTTCCTTCACCAGCAAGGGCTGCTGCTGTGGCCTGTGAAGGATTTACCCTGGTGAGGGCAGGTAATGTTTCTAGCATTCATCTCTACATAGGGCCCCACAGAAGCTCTGGAGACAGATTGCAGTGGGGAGCCCACCCACTCTGGGGTCTGTGCTGACCATCTGTAGCCCCTGCAGTGGAAAAGGGTCTGTTGGAACCTTGTGTAGCTGCAGCCCTTTCCAAGCAGACCTCTCACCACTCCAGATTAGAAGCTGGCTCAGTGTCTTGGTTTCTCACATACCCACAAAGTGGGGAAAAAAGCAGCAAAATAAAGCATTTCCAGGACACACAGCTTTTAGACACTAAATGCACTGTTGGTTTTCATAGATTTATAGATTCTAAAGCCAGGTGGGACCGTGTGGTCATCTAGTCTTTCCTCCTGTATAGCACAGGACATAGAACATCCCCAAAAGAATTCCTAGAGCAGATCTTTTAGAAACACATCCAATCCTGATTTAAAAGTTGTCAGTGATGGAGAATTCACTGCAACCCTGGGTAAATTGTTCCTATGGTTCATTATGCTACCATTAAAAATGTATGCCTTATTCCTAGTCTGAATTTGTCTAAGAGGAGTAGCCGTGTTAGTCTGTATCAGCAAAAGCAACGAGGAGTCTTTGTGGCACCTTAGAGACTAACAGATTTAATTGGGCATAAATGTGTTAGTCTCTAAGGTGCCACAAAGACTCCTCATTGTTTTTGCTGAATTTGTCTAGATTAATCTTCCAACCATTGAATCATGTTGTTCCTTTCTCTGCTAGATTGAAGAGCCCATTATTAAATATTTGTTCCACATGTAGATAGTTATAGCCTGAAATCAAGACCCCATTAACCTCCTCTTTGTTAAGCTAAATAGCTTGAGCAGGTTTTCTAATCCTTTAATCATTCTCATGGCTTTTCTCTGAACTGTGGGAACTAGAACTAGACACAGTATTCCAGCAGCAGTCTCACCAGCCCCAAATATAGATGTAAAATAACTTCCCTACTCCTACTCGAGATTCCTCTGTTTATGGCCCCAGGGTTGCATTAGCTCATTTGGCCACAGAATCACACTGGTAGGTTGTGTTCTGCTGATCATCAACCACCATGCCCAAACCTTTTTCAGAGTCACTGCTTCCCAGGACAGAGTCCCTCATCATCAAAGTATGGTCTGCATTCTTTGTTCCCAGATGCTACATTTAGCCATATTAAAACACATATTGTTTGCTTGTATCCAGTTTACTAAGCTGTCTAGACCACTCTGAATTAGTGACCCGCCCGCTACATTATTTACCACTCCCCAACTTTTTTTTTTTTTTTCATCTGCAAACTTCTTCAGTGATGATTTGATATTTTCTTCCAGGTCATTGATATAAATGTTATATAGCATAGGGCCTATTTCCTATGGGTCTCCACTGGAAACAGACCCACTTGATGACAATTGCCCATTTAGTTACATTTTGAGACCTATTTGTTAGCCAGTTGTTAATCCATTTAATGTGTGTCATGTTAATTTTATATCATTCTAGTTTTTTTAACAAAATGCCGTGTGGCACCAAGTCAAATGCTTTACAGAAGGCAAAGTACATTATATCAATCCTATTTTTATCAACCAAACTTGTAATCTCATAAAAAAAATCAAGTTAATTTGACCAGATCTATTTTCCATAAACCCATGCTGATTTGCATTAATTATATTAATATCATTTAGTTCATTATTGATCGAGTCCCATATCAGATACTCCATTATCTTGCCAAGAACTGATGGCAGGCTGATAGGTATATAATTATCTGGGTCATCCTGTTTACTCTTTTTAAAAGTTGGCATAGCATTAGTTTCTTCCACTTTTCTGGAACTTCCTCATTACTCTGAGCAATGGTCAGCTTTTTTAAAACTCTTGAATGCAAGTTATCTGGACCTGCTGATTTTAAAATGTTCTAACTTTAGTAGCTTGTTTAACATTCTCCAGAGATACAAGTGGAATGGAAAGAGTGATATCACCACGATATGATGAGACTGCATCACCCGTTTTCTTCCTCAAACAGAGAACACAAATATTTATTGAACACTTCTGCCTATTCTACATTATTATTGATAATTCTACCATTTCCATCTAGCAATGGACCCATACCATTGTCAGAGTTCATATTGTTCTTAATATATGGAAAAAAAAACTTCTCACTGTCATTAACTCTGCTGCCATAGATTTCTACTTATGTCCCATGGCTTCATAGAATCATAGACTATCAGGGTTGGAAGAGACCTCATGAGATCATCTAGTCCAACCTCCTGCTCAAAGCAGGACCAACCGGGTTGGTCCAACCCCAACTAAATCTTCCCAGCCAGAGCTTTGCCAAGCCAGGCCTTAAAAACCTCTAAGGATGAAGATTCCACCACCTCCCTAGGTAACCCATTCCAATGCTTCATCACTCTCCTAATGAAATCATTTTTCCTAATATCCAACCTACACTTCCCCCACTGCTACTTGAGACCATTGCTCCTTCTTCTGTCATCTGCCACCACTGAGAACAGCCTAACTCCATCCTCTTTGGAACCCCCCTTTAGGTTATAAATAAATAAATAAATAAATGGAGATATCCTATCTCCTAGAACTGGAAGGGACCTTGAAAGGTCATCAAGTCCAGCCCCCTGCCTTCACTAGTAGGACCAAGTACTGATTTTGCCCCAGATCCCTAAGTGGCCTCTTAAGGATTGGGCTCATAACCCTGGGTTTAGCAGGCCAATGCTCAAACCACTGAGCTATCCCTCCCCCCAGGTTGGTGAAGGATGCTATCAAATCCCTCCTCACTCTTCTCTTCTGCAGACTAAATAACCCCAGTTCCATCAGCCTCTCCCTGTAGGTCATGTGCCCGAACCCCCTAATCATTTTTGTTGCCCTCTGCTGGACTCTCTCCAATTTGTCCACATCTTTCTTTGGTGGGGGCCCAAAACCAGATGTAATACTCCAGATGTGGCCTCACCAGTGCCAAATTGAGGGGAATAATCACTTTCCTCGATCTGCTGGAAATATTCCTATTAATGCAGCCCAATATGCCATTAGCCTTCTTGGCAACAAGGGCACATTGCTGACTCATATCCAGCTACTCATCCACTGTAATTGCCAGGTCCTTTTCTCCAGAACTGCCGCTTAGCCAGTCAGTCCCCAGCCTGTAGCAGTGCATGGGATTCTTCCGTCCTAAGTGCAGGACTCTGCACTTGTCCTTGTTGAACCGCATCAGTTTTCTTTTGGCCCAATCCTCCAATTTTTCTAGGTCACTCTGGACCCTTTCCTTACCTTCCAGTGTGTCTACTTCTCCCCCTAGCTTAGTGTCATCCGTGAACTTGCTGAGGGTGCAATCCATCCCATCATCCAGATCGTTAATGAAGATGTTGAACAAAATCAGCCTTAGGACTGACCCCTGGGGCATTCCACTTGATATTGGTTGCCAACTAGACATGGAGCCATTGATCACTACCCGTTGAGCCAGATGATCTAGCCAGCTTTCTATCCACCTTATAATCCATTATCAATTTCCTGGAATTCCTAACTTCTGATTGTGACATACCCAGGTAGAATCCAGAGTAATGAGTAGCTCTGTCACTCCTGGCCTCTAACCTGAGCTTCCCTTTACAATTTGCTACCGTAGCCTCCGGTCAGGACTGCTCACAAACAGACTCCAGCATTCAATCACTCACAGCTATGTCTATGTGTGTGCTTCAGCCAGCTAGCCACATCTTGATTATATTGCAGGGTGACCCCAGCACACCCCCAAGCTTAGATTTCCCCCCAGAAATATATGTTCTGTACTGCCCAGCCCTGTCCTAAACAATGGAAATTCATATAAAGTCCATCATTTTATTAAGATAAATTATATGCACAAATTTTGTTATCCCAAATGGAGTTTCCCAGACATATTGATTTAAACACACTGGGTTAGATAAAACAATAAAACAAGTTTCCTAACTACAAAGAGAGAGATTTTAAGTGAATACATGTAATGAAGCATAAAAGTCAGAAACAATTACAAGAAAAATAAAGATAAAACACTAGTGCCTAACTTAACAAACTATGTTAAATTCAAAGCAAAGTTTCTGTCCCCATTTGCTCCCAAAAGTCTTACTGGACAAACTTCTTAGGTCAGGACCCTTTCTTCTATGTAATGGCAGCTTCCATTGTTCCTTCTTGTTCAGTGAATTGATAAAAAGAGAGGAAGGAGAATGGGTGCCTTGGGGTGTCTGCCCCTTCATTTTATAATCCTGTCCCCTCTTTGAGAAGAATTTCCAGCTGGGAGCAAGGCAACAGGCAGTCTGTGTGGAAGGAAACTCCATGCTATTTATTTACTTAGATGTAGATTATTTGCCCCTGCCCCCTTTCCCGGCAAAGAATGGCCGCTTAGTAGGCAATGGTCCATTAGCCTTGTTTACATCTGGCTGAGGTGTCAGCTTGTCCTTTGTCTCTAAGGAACTGGTTTGCCCACTCCTCAGACTTCCCTGGAAAACATAATTTTAGTCATGATCTCATCTTATGTTTATAACTTCACTTTGCATTGATATTATTATTCAGCAAATTATGATTTTTTTAATAATTTATCTGGGACATTACACCCCAATATTCTTCATACAAATATTGTTATGATATGAATATGTCATAGCTAAGATATTTTTATGCAAGATGGGTCATTTGAGGTATCATTGGAGAGGTGGTTATTTACTCAACATGATTACCCAATTTGTATGCATGTATCATTTCTGTAACTGAAGTTAGAAATATTGACTATGTAATGATTATAACTGTGTTTTCAACTGGGGGAACGCCCACCAGACAGTATGCAAACATCCTGAATGGGCCATTAGGAAGGACAATAGGACTTTGAAAATACTAATTTCCCTCCTTACTGAGAAGTCTCCTGGGATGATGCTTTGACACTGCAGGGTCATGTGATCATGTCACCTGCTACAGGATTCCATCTTGAAATGCTGGTACTTTTCCACGGGAAGGGGGTGAGGGTCAACCTGGGAAACAAAGGATTCCTGCCATATGCAAATCCTATTTAAGGCTGGGGAGTGAGTTAATCTAGGCTCTTCTCCACTGCCCAAGAAGGAAGAATGCTGAAAACACCTGAAGAAACAAAGGAACTAAGATGGGGGAGGTAGGGGCTGAGCCCATGCAAGAAAGGTCAGCCTGTGGAGGGTATACCTGGAGAGTTAAGCTGCAAGCAGTGCAGTTTATCTTCAAGAAACTCTGCATCATGCATAAAACAACATTTAGGGTGAGAAATTACTATTTATAGCCAATTTCTTTAATGTATTAAGCCTAGTTTGCATATTGTTTTATTTGCTATCTCTTATAATCACTTAAAATTTACCTTTTGTAGTTAATAAACTTGTTTTTGTTTATTCTGAAACCCAGTTTATGCAATTCATAATGGGGGAAGGTGAATTTCATTTCTATATTAAGGGAGGGGGAGAATTTAATGAGCTTATGCTGTATAGATCTTTATACAGAGCAAGACAATATAATTTTGGGTTTAAATTCCAGAGGGTTTGTGAACCAGAGTGCTGGTAAATCCCCTGAGCTGAGGCTTCCCACACAGAGCTGATTGCAGACTCTGTGTAATTCTACAGCTGTGTGTGTGTGTGTGTGTGTGTGTGCGCGCAACAGGACAGGGTGAGGCAGCCCAGGCTGGTAGAACGGGTGGGCTCAGTGGAACCCCAACACATCAGGTGGCATCCTGGAAGGGGGGGTCCAACCCGTCACAGTCTCACAAGGCATATTTTGTATAAATCTTATTACAATAATGTGTAGGGTGTGAACACAGGGATACACTATTTCATAATGATTTATATTCATTACTATCAACTTCCCCTTTATTCCATTTTGTGAATGTGTGTGTGTGTATATATATATATATATAATATAATTTATTTTTTACAGCTGCCTTCAATTGTCTTATAACCCAGATTGGCTTTTTAACCAGCACAGCCTTCTTTGTGGGATTGTGACTTTTTGGGCATCTAGTTAAGTGTTAAAAGATTCCCAATTCACATTTTTCAGATTACATTCTTCTTCCCACCTGATTTGGCTCATAATTGTTTTCAGCTTTGTGAAATTGGCCCTGTTAAAGCACTAAGTGTGTGTGTGTATATGTATATGTGTGTATATATATATATATATATATATAATTACTGGACTGGTCTGGACTTTATTCTGCTGTTCCTCCAGCACTCCACTCTTCATCCTCCACATGGCGTCTGGTTGCCTTGACTTTCCTCATACTGTGCTTGGCATTGCTGCTAGGGATGTTAGCCCTGGGGATTGTGTGTAAGTATCACTATTTTATTTATTCATTAATTTGGTGCTTGTAAAAGATGCCAGATTGACATCCATCCTTTCTAGTCTGAAGTTCATGATTTAACTGTTGCAAAGATACAGCATGGGCAGGGATAATGCAAGTTTCCCAGACACACTCTCACCAATTAATGTACTTTTACCTTGGCTCTGCTCCAGAGTAGTATTAATGCTACAAGTGACAATCTCTGTAGCCCATTCACTCCTTGGCCTCTCTGCTTAAATTGTCAAAGAGAAGCCTTCTTGTGCCATTTATGGTGGTGGTTTTTGTGATGTGGAAACCTGTCCCATTAGGAACTGGAGTGACATCCACTAACTCATTTCACACTGCACTCTCCTCAGGAGGGATGTCTTTTGGTTAATACTGACCTGCATTGAATACACATTGGTGACAAAAAGGTGAAAGGCTCTGTACCCCATTAACAAGCCAGCTCATTTTATATTGTTTTTAATAGAAAAAAATTACACTGAATCTGTGATGTCCCTTCTAATCTTTCCTACATTAAATAAGGCACAACATTTAAACCAGATGAATGGAATCACTAAAATTAGGAGGACAGAGACAGGAATAATTTTGATTTGTAAATTATCAGAATGGAAAATGCTTTTGTGAATTTCAGTTTTTCAGGTTTCCAATGATTTCCAGAAACAATTTGGGAACCTCATGAGGAACCAGGAAACTCTGCAAACAAATTTTTCAAAAAGGCTGCAAGACATGAAAGATCATTTGTGTCTTAAAGGAGAGGAAAATAATGAGAATAATGGTAAATAGGATTGTTATGCAAATGAACTCCTGTCCTTTATTCCAGAATAGATAAGGTTGGGCAAGGGTTGTACAATTCCCCCATCCGCTTCTCATAACATCCCTATTCATTAACTCTGCCCTTGCATTGAAAGGGACACAACTAAGTGTATGCAATTAGTGGAGAGGTGAGATACAAGGGAATTCCTCCTTCATGATTCATTCAATCCTTTTCTTCTGTGTTGAAATTGCTAAGAGAGCAGATAATTAATGCTAGTTATTGTGGTGCTTTTGTGATGTTGACACCGGCTACCTCCTAGTAACTGGATTTTTGCTAACCAGCCGATTTCACATGGGCCACAGAACAGCATCAGATGGTAACTGTTCACTCGAGATGTTGCTTAATGCTCTGCAGAACAGTGTGGAGAATTAAGGTTCAATTTTCATTCACTCCTTCTGGGATTGGGACAAGATAATGAATTGCAAAAGAAGCAGCATGTTCAGTCACTAGGGAAGCAAAAGTACTTCGTGTGACTCAGCATCAAGCTAGGCAATGTTTTTAGAGAATAGTAAATGTCCAAAGGAGTGAGCAAAATTATTTGCAAAGCTTTTGATACGGTCTCCCACAGTATTCTTGCTGCCAAGTTAAAGAAGTATGGGCTGGATGAATGGACTGTCAGGTGGATAGAAAGCTGGCTAGATCGTCGGGCTCAACGGGTAGTGATCAATGGCTCCATGTCTAGTTGGCAGCCGGTTTCAAGCGGAGTGCCCCAAGGGTCGGTCCTGGGGCCGGTTTTGTTTAATATCTTTATTAATGATCTGGAGGATGGAGTGGACTGCACTCTCAGCAAGTTTGCAGATGACACTAAACTAGGAGACGTGGTAGATACACTAGAGGGTAGGGATCGGATACAGAGGGACCTAGACAAATTAGAGGATTGGGCCAAAAAAAACCTGATGAGGTTCAACAAGGACAAGTGCAGAGTCCTGCACTTAGGACGGAAGAATCCCATACACTGCTACAGACTAGGGACCGAATGGCTAGGTAGCAGTTCTGCAGAAAAGGACCTAGGGGTCACAGTGGACGAGAAGCTGGATATGAGTCAACAGTGTGCTCTTGTTGCCAAGAAGGCTAACGGCATTTTGGGCTGTATAAGTAGGGGCATTGCCAGCAGATCGAGGAACGTGATCATTCCCCTTTATTCGATATTGGTGAGGCCTCATCTAGAATGCTGTGTCCAGTTTTGGGCCCCACACTACAAGAAGGATGTGGAAAAATTAGAAAGAGTCCAGCGGAGGGCAACAAAAATGATTAGGGGTCTGGAGCACATGACTTATGAGGAGAGGCTGAGGGAACTGGGATTGTTTAGTCTCCAGAAGAGAAGAATGAGGGGGGATTTGATAGCCGCTTTCAACTACCTGAAGGGGGGTTCCAAAGAGGATGGAGCTCGGCTGTTCTCAGTGGTGGCAGATGACAGAACAAGGAGCAATGGTCTCAAGTTGCAGTGGGGGAGGTCCAAGTTGGATATTAGGAAACACTATTTCACTAGGAGGGTGGTGAAGCACTGGAATGCGTTACCTAGGGAGGTGGTGGAGTCTCCTTCCTTGGAGATTTTTAAGGCCCGGTTTGACAAAGCCCTGGCTGGGATGATTTAGTTGGGAATTGGTCCTGCTTTGAGCAGGGGGCTGGACTAGATGACCTCTTGAGGTCCCTTCCAACCCTAATATTCTATGGTTCTATGATTCTATGATAGAATTACACTAAATAAGGAAAAAACTCAACTAAGTCAAAGTGGTTCATTTTGACATTTTTTAAATGAACCATTTCAACATTTCATTTCTAAATAACCTTTCATTTTGAAATTTGGTTTCATTTGACCCGCCTGAATTTGTTTCAGCGAGAAAGAGTTCTGTACTGATTTGAAACAACTGAACTTCTTTTTTTAGATTTTTTTTTTTTTTTTTTGCTTCAGATGCTGAGCAACCCCCCCCCTCCCCTCCTCAATTATTTACTTAGCTCTATTCTGTGGTGCCCTCTTTAGTCAATTAAGGAGCAATATTGATGGCTCCTATAGTGAATTCACTATGGAACCTCCAGGATGGAATTGGGGAGTTGGATTTCAAACCAGTAAAAAAATAAGCAGGGGTGAAAAGATCGTCAGGGTGTTTGATTGTGGTGCCTAAAACCCTGGAGAAGTGGGGGAAATGACTTATTTATGAACTTCAGATACTGGCTCTATTGCCCAATGGAGGTTGGTTGTCTAAGACATGGGAAGCCAAAGGCTCATTGGCCTGACATGGTGAATGGACATCCGCTTTCATGCCAGCAGTACACAAGGGAATCAAAAAGAACCTCCCTCACAAAATTAACAACATAGTATTTCTTCAAAGTCTGCACACTGCTCATATGATGAGGAACAGAACTTGTAAGACTACGTGTAGCAGCATGACTTGATGACTCCTGATAACAAAGTTCTCTACTCCTGCGGTTTAAATTTCTCAACAATGAAAAATCCACCACTTCTCAATGGAGATCATGTCATACTGTAACAGAACTGAGACTCGGCAACTCATTTCACACAGGCTAATGAGATTCTCCAGTTTGGCCCACGAAGGATTAGTGTCACATCCATTACAACTCTACAACTTCTATACCCACTCAAACTCATGACTTCAGCTCCTGTATTCTCCACTGAATTGCTTAGGATGAGAAATAAAGACAATTTCTCTCTTTTGTAGGATCCAGTTGTATGCTCTGCCCTGCAAACTGGCAATGGATGGGAGGTGACACCTGTTTCTACATATCAACGCAGAAGAGGTCATGGGAAGAGAGCCAGAGGTTCTGTTCCTTACAGAATTCCACCTTTCTCATGCTAAAACACAGGCATAAGCTGGTATGGTCCCTCTCCCAGCCTGTTTTATTTTAACTTTAATTAATTTCTCAGAAGTCCCTCCAAGATAAATTGCATTTTGGTTACTACAGCTCTCAGTATCCCCAAAGTGTGGAACAGTGCAGAGGACAGTAAATCTGTCAGTCACATTTGGAACTTACTGCCAGGGGGTATTAGTAGAATAGACACAAGTCTCTCAGATCCTGCTGTGGTTACGAACAGTGGTTTTCCACAGGGAGTACTCCCTTCTGGCTGCTTTCAGGAGGAGGCTGGATCAGTGCTTTGTGGATAACAGTTTTCCTGCTCTTCTGGGTTCCTTAAGGAATTCAAGGGAAGAATTTCCACACTTCCACAGAGTTGGATTCACCATAGTCCTGAAATTTGTGTCTTCATTTACACTGGAATAAAGTGGTCATCAAATGCCAGCACTCTGATTTGGTAGGTATTATACCCATTTTATCCTGGTGTAAATAACAACACAATGTGCAGGACAATAAGGAACCAGACCCCGTATCTCCTATTGCTAGGCATATGTTGTGAAGACTGGATTAGGTTTAGGATGATAAAAAGTTATCCATTTTGTTACTTTTTCTTCTGACTCCATATTAAATGTAATTTGTTGTCAGGATCTAACTTTCTTTGTACAACATTACACAAGAAATTCCTTTTCATAATCTATTAAATTCAAACACAACCACCAAGCACTTCTTCATTCTACAAAACATCTCTTATTCCCTTTGTCTTATTCCCTTCCTTAAAAGTCTCTCAAATAACATCCACAGAATGTGTGTGTGGAGGAGATGAAGGGGTGGCAAAGTCTTTTTTAAGCGGGAGCTCTCAGATCTTCAGTTCTGTCATTAATTTCCAATCCTGTATTTGCTTAAAAGAAAATAAGACAAACACATACAAAGGGGGAAAGAGAAGAGAGAACTTCTGTCTCTGCCTCACTGGTCAGGTATTGGAAGACCACTGGCACCAGTATGGCCCATGACCCAGCTAGACACTCCTGGACCTCAGCTGCAATTCCCTGACCCAGGAAAACATCTTACTGGGTTATCCTGATTGTCATCTTCTTCTTTTTTTTTTTTTTAATTCATTTTTTTTTTTTTTTAGGGAGCAAAATTCCCATGGAATCATGTTACTCCCATATTATTTACAGCTTGCCAGATCGGTCACAACAATGTGCTGTCCTGGCTAGCTAAGTCAGGCTCTTTGGAGACAGAAGGAAGAACAGAGAATAAGGCTGGGATGGAAATTTCATATGAGGAAAGGAAATAGCAGGAACATTTGGGGCACATCTCAGGAATTTCTCATGACACCATCATAGAGATAGTTAATGTGTCTGGTTACATCTCATCCTGTGATCCAGTCAAAACATATTTTGAAATCAGAGTAAAGACTAATGGGATAGTAAAGCTCTGCATTCAAAGAGTTCTGCCTATCTGCTTTCACTTAGGGCTTGTCTATACTTACGCGCTGGTTCGGCGTCTGACAATCGAACTTCTGGGTTTGATTTATCGCGTCTTGTCTGGACGCGATAAATCGAACCCAGAAGTGCTCCCTGTCGACTCCGGTAATCCTGTTTGGGGTGAGGAGTATGCGGAGTCGACGGGGGAGCCTGCCTGCCGTGTCTGGACTGCGGTAAGTTCGAACTAAGGTACGTCGACTTCAGCTATGTTATTCACGTAGCTGAAATTGCGTACCTTAGTTCGAATTGGGGGGGTTAGTGTAGACCAGGCCTTAGTTAGGTGCCTGAAGGTACAGAGAGACATCTAGAGGGATTTTAAAAGTGCCTAGGCACTTAACTGCCATTGATTTAGTGGAAGCTAGGCACTTTTAAAATCCCACTAGGTGCCTATCTGCATCTTTAGGCACCTAAATACCTTTAAAAATCTGGCCGCTGGTGCTAGAAAGGTGACTCTTAAATCCTCCCTGCAACATTTCAATAGTCTGAGACACTTGAACAGTCCTGTAATACAAATCAGGAAGGGTGGATGCTATGCCACTGGCCAGAATTTCTTCTGTTGCTGACTCACATTTGTTATTTTTTAACCTATACAATTATAAACATAAGAACTTGGCTTCTTTAGGGAAATAATGTGGTGACTTCTTCACAGAACCATGTACCTCCAAGAGAGAATACCCAATATTATTGGATTGGTTTACACAAATCTGGAGAGAACAGCTGGTATTGGACGGATGGCTCAGCTCTTTTGACAAAGAAAGAAGATTGGTAAGTTATAAATATTTAGCACCAAATTGTGGCCTGTCCTGGGTGCTTGTAGAGAGGAGACAGATGGTGCCCACTTACTTTCCTGCGCTGTCCGTCTGCATTGTGACTAGAAGCACAGGGGCAATAGCAGCTTCTGTAGGGATGCTAATCCCTGTCCTGTGTGGGTGAGGAGGGAGTGGGCACAGAGCAGTGGAGCGTTGACACTGACCTCACAACGCCCTGGCTGGCAGAGATGAGCTCTCATGTAGAGGAAAGTAATCTGAACCAGTTGTAGGGCCCATGCACATTACTTACCCCAAGGAAACTGGCAAATACAGGGTGCCCTGAATACATGCACAGAGTGCCAATGTCAAAACATAATAAAATGATGCTTTATTTTCTAGGATTGACTTGTATCCATCCTATAATTGTGGCTACCTATATAGAGAAAAAATTTATAATGACCACTGCACAGAGAAGCACCTCTGGATCTGTGAGAAAGCAGCTGTCAAACTAAGGTACAGCGACATTACCAAACGGAAACTGGCTCTATCAGTATGAGATAACATTTACTAGTGATTCTGTTTTCTTGTGCATATTTTTGTTTTTCAGACTTCTCACAACAGGATTCAAATGGGTATTTCATTAGCCACTAAGCCAGAACTTCCTGCTTCTTTTCTCCCCAGGGTTCAGTGATGAAAATCAAGAACCATTAACTGGAAAGAGTCTTAGAAAGTAACTATTAAAAATAAGCTACTATCAGCAACCAAGTAGTACACTTGATAACACCCAAAATCTAGGAATCCATTTCTGAAATGTGTAACAGGTGCCAAATTGAAACTAGGAACTTCAGGCATATGAATGAACCAGAAAAATTAGAGATAAAGACCTTTTTGGTCACATCTTGTGATTAGAAGCCCACGGCATGATGCTTCAGAACATTAGATTCTCTAGGGCCTGGATGCACAAAAGGAGTTAGGGATGGTTCAGTGTCACAGCACCTAACTTTGAGGTGCCTAGAAAACCACTGTGATTCCCGAAGTCTGACATCGGTTTCTAGACTCTTATTTAAAATATATGGAGACACAGGAACCTTATAATTGGGCTTACAAAAGCCAGCACTCTAGGCAGGGAACTGCATAAGCTAGCCAATGGGAGATGCTGATGAAAGGTGCCTAGCCCTCTGCTCATTCTTAGCTGGAAACCTTAATCATATCCCTCTTTCCCTTATTTCTCTCTTTTCTATGATGAACAACCCAAATCTTTAGTCTCTCCTGGTATGGAAGCTGTTCCATACCCTTAATCATCTTTCTTGCCCTTTGTGACCTACTGGGGTACAATTCAGACTAGTGGGTGGCTGTGTCCAGTGCCGGCTCCAGGGTTTTGGCCCCAAGCAGCCAAAACCAAAAAAAAAAAAAAAAATCACGATCTGTGGCAGCAATTCGGCGGGAGGTCCTTCACTCCAAGTGAGGGACCGTCCGCCGAATTGCCGCCGAATACCTGGACCTGCCGCCCCTCTCCGGAGCGGCCGCCCCAAGCACCTGCTTGAGAAGCTGGTGCCTGGAGCCGGCCCTGGCTGTGTCACCTCTTCTGTGTAACCTGGGGTGCCCTTTACAATACCTTGCTGCTGTAGTCTCCAACCTGGACTGCTTATAAACAGCCTCAAGCATTTAAGTCACTGTGTGTGCTGCAGCCAGCCAGACACACCTTGGTTCTCACCAGTTTGGGTATTCTGCAGAGTGATCCCAACACCCTCCCCCAAGTCTCAAATTTCCCCCCCGAAATATATGTACTCTACTGACCAGCCCTCGCCTGAATAGTTAAAAAAAAAAATTAAGTCTGTTATTCCTTTAAGGGAATAATATGCTATCTTATTATCTTAAATAGTTATCCAGACACTTCAAGCTAATCACGCTGGATTAGATAAAACTGTAAAACAAGTTTATTAACTACAAAGAGATCAATTGTAAATGAGCAGAAGTAATGAGGCTTAAAATCAGAAATGGTTATAAGAAAAATAAATATAAAACATTTACTAGTGACTAACTTAACAAACTATATTAGATTCAATCCAAATCTCTCACCACATCCTTCCAGCAATGTTACTGATCAAACTCTTCAGGTCAAGACCCCCTCCTCAGATAGGCTGCTTCCTTTGTCTTGTCCGGGACTGAGAATGTGATGGGCAGGGAGAGAGCGAGTGGTCACTTAGGGTGTTTGTTCCTCCTTTTTATAATTTCAGTCCCTCTCTTGAAAAACATTTCCAGCTGAGACCCAGGAGACAGAGTCTGTGTGGAAGGATATTTCCTGCTGCTTTTTCACCTGTTCGAACTTCCTTTGTTTCCCCTTCCAGTTTGATGACTCTGTTTACTGCTTAAATGCAAATTAAGGCTAGCACACGATCCTTCCTTTGTTCAGGATAGAGCTAACTCCTGCCTGGGCAAGGATGCATTGTTTCGAACATGTGTTAATAACAGGCTACAGGGGAATCTTATAACTTCACATATAATGTTACCACACATATTTTACCAGGACACTGACCAGCAAATTATGGGTTTTCAGATAATACCTTACACGGTATACTTTGTACAAAGATTATTACAATAGTGTATGGTGTGAATACAGCAGCATATTTCGTCAAACCCTTCCACTTAGGGCTGTCAAGCAATTTAAAAAAATAATCACAATTAAGCGCACAATTAAACAATAATAGAAAACAATGTAAATATTTTGGATGTTTTCCATATTTTAAAATGTATATGGATTTCAATTACAACACAGAATACAAAGTGTACAGTGCTCACTTTATATTTATTTGTATTGCAAATATTTGCACTGAAAAAACAAAATAGTAATTTTCAATTCACCTAATAAAAGTACTGTAATGCAATCTCCTTATCATGAAAGTTGAAATACAAATGTAGAATTATGTAAAAAAGAAATTGTAGGCTCTTAAATATTACATTGCATTAAAAATAAAACAAGTCCACTCAGTCCTACTTCTTGTTCTGCCAATCGCTCAGACAAACACATTTGTTTCCATTTACAGGAGATAATGCTGCTCATTTCTTATTTACAATGTCACCTGAAAGTGAGACCAGGCATTCACATGGAACTCTCGTAACCAGCATTGAAAGATATTTACGTGCCAGATGCGGTAAAGATTCATACGTCGCTTCGGTGCTTCAACCACCATTCCAGAGGACATGTGTCCATGCTGATGATGAGTTCTGCTTGATAATGATCCAAAGCACTGTGGACCATTGCATGTTCATTTTCATGATCTGAGTAAGATGCCACCAGCAGATGTTTGATTTTCTTTTTTGGTGGTTCAGGTTCTGTAGTTTCCACACTGGAGTGTTGCTCTTTTAAGACTTCTGAAAGCATGCTCCACACCTCGTCCCTCTCAGATTTTGGAAGGCGCTTCAGTTTCTTAAATCCTGGGCCGAGTGCAGTAGCTATCTTTAGAAATCTAACATCAGTTCCTTCTTTGCATTTTATCAGATCTGCAGTGAAAGTGTTCTTAAAGCAAACAACATGTACTGGGTCATCATCCCAGACTGCTATAATATGAAATATATGTCAGAATGTGGGTAAAACACAGAGCAGGAGACGTACAATTCTCCCCCAAGGAGTTCAGTTACAAATTTAATTAATGCATTATTATTTTTAATGAGTGTCATCAGCATGGAAGCATGTCCTCTGGAATGGTGGCCAAAGCATGTTAAATATTTGTATGCCCCTTCATATCTGGCATGTAAATACTGTGATACAGGAGGGCCAGGGAGCAGTGGGAAAGTGGTAGAGGGGAAGTATATAAGCCCTAGGCTAACTAAGGCCTGGTTCCCTGTAGACTAGGGAGGGCTGCTACAGGTTAATTGGAGCACCTGTAGTCAATTAAGCCCCTGTTAGCAACCTCATAAAACCCCCTGCTTCAGACAGTCAGGGGAGAAGGAGGAAGGAGAGAGGACTGCAGCTTGGAGGTGTGCTGTGAGACTTGGAAGATCAGAAAACCAGAGTAATGGCGATCCTGCCCCAGCAGGGGAGGGAGACGCCCTCCCCCAGCATTTAAAGACTGAAGGTACCCCACCCAAGGGGGAAAAGGGTAAGAACCTGCAGGGGTTGAGAGAGGCTGGGGCTCCGAGTAAGGAGCAAACCCAGACCCCTCCCCCACTTCTCTCCTTTACTACCTTCCTGGGCCACTAGTGGGGCCCTCGGTGCCCCAAGAGTAGGGGAAAGGGGTGGCATCTTAGCCTCCCACCAAGAAAAGCGCAGGACCCACCATACTACATTGGCCATGTTGTCACAATACCTTGCAATGCTGGCTATAAAAGTGCCATGTGAATGCCTGTTCTCACTTTTAGGTGACATTGTAAATAAGAAGAGGGCAGCATTATTTCCTGTAAATGTAAACAAATTTGTTTGTCCGAGTGATTGGTGGAACAAGAAGTAGGACTAAGTCGACTTGTAGGCTCTAAAGTTTTACATTGTTTTGTTTTCTAGTGCAGTTATGTAACAAAAATCTACTTTTGTAAGTTGCACTTTCATGATCAAGAGATTGCACTATAGTACTTGTACAAGATGAATTGAAAAATACTATTTCTTTATAATTTTTACAATGCAAATATTTTTAATAAAAAATAATACTACAAAGTGAGCACTGTACACTTTGTATTCTGTGTTGTAATTGAAATCAATATATATTTGAAAATATGGAAAACATCCAAAATATTTACATGGTATTTTAATGTTTAACAGTGCAATTAAAACTGCTATTAATCACAATTAATTTTTTTAAATCAAGATTATTTTTTGAGTTAATCACGTGAGTTAACGATGATTAATTGACAGCCCTAGTTCCACTACATCTTTTTTGAAATGGGGAAACCAGAATAGACACAGAATTCAAGGTGTACATGGACCATGGATTTATATAGTGACATCATGATATTTTCTAACCCTTTCCTAATACTTCCTAACATTCTGTTAGACATTTTTATCACTGTTGCACATTAAGATGGAGTTTTCGGAGAACTATCCAGAATGATTCCCAAATCTTTCTTGGATGGCAACAGCTAATTTAGAACCCATCATTATATAAGTGTAGTTCATTATATAAATGTTCAGTTTCATCTGCCATTGTGTTGTCCAGTCACACACTTTTGTGAGATCCCTTTGTAACTCTTCCCAGTCTGCTTTGGACTTAACTATCTTGGGTAATCTTCTTTTGTCTGCAAATTTTGCCACCTCACTGTTTACTCCTTTTTCCCAGATCACTCATGAATATGTTGAACAGCATTAGACACAGTTCAGATCCCTGGGGGACCACACTATTTACCTCTCTCCATTCTGAAAAGTGACCATTCATTCCTACCCTTTGTTTCCTGTCTTTTAACCAATTACTGATTCATGAGAGGACATTGCCAGGATCTCTTCTGGAGCCATTTTTAAGGACTGGCATTACAGTAGCTACCTTCTGGTCATCTGGTACAGAGACTTCTTTCAGTGACAGTAGTTCTGCAATTTCATATTTTGCATGAACTCACCTGAAGGACCCAATCTGGCATGCAGTCCCTGAACACGGCTACCAGATCAGTCCATGGGGCTAGATGCAATGCACTGGAGGGTGCTGAGGGAGTTGGCTGATGTGATTGCAGAGCCATTGGCCATTATCTTTGAAAATTCATGGCGAACGGGGGAGGTCTCGGATGATTGGAAGAAGGCAAATATGGTGCCCATCTTTAAAAAAAAAAAAAAAAAAAAAAAAAAAAAAAATAGAAGAAAGAGAATCTGGGGAACTACAGACCAGTCAGCCTTAACTTAGTCGCCAGAAAAATGATGGAGCAGGTCCTTAAGGAATCCGTTTTGAAGCACTTGGAGGAGAGGAAGGTGATCAGGAACAGTCAACATGGATTCACCAAGGGGAAGTCATGCCTGACCAACCTAATTGTCTTCTATGATGAGATAACTGACTCTGTGCATATGGGGAAAGCAGTGGACGTGATCTACCTTGACTTTAGCAAAGCTTTTGATACAGTCTCCCACAGTATTCTTGCCAGCAAGTTAAAAAAATTATGGATTGGATGAATGGATTATAAAGTGGATAGAAATCTGGCTAAATCCTTGGGCTCAACGAGCAGTGATCAACGGCTCCATGTCTAGTTGGCAGCTGGTATAAAGCAGATTGCCCCAGGGGTTGGTCCTGGGGCCAGTTTTGTTCAACATCATGAGGAATGATCTGGATATTGGGATGGATTGCACCCTCAGCAAGTTTGTGGATGACACTAAGCTGTGAGGAGAGGTAAATACGCTGGAGGATAAGGATAGGGTCCAGAGTGAACTAGACAAATTGAAAGATTGGGCCAAAAGAAATCTGATGAGGCTCAACAAGGACAAGTGCAGAGTTCTGCACTTAGGACGGAAGAATCCCATGCACCACTACAGGCTGGCGACCGACTGGCTCAGCAACAGTTCTGGAGAAAAGGACCTGGGGATTACAGTGGATGAGAAGCTGGATATGAATCAAGAGTATGCCCTTGTTGCTAAGAAGGCTAAGAGCATATTGTGCTGCATTAGTAGGAGCGTTGCCAGCAGATCTAGGGAAGTGATTATTCCCCTCTATTCAGCACTGGTGAGGCCACATGTAGAGTACTGATTCCAGTTTTGGGCCCCCCCACTACAGAAAGGATGTGGACAAATTGGAGAGAGTCCAGCGGAGGGCAATAAAAATGATTAGGGTGATGGGGCACATGACTTATGAGGAGAGACTGTGGGAACTGGGCTTATTTAGCCTTCAGAAGAGGAGAGTGAGGGGAGATCTTATAGCAACCTTCAACTACCTGAAGGGGTTTCCAAAGAGGATGGAGCTGGTCTGTTCTCAGTGGTGGCAGATGACAGAACAAGGAGCAATGGTCTCGAATTGCAGTGGGGGAGGTGTAGGTTGGATATTAGGAAAAGCTATTTCACTAGGAGGGTTTTGAAGCACTGGAATGGGTTACCTAGGGAGGTGGTGGATTCTTCATCCTTAGAGGTTTTTAAGGCACGGCTTGACAAAGCCTGGCTTGGATGATTTCATTGGGGTTGGACTAGATGACCTCCTGAGGTCTCACCAACCCTAATCTTCTGTGATTCTATTATTCTAATTCAGTCATTCTCCCTGCCTCCCCCTTCCACATAGGAAAATATACAGTGCTTTGCTGAGAAGCTGGAAATGCCTTCCAGCTTCTGTTTCCCTGGCACCAATGGGAGATGGGAGTGCTGAGGAGGTTATTCCTGATGCACTGTGGGATTAGTGCGGTGTATTGCCTCCTCTGGGCAACCCACATTTGATTCCCAGATCATTGCTGTAACCTCCTGCTTACTCAGAGTGGTGCTCTGCCCCTGTCTAGTGCTGGTAGGCCAGCTAGAGATTGATGAACCTGCTACAGACTTGGCTAAGAGAGAGGTGTCTTTTACCTCATGCACTAGAAGCTCATGCATTTAGCTCCAGAGGTTCTAGGTTTGATCCCCCCTGCCGATTCCCATGTGGGTCAGCGTTACACTGGTTTTTAGCTCTGGCTGTACCTAGAAACACTGTGGTGTTGGGTTCAGTGACCTAGATGTTGGTGTCTCCACTGCTATCTGGGTGACACATCTCAGATTCCATCTGTAGGTTCTATCACTACTCAAGGGGGTGGCAGGGCTGTGAGCACTTTACAGTCAAGTCTATTGTCCTAGGGTTCAGTATGGAGTTTGGAGTTTCATGGAGTCAACAGTTTGGAGAATCATGTGACGCAAACAGTTCTTGTGGAGATGGCCTCGTCTAGAAATGGCCATGTGTGTAACTCAAACATGCCATGATGTAGTGAAACATTGCTTTGGTTTCTAGGATCTATGTTTACCAACCTGCCAAACACTGTGCATATCTGTTTGATAACTGGTATGTTTATGCTGATAAGGATTGCAAAGAGAAAAAATTCTGGATCTGTGAGAAGGCAGCCATCCAGCTGAGGTTAAAGACAGACAACAGTGGGAAGTGTGGCTTATCTATATGAAATGATTTTTTATCAGCTGTGGGGTGATCTTCTGTGTGCTCTGCATTGTTAGTTTTTTGATTCTTCAAAAATTTCAAATGGTGATTTAAATAGGTGTGTAATCAGAGTCCAAATCAGAATCTCCGTTTTCATTGTTTTTAGGACACCTCTGTTTAAAAACTACATTACTAAGGGAACACACATAGTGTGTTACCTCCAAAAATGCACAAAGTCTGTCAATCCAGCTCTGAAATGTGCAATGGATACCAAATTGAAACTGGCAAAGCCAGACAAATTATAAAGCTGTTGAACTAAGATATGGAAAGAGCTATAGGGTGACATCGTATTCATGCCCTGGAAGCCCATATGATTGTCTCCCATTGTCTATTTGTCAGAGATTTGTCTATTGCAGATTTAACTCAGGTGATGAGTTTTCAACCACTTTCATTCAGGACTCTATTCTGCAATTTCATTGATTGCACTGCTGCAAAAAATTTCCTGATCGCTAACCTAAACATTTCTATTCCCCTATGTTTTTTCACACATCTATTAAATCCTCCAGCAACCCTAAACAAATTCCTCTGACTCTCTGTACACACCTGTAGAAGGTGGCAGTATCCCTACTATTCAGTCATCACTTATCCAAATTATGTATATGTAGCTCTTTAAGATTCTGGAGGGATTTGAATTATGAAGAAAGTTTAACCATTTTGTGAGAAATGAAGATTCAGAAAGTACTCTGATATTCATTTTCTGATGATTAGATCTTTATTTTACATCTTGTAATACTGTGTGACATAATGAAGGACCCTCTTAATAGAGTGTATAAAACACCTCTGTATCTCACTTCCTCGGGCTAAAAGAGTTAAATATTGTGGCTGGATTTTAAAACAAGTTGAATACTTTTAGGGTTATCATAATGTTTATCGTTCTGTGATTAATGTTTCTTGGGGTTACTTCTGAAACCACTCAGAAATTTCAGGCAATGAAGAAAGTAGCCACTGTCTCATATGATGTTGATTTAGGATTGAAACAAATGCACAGTCCCCCTGAGCTCAAGGGGGATGTGGAAAAATTGGAAAGAGTCCAGCGGAGGGCAACAAAAATGATTAGGGGTCTGGAGCACATGACTTCTGAGGAGAGGCTGAGGGAACTGGGATTGTTTAGTCTTCAGAAGAGAAGAATGAGGGGGGATTTGATAGTTGCTTTCAACTACCTGAAAGGGGGTTCCAAAGAGGATGGATCTAGACTGTTCTCAGTGGTACCTGATGACAGAACAAGGAGTAATGATCTCAAGTTGCAGTTGGGGAGGTTTAGGTTGGATATTAGGAAAAACTTTTTCACTAGGAGGGTGGTGAAGCACTGGAATGGGTTACCTAGGGAGGTGGTGGAATCTCCTTCCTTAGAGGTCTTTAAGATCAGGCTTAACAAAGCCCTGGCTGGGATGATTTAGTTGGGAATTGGTCCTGCTTTGAGCAGGGGGTTGGACTAGATGACCTCTTGAGGTCCCTTCCAACCTGATATTCTATGATTCTAAGAGACTGCACTGCCAGACTCAATTCAAAGTGTTAGTGTTAGTCTGAAAAGGTAATTTTGATTTGGATGCTTTGTACCATACTGACCAGCTCTTTCCTTTGTTTTATCCCAGAGCATGAAATACAGTGAAACATATGAGCTGACAGTCTCCAGATCCATTTGTCTAGGTTTGCTGGATTCTCACTGAAAGGCTCTCCTCTCTGAAATGTACTGCCTCGCAGATCCAACCGAGGGCTCCTCTTCACAGATGTTGCACTGGTGTATCTGGGGCAGAGTGGGCTGATGTGGTGTCTTGCTGTCAAAAGTTGGGGTGGGTCTTAAATGTAGATTTCAGTTGAATTTTGTACAATTTGTATTGTACTCTTTTTTTAAAATGTTGCATACTTTATCTCCTGTCGTGTTTTTGTTTGTTATATACTACCACATGTGGATAAATCATTTTGAGGGCCTTTTCTGTATTGTACATGTTCTTTGATCTTTGGTGAGGTGTCATTTAAAAATTTGAATACAAAATATCTTTTACTTCCAGGGCACCCTCTGTCTGCAGAATAGAAAACTCTTGTGTGCTCTTGTGCCGAGAGAGACCAGTTGGGGTGCACCATGTAACAGGCCCTGGTTTCAGCCAGAGTTGGGTGGTAGCAGGGGAGTTTCACCATGGGAGCTTTGACTCTGGATGTCCGCTCCCCCTCCCTAGATCAGAAAGAGTAGAGGTCTCCCTGGTATGGTCACCAACCCAAGGCTCTTACTAAGTGACATGATCTACTCTTGAATACATTTTGTTTCTTGATTAAATGAACTTTAACAAGGGCCCCAAATTGTCTTTTCATTAATGTTTACACAAACAAAACTGCAGGATCATAAAAGGAAGAAGAAAGTACTGTGAACAATGCTGAATAGACGTGCAGTCCAGCGTTTGCAAACATTGTCATGAATACATTTATATCTTTTGATAGTGATGACAATTATAATTCTGAAAAAGCCACTTCCAGTAGATATGGGGATCACAAGGATTAGGGTATATGCATAACACTCATGCTGTGGCCATGGCTGACTTCCATTTTTAATTGTGGTCCACAGGTCCATGTATAAATATGATTTCAAACATCCCTCAATCCATAGTGGAGCTCTCACTGATGAAATCTGTAGAGTTAGTCAGGAATTTTTTGATGAAACTTTTTTGTTGTAAAATGTCAATACTGAATCTGTTTGCAGAAAAAAATATCAGTTTTTGACAGATCTTTCATTGGAAGGGATGGTGGGTCTAGCATGGAATTTCTGGTTTAAAAAAAAAAGGGGGGGGCAGATAGAGAGTAGAGAAAACTTGATCCCTAAGGTTGGCTAACACTCCAGGTATTAATGGTACTCCCCTAGATTGTGGGAGCTCTAGGTTCAATTCTTCACTGGGATTCAAGGTACAAAAGGGCACAAGCACATCTTGAAAAAGGGTAAGAATAGTGAAAGAGAAGATTGATGATATTGCAACATAGCAAAGTCTTGAGAGGCCCTCATCTACTCAGGTCTCCATTAAAATGATCTTTGGCTATAGGTGAAGAGAAACAAACACGTGCCCTCCTGTTTCGTCTTGTATAAAATTCTGCCTGGTGGTCTGGTGACATCTCCTTTGCTGTGATCCTACCAGGAAAACAGGCTTGCAGCAGTCAGAAGAGAAGTACACTTCTTATATCCAAAATCTGTTTCCACTCAGAAATCATAATTTACTTATGTAGTCTGACCACATAAAGCCAGTTTCTGTTCAACAAATACAGCTTTTGCAAGACATTTTCAGCCTGCTGCTGACAGTTGTGTCTGGGCTGAGGTCAGATGTTGAAGCAGTCTACCTATCTTAGTTCCTCTTTTCTTGTATTTCATTCTGAACAATGCAGTTCTACTGGAGAAACATGTTATTGTTCCCTTCTGTCACACAATTTGTTTCTTTCTTGTGTTTATATTGAATCAGTAATGCCTTTGTAACATAAGGTTAGTTCCCTTAAAGTGAGAGTCTGCTTTGAGAAGCTCTACTACTTGTGCATATGCAGAGTCAGAGCTGCTGATCTGAGGGACAAATGTCAGTCTATACCAATTTTTACAGCTGTTTACCCTGCAAAAGAAGCGGGAGCTGTTCCCTATGTGCATCATCAACAGAACTGTTAAGTTCCAACAAGTTACTATTGTGAAGTTCATGGGGTTGCCCAGGTCTGCCTGAGTGTTTCAATATAACACAGAGGGCAAGAGCACTCTGGATCCATTCACTGAGGAAACATTTTATAACACTGGGGCACTTTTTATGAATGTTTAAATCCTGGTTCTTGAGAAGCCAGTCATCTCTGCAGCAGGCTGAAATTTTTTGGGGAAACCTACTTTATTAGATAGGAAAGGTAACTTACTATAAGAAGTGTAGGTCCTACTTTGTATTGTGTGATTTTGTTTTTTATTGTAACCATTTGTTTCCATCACTCTCTTGTTTCTAGCTGAATCTTTCTCCTTTCTTCAATAAACCTTCTTTTTGTTGTATTATAAGTGTCCACAAGTGCTGTGTGCTTTACAGGACGGGTAGTTTAAGGAAAAACTGTTAAATGAGCGTTCATTCCTCCTTTGGGGGTAGAGGATCTGGAATTTGAGTAGCCAGTGTCAGGGACTGGATATCCCAGGGGAACTATTCAAGGGGATTCAGGGACGGGGGTACACCTATTGTTAACTTGAAAGGCAAAGTCAGAGCTGGCATTGCCCAAAGGAGAGTACTTGGGTGGCTGAAATGCTGGTGGTAGCAGGAGCTAATACCTAGCCACCATGGGGAAGGCTACCAATCCCTGGAGGCAGGAGATAACAAGGAGACTCTCTGTCCTAGGTACCCTGAGGTCTCTCTCTCTCACTCACACACACACACACAGGACTGAATTCCATTTTTAGTTGTGGTCCACTGATCAGGGTGTAAATTTAGTGCTTCACCCCACCCACTTGATTCACAGTAGAGCACCCACTGATGACATTCAGAGTGTAGCACAAAGATCAAGAATAGAATTTGGACTTTACATAGTAATGAAGCATTTCATTATTATTATGTATTCATCCAATGCTTTATTGTCACATTCAGAATCACTTAGTAGTAAAATATACTCCTCTTTAGGACCATGGCAATTTCTGTTTTTTCCTTCACTTCCTTTTCCATCCTCCTTTCTGTGTTCCACTCTGTCATACTTCTCTGCGTCTCCTCCTATCTTACGTATTCCCCTCCCTTCAGCAACTCTCAATTTCCACTCTTGTGAGCTTCACTCTTATCTACTTTCTCATTCAATCTAGAATGAAAATATTAATTTTGACACGTAGAGTGTCATCAATGGGCCTCACGTTAATGCCCCAAATGAGATTAATGAGGATGTGGTGGAATTCACACCTCACAGTGACAACTTCAGGCTCTCTGCAAACTCAGTGATACACTGCATCAATTTACACTCCATGGGTCACATTTTCAAGGGTTTCTTTGCAACACTTGAGTCTGGAAACCTGATTTCAAAAATAAGTTTAGACTTTGCAGAATCTGAATATACCACAAGGGCCACCAAATACATCCAATGGGCCAGTTCCAATCCACGGGCCAGTGTTCAATGTACCTGAACTACAGTACACACCTTCCTCAAATAAACAACAATAGGAAAACACGTCATGTCTCGTGAGATGTACTCTAAGCAGCAGAAACTTTGTATTAAAAGTGAGTGTTGCCCAGTACAGGGAATCTTCTGATAGCTGCATTGGTACAAGTCAGGTTCTTTGTAGCAAGGAGGGGATTGTGGAGGAGAACAACAATGAATACCCATCCCTAAGCTGTTTTTTCTGTAACAACATAACAGAGTCTTAAAAGGGAGCCATTTTTAGACTCTGGTCTCTGATCTTCCATCCTTGTCTTTTTTGGCTTAAAGTGAGGGGGAATGAAGAAATCCACTCATGAAACTTCCGATGGTTTGTCTAGTATGGTCTTCCCAGGAGAACTGCACTGGACCATTTTTATGTCCAATGTTCATTGTCTATCCAGAAGGCATAGTGTATGCATGTGGTTTTTACACCATAAATTTCATTTCCATTCATTCAGTTCTGATTTTCCAAGTATTTTCAGATCACACTCTCTAGCTTGTGGGTAGATGTTGATGCCTTTCATGTGCCTAAATTTTAATTTTCTCTCATGTCATTCTGAACAATAAGGGTCTACTGGAAAACTGTTTGGTGGAGATTTTCAAAAGTCTAGGGAATTTAAAGACACACATTTGAATGGAAGATGTGTATCTAAATCCCCCTAGATCAACATGAAAATCTCAGGTATTATTTTTCTGTACTGAGAGAGATGTGGGTTAAGATGTAATCAGCAAGTCCATTATAATTTATTTTGCTACATAGGGCTAAATTTCCAAGAGTGCAGTTTTACTTTGAAAGGCGAGTATAAAAAGACAACTTCTTATGGAATGCACCTGCTTCCTGTGGATATTTAGAGCCATGCTCCTGGCCTTAGGAATAGAAACAAATGGTTGATTTTTTGTCCTGTTCACCCTGCAGAGACAGACCAATCCCAGGAAAGGGAGTTGGATTTCATCCCTTCAGAGCAGATGTGCATTTAAAGTATCATTTACCCCCAACTTCCTCATCTTAATATCTGTTTGGATATAAATAACTTCATCATTTCACTTTTCCAGTGACTGTCAGTAAAGTTATTGTGCGATCACCAACCAAAAAAAAAAACCAACAATAAATAAAATAACCACCACTTCTTTATGTTGGTGGCAGTGTTGGTCCCTCTGTTAATTGCATCACCTGTGCTCAGAAAGAGAATCATAGAATATCAGGGTTGGAAGGGACCTCAGGAGATCATCTAGTCCAACCCCCCTGCTCAAAGCAGGACCAATCCCCAGACAGATTTTTGCCCTAGATCCCTAAATGGCCCCCTTAAGGATTGAACTCACAACCCTGGGTTTAGCAGGCCAATGCTCAAACCACTGAGCATCCCTCCCCCCATAATAGGCCTATGTTTCTGAAAGGTCTCTGACTCCAGACACTTTCTTCCCAGATGGCTGTCACTAGCCATGCTGCTGATAGGAAGAGAGAATAGATGCTTGTGCTACAAGCAGAAGAGGTGTGTGCTGAAGAGGGAACAAACTTCTTCTCCTATGCATAGTTTACTTCTTGTTCTCCAAACTGTAGTTTTGGTGATGTTGCAAATCCTCACTGAAGCTACTTTGTTATGTTCTCAGGGATAGGTGAGGTATTAGAACCTGGACAGTGTCCTGCATAATATCTCATATTGTCTATATTTTCTCATCTGTAACTTGCTGAATATTTTAAGCCTCACTGCTTGTTTCTATTATGCATGGATATGAATGTCAATGTTTATAATATTTTTCAGTTTATTGAGGGGAAAAACAAAACAAATCCCACATTAGGGGCTGATACTTAGTCACCCTAAGGCAGGTTTTATACCATTCTCGCAGTGCAAAGACACCTTAAAGTAGATGTAAATTTCATCCACACTCACTTTAAGGTCCCTTTACTCTGCCAGAGTGGTGTAAGGTGGCCTTAGTGTAACTGAAAATTAGGCCCATTATTGTTAGCAATTCAGGTTGTGACACCATTGTCAATCTCCTCCTGTGTCCTGATCCAGTTGTGTTACCCGGAAAATATGCACTGGAAAATATCCCAAAGTCTGCTGCTCCTGAGGAAAATGGTACAATCTCTGTGGAGCTTTTTAGTTATTGTGCTTAAAGTAGCTGGGCTCGGAAGAGCTCTCAACCTAATCTTAGGCAGAATGGGCCAAATTTGCTCCTCTAACTCTACTCTTGGTAGAGTTACACCAGTGGTGAATTTGTCCTGTTTTATTGTCATTATTAATTAACAGATGTGCAGAAGCATGCACGTTGGTGTTCAAAGCATAAGAGAGATGCTGTCTCTCCCCTGAAGACTTTCTTATCTAGGGAAGTGATCCTGGAAACACTTACTGCTGAGAGTAGTATTTACTGCCATGAGTAGGCCTATTCAGTTGGGTAGATTACCCATAGGAATGACCAGTATGCAAGGTATAAGTGTTTGTGGGATCAGGCTCTAGAGCAGAGTTGGACAGCTAGAGAAGATATTGTGTCATCAGCTCATAATCATTTCTGCAGAATCATCCATGGCACGATGCAGCCTAGATTAGGATTTTAAAATTCTCAAGCTCTGGTCTATGGGGAGGAGAAGAACATTGTTTACTTTCATGTTTGACCTGCTCCAGGTTGCTTTTTTCTCATGGGAGATTGTAACATTTGGTGACAAATTATAACTTGCTTTTCTGGAGCAGAGTGTTTGTAATGTCTCCATGTGAGGGAGTGAACACAGCCAGAGGAGGGAAATACTTTAAAGAGTCACAGATGCATTTAAAAAAGAGACCAGGGTGACACTAGTAGTGGAAAAAAAACACTCAAAAACCAAATCCCACTTCATGGAGCCTTTTCCTGAAACAATGAATGGGAGATTATTTAAGCAAAACACTCACAAGTCAGGACATTGGTTTGCTGTGGCCCCCTGAACAATTCAACCACATAGCCCCATGCTGTCCTCTGCTGCAGCATTTCCATCCAGCAAACCTGGAGTGATTGAAATTGAAAACCACTTCCCTTTTTTGGTTAAATGTCAGAGAGCACAAAGGGTTTTGCCTTCAGGCCCGAGCGTGGGGCTGTAGCTCGGTAGTGAAGGTGGAAGGTTTTTTCATCTTTACATTCAAATAAATGTCAGATTATTTAGCAGTTTTGCCATCTCTATGAAAGTAGCGATCACCAGACGGCATCAGTGTGTTACAGGCCCTGATTCCTGGCTGAGGCAGAGGAGCACACAGCATGATTCCGGAGGGGAATGCGCTGAGTAGCTTTAAACCACCTTTGTGTTCTTCCTGATCCTGAGCTTCAGTCCAGTCCTCTGGTATCAATTACAGCAGTCTGAAGGCTGCTCCAACTTGCTCCAGTTGCTAGTGACCATAAATGATCACTGGAGCCGTTAGGGATCACCTGAGTTCAGGGAAGCCCCATCTGTGCCTTCTTTTCCAGAGCCACTACTTTACACCAGCCATAGGGAGGGGAGTTAGCACCAGAGCAACTTCACTGGTATGATCCTTTTGGGCTGGCTATGCTACTGCGTTCCAGAGGTGCTTTGCATAGGGGTCACAGCACAGTTAAGGATCTGGGCCATTTAAGTATTGTCAAGTGCCCAGAACCTTGGCTAGAAAAACAAAGAGAAACAAAGAAATCCTGTTTCTGATACTGACCAGTGTCACAGGCTTTAGAGAAAGATTTAACAGTCTGGCGCCTGGAGGATGTTGTAAGCAGGCACACAGATCTTTCAGTGCTCTCTGGACACATGCTGACTGCAGCCAGCTTCTTGGCAGCATCTTTTAAGGAGGGCATTGCCACTCTTTGGGTCTGTCCTTTTCCGTCATTCCCAACCCAGCCTCCTCTGGCATTTAAAGTGAACTTCCTTCTCTTCTGATGCCCGGGAAAGGCAGTGTCCACTGACACTTACCATAACCACTTTCAGAAACTTGACTGTGTTCTGTCTTTCCAGCAGTCTAATTGCATTGAATTCAGTGAGGTTTATCCTGATTTGCACCAGTGCCGGGGGGAGGCAAAGCGGAGCCATAATTATCTTCCATAAAAGCAAAGTTAATTTTGCCTCTAGTAGAGAGTAAAGAGAAAAACCACAAAGTAAATATAAGGGGCCAGATCCTCAATTGTGCCAAATCTCTATTCAGTGCAGCTGAGAAGGGAGGAGATAAAAGAGAGTTGAAGCCACATGTGCTGATCCTGAGGTCAATGGGGCTGCCCCATCCCTTAGTGTAATTTATAGCAGCCTCTGACCTTCTCTAAATTATGCCTGGCTGCAACAGTCCCCAAGGGGAAGCTTCATAGTGATGATCACTGAAATTCAGGGGCACTCTGGCAATTCCCCCTCCCCCAGCAATGTTCTTGACCCATGGGCAGAAGAGGGTAGCATAGAGCTGGCTAGTCCAGCTGGGGATTTCTCTATCTTGCAGATTCCCAAACAGAGGGTTAAGCTGGATTTCTGCCTGCTTCGTACTTTGGAGCATCAGAAAGTTGGTAGTTCAGGGGTTCTGAATCAATAAAGAGACTAGAAATATGCTTAGACTTAATTATATGGTATTTTGGCTAAGCAAGATGCAAACTGTTACTTTTCAGAAAGTCCATTTGTTTCTTCCTTCTACACCATACTGTGTGTCTTTACAGGGCCAGGTTTTGTCTGAGAGCAAGTGGGTCATCATGGGTCTGGCTCCATTACGAAAACAACGCTGTAGGGAGGCCCATTTACATGACAGGTTACAACATATTTTTATTTTAATGTGAAGATGGGACCTAACCAGGATTTAACTGGGTCTTCAGTTTGTGCTCAAGCCTTGGACTTGTGCAAAACTTTAAACTGAACTGCAGACACAGTTATCACCCCATCTACACTATAAACTGGAACTGGATTGTAACTGGTTGGGGAATTAGCTGACATGTAACTAGACTTGGTAAAAAACACCACAGTTACTACAATGGAACCATGCCATTTTACAACATTTGAGGATATCCAATCATAAAATTGATTTCTATCATAATTTTACTTTCTATAGGGTTTCACCCTCTTTCCCTTTGAGATGCCAGTAAAAACAAACTTCTCTGGGAGATGGATTTTTCAGCTGTTTCTTGGCTGATCATCAAATAGTATAATGAATGGAAGGTCACATTAACTTCACTAAAATTTATTTAAGAATACTACTCATATAAGACAGCAAAATATTAACCACCACTGTGCAGTTCTATCCCATGTTGAGGGGTTGGGGGTTGAGAAGGAATCCTTCCTGACCATCACTGATGATTAGTTATGCCTTGAAGCATGAGGCTCAATAGCCCTGGTAATTTTACCCTAGCTAATGTCACAGCAGATGATATTCCTTCTCCTATACATGTCTAATTCTTTCTCCTCACCATTTTATTATTTTTTAGGAAATTCAGCTTTCATTTTCAACCCTTTTGCTCACTTTTATCATCCTTTCTGTCTAAACCTGGATTCTCAAAATATTTTCCATTAAAAAGATTGTGAATAAGGAAAACAAAAAACATTTAAGGGGGACTGGATGATGGCTGATGAGGGAAGGAGGATAATTTTAGAGAAAAGGGAGGTAAGCTGATGGTGGGAAAGGACTTGTCATTGCCGGAAGAGAAGGGGGTAAACGGCTTTTGGTTGGAGGAGATACCAGTGCTGGACATCTCATTTCCTCAGTAGCCATGGTGTTGGCTAATAAGGAGGAAATAGAAAAAAGCAACACCAAGTCTGAACTGTGGTGGGATAATGTGCTGATTCACGCCACATGTACAGGCAGGGCATATTACAACTCCCTTCATCAGCAAGGGCTGTTGCTGTGGCCTGAGAAGAATTCACCTCTGGGAGGGCAGGTAATGCTTCCAGCTTTAATCTTCACTTTGGGTTCCATGGGAGTTCCCCAGACAGATTGCAGTGGGGGTGACCCCAGCCTGGTGTCTATTTTCAGCACCTGCAACTCCCTGCAGTGGAAGGGATGTTTTAGGCACCTTGTGTAGCTGCAGTCCCCTCCATGCAGACTTCCTATCATCCTGTACCAGAGTCTGCACTATCAGCACGTGGCTCAGTGTCTTTGTGGGTAGGTGAGGAAAAGAAGAAAAACAATAGAAGCAAAATAAGGAATTTTCAGAATCTGCCTCTTTTAGTTACTGAGTTCATTCTTGGTTTCTCTCAAGTCTCCTCACTTCATTCCCATGGTGTCTGGCTGCCCTGACTTTGCTCACATTGTGTCTGACATTAATGGTAGGACTGCTAGCCCTGGGGGGTTTGTGTAAGTAACAATACATATTTATTTGGTGAATTTAATGATGGTGAAAGATGCCAGTTTGATATCCATCCCTTATAGAATGAAGTTCTTGATTTAACCATAGAGCTGGTACAACACAGGCAGGCCGCACAGAACAAGCTTCCCAGATGCTCTGCCTCACCCATTACTGTACATTACCTTGGCCCTGCTCTGGAGATATCACTACTACAAGTGACAATCTCAATAGTCCATTCATGCCTGGACCTCTCCTCTTAAACTGCCAAAAAGGAACCCTTTTTTGTGTCAGCTGGCTCATTGGGACCTCCACTGTCTCATTTCACACTAATCTGTTTTCAGGTGGCCATCACTTTTGGATACTACTGAGCTGCTCTGGATACAAATTCATGGTGGAAAGGTGAAAGGGTCCATGTCCCATGAGCAGGCCACCTCGTTTAAAAAAAATAAACAGAAAAATTACATTTGACCCCTGAGTTAATCATTATCTGATATTTCTGTAAAATAAGGATGAAAAGAAATCAAGTCAATGGAATAACCAATAATTGAAAGCAACCATTATATTTTATTATTTATTCAGATTTAACTAATAAAAAGACAATTATAGAAAACCTGTAGGCACCCTGATAATTAACGCTCAAGCAACATTTAAAAGTAACCTTTCAGAAACGAACAAATCTCAGTATGGCTAGCAGGTGAGCCAAATAAAAAAAATGCTCCTTTTCACCTCAATAACCTTTGAATTTGTAAAAGTTCATGCTAGAAAATGCTGCTGTGAATTTCAGTTTTCCAGGTTATCAGCATCTGCCAGGAAGAGAATGTAAAACTCAAAGAGAAGGAGAAAGCTCTGCAAACAAATTTCTCAAGCAGGCTGCAAGAAATAAGAGACAGTTTGTGTTTGGAAGGGGAAACGAAGAATAAAAATAATGGTAAACAAGTTTGTTATACACCTGGACTAAATCTTGTGTCCCAGGATGAGTAATAACACAGGGCAATAGCAATGCAATAGTCCCTTCACACACAGCATCTCATGCTAATCCTGAACTCAGTAAGACCGTTGCTGAGTAAGCAGGGACTAAGGCGAGAAATGAGGTGTAAGGGAGTTCCGTTTCTAGGACACTTTCTATTTTTATCCTCTCTGATGAAATTGCTTACAACATCGATAATTAGAGCCTGTCATGATGGTGACACCAACCCACAAAGAACTGGAGTGAGATTAACCAATTTATTACACAGAATGTGAAATGTCAGCTGAGAACAGTAACCTTACAGTGTTCAAGAGTGGTAAATCAGGATTGCACTCCTGTTCTGTCTCTGGGGTCGGGGTTGGTGACAGGGGCACAGCAGAAAGAAGGGAAGTGTGTTGGAGTGTGGAAGGGGCACCGTGCTCATTCTTTTGGGAGGTAGGAGTGCCTCATAACCCTCAAGATTAACTCCTCTGACTAACTAAGGGGCAGTACTAATGGTCGTCTAAGACAAATTCAACATGGCACCTAAACGGAAGGGTGGGTTAGATGAATCAGAAAACATTGGCAAAAAAACAAAACAAAACAAAACAGGAATGATCTTTAGGGTCTCTGATTGTGAAGCAGGGAATCAGCCCCAGGGAGATGGGGCAAAAGTAACTTACTTTGGAACTTCTGAAAAGAGATCTATTATCCAAATCTTACTGGTTGGAGAAAAAACTGAGCAGGGTGATTGGCAATAATTGGAAATAGCCCCCATTTCACAAAACTGTTGTGCAGGGAGAAATCAGATTGAAAATGTGCCTGATTTTTTTTCCACGACTCATAAAACTATAACATTTATTTGTGAACACCACATGTTACTGGTGGCCTATATGTTGTACATTCTTTGGCTCTCTGTCCTCTGGTCAGTTCAAGATTGTTAGTACAGTGTATTCACTAATGTCAGCTAGTTCTTCAAGCAATCAGACATCTGCCATTTCCTTGGGAGACTATCCCATGGTCCAGTTAACCTCCATCCAAAGTATCAACATGGGGAAGGCAATGTCTGACAATGCCCAAATGAGGTCAGTGTTGACAGGTTTTGCTTTGTTTTTACTTAGTCAAATTTCTTTTGACCACAATGGAACTTTGACTCAGCGAGGACTGAGTAAAATCTGAGTAAGATCTCAGTATTTGGAGTCATGGAGAATTAGGGTCACAGACATCACAACTCTTTGATTACCTTGCCATCTCAAGCCAATGGCTGTAGTCCTCATTTTCTCCACATCACAGCATGGGATTAAAACCAGAATGATGATTTTTCTCTTTTCTCCAGGAATGAGTTGTATACTCTGCCCCACAAACTGGCAACAAATGGGAGACAACACCTGTTACTACAATTCTTCAGAGAAGAAGACATGGAACGGGAGTCTGTGCCTCACAAAATTCCACCCTTCTCATGATAAAAGACTAGGAGAAGCTGGTATGTTCCCCAGGCCAACCCAGTTTCCTTTTATATTTCTGTTTAACTTTCTGAAGTCCCCACAAAACAGAAAATATGTTTTGGCTAGTGTGTCTCCAGCAATTCAATATCCCCAGACTCTGTACAGTAGGCCAGATCCATGTACATTAGCATAATTAGCATAGTTCCAAAGATGTCATTGTATAACAAGGGTTACTGCCAGGTATAGCGTATTAATCAGAAACTGTTTATGTGAGACTATTGAATCGCAACATGGTTACAAGCATTGAGTATTCCACAAAGGCTTTTTACCCTCTCAGAGGCAGAGGATTGACCAGTGCTTTAAGAAGAACAGTTGTCCTGTTCTCCTGGCTGGTAGAGGGATGTAGGGGAGAGGTTTTCAAAGTTACAAACCAGGTGGGCAGAGACAGTCCTACTCAAAGGCATACATTAGAAACAGGCCTGGATTGAGGTTGCAGGATATTACATGTGTCATAGTGCAGGTTAATTGCACCTGCATTTCCACACCATGGACCAGCAAGGACACCAGCTTTCTTGGGTGGAGATCAGCACCTCTCTCCCTTCTATCTGAGGTATTTTAGGGCTGCACAGTCCCCTGCCTACACTATAATATCCCCCAGCAAGGTAGATGACCTAAACAGCTAGCATCTGCACTTTGCTTTTTCTCCAGAGGCTATAAACAGCATAAATGCCCACAGTTATAAGTTACCATACAACCCTTTTTAAGCGAGTACATTTATTCTTAAGCATTACAGAGAACATATCTTAAAACAATAAAAGAACCCACATGCATCCTAGTAAGCTTACCAGAGATCACCCCCAACTCCAACAAGGGCTCAGTTAGGTGAGCTGTTCTTCAGACCATATCAAGGGTTTTTTTTCTGTTTGTAACAGCTTCAACCTGGAACAATGCACTCATGAAAATGTTCATCTTTCCTTTATACCTGTAGGGCCTTCATCTTCAGATTTCTTGGATCAGGTAATCAGTAGACAACGGTTCTCTCCTCAGGGTGTAGCTTCAAAAGGTTGGGCTTTTGAATAACCAGAGGGGGATACATTTTCATTCACCTTCACCTAGATATTCCCACTTAACTCTTTTTGTCCCAAAAGTTCATTTTTGTCTTGTACATTATTGAAAATAGCCCTTTGAAGCTCAACACTTCCCAAGGTTTACATTAGCAATGTCTGTCCCCTAGAGATGTTATGTACAATCCCACATTAATACATGAACTTTGCATTTTCAGTACAATGGACTCCAAATACACTTACACTTCATTCAGTAGGGGTTTTTCAAGGTTATTGCAGGGAATTGCCATATCTGACATGTATCCTTCACAAGGGTGCTAGCCGAATCCATGGACTTATTTTCTGGACAGATTAATTCCCTGGATGGTGTTTTTGCCATGACCTTTAATAATTTCCCATTCCAAGTCCTCAGATAATAAACGTGCTAGCAAGCCAGCATAAATCCTTTGAAGTTCCGTACAGTGTCATTTCTCCCTTCTTCCCCTTGTTACCATTTGACAAACATCCTGTATAATTTTTCTCCCCTTCTTTCCCTTAGTATATCAAAAGCTTTGGGTGTAAACGTGAGACCTGGTTCTCCCACTCCCACCTGCAACCTGATTTCTTGGTAGCATGTGTGGCTTTCCTTTATCCGCCAAGGGGCTGGCTGCTCCAATGATGGTTTGAAGTTACACACATCCCTTAAAAATATTGCAAGCAACAATTCTTTGGACCAAATATGGAAGGGATGCCTCCCTATGAAGTGGCTCTCATACATGTTCTACTCTTATCAACAGAGGGGTCAGGCGAAGAAGAATCTTCAAACCTCCGCTATAGCCAAATTCCTCTTTCTCCTCCTCCTCCCCAGAGGTCAAGGCCCAGGGACTCTGGTGGCCTAACCTCAGCTTCCCTAATGGGAGAAGGAGGAGTCTTGATGCCCTACCCCACTTGGGAGAGGGAGTCTTTTGTTCCTCAAACCCTGAGTCAAGGTGAGCAGAATTCTTTCTCTCACCATGCCCAGGGTCCTTTACATTTTTACAGACCATCAGGCAGTCAGAGACTGTAGGAAGAAATTCCCCTTTCTTTCTGGCTATAATTACTTTCCTTCTTTCCCTGGAGTATGAAGCTGTCTCTCCAAGTCCCAAGGACCAGTCGCTTACCCCTCGTCAACTGCACTTTAGATCTTCCACCAAAGACAACACTTGAAGCTGTGGTTAGTTCTTTGGCTGCATGTGTGTGTTCTCCCTGTGTGCTGTCCCAGCTCTGAGCAGACAGACAGCACAGAAGACCTCGAGCAAATGGCCCAATGACCACAAGATCCGTTAAGGTGCAAAGGGGGTTTTCTGTTCATAACAGCTTCAAACTGGAACAAGTGCACTCATGAAAATGTTTGTCTTTCTTTTATCCCTGTAGGGCCTTGATCTTCAGATTTCTTGGATCAGGTAATCAGTAGACAATGGTTCTCTCCTCAGGACATAGCTTTAAAAGGCTTGGTTTTTGCATAAATAGAGGAGGGTAAATTTGCATTCACCTCCACCTCGAGATTCCCACTTAATTATTTTTGTCCCAGAAATTCATTTTTGTCTATGACACTGTTTAATAGAGTTATACGAAACTCATAACACTTCACAAGCTTTACATTGGCTACATGCCCTTCCAGAGAAATTACATACACTTCCACAATAATACGTTGGGTTTTTAATACAAAGGACCCCAAATACAACTAAACTTTATTCAACAAGGTTTTTCAAGAGTATTGCAGGAAATTGCCTTATCTGTCACTACATGCACATAAACAAACCAAGTAAGTTTCATTTTAACAAACACCTTTAATCCTCCTTCTCCCTAGAGGGAGTATTTTATAAATGGGAAATATATCAAATAGCCTCCAATATCTTTGATGGTGAAAAAGCAAATCTATTTTAGGTGGGAGATCTCAGCAATCTCATTTGGTTGTTAAAATCTGATTCTGTCTTTTTGTAGGAGTAGACACGACAAATATACAAAAAGGGGGAGAGAGACAGGAGTAGCAGAGGAGAGAAAATCAGGGCTTCTGTCTTTGGGTTAAGGTTCAAGTATTAGAAGATCACAACCGCAGCATGTGTGTCACATGACCTTCGTATTCACTGCTGGGTCTGGGTCCTCTGAAAAAACACCAGGAGGGGTTGCTCTTATTTGCCTCTCACCAGACTGTAGAAGGCAAAAATTCCCCTTGAGGCAGGTTATTCTCAAAAGTTTTTCCACCGCCAGTTCCCAACTGTACATAGGCGTCACAGCTACTTTGCCTACAACAGGCCTGGCCAGCAACAGACTAGGAGGCTCCCACCTCCTTCTGTGCCTGACCTTTCCTTTTCCCTTTCCCTTTCCCTTCCCTCCCTTTATCTGGCTTCCTTCCAGCCTTTATAGTTCTGGGCTAATAAGACTGGCAGGAGCAGCCAGTTACCAACCAGGCAGGTGGAGTAGTGATTTTTTTCTAACTCTTGTCTAAAAGTCACATCTTATGCAAGTATTAGATAAGACTCCAAAAAATGTGTGAAATAATTTTATAAATTCACAGTGAAATCAGTCTTTCTGGCATTGGCCAGTCTAGGGAGGCAGTTGGATAAGGTAAAATCTAAGACTGGACTTTCCCAGCTCTAATATCTGTGAGGTTACAAAAATACAAAAAGTTACTATACATATTTATGTCACTTAGCATTGCATAACTCTTTTCTCCAGCTAACCAGCATGTTTGTGTTCAGATATGTCAGAATCCATCATATTTCAAAATGGTGTCTCAAGTTTCTCCTACAGCACTTGAATGGTCCTGCAAGCATAGAAAGAGGGCTATAGCTCAGTTGTCATAATTACCGTTCTGCGATAATTTCTTTCAATGACTTCCAGCAGTGTTACTGAACCTACAAACTTATGAACTTCCTGTTGTTGTTGTTTTTTAAATTGCCCTCATTTCCTCATAGGAAAATGTTAGTCGATATTGTATTGAAGAACATTACTGGATTGGATTATCACGACGTAACACTGAAAGGCCTGGTTGGTTTTGGGAGGACCCCACAGCTCTTTCTACATCAGAAAAGGGGTAAGTTTTAATAACTTGGGGCAAGATTTTCATCAATGAGTACCTGAAGTTGGGCTATGCGGATACTTAGGCATGAGCAGGTACCAACAGTGATAAGTACCATTGAGTTAGACCCACTACTTTGCAAACCCTTCCCACAGTGTCCCCTCACTAATGACAAGGAGCCCCCAATCCAACCCAACCTTCCAACATTCCTCTTCCCAAGCAGCCATTTGGGGGGCGGAGGAGGGTGGAATATAGGCACTTCACTGAGAAGCTGTAAATCTCTCTCAGTCTCTCATTTTCCCTGGCACCTGTCAGTGGGGATCGGAGTTCTGTGGAGGATATTCCTGGTGCCTGTCAGATAAGTGCTGTGTGCTGCCATCCAAGCAACCTGAGGGTGATTCCTTGGGCCCAGTCTCTCACTGCTTTTAGGCTGTGCCTAGGAACACTGTGGAGGCTGGATCCAGTAACATAGGAATTAGTGCTCTACAGTGCCCTGTGGGTGACCCATCTAAGATTAAATCCTCAGTTTCTCTCACAACTTAAGCTGCCACTGGGGCTGCGAGCATGGTAAATTCAGGTCTATCATCGTAGGGGGTCAGTGCACAGCACTGTGTCATTTCTCCAAAGCACTGAAGAGCTTATGTGCATTTAGGGTATGCTGGAGCTGAAGGTGTAATTTGCAGCTCGGGTAGATATACCTGTGCTAGCTCTGAATGAGCTACTACAGATATACCTATATGAGCCAGTGCTGATTGAGGTAGCATGCGGGGGGGAGGAGAGGAAGGGGGGAGGGAGAGGGAAAAGCAATGTAATCATTGCTGTAAAAATGGCAGGACAGGCTTGTTACCACATATACAATCCCATGTGAAAGCCCGTCCTGCCACCTTTTAGACACTAGTTTAATCAGAGCTAGTGTAGGTTTGTCTATCTGAGCTGGAAATTACACCTCCAGCTCTAGTGTAGATGTACCTCAGAGTGACTAACAATTCTTTTGAAGATGACCCTGTCTGATAATAATTATACATGTAACACAAATGTGGTATGGTGTAATAAAACTGTGTTTTGTTTTCTAGAATCTCTGTTTACAGTGGCAAGAATCCCTGTGCATATCTGTGGGATAAATACATTTATGCGGACCAGCGCTGTGATGAGAACAATTTCTGGATCTGTGAGAAGGCACCCATCCAGCTGTGGTTCACAGACAATCAGTATAGTTTATCAGTTTATTATGGTTTATCAGTATGAAATGTTTATTTATTAGCAGTGGGAAGAAGCTCTGCGAGCTCTGTTTTGAGTTGTGAGATTTGGGGTTCTGTAAAGTTTCCAAATGAGCATTTAAATAGGCGTTTAGCATCATAATAGGCATTGTCATTTTCATTGTTTTAGGATGCCTTTACAAAAGTCATATGCAAACACTACACACATTGTTAAGGTCATATGACCCCCCAGAGAATGTACAAAATCTGTTAATCCAGCTCTGAAATGTGAAAAAATTGAAACGAAACTCTGGAGTAAAAATAAACTACTACATTTAAATATGGAAAGACCTATCTGGTTTCAACTTATCCATCCCTGGAAGCCCAGTGTATGATTGCTCCCTATTGCCCATTTCTCAGATTGGGCATCATTTGCTATGGGGAAAGGCTGACAGTTGCCTTCCACCAACCAGGGTTTGCCCAACCCCTCTGTTTGTCAGTACCTCCCGCCCGCCCCGATTTTGAACGTGCTCATTAGGAAAGCAATAATTGTCTGCTATTTGGGACAGAGAATGGTCTATCTGCTGATCCAATTTTGCTCCCTCCAGAGTTTTACTGAAATGATGCTTCTGTTCCCAGAGGTTTCTCTACTGCAGGTTTCAGTATCTCAGGTGCTGAGGCTTTAGCCACTTCCATTCAGGAGACTCTTCTGCATTCTCATTGATCTTACTTCAACAAAACATTTCCTGATCACCAGCCTAAACATTTCTCTTTCCTACAGTTTTATCACACACCAGTTACACGCTCCAGCAACCCTAACCAAATTCCTCTGCCAATCTGATGTTTTCATGCATCACATATTTCTACAGAGTGGCAATGTTTTTCACCAGTAAGTCATCACTTAGCCAATTATGCACAGGTAGCTCTTTTAATCTGTTCTTATAAGCAAGGCTGTGTTTTAGTCACAGGTATTTTTAGTAAAAGTTATGGACAGGTTATGGGCAGTAAACAAAAATCTGTGATGTCCGTGACCTCTCTGAAAAACATGGAGCCTTACGTATCAGTCAATCCCTCCAGCCCACAAACCATGTCATGGGGGAATGGGGATGTAGAAAGTGAGCTACACTCCTTTTTCAGAGTAGTTCTCTATTGTACATCTAATAATATTGTAGGACATTTTGAAGATACTCTGAATACAATGTACAGAAAACCTCTGGATTGCTTGGTAAACTGGGCACAAGATAACAATCTGTGTTTTAATACCACTACATGTAAAGTTATATGTCTAGGAATAAAAACTGTAGGCCATACTTACAGGATGGGGGACTCTGTCCTGGGAAGCAGTGACTCTTAAAAAGACTTGAGGGATGTAGTGGATAATCAGCTAATAGTCTCAAGGAGCTCAATCTATTTAGTTTAAGACACAGAAATTTAAGGGATGGCTTGATCAGTCTATAAGTGCTGACATGAGGAACAAATATTTGATAATAGACTCTTTAATCTAGCAGACATAGGTATAACAAGATCCACTGGCTGGAAGTTGAAGCTAGGTAAATTCAGATTGGAAATATAACATACTTTTTTTTATTAGTGAGGGTACTTAACCATTGTAACAACTTATTAAGTGTTGTGGTGGATTCTCCATCACTGGCACTTTTAAAATCAAGACTGGATGTTTTTCCTAAAAGAACTGCTCTGGTTCAGCTATGTCCAAGTAGTACAAATCAGGGAGCTTCTATAGCCTGTGTTATACAGGAGGTCAGACTAGACGATCACAGAGGTCCTTTCTGGCCTCAGAATACTGTAGCTTGCTTTTTAAATAATATATGGAAATATATCAGAGGGGTAGCCGAGTTCGTCTGAATCTGTAAAAGCTTATGCTCCCAATACTTCTGTTAGTCTTAAAGGTGCTACAGGACCCTCTGTTGCTTTTTATGGAAATATACCTATCTCAGAGAACTGGAAGGGACCCCAAAAGGTCATTGAGTCCAGCCCCCTGCCTTCGCTAGCAGGGCCAAGTACTGATTTTGCCTCAAATCCCTAAGTGGTCCCCTCAAGGATTAAACTCACAACCCTAGGTTTAGCAGTCTAATGCTCGAACCACTGAGCTATCCCTCCCCGATATACTGTGTAGCTTTAGCGGGACCATAACATTTATAGTTAGGCAGCAGAAGAGAATAATAATTGGATCTCTGCAATGAACTCTGCTTGGGGCTACTCCAGAAGGCCAGTCAGAAATTTCAGGTGCGGAAGAGTTTAGCTTCACACTCACATAATCCTGTTTCTGGAATGGAACGTGCACGTCCCTCTGTGTTCCAGAAACAGAATGGGCTTCCAGGCTCAATTCAAAGTGTTGCTATTGGTCTGAAAGACACACCAATTATTTCCTTGTGTTTTTTCCCAGCACTTGATTGGGACACTTGAGTTTACAATTCCCAGATGTTTATGCATGAGTCAGCTCGTAAAAGGGCAAGTTCAATGTAGGATCTTTGAGTCTGGAACTCAACTCCCCTCCCCTAATCAGACTGAGTAGCGCTCCCCCTGGGATGGTCACCTCCATCCCACTGATCCCAGCACAGGGCTCTCACTAAATGACATCATTTAGCTCTAAACACATTTTGTTTATTCATTAAAGAGATTTTAACCAAAGGCCCAAACTTTGCTTTGCCTGAACATTTAAACTAACAAAGCTGAACTTGCACAGAGGTTCACAACAAGCAGGTGAAAGGAAAATGAACAAGGCTGAATAGAAATTGAGTTAATCATTTGCAAGAATTGTCATGAATTCATTTTGCTTTTATTTAGTGAGCTCTAAATACACAGGAACTCAGGAATTGCCATAATGGATCAAACCCAAGGTCTACATAGTCTAGTATCCTGTTCCTAGCACTGGGCAGCAACAGATGCTTCAGAGAAAGGTGCAAGAAATGCAATGTAGCCAGTTGCAGGATAATCGGCCCCAATATTAGATCTCATCCTGATATCAAAGAGTTAGAGATTGGCTTAAGCCCTTAATCGTGAGGTTTAATAGTTTTCCTTTTTTTTTTTTTTTTTTTTTGGAAGCATAGGCTATTATAACTCTGACTATGCTTCTTCCAATAGATATGGGGACTACAAGAACTAGGGCAGAGATATCACACTCGTTCTGTAGCCAGGACTCACTTCCATTTTTAATTGTGGTCCACGGGGTCAGTGTATACATTTAGGACTCCAAACTACTCTCAATCCATAGTGCAGCCCCCACTGATATCCCCTGTAGAGCTGGTCAAGAATTTGGTGATGAAACACTTTTGTCAGAACATTTTGATACCAAAACTTTTCGCAGAAACTTTGGCTCTGATACATAATTTGTTTGGACGGTTTCTCAGGTCCAAGATGGAATTTCTGGTCAGAACAAGAATGGAAGGAAGTGGGACCTCGTGAATACCAAGTTTCCTACGATTTAGGGCCTAAACTGAGATATAGGGAACCCAAATTCAATTCCCAGTACTGATAGAGGGTACAAGTTACTCCAGATCTGTTTCAACAATGTTGGGACTGGAAAGGAAAATATCAATACCTGATGGAGTTATTGATGTTACAACATGGCAGAGTCTTAAAAGAGGCCCTAATTGTCTCAGGTCTTTCTCTTCTTCCATTCAAGTGGTTTCATCTTGTATAAAATTCTGAATGGAGATCTTGTGACATCCCCATTTTCGGTGATCCTATAAGGAAAACAGGCTTACAGAAATCAGGTGAGAAATGCACTTCACATGTGCAAAATCTATTTCCAATCAAAAGGTGTAACTTGTACATGTGGTCTAACCATATAAAGCTAATTTCTGTTCAATAAATACAACTTTTACAGATATTTTCTGCCTGCTGCTTGTTGCTGTGTCTGAGCTCTTCTCAGATGTTGATAGGGTCCTCCTGCCTTGGTTACTCCTTTGTGTCATTTCATTCTGAATAATAAGATTTTCCTGGGGAAACAAGTTATTTTTCCCTTCTGTTCTTAGCAGGAAACAAAACACATGTTGACATTTAATCAATAACACCATCATATTACCTTGGTACCATAGGGTTAATTCTCTTAAAGGGAGGTTTTAACAGTGACAGTAACAAATAATCTATCTCAGTTAACAAACCTGCTACTTCCATACATTCAGAGTGAGAGCTGGTGATGGGAGTGACACAAATATGTTTATATTGATTTTTATTGCTATTTACAATGCAGAAATAACACAACTCAAAGAGAGGGAGCTGTCTCATAAATGCATCAACAAAACAATGCAATTCTAATAAATTACTATTGTGAAAACTGATTGGGATGCACCGGCATGTCTGAGCATCTAATCTTCGCTGAAGAAATTTATTACCGGTGATGATGTCTCCGAAAAATTCCCAAAAATCTTTACACTCAAATCCCATAGTGAGTTTGCAGTACCAGCAGTTATAGAAAAAAACTTCATTACCACTGTAAAAGGAGCACATTTGATGATGAAATTATGGAGAGACAATAAATATGGAACTATAAATGTCCTTTCTACAAAGTGCCTGTTCAGACCAGACCAGAATGGCTCTCATTCTTTAAAGTGTAATTTACCCCAGACTTGTTCTTTGTAACATCTGTTTGAGTACAGGGGTAACTCACTAATTTCATTCTGTAGGTGAGTATCTGTCAGTGAAGCTATATTGTGATCTGCAACAGAAATTATTAACTCATGCCATGGGATTACAGTTTACACTGATAACTACAAATCTCATTCTTACTGTAGCACCTCTGTTCAGAACAGTATTGACCTCTATCTAAGGCAGGCTCCTGCATTACAAACACATTCTCCTCCCAAGATAGTAACTAGCCACATTGTTGATAGCAAAAGAGACACAAAGATGTTTCTACTGCAAGGAAAAGAGGTCAGTGCAGAAGAGGAAACTGTTTTTATTTTCTAACTATTTATAGTCTTTACTTTTCAAATTAACGTTTCCGTGACAAATGAAACAGCTCATTGAAGCTAGTTTATCAAGGATTATTTCTGTTCCCATGATGAAGAGCGTGTTATAAGGATCTAGATAACTCCATGTACAGTATCTCTTACTGTGCCTATATTTTCTATTTTATAACTTTCTCTAGATGAGATACCTCGTTTATTTAAAAAAGCTAAAAAGAACAGCTTGAGTTAGTTTGTTTCAGGAGAGATTGCAGTCAGATGCTCTCACAGGGAATGTTAACTCCCTCTTTTCCTGGAGACAGCAAAAACTGTTATGAGCTACAACCTTAATGCTACAGAGCTAAGCCAGTCTCAATTTTCAGCTCACAGGATGGGCCATGCATGGGTGGCTATTAGCAGGTGGGCACAGAAGGGGGAAGGACTTGGGGAAAAAAAGTCACCATTATTATTATTATTTGCATAGCTGTAGTATCTAGAGGTCTCAGCAGAGACTTGGGCCACATTGTGCTAGTCATTATACAGTCACTTAGACTCTGCCCCTAAAGAATTTAAAATCCTAATAGAAAAGTGTAGGAGAAATATATTGTAACGTTGGGCCAGTAAATGTTAAACGATCAGCAAGCTGGGTCACCTGTAAAGCAAGTCTTAAGAACATACGAAAAGGATATTGCACTGATAAACGGGGCCATTCCTTGTAGACAGTCATCAAAACCATGTTGAGTAGACTAGAACCTTTAACATGTTTGCCTGTACTGTTAGAGAATCAAAGAATAAGTGCTAAATGTGTCTGTTTACCTGTATCCTATTAGAAATCTAACAATGTGATCTATTTATTAGTACTATTGCTAAATCCTGTTTCTGTCCTGTAACACTTCCTTACTATCTTCTATTGACTCCTAGATCAAAAGGGGATATTATCATTTAGATGGGATTTGTGGTGTAATAATATTATTGTCCTAATCTCTCCTCAAACCTTGTAATTCCACATAGTAAACCACCTGTGAACTGTCTTGATAGTTTGAATGACTATTGCTAACTGTATTGTTTGAGAAAAGAACCATCAAATACAGATCAAAATGTCAGCTTGTTTTCATCAAAGGCCATGTGGTGGAATTAGCTGTGAGCACCCAGGTTGCTTTAACTATAAAGGAAGCCTCGGGACTGATCCTTTTCATATCAGGTCTGCTTAAGCTTTGTCAGCGAAGAACTAAGCCACAAGACTGAAGTCTCCATATTTATCCTGGATTTCCCTAGAATTCTCATGGAAGAACTTGAACAAACTCTACATCTGAACCACCTATGGAACTATAACATTTTAAATCAATTCCAGAAAGACTTTTACAAATCAGCAGCCTCACTATCTCTGCTATGAAACTGACCAAAGGACTTTACACATATCTGTATGCATATGCATATTGATCTTTTAGCCACAGCAACTCTCTTTCTTTTTCCTTTTTGTTATTAAACTTTTCGTCTTTTAGTTACTAAAGGCTTGGCATCTGAATGATTATTGGGTAATAGCTGAAATTCATATTGACTTGGAGATCAGTCTTTTGGGACTGGTGAACCTAACCTAAGGTGAATCAGGTTTCAATAACCTCTCACAGTATTAGAGTTGGCTGTCTAGATGGGAGGCATGGGCTGGAATGCTTAAAGGGGACGATATTTGGCTTCTTGGTAACCAGTGAGGCATTCCAGAAGCTGTTCTGTTACTAGCTTGGTGCATCTAATTATAGAATAAATCACCAGTCTTGGGGATTTGTCTGCCCTATTTCTCTCAGTCTGCCCTGAGTTGTCATTCTCAGCATGGCCCATTCAGGCACCCCAGTCACAAACATTTTATCACCACAGTTGTGGATCCTGTTAAGAGCTTTGATAGTTGTAAACAAGGAGGTTTTCAAGTGTAGGGGACAGAACAGAAGTTCCTGAGGAGGAAACCTGAATCCTGTTCCTGGTTTTGACACTGACTTACTATGTGACTTGGGCAAGTCACTTCAGCTCTCTCCCATCTGTAAAAGGGGACTAGGGATACCCTCCTTTCAAAAGCACTTTAAGACTCCAGATGAAAAGTGTTCACAAATGTTTAAGTCATTCCTCCTTCTAAGGAGGCATTTCATTGACCTTTCAAAACATTACATGAATTAAAAATAGAAAGAGAAGACTGGAAGGTTGCAACCTTGACAGTGTCACTTTAATTCTTGAGGCTGCAAGTTCCTTTTTAGGAGTGTAGTGCAAATTTCCTGTGTGGTTTCTGATGAAATGCTGAAATGTGAACAGTTCTTCCTTTCCCAATACTGGTCTAACAGGGCAGCCAGGGTGTCTCTGTCCTCCAGGGAGGACAAAAGATTGGATATGGAGGATGAGAAGGGATACGCCACTTTAAATTTGCAATCCCGAACTCCAGTATCTGCCCGTGGACATCCAGGCAACAACAGAGGTATCACATATTCTACAGTTTTTCTTGGACTTTGTGCCCATTACTGATTGGCTGCTTGCTCCAACCCTCTCCCAGCCCCATGCACAGAATTGCGTCAGCCTCACTCCACTTCCTCCTCTCCATGTTCTCGCCTGCTCTGTCTCCCTTATCCCCATCTCTTCTTTTGTCTTTTTATGTCGCTAATCCCCACATCCCCTCCTCCCAAAAAGAAAAATGATGGTAGCAAGAGCAAGTTTACAGTCATCACACTGATCACAACCCTACTTTTCTGTCTTGTCTATTTCGTTTGTAAGCTCTTCAAGGTAGATACTGTCTTCTATTGTGTGTTTGTACAGCACCTGATTATTTCATTGTGGCAGGGGATAATTACTGTGCACACAGTTCACAGCCCCAATCCAATTCAGGAAATGAGCAACTATTGTGTACATATATTTCTCGATAGGTCTTTATAATGTATTTTATCTGTAAAAAAATATAAGAAGTGGCTAAGAACATGTCTATTATTGAATCTGTTATTGAGGATGGTAACTTGGGGGAGGGTGTCTCTGCTTTTATATTAAACCTTATTCTGATGTTTCCCTCTGCTATGACTTGTGGGGTTCCCAGATCAATCCCTTGCAGCAAGGAGACATCCCTGATCTGGATTTGATTATTTTGATCAAATTGATTTGTTAGGGAGAGGGAAGGGATAGCTCAGTGGTTTGAGCATTGGCCTGCTAAATCCAGGGTTGTGAATTCAATCTTTGAGGGGGACCACTTAGGGATGGGGGGAATCTGTCTGGGGATTGGTCCTACTTTGAGCAGCAGGTTGAACTAGATGATCTCCTGAGGTCCCTTCCAACCCAGATATTCTATGATTGAGATTATGCAGGACATTGTGATAGAAGGAAAAACTACATAATTTAAAATTTTAATGCAGGCCTTGACAAATATATTTTCCTGGTTAAATGCAATCAGCTTCCATGAACTGAAGTTTCCATTGAAAAGGTTTCTAATCCATATGCTTGTGAACAAAATTTTCTAAATGTGATCAGAGCAGCCTTGTCATCTGCTGTAATTTTATTGTGAGTCTTGGGAGTTTTAGTGTTTTTCTTAAAGCCTCATCTCTGATCTATGCAGCTTCGGTGCAACTAGTATCAAAGATGAGATGGGCCTTAATTATAGACCCTGCTGCTTATGTGAACCCTTTACTCCAGAGGTTGGCAACCTTTCAGAAGTGGTGTGCTGAGTCTTCATTTCTTCACTCTAATTTAAGGTTTCACATGCCAGTAATACATTTTAACATTTTTAGAAGGTCTCTTTCTATAAGTCTATAATATATAACTAAACTATTGTTGTATGTAAGGAAATAAGGTTTTTTAAAATGTTTAAGTAGCTTCATTTAAAATTAAATTAAAATGCAATGCCCCATGGATTGGTGGCCAGGACCCAGGCAGCGTGTGTGCCACTGAAAATCAGCTCGTGTGTCGCCTTTGGCATGCGTGCCATACGTTGCCTACCCCTGCTTTACTCGTTCTCTTCTGAAACCCATCTGTTCATGTTGCACCATGTACTGGTGGTTGCTGCCATCATCCCGAGGGATGGGGCAGGAGATCTGTGTGCCACTATGTAACTATTCCACATTTATTAACAATATTCAACATACTGTAGCTGTTTATTTTAAAAAATTAAACAAAACCTCAAACTTTGCTTTCTGAATCTGTGAATGCTGCAGACTCTGGGAGCTATGTGTATTTCCTCCTGAGTGGGTGAATTCCCATTGGACTCATTACTCTAACATTTTTCTAAGTGCCTAAATCACTTTTGAAAATATAGGGCTATGGAAAATTTTACCTTGACACCATTTTGGGGCTCAGGAGAAGGATTTCAACCTTATAGTCTCCTTACAACCTGAAATATCCTAATAAGGGTCACTGTTCTATCAATAATGTTCCCAAATATTAGGTTTATCTACTAATATTATTCTCAGACAGTACAGAGCTGGGTTCATCATAAAAATATCTCAACACATAAAAATCTACTCTTATGAATCAGCTATTTCTGCTTCTCAAGATCTCTTCTTTCTCTTCTGTTCGCTTTATGGTTGACTCGAGAATCTCAGAATGTTCAATTGTTAAAAACATGTGTGAGTGAAGAAAAACAATATATTTTAAAAGAGCAATTAAAAAGGGGATGTCACTTCACTTATTTTCATCACTGAAACAATTATTGGATTCTCTCAGGGCTCCCTGCACCTTCCCCCGTGTGGCGTCCAGTTGCCCTGACTTTGCTGACGGTGTGCTAATTTGGATTCATTCTGGCTCATATGTCACCAACAGAATTGTCACTAGGTCGTTATACAATTACTTTCCTACCTTTCCGGAGTCTCTTTTTGTCAAAAACAACACTTTCCTGTGTCCAAAGCAGAACTTTCAAAATCATATATAGGCGCCATTACACCCTGATAAAGCAGTTCCCCGTGGCTTCCATTCATAAGGAATCTTGTTTTTCACTCTATTCCCGTTTTCTATCAGTTAATCTTGGCTTTCGTGTTCTCTGCAAGAAAATTAAAGATCCCCAAATTTACCTGGGGCATTATGAAGCATTGTGATGTTGTTACATCCAAACTTCCCAAATGACTTCCTTTCAATACGTAATGTTGTTGTCTCTTATTGTCCCTTCAGTACGTGATATAATTACATTTCATCCTTCCTGAGATGCAAGAAAATACAATGATGTTGCAGAATTTTGTGAGAATAAGAATGTCATGCAGTGGTGTCAAAAGTATCATCACTAAAGAAAATTCCACAGCCTCGCTAGGTAACCTGTTCAAGTGCTTAACTATGCTTTTAGGTGACTCCAGAGAACCCGTAAGGTTGTTGTGTAGCTCTGACCACACTGTGAAATAAAAGGGAACACTAAGAGATTTTCCAAACTCAGAACTCATAAAGCATATTCACAAAAGAGTTATATTTGCTTCCCTCTCCTGTCCCTCATCACCACAGACAGAAAATGTTACACAGGCAGAGAAGAAAGATAATAAATGGGTCACGGATCATTGAAAACTCCATAAATCGAGTCACTGAAACTCAATAGCAAGGTCCGTAAACTATGAGGACTGTCGGTCATGACTGCAGTGTATAGGTATCCACGGTGCAATCACTACCTCACTCCCATAGACTTGTCCCATCCGGTGCTGAGCTCAGCTCAAATCCTGACAGGGACAGCCTCTTCTCTGGTTGTTCCAGAGTCCTAGTGAGAATTCTGGAGAGAATAGTGTACAAGAAATTACACCCAGTTCACTCCTTCAGTTTCAGGCATGCCTTGCTGTGTGTGTATTCAAATCCTCAAGAAAGTGGGTGAAAAGTCAGCACATTTGTACAAAATGTTCCACCCAAAGCTTTTGACATCTTACATCAAGATTTCAAATAGTTTCAAGTAGTTCTTCTTATTGACACTGCAAAAATGCTTGATGCTGTTATCTGGAGGCAACCACACCATTGGCTATGAGTTGAGTAATGCAGGAAAGACAAACAAAAGCTAGAGGGGTAAAGCAGCCCTCTGTTGTAGTTCATGTACTTCCCAGATACCATCACTGCTGCTCTGCATACAGTTAATGGGACACGTTTCACAACCAAGTGTGAATGATGTCAGCGCTGAGTGTCTCTTATATTTCTCATCTTTTCTGTTGTGGTTTTCCATCTGCGGCTGAGAGTGTCTAATGAGTCCTGACCACTGAGAACAAGCAACTGAGTTTGTGTTATTTTCTAAAGTGCTGTTGGAACTTGCAGAACTAATAGCCCTGGAGGCTGATGTCCTCTGTTTTGAGAATATCTACAGCCCAGAGGGCAGTAACACAAGCTGCCTTCCCGGGCCCAACACCCATATGCACACAGTCCCATCCCCCTGCTAATGCTAACCTCATCTTTGACCCCAAGGACCTCTAAGGGAGACAGAGGCCCATGCTATGGTCTATTCCAGTTTTCATCTCTCTGCTGAGACATTGGGTGAAGCCAATTAATTCTTATCTGGTAGTGATTTTTGTGATGTAAACACCATCCTTCTCAGAGCAAGACTGGAATTCACCCACTTATTTCAGATAGGCCCCTGAGGGGCCTCCAGATGGGAGTTAACAACCTGGAGATGTAGAAGAACCAGTGACCTAGAGATGAAGGAGGGCCATATTCTCACCTGGTGTAAAGCAGCATAGCTCATTGAAATCAAAAGAGTTACACCAATTTTATCTAAGGATCTGCCCCTGAATATATGAAAACAGTCTCATGCTACTGTATAGTTGTTCCAGTTGTCTCCCAAGATGGATCAGCTTAGACAAAAACAGATTAATATTGTGGTTGGTAGTGCTGGACAGAGACAGATTAAGTTGCTGAAGGGCCCATGCAATTTCCCCACCACCACCACCAATTTTGCTTGTCTCAGTCCTGTTCTCAGTATCCCTACTAGTTTAGGCCTGCCACTCTACATAGGTTTGTTGATGTGTTTTACTCATGCCCTACAAGTGTTAGAATAGGATGAGGAAGGCTTCAATAACATGCAATAACAGTTCTGAGGAAATGTGTAAACCTTCAATCCATTTAGAGCATGCAATTAAGTCCTCACTTAATGTCATTCATTGAAGTTGTTATAAAGTCAGACTTTGCAGGGGAAGGGACTGTAGCTCCATGCATCAGAGCGTACATGGCTATAACATGACAAGGGAACATTTTGATTTTCCAGATTCACACAGGAACATCATGCCAGCATTTACTACCAGCATTCAAAAATACCAATAGAAGTTGGTGATCTGCAAGACCATCAGAACACATTTTGAGACCTTGCCATTTTTGAGATACAGTATGACAATAAAGCTTAAGAAGAATTTGCCAAATGGACAGCTAGGCCCTGGGGACCAGAACCTTACTTCACCTCACCAGCTTCTTTGTGCCTCACTGGCAGTAGAAAATGGGGGGGAGGGAGAGAAAGCTGGCTTAAACCAAAGTTGAAGCTATGCCATTCTATACCAGCTGAGGATCTAGCTCAGGGGTTGGCAACCTTTCAGAAGTGCTGTGCCGAGTCTTCATTTATTCTCTCTAATTTAAAGTTTTGCGTGCCAGTAATACATTTTAACATTTGTAGGAGGTTTCCTTTCTATAAGTCTGTAATATATAACTAAACTATTGTTGTATGTAAACTATATAAGGTTTTTAAAATGTTTAAGAAGCTTAATTTAAAATTAAATTAAAATGCAGAGCCTCCCGGATCAGTGAGTGCCACTGAAAATCAGCTTGTGTGCCATAGGTTGCCTACCCCTGCTCTACGGCATGCAGCTGGCAACAACAGAATATGGCCATGATGCTGTGAAAATCCTGTATTCACCCCTGCAGGTGAATCATGAACCTGCAGTTCTCCAGAAACAAGTTGCCTCTTTAAAAACCAACCCACAGAATTTACACAGACAGGGCTGTGTTTTCGACAGACGTTGCAAAGAGAAATAAGTGGAGGGCAGATGGGCGAGAAGGGAGGCAGAGGAAGAAAGAGAAGGGAACAATTCCTCAGTTCAAAGGGAACATTTCTCTTTTGTAACATCCTTTCAGAGGAAGTTCTGGGCCACTCTGCTTCGATATCCGGGTTGCCTTATTTGTATCTAACAATGCATTAAAAAGGAGCCCTCTCTAAAACAACAGATCTTGTTCCTCGCTCAACAGCTACAGAACCTGAAACGTGCTATAACTTTTTGACTCGGAATATAAACTTCCCTCTTCACCAGCTATGACAGAGGAAATAACATATGCGGATCTGGAATTTAATAAATCTTATGCACTGGAAAATATTCCAAAGCCTCCCACTCCTGAGGAAAAAGGTACAATCTCTATTGGGCTTTTTTCGTTATTGTGCTAAAATTAGCTGGGCTGGGAAGTGCTCTCAACCTAGGCTTAGGCAGAATGGACCAAATTCGCTTCTCTAACTCCACACTTCTCAGTAGTGTTACACCAGTGGTGAATTTGTCCTGTTTTATTGTCATTATTAATTAACAGAAGGGCAGAAGCAGGCACATTTCTGCTCAAAGCATGGGCGGGAGATGCTGTCTCTCCCCTGAAGATTTTATTATGTAGGGACCCAATCCTGCAAACACTAACTGCTGAGAGTAGTACTTACCGCCATGAATAGTCCTAGTGACTTTGATGGATTACCCAGATGAGTGAGCAGTATGCCAGGTAGTAAGTGTTTGTGTGGGATCAGGCTCTAGAGCAGAGTTGGATAGTCTAGAGAAGATACTGTGCCATCAGTTCATAATCATTTTTGCAAAATCATCCATGGCATGATGCATCCTAGATTAGGATTTTACTGTTGTCAAACTATGGTTTGTGGGGAAGTGAAGATTTTTGTTTGCATTCATGTTTGACTTGCTCCAGGTTGCTTCTTGTAATTGATAAGTGACATTAATAAGTAGAAGAGAAAACCCTCTAAGACAAACCCCAATTCATGGCCTTTCCCTGAAACAATGAATGGGAGATTATTTAAGCAAAACACTCACAAGTCAGGACATTGGTTTGCTGTGGCCCTCTGAACAATTCAACCACATAGCCCCATGCTGTCCTCTGCAGCAGCATTTCCATCCAGCAAACCTGGAGTGATTGAAATTGAAAACCACTTCCCTTTTTTGGTTAAATGTCAGAGAGCACAAAGGGTTTTGCCTTCAGGCCCCAGCTTGGGGCTGTAGCTCAGTAGTGAAGGTGGAAGGTTTTTTCATCTTTACATTCAAATAAATGTCAGATTATTTAGCAGTTTTGCCATCTCTATGAAAGTAGCAATTACCAGACGGCATCAGTGTGTTACAGGCCCTGTCTCAGGCTTTTCTGCAGTTTCATACTGGAGCTCTGAGCAGTCATACTCCTCTCTTACATACAATGCAACTCCCCCTGCTTTTCTGCCCTGCCTGTCTTTCCTGTTTATATCCATCCATGATAGTACTCCAGTCATGTGAGTTATCCCACCAACTCTCTGTTATTCCAATCACATCATAGTTCCTTGACTGTGCCAGGACTTCCAGTTCTCCCTGCTTGTTTCCCAGGCTTCTTGCATTTGTATATAGGCACTTAAGATAACTCGCTGATCATCCTGCTTTCTCAGTATGAGGCAGGAGTCCTCCCCTCTTGCTCTCTCCTACTTGTGCTTCCTCCTGGTATGCCATTTCCCCACTTACTTCAGGGCTTTGGTCTCTTTCCCCCAGTGTACCTAGTTTAAAGCCCTCCTCACTAGGTTTGCCAGCCTGCTTGCAAAGATGCTCTTCCCTCTCTTCGTTAGAGGGAGCCCGTCTCCACCTAGCAATCCTTCTTCTTGGAACATCATCCCATTGTCAAAGAATCCAAAGCCTTCTCTCCAACACCACCTGTGTAGCCATTTGTTGACTTCCACAATTCGACGGTCTCTACCTGGGCCCTTTCCTTCCACAGGGAGGGTGGATGAGAACACCACTTGCACCTCAAACTCCTTTATCCTTCTTCCCAGAGCCATGTAGTCTGCAGTGATCCACTCAAGGTCATTCTTGGCAGTATCATTGTTGCCCACATGGAGAAGCAGGAAGGGCTAGTGATCTGAGGGCTTGATGAGTCTCGGCAGTCTCTCCGTCACATCGTGAATCCTAGCTCCTGGCAAGCAGCACACTTCTCGGCTTTCCCGGTCAGGACTGCAGATAGATGACTCAGTTCCCCTTAGGAGGGAGTCCCCGACCACCACCATCCGCCTCCTTCTCTTGGGAGTGGTGGTCATGGAACCACCATCCCTAGGACAGTGCATCTCATGCCTTCCAATTAGTGGAGTCTCGTTGTGCTCCCTTCCCCCTGATGTATCATCTGGTCCACTCTCCGCATTAGTACCTGTGGAGAGAACATGAAAGTGGTTGCTCACCTGTATCTGCACTGCTGGTATATGGACGCTCCTCTTTCTTCTTCTGGAGGTCACATGCTGCCAATTTTCTTCACCGTCCCTCTGTCCCTGCTGCGCAGCCTGCTCTGATTCTTCAGAATGTTGTGCCCGTAGAAGCATATCCTGACGTCTCTCCAAGAAATCTTCATTTTCTCTTATGCAACGCAGGGTTGATACCTTCTCTTCGAATATGGAGACCCGCTTGCACTTTGTACAGACAAAGTCGCTTCTGTCCTGTGGAAGAAAGACAAACATGGCACAACCTGTGCAGGTCACAAGAGCTGATCGCTCACCTTCCATATCACCTTCCTTCTAAGAGCTTCCTCAGCTGTTGCAGTTAATACTCAGAAAAGGCTGTAAGATGAAAGCCTCAGTGGGCTCCCCCCAGGCAAACTCCCTCCGTTAGCCTCTCCGCTGTTCGTCGCTCTGCTGGCTCACAATTGGCTGCCTTTTTATAACAATCAGGCCCACTCAAGGCCCACCTGGAACAAAGCACTCCCAATTCACACTTTTCAAACAATCAAGCACACAGTCAAACTGACAAACTGTCCCCGCAACAGACACTCAGTGCTAATCCCCTCACTGGGGAGGCGTACAGAAATAGATTTTAAGAGCCCTTTAACTCAACAAAAATGGCTGTGTCATGTGGATGGGTGCAGGGTTAAATTCGACCTAAACTCCTAGTGTAGACCAGGGCTAATTCTTTGTTCTCACCATTTTATTATTTTTTTAGGAAATTCAGCTTTCATTTTCAACCCTTTTTCTCACTCTTATCATCCTCTCTGTCTAAACCTGGATTCTCAAAATATTTTCCATTAAAAAAGATTGTGAAATGTGAAAAACAAAAAACATTTAAGGGGGACTGGATGATGGCTGATGAGGGAGGGAGGATAATTTTAGAGAAAGGGGAGGTAAGCTGATGGTGGGAAAGGACCTGTCATTGCTGGAGGAGAAGGAGGTAAATGACTATTGGTTGGTGGAGATGCCAGGGCTGGAAGGGTGGACATCTCGTTTCCTCAGTATCATAGACTTTAGACTTTGAGGTCAGAAGGGACCATTATGATCATCTAGTCTGACCTCCTGCACAACACAGGCCACAGAATCTCACCCACCCACTCCTGTATCAAACCCCCACTGCTCTCCTTGGAAGTCTGTTCCAGAACTTCACGCCTCTGATGGTTAGAAACCTTCATCTAATTTCAAGTCTAAACTTCCCGATGGCCAGTTTATATCAATTTGTTCTCGTGTCCACATTGGTAGTGAGCTGAAATAATTCCTCTCCCTCCCTGGTATTTATCCCTCTGATATATTTATAGAGAGCAATCATATCTCCCCTCAGCCTTCTTTTAGTTAGGCTAAACAAGCCGAGCTTTTTGAGACTCCTTTCATAAGACAAGTTTTCCAGTCCTCGGATCCTCCTAGTAGCCCTTCTCCGTACCTGTTCCAGTTTGAATTCATACTTCTTAAACATGGGAGACCAGAACTGCACGTGGTATTCCAGATGAGGTCTCACCAGTGCCTTGTATAATGGTACTAACTGGAAATACCTCACCTGATGCATCCCAAGACCGCATTAGCTTTTTTCATGGCCATATCACATTGGCAGCTCATAGTCATCCTGTGATCAACCAATACTCCAAGGTCCTTCTCCTCCTCTGTTACTTCCAACTGATGCTTCCCCAGTTTATAAAAAAACTTCTTGTTATTAATCCCTAAATGCATGACCTTGCACTTTTCACTATTAAATTTCATCCTATTACTATTACTCCAGTTTACAAGGTCATCCAGATCTTCCTGTATGATATCCCTGTCCTTCTCTGTATTGGCAATACCTCCCAGCTTTGTGTCATCCACAGACTTTATTAGCACATTACCACTTTTTGTGCCAAGGTCAGTAATAATAAGATTGGTCCTAAAACCGATCCCTGAGGAACTCCACTAGTAACCTCCCTCCATCCTGACAGTTCACCTTTCAGTATGACCCATTGTAGTCTCCCTTTAACCAGTTCCTTATCAACCTTTCATATTGATCCCCAACTTTTCCAATTTAGCTAATAATTCCCCATGTGGAACCGTATCAAATGCCTTACTGAAATCGAGGTACATTAGATCCACTGTGTTTCCTTTGTCTAAAAGATCTGTTGCCTTCTCAAAGAAGGAGATCAGGTTGGTTTGGCATGATCTACCTTTTGTAAAACCATGTTGTATTTTGTCCCTATTACCATTGACCTCAATGTCCTTAACTACTTTCTCCTTCAAGCCATGGTGTTGCCTAATAAGGAGGAAGCAGAAAAAAGAACACAAAGTCTGAACTTTTGTGGAATAATGTGCAGTGGGTTTGATTCACCCCACATGTACAGACATAGAAACAAAGAATATCAGGGTTGGAAGGGACCTCATCTAGTCCAACCCCCTGCTCAAAGCAGGACCAATCCACAGACAGATTTTTGCCCCAAATAGCCCCCTCAAGGATTGAGCTCACAATCCTGGGTTTAGCAGGCCAATGTTCAAACCACTGAGCTATCCCTCCTCCTGGCACATTACAGCGCCCTTCATCAGCAAGGGCTGTTGCTGTGGCCTGAGAAGAATTCACCCCTGGGACGGCAGGTAATGCTTCCAGCTTTAATCTTCACTTTGGGTCCACAGGAGCTCTGCAGACAGATTGCAGTGGGGGCGACTCCAAGCTGGGGTCTGTTTTGAGCGGCTGCAACTCCCTGCATTGGAAGGGATGTTTTAGGCACCTTGGGTAGCTGCAACCCCCTCCAAGCAGAACTGCTCTCACTGAGGACCTTGTACCAAAGTCTGCACTATCAGCACATGGCTCAGTGTCCTTGTGGGTAGGGTGAGGAAAAGAAGAAAACATAATAGAAGCAAAATAAGGAATTTTCAGGATCTGCCTCTTTTAGTTACTGAATTCATTGTTGATTTCTGCCAGGGCTCCCCACTTCATCCCCATGGTGTCTGGCTGCCCTGACTTTGCTCACATTGTGTCTGGCATTAATGGTAGGACTGCTAGCCCTGGGAGTTGTGTGTAAGTAACAATACATATTTATTTGGTGAATTCAATGTTGGTGAAAGATGTCAGTTTGATATCCATCCCCTATAGGATGAAGTTCTTGATTTATCCATAGAGCTGGTACAACACAGGCAGACTGCACAGAGCAAGCTTCCCAGATGCTCTGCCTCACCCATTAATGTACATTACCTTGGCCCTGCTCCAGAGGTATCACTACTACAAGTGACAATCTTAATAGTCCATTCATGCCTGGACCTCTCCTCTTAAACTGCCAAAAAGGTACCCTTTTTTGTGTCAGCTGGCTCATTGGGAACTAGTGATCTCCACTATCTCATTTCACACTAGTCTGTTTTCAGGTGGCCATCACTTTTGGATACTAGTGACCTTCTCTGGATACAAATCCATGATGGAAAGGTGGAAGGGCCCATGTCTCATGAATAGGCCACTTCCTTTAAAAAAAAAAAAACAGAAAAATTACATTTGACCTCTGAGTTCATCACTATCTGATATTTCTGTAAAATAAGGATGAAAATAAATCAAATCAATGGAATGACCAATAATTGAAAGGAACAATTTATTCAGTTTTAAATATTAAAAAGACAATTATAAAAAGCTGTAGGCACCCTGATATTTAACGCTTGCATTTTAATAATCCCAGCAGCATTTAAAAGTAACCGTTCAGAAATGAACAAATCTCAGTATGGCTAGCAGGCGAGCCAAATAAAAAAAACAAACCTCCTTTTCACCTCAATAACATTTGAATTTGTAAAAGTTCATGCTAGAAAATGCTTCTGTGAATTTCAGTTTTCCAGGTTACCAGCATCTGCCAGGAAGAGAATGTAAAACTCAAAGAGAAGGAGAAAGCTCTGCAAACAAATTTCTCAAGCAGGCTGCAAGAAATAAGAGAGAGTTTGTGTTTCAAAGGGGAAGTGAAGAATAAAAATAATGGTAAACAATGTTGTTATACACCTGGACTAAATCTTTTGTCCCAGGATGAGTAATAACACAGGCAATGGTGATGCAATAGTCCCCTCACACAACATCTCATGCTAATCTGAGCTCAGTAAAACCATTACTGAGGGAAGGTCTTCACTACAGGGGTGGGTCGATTTAAGATACGCAAATTCAGCTATGTGAATAGCGTAGCTGTATTCGACGTATCGGAGCTGACTTACCTCGCTGTGAGGACGGCGGCAAAATTGACCTCCGTGGCTCCCCGTCGACGGTGCTTACTCTCACCTCTGCTGGTGGAGTAAGAGCATCGATTCGGGGATCGATTGTCGCATCCCGACGAGACGCGATAATTCGATCCCCGAGAGATCGATTTCTACCCGCCGATTCAGGCGGGTAGTGTAGACCTTGTCTGAGAGTAAGCAGGGATTAAGGAGAGAAATGAGGTGTAAGGGAATTCCATTTCCAGGACACTTTCTATTTTTATCCTCTCTGCTGAAATTGCTTACAACATCAATAATTAGAGCCTGTCATGATGGTGACACCAAATCACTAAGAACTGGAGTAAAAAGAACAGGAGTACTTGTGGCACCATATGCATCCGAAGAAGTGGGCTGTAGTCCACGAAAGCTTATGCTCTAATAAATTTGTTCGTCTCTAAGGTGCCACAAGTACTCCTGTTCTTTTTGTGGATACAGACTAACATGGCTGCTACTCTGAAGAACTGGAGTGAGATTAACCAATTTATTACAGAGAATATGAAACAGATGTCAGGTGGGGACAGTACCCTTACAGTGTTCAAGTGTGGTAAATCAGGATTCCACTCCCATTCAGTCTCTGGGATTGTTGGGAGGGGCACAGCAGAAAGAGGGGAGCTGTTGTGGGGTGTGGAAGGGGCACCATGCTATGTCCTTTGTGAGGTAGGAGTGCCTCATATTTCTCAGGATTGACTCCTCTGACTAATTAAGGAGCAGTACTAATGGTCTTCTAAGGCAAATTCAAGATGGCACCTTAACGGAAGGGTGGGTTAGGTGAATCAGAAACCAGGTAAATTAAACAGGAAAGATCTTAAGGTCTTTGATTGTGAAGCAGGGAATCAGCCCCAGGAAGATGGGGAAAAAGTAACTTACTTTGGAACTTCTGAAAAGAGATCTATTATCCCAATCTTACTGGTTGGAGAAAAAACTGAGCAAGGTGATTGGCAATAATGGGAAATAAACCCCATCTCACAAAACTGTTGTGCAGGGAGAAATCAGATTGAAAATGTGCTTCATATTTTTCCCACACAACTCATACAATTATAAAAATTATTGGTGAGTCTACATGTTACTGGTGGCCAATATATTGTACATTCTCTGGCTCCCAGTCCTCTGGCCAGTTCAAGATTGTTAGTACAGTGTATTCACTAATGCCAGCTAGTTCTTCAAGCAATCAGACATCTGCCATTTCTTTGGGAGACTATCCCATGGTCCAGTTAACCTCCATCCAAAGTATCAACATGGGGAAGGCAATGTCTAACAATGCCCAAATGAGTTCAGCATTGACAGGTTTTGCTCTGTTTTTACTTAGTCATATTTCTTTGACCTCAATGGAACTTTGACGCAGCGAGGACTGAGTAAAATCTGAGTAAGATCTCAGTATTTGGTGTCATGGAGAATTAGGGTCACAGACATCACAACTCTTTGATTACCTTGCCATCTCAAGCCAATGGCCGTAGCCCTCGCTTTCTCCACATCACACATAGGATTAAAAACAGAATGATGATTTTTCACTTTTCTTCAGGAATGAGTTGTACACTCTGCCCCACAAACTGGCAACAAATGGGAGGAGACACCTGTTACTACATTTCTTCAGGGAAGAAGACATGGGAGGGGAGTCGGACCTTCTGTGCCTCACAACATTCCACCCTTCTCATGATAAAAGACAAGGAGAAGCTGGTATGTTCCCCAGCCCAGCCCAGTTTCCTTTTGTATTTCTGTGTACCTTTCAGAAATCTCCACAAAACAGAAAATATGTTTTGGCTAGTGTATCTCCAGCTATTCAATATCCCCAGACTCTGTACAGTAGGCCAGATCCATGTACATTAGCATAATTAGCATAGTTCCAAAGATGTCATTGTATAACAAGGGATACTGGCATGAAGAAATTACTGCCAGTCACAGGGTATTATTCAGAAACTCTTTTTGTGAGTGTATTGAATCGCAGCATGGTTACGAGCTTTGAGTCTTCCACAAAGGCTTTTTACCCCCTCAGGTTTCAGGCAGAGGATTGACCAGTGCTCTAAGGAGAACAGTTGATCTGCTCTTCGGGCTGGTAGAGGGATGTAGGGCAGAGGTTTTCAAAGTTACAAGCCAGGTGGGCAGAGACAGTCCTACTCAGAGGCATACATTATTAACAGGCCTGGATTGAGGTTGCAGGATACTGTCATTTTTAATTCCCCCCCTCTCCCAGTAACAGTAATCTGTGCTTTTGTTGCTTGGATCTTGGTTTTACTTATTTGATCTGCCCAAACAAGAAATGCCCATCTCACATTTATTACATGTGTCACAGTTTAGGTCAACTGCACCTGCATTTCCACACCATGGACCAGCAAGGGCACCAGCTCTGTTGGGTGGAGACCTGCATCTCTCACCTTCTATCTGAGGTATTTTCAGGGTGCATAGTTCCCTGCCTACACTTTGATATCCCCCAGCAAGGTAGATGACCGAAACAGCCAGCATCTGCACTTTGCTTTTTTTCCAGAGGCTATAAACAGCATAAGTGCCCATAGTTATAAATTACCATGCAACCCTTTCTAAGCAAGCACATTTATTCTTAAGGTGAAAGCATTGCAGAGAACACACATTAAAACAATAAATGAACCTACATGCATGCTAATGAGCTTACCAGAGATCACCCCCAACTCCAACAAGGACTCAGTTAGGTGAGCTGTTCTTCAGACCATACCGGGGGTGGGGGGGTTCTGTTTGTAACAGCTTTAACCTGGATCAAGTGTACTCATGAAAATGTTCATCTTTCCTTTATCCCTGTAGGGCCTTGATCTTCAGATTTCTGGGAGCAGGTAATCAGTAGACAATGGTTCTCTCCTCAGGGCATAACTTCAAAAGGCTGAGTTTTTGCATAAATAGAGGAGGGTAACTTTGCATCCACCTCCACCTCAAGGTTTCCACTTAATTATTTTTGTCCCAGAAATTCATTCTTGTCTATAACACTGTTTAATATAGTTATTTGAAACTCATAACACTTCACAAGCTTTACATTGGCTACATGTCCCTTCCAGAGAAATTACATACACTTCCACAATAATACGTTGGGTTTTTATACAAAGGACTCCAAATACACCTAAACTTTATTCAACAAGGTTTTTCAAGAGTATTGCAGGAAATTGCCTTATCTGTCACAACAGGCACATAAATAAATCAAGTAAATTTCATTTTATCAAATATATCAAATAGCTTCCAATACCTTTGCTGAGGAAAAAGCAAATCTATTTTAGGTGGGAGATCTCAGCAATTTCATTTTGTTGTTAAATTCTGAGTCTGCCTTTTTTTTTAGCAGTAGACATGACAGATGTACACAGAGGGGGAAAGAGACAGGAACAGCAGAGGAGAGGAAATCAGGGCTTCTGTCTTTGGGTTGAGGTTCAAGTATTGGAAGATCACAATCACAGCCTGTGTGTCACATGACCTTAGTACGCACTGCTGGGGCTGGTTCCTCTGAAAAAAACATCAAGAGGGGTTGCTCAGATTTCCCTCTCACCAGACTGTAGGAGGCAAAATTTCCCCCAGGTTGCTTCAACATCATTTTTAGCTTTCCAAACTGGTCATAGCAAAGACTGTAAAATTAGATTTATCCAGGATAGCTAAGTTAGACAATTAGGAGGCAGTAGGAAAAAAGGAGAGTGGAAATATGTAGGAGGAATAAAGTGGGGATGGGAATGTGAACTGAGGAATTGAAATAGCAGGAACCTTGAGCTCACATCTCAGGAGTTGCCATGGAGCAACCAAGGAAATGGATGGTGATGTCATCTGATTACATCTCCTTGTAACGGGGCTCACGTTGCGCCCCTAGGTATTGGGCCCCTGGGCTTCTCTCTTCAATGAGTCAGGGACACTTCAGTCTGTTGCAACACCCATGTCCTTTATTTGTGATTTTTTTAAAATTCTTGTCTAAAAGTCACATCTTATGTAAATATTAGATAAGACTCCAAAAACTTTGTGTTAATTAATTTTATAAATTCACAATGAAATCAGTCTTTCTGTCACTGGCCAGCCTAGAGAGGTAGTTGGATAAGGTGGAATCTCAGACTGGGCTTTTCCAGCTCTAATATCTGTGAGGTTACAAAACTACAAAAAGTTACTATATATATTTATGTCACTTAGCATTGCATAACTCTTTTCTCCAGCTAACCAGCATGTTTGTGTTCAGATATGTCAGAATCCATCATATTTCAAAATGGTGTCTCAAGTTTCTCCTACAGCACTTGAATGGTCCTGCAAGCATAGAAAGAGGGCTATAGCTCAGGTGTCATAATGAGGAACAACATCCCATTCTGTGATACTTACCTTCTTTCAATGACTTCCAGCAGTGTTACTGAGCCTACAAATTTATGAACTTTTTCTAAAAAATTGTCCTCATTTCCTCATAGGAAAATGTCAGTAGATATTTGATTAAAGAAAATTACTGGATTGGATTATCACGACGTAACACTGAAAGGCCTGACTGGTTTTGGGAGGACACCACAGCTCTTTCTACATCCGAAAAGGGGTAAGATTTAGTAACTTGGGGAAAGATTTTCATCAATGAGTATGTGAAGTTGGTCTATGTCCATACTTAGGCATGGGCAGGTACCATCAGTGGTAAGTACCATCCAGTTAGACCCACTACTTTGCAAACCTTCCCACAGTGTCCCCCCACCAATGACAAGGAGCCCCCAATCCAATCCAACCTTCCTCCTAGCTGCCAAACCCTCCTACATTCCTCTTCCCAAGCAGCCATTCGGGGGGAGAGTGGGGTATAGGCACTTCACTGAGAAGCTGTAAATCTCTCTCAGGGCAGGTCTTCACTACAGGGGGGAGGTCGATTTAAGATACGCAAATTCAACATCCATGGCTCCCCATCGACGACGCTTACTCCCACCTCTGCTGGTGGAGTAAGAGCATCAATTTGGGGATCGATTGTCGCGTCCCGACGAGATGCGATAATTCGATCCCCAAGAGATCGATTTCTACCCGCCGATTGAGGCGGGTAGTGTAGACCTAGCCTCAGTCTCTCATTTTCCCTGGCACCTGTGAGTGGGGAGGGGAGTGCTGTGGAGGATATTCCTGGTGCCTGTCAGATAAGTGCTGTGTGCTGCCTCCAAGCAACCTGAGGGTGATTCCTTGGGCCCAGTCTCTCACTGCTTTTAGGAACACTGTGGAGGCTGGATCCAGTAACATAGGAATTAGTGCTCTACAGTGCCCTGTGGGTGACCCATCTAAGATTAAATCCTCAGTTTCTCTCACCACTTTAGCTGCCACTGGGGCTGCAAGCATGGTAAATTCAGGTCTATCATCATAGGGGGTCAGTGCACAGCACTGTGTCAAGCTCTTCAGTGCTTTGGAGAAATATGTGTATTGAGGGTATGCTGGAGCTGAAGCTGTAATTTGCAGCTCGGATAGATAGACCTGTGCTAGCTCTGAATGAGCTATTACAGATATACCTATATGAGCCAGTGCTGATTCAGCTAGCATGCGGGGGTGGGAGGGAGGAGGAGCGGAAGCGGGAGGGAGAGGGAGAAGTAATGTAATCGTTGCTGTAAAAATGGCAGGACAGGCTTGTTACCGCATATACAATCCCATGTGAAAGCCTGTCCTGCCACCTTTTAGACACTAGTTTAATCAGAGCTAGTGTAGGTTTGTCTATCTGAGCTGGAAATTACACCTCCAGCTCTAGTGTAGCTGTACCTCAGAGTGACTAACAATTCTTTTGAAGATGACCCTGTCTGATAATAATTATACATGTAACACAAATGTGGTATGGTGTAATAAAACTGTGTTTTGTTTTCTAGAATCTCTGTTTACAGTGTCAAGAATCCCTGTGCATATCTGTGGGATAAATACATTTATGCGGATCGGCGCTGTGATGAGAACAATTTCTGGATCTGTGAGAAGGCACCCTTCCAGCTGAGGCTCACAGACAATCAGTAGCAGTTTATCAGTTTATTATGGTTTATCAGTATAAAATATTTATTTATTAGCAGTGGGAAGAAGCTCTGTGGGCTCTGTTTTGAGTTGTGAGATTTTGGGTTCTGCAAAGTGTCCAAATGAGCATTTAAATAGTTGTTTAGAGTCATAATCAGCATTGTCATTTTCATTGTTTTAGGATGCCTTTACAAAAGTCTTAATCTTTTCTTATAAATAAGGCTGTATTTTAGTCACAGGTATTTTTAGTAAAAGTTATGGACAGGTTACGGGCAGTAAACAAAAATCTGTGACGGCCGTGACCTCTCTAAAAACACGGAGCCTTACGTATCAGTCAATCCCTCCAGCCCACGAACCATGTCATGGGGGAATGGGGATGTAGAAAGTGAGCTACACTCCTTTTTCAGAGTAGTTCTCTATTGTACATTTAATAATATATTGAAGATACTCTTAATACAATGTACAGAAAACCTCTGGATTGCTTGGTAAACTGGGCACAAGATAACAATCTGTGTTTTAACACCACTACATGTAAAGTTATATGTCTAGGAATAAAAACTGTAGGCCATACTTACAGAATGGGGGACTCTGTCCTGGGAAGTAGTGACTCTTAAAAAGACTTGAGGGATGTAGTGGATAATCAGCTAATAGTCTCAAGGAGCTCAATCTATTTAGTTTAAGACACAGAAATTTAAGGGATGGCTTGATCAGTCAATAAGTGCTGACATGAGGAACAAATGTTTGATAATAGACTCTTTAATCTAGCAGACATAGGTATAACAAGATCCACTGGCTGGAAGTTGAAGCTAGGTAAATTCAGATTGGAAATATAACATTTTTTTTTATTAGTGAGGGTACTTAACCATTGTAACAACTTATCAAGTGTTGTGGTGGATTCTCCATCACTGGCACTTTTAAAATCAAGACTGGATGTTTTTCCTAAAAGATCTGCTTTAGTTCAACTATGTCCAAGTACTACAAATCAGTTGTGGAATTACTTCAGGGAGCTTCTATAGCCTGTGTTATACAGGAGGTCAGACTAGACGATCACAGAGGTCCTTTCTGGCCTCAGAATACTGTAGCTTGCTTTTTAAATGTATTGTGTAGCTTTAGGGGAATCATAACATTTACAGTTATGCAGCAGAAGAGAATAATAATTGGATTTCTGCAATGAACTCTGCTTGGGACTACTCCAAAAGGCCACTCAGAAATTTCAGGTGCGGAAGAGTTTAGTTTCACACTCACATAATACTCTTTCTGGAATGGAACATGCACGTCCTTCTTTGTTCCAGAAACAGAATGGGCTTCCAGGCTCAATTCAAAGTGTTGCTATTAGTCTGAAAGACACACCAATTATTTCCTTGTGTTTTTTACTAGCACTTGATTGGGACACTTGAGTTTACAGTTCCCAGATGTTTATGCATGAGTCAGCTGGTAAAAGGGTAACTTCAGTGTAGGATTTCTGAGTCTGGAACTCAACTCCCCTCCCTTAATCAGACTGAGTAGCGCTCCCGCTGGGATGGTCACCTCCATCCCACTAATCCCAGCACAGGGCTCTCACTAAATGACATCATATAGCTCTAAACACATTTTGTTTATTCATTAAAGAGATTTTAACCAAGGGCCCAAACTTTGCTTTGCCTGAACATTTACACAAATAAAGTTGTACTTGCACAGAGGTTCACAACAAGCAGGTGAAAGGAAAATGAACAAGGCTGAATAGAAATTGAGTTAATCATTTGCAAGAATGATGAAGGGCGTGTTATAAGGATCTAGATAACTCCATGTATAACAGGGGTCGGCAACCTTTCAGAAGTGGTGTGCTGAGTCTTAATTTATTCACTCTAATTTAAGGTTTCACGTGCCAGTAATACATTTTAACATTTTTAGAAGGTCTCTTTCTATAAGTCTATAATATATAACTAAACTATTTTTGTATGTAAGGAAATAAGGTTTTAAAAATGTTTAAGAAACTTCACTTAAAATTAAATTAAAATGCAGAGCCCCCTGGACTGGTGGCCAGGACCCAGGCAGCGTGTGTGCCACTGAAAATCAGCTCGCGTGTCGCCTTTGGCATGCGTGCCATACGTTGCCTACCCCTGCTTTACTCGTTCTCTTCTGAAACCCATCTGTTCATGTTGCACCATATACTGGTGGTTGCTGCCATCATCCCAAGGGATGGGGCAGGAGATCTGTGTACAGGTATGTAACTGTTCAACATTTATTAACAATATTCAACATACTGTAGCTGTTTATTTTAAAAAAATAAACAAAACCTCAAACTTTGCTTTCTGAATCTGTGAATGCTGCAGACTCTGGGAGCTATGTGTATCTCCTGCTGAGAGGGTGAATTCCCTTTGGACTCATTACTCTAACATTTTTCTAAGTGCGTAAATCACTTTTGAAAATATAGGGCTATGGAAAATTTTACCTTGACACCATTTTGGGGCTCAGGAGAAGGATTTCAACCTCACCCCAAGTTTATAGTCTCCTTACAACCTGAAATATCCTAATAAGGGTCACTGTTCTATCAATAATATTCCCAAATATTAGGTTTATCTACTACTATTATTCTCAGACAGTACAGAGCTGGTTTCATCATAAAAGTATCTCAACACATAAAAATCCACTCTTATGAATCAGCTATTTCTGCTTCTCAAGATCTCTTCTTTCTCCTCTGTTCACTTTATGCTTAACCCGAGAATCTCAGAATATTCAGTTGTTAAAAACGTGTGAGTGAAGAAAAACAATATATTTTAAAAGAGCAATTAAAAAGGAGATGTCACTTCACTTATTTTCATAACTGAAACAATTATTGGATTCTCTCAGGGCTCCCTGCACCTTCCCCCGTGTGGCGTCCAGTTGCCCTGACTTTTCTGACGGTGTGCTTGGTGCTCTTCATAGGGCTAATAGCCCTGCTGGTTATGTGTAAGTATTGAGACTTACAATTTTGCAGAATTCCACCTCCAGTGAATGGTGCTAATTTGGATTCATTCTGGCTCATATGTCACCAACAGAATTGTCACTAGGTCATTATACTATTACATTCCTACCTTTCCAGAGTCTCTTTTTGTCAAAAACAACACTTTCCTGTGGCCAAAGCAGATCTTTCAAAATCATATATAGGCATCATTACACCCTGATAAAGCAGTTCCCTGTGGCTTCCATTCATAAGGAATCTCTTTTTTCACTCTATTCCCGTTTTCTATCAGTTAATCCTGTCTTTCGTGTTCTCTGCAAGAAAATTAAAGAGCCCCAAATTTACCTGTGGCATTTGAAGCATTGTGATGTTGTTGCATCCAAACTTCCCAAATGACTTCCTTTCAATAGGCAATGTTGTTGTCTCTTATTGTCCCTTCAGTACGTGATATAATTACATTTCATCCTTCCTGAGATGCAAAAAATACAATGATGTTGCAGAATTTTGTGAGAATAAGAATGTAATGCAGTGGTGTCAAAAGTATCATCACTAAAGAAAATTCCACAGCCTCCCTAGGTAACCTGTTCAAGTGCTTAACTATGCTTTTAGGTGACTCCAGAGAATCCGTAAGCTTGTTGTGTAGCTCTGACCACACTGTGAAATAAAAGGGAACATTAAGAGATTTTCCAAGCTCAGAACTCATAAAGCATATTCACAAAAGAGTTATATTTCCTTCCCCCTCCTGTCCCTCATCACCACAGACAGAAAATGTTACACAGGCAGTGAAGAAAGATAATAAATGGGTCACAGATCATTGAAAGCTCCATAAATCGAAGCACTGAAGCTCAATAGCAAGGTCCGTAAACTGTGAGCTCTGTCGGTCATGACTGCAGTGTATAGGTATCCACGGTGCAATCACTACCTCACTCCCAGAGACCTGCCCCAGCCTGCGCTGAGCTCAGTTCAAATCCTGAGCAGGACAGCCTCTTCTCTGGTTGTTCCTGAGTCCTAGTGAGGATTCTGGAGAGAATAGTATACAAGAAATTACACCCAGTTCCCTCCTTATGTTTCAGGCATGTCTTGCTGTGTGTGTATTCAAATCCTCAAGAGAGTGGATGAAAAGTCAGCACATTTGTACAGAATGTTCCACACAATGCTTTTGACATCTTGCATCAAGATTTCAAACAGTTTCAAGTAGTTCTCCTTATTGATACTGCAAAAGTGCTTGATGCTGTTATCTGGAGGCAACCACACCATTGGCTATGGGTTGAGTAATACAGGAAAGACCCACAAAAGCTAGAGAGGTACAGTAGCCCTGTTTTTGTAGTTCATGTACTTCCCAGATACCATCGCTGCTGCTTTGCATACAGTTAATGGGACACGTTTCACAACCAAGTCTGAATGATGTCAGCCCTGAATGTCTCTTATATTTCTCATATTTTCTGTTGTGGTTTTCCATCTGCGGCTGAGAGTGTCTAATGAGTCCTGACCACTGAGAACAAGCAACTGAGTTTGTGTTATTTTCTAAAGTGCTGTTGGAACTTGCAGAACTAATAGCCCTGGAGGCTGATGTCCTCTGTTTTGAGAATATCTACAACCCAGAGGGCAGTAATAGAAGCTGCCTTCCCGGGCCCAACACCCATATGCACACAGTCCCATCCCCCTGCTAATGCTAACCTCATCCTTGACCCCAAGGACCTCTAAGGGAGACAGAGGCCCATGCTGTGGTCTATTCCAGTTTTCATCCCTCTGCTGAGACATTGAGTGAAGCCAATTAATTCTTATCTGGTAGTGATTTTTGTGATGTAAACACCATCCTTCTCAGAGCAAGACTGGAATTCACCCACTTATTTCAGATAAGCCCCTGAGGGGCCTCCAGATGGGAGTTAACAACCTGGAGATGTAGAAGAACCAGTGACCTAGAGATGAAGGAGGCCCATATTCTCACCTGGTGTAAAACAGCATAGCTCATTGAAATCAAAAGAGTTACACCAATTTTATCTAAGGATCTGGCCCTGAATATATGAAAACAGTCTCCTGATACTGTATAGTTGTTCCAGTTGTCTCCCAAGATGGATCATCTTAGACAAAAACAGATTAATATTGTGGTTGGTAGTGCTGGATAGAGACAGATTAAGTTGCTGAAGGGCCCATGCAATTTCCCCCCCACCACCACCAATTTTGCTTGTCTCAGTCCTGTTCTCAGTATCCCTACTAGTTTAGGCCTGCCACTCTACATAGGTTTGTTGATGTGTTTTACTCATGCCCTACAAGTGTTAGAATAGGATGAGGAAGGCTTCAATAACATGAAATAACAGTTAGGAGGAAATGTGTAAACCTTCAATCCATTTAGAGCATGCAATTAAGTCCTCACCGTCACAACCACCAAATTAACTTCCCAGTTATATTTTAAAATGCCCTAAATGTCATTCATTGAAGTTGTTATAAAGTCAGACTTTGCAGGGGAAGGGACTGTAGCTCCATGCATCAGAGCGTACATGGCTATAACATGACAAGGGAACATTTTGATTTTCCAGATTCACACAGGAACATCATGCCAGCATTTACTACCAGCATTCAAAAATACCAATAGAAGTTGGTGATCCGCAAGACCATCAGAACACATTTTGAGACCTTGCCATTTTTGAGATACAGTATGACAATAAAGCTTAAGAAGAATTTGCCAAATGGACAGCTAGGCCCTGAGGACCAGAACCTTACTTCACCTCACCAGCTTCTTTGTGCCTCACTGGCAGTAGAAAATGGGGGGGAGGGAGAGAAAGCTGGCTTAAACCGAAGTTGAAGCTATGCCATTCTATACCAGCTGAGGATCTAGCTCAGGGGTTGGCAACCTTTCAGAAGTGGTGTGCTGAGTCTTCATTTATTCACTCTAATTTAAAGTTTTGCGTGCCAGTAATACATTTTAACATTTGTAGGAGGTTTCCTTTCTATAAGTCTGTAATATATAACGAAACTATTGTTGTATGTAAAGTAAATAAGGTTTTTAAAATGTTTAAGAAGCTTAATTTAAAATTAAATTAAAATGCAGAGCCCCCCGGACTAGTGGCCAGGACCCGGGACGTGTGAGTGCCACTGAAAATCAGCTTGTGTGCCATAGGTTGCCTAATCCTGCTCTACGGCATGCAGCTGGTAACAACAGAATATGCCCATGATGCTGTGAAAATCATATATTCACCCCTGCATGTGAATCCTGAACCTGCAGTTCTCCATAAACAAGTTGCCTCTTTAAAAACCAACCCAAAGAATTTACCCAGACAGGGCTGTGTTTTCGACAGATGTTGCAAAGAGAAATAAGTGGAGGGCAGATGGGCGAGAAGGGAGGCAGAGGAAGAAAGAGAAGGGAACAATTCCTCACTTCAAAGGGAACATTTCTCTTTTGTAACATCCTTTCAGAGGAAGTTCTGGGCCACTCTGCTCCGATAACCAGGTTGCCTTATTTGTATCTAACAATGCATTAAAAAGGAGCCCTCTCTAAAACAACAGATCTTGTTCCTCGCTCAACAGCTGCAGAACCTGAAACGTGCTACAACTTTTTGACTCGGAATATAAGCTTCCCTCTTCACCAGCTATGACAGAGGAAATTACATATGGGGATCTGGAATTTAATAAATCTTATGCACTGGAAAATATTCCAAAGCCTCCCACTCCTGAGGAAAAAGGTACAATCTTTATTGGGCTTTTTTCGTTATTGTGCTAAAATTAGCTGGGCTGGGAAGTGCTCTCAACCTAGGCTTAGGCAGAATGGACCAAATTTGCTTCTCTAACTCCACACTCCTCAGTAGAGTTACACCAGTGGTGAATTTGTCCTGTTTTATTGTCATTATTAATTAACAGAAGGGCAGAAGCAGGCACATTTCTGCTCAAAGCATGGGAGGGAGATGCTGTCTCTCCCCTGAAGATTTTATTATGTAGGGACCCAATCTTGCAAACACTAACTGCTGAGAGCAGTACTTACTGCCATGAATAGTCCTAGTGACTTTGATGGATTACCGAGATGAGTGAGCAGTATGCCAGGTAGTAAGTGTTTGTGTGGGATCAGGCTCTAGAGCAGAGTTGGACAGTCTAGAGAAGATACTGTGCCATCAGTTCATAATCATTTTTGCAAAATAATCCATGGCATGATGCATCCTAGATTAGGATTTTACTGTTGTCAAACTCTGGTCTGTGGGGAAGTGAAGATTTTTGTTTGCATTCATGTTTGACCTGATCCAGGTTGCTTCTTGTAATTGTAACATTTGGTGACAAATTATAACCCACTTTTCTGGAGCAGAGTGTTTGTGCTGGCTCCATGTGAGGGAGTGAACACAGCCAGAGAGGAGGGAAACACTTTAAAGAGTCAAAGATGCATTTTTTTAAAAAAGTCCAAGGCGACATTAGTAAGTCGAAGAAAAAAACCCAATTCATGGAGCCTTTTCCTGAAACAATGAATAGGAGATTATTTAAGCAAAACACTCACAAGTCAGGACATTGGTTTGCTGTGGCCCCCTGAACAATTTGAGCACAGAGCACCTGCAGCAGCATTTGCATTCAGCAATCCTGGAATGATTGAAACCAAAACCCACTTCCTTTTTTTGCCTTCAGGCTCCAGCTTGGGGCCGTAGCTTGGTAGGGAAGGTGGAAGGTTTTTTCATCTTTACATTCAAATAAATGTCAGATTATTTAGCAGTTTTGCCATCTCTATGAAAGTAGCGATCACCAGATGACATCAGTGTGTTACAGGCCCTGATTCCTGGCTGAGGCAAAGGAGCACACAGCATGATTCTGGAGGGGAATGCGCTGAGTAGCTTTAAGCCACCTTTGTGTTCTTCCTGATCCTGAGCCAGTTGTTCTTCAGTCCAGTCCTCTGGTATCAATTAGAGCAGTCAGAAGGCTGCTCCAACTTGTTCCAGTTGCTAGTGACCATTAATGGCCATTGGAGCAGTTGGGGATCACCAGAGCTCAGGGAAGCTGATGATTATTTATGCCTTGTTATGCCTTGAAGCATGAGGATCAATAGCCCTGGTAATTTTACCCTCGCTACTGTCACAGCAGACGATATTCCTTCTCCTATACATGTCTAATTCTTTGTTCTCACCATTTTATTATTTTTTAGGAAATTCAGCTTTCATTTTCAACCCCTTTGCTCACTCTTTTCATCCTTTCTGTCTAAACCTGGATCCCTAAAAATATTTTCCATTAAAAAGATTGTGAAACAATAAAAAACAAAAAAAACATTTAAGGGGGACTGGATGATGGTTGACGAGGGATGGAGGATAATTTTAGAGAAAAGGGAGGTAAGCTGATGGTGGGAAAGGACCTGTCATTGCTGGAAGAGAAGGCAGTAAATGGCTATTGGTTGGAGGAGATACCAGTGCTGGAATGGTGGACATCTCGTTTCCTCAGTATTATAGACTTTAGACTTTAAGGTCAGAAGGGGCCATTATGATCGTCTAGTCTGGCCTCCTGCACAACGCAGGCCACAGAAACTCACCCACCCACTCCTGTATCAAACCCCCACTGCTCCCCTTGGAAGACTGTTCCAGAACTTCACTCTTCTGATGGTTAGAAACCTTCATCTAATTTCAAGTCTAAACTTCCTGATGGCCAGTTTATATCAATTTCTTCTTGTGTCCACATTGGTGCTGAGCTTAAATAATTCCTCTCCCTCCCTGGTATTTATCCCTTTGATATATTTATAGAGAGCAATCATATCTCCCCTCAGCCTTCTTTTAGTTAGGCTAAACAAGCCAAGCTCTTTGAGTCTCCTTTCATAAGAAAGGTTTTCCATTCCTCGGATCATCCTAGTAGCCCTTCTCTGTACCTGTTCCAGTTTGAATTCATCCTTCTTAAACATGGGAGACCAGAACTGCACACAGTATTCCAGATGAGGTCTCACCAGTGCCTTATATAATGGTACTAACACTTCCTTATCTCTACTGGAAATACCTCACCTGATGCATCCCAAGACCGCATTAGCTTTTTTCACGGACATACCACATTGGTGACTCATAGTCATCCTGTGATCAACCAATACTCCGAGGTCCTTCTCTTCATCTGTTACTTCCAACTGATGTGCCCCCAGTTTATAACAAAACTTCTTGTTATTAATCCCTAAATGCATGACCTTGCACTTTTCACTATTAAATTTCATCCTATTACTATTACTCCAGTTTACAAGGTCATCCAGATCTTCCTGTATGATATACCAGTCCTCTCTATTTGCAATACTTCCCAGCTTTGTGTCATCCACAAACTTTATTATCACATTCCCACTTTTTGTGCCAAGGTCAGTAATAAAAAGATTAAATAAGATTGGTCCCAAAACCGATCCCTGAGGAACTCCGCTAGTAACCTCCCTCCAGCCTGACAGTTCACCTTTCAGTATGACCTGTTGTAGTCTCCCCTTTAACCAGTTCCTTATCCATCTTTCATATTGATCCCCAACTTTTCCAATTTAGCTAATAATTCCCCATGTGGAACCATATCAAATGCCTTACTGAAATCGAGGTAAATTAGATCTACTGCGATTCCTTTGTCTAAAAGATCTGTTACCTTCTCAAAGCAGGAGATCAGGTTGGTTTGGCACGATCTATTTTCTGTAAAACCATGTTGTATTTTGTCCCTATTACCATTGACCTCAATGTCCTTAACTACTTTCTCCTTCAAGCCATGGTGTTGCCTAATAAGGAGAAAATAGAAAAAACAACACCAAGTCTGAACTGTTGTGGAATAATGTGCAGTGGGTTTGATTCACCCCACATGTACAGACATGGCACATTACAAGTCCCTTCATCAGCAAAGGCTGTTGCTGTGGCCTGAGAAGAATTCACCCCTGTGAGGGCAGGTAATGCTTCCAGGTTTAATCTCTACTTTGGGCTCCATGGGAGCTCTGCAGACAGATTGCAGTGGGGGTGACCCCAGTCTGGTGTCTGTTTTGAGCAGTTGCAACTCCCTGCAGTGGAAGGGATGTTTTAGGCACCTTGTGTAGCTGCAGTCCCCTCCACACAGACTTCTTATCGTCCTGTACCAGAGTCTGCACTATCAGCACATGACTCCGTGTCCTTGTGAGTGGGTGAGGAAAAGAAGAAAAACAATAGAAGCAAAATATGGAATTTTCAGAATCTGCCTCTTTTAGTTACTGAGTTCATTTCTGGTTTCTCTCAGGTCTCCTTACTTCATTCCCATGGCGTCTGGCTGCCCTGACTTTGCTCACATTGTGTCTGGCATTAATGGTAGGACTGCTAGCCCTGGGGGGTTTGTGTAAGTAACAATACATATTTATTTGGTGAATTTAATGATGGTGAAAGATGCCAGTTTGATATCCATCCCTATAGGTTGAAGTTCTTGATTTAGCCATAGAGCTGGTACAACACAGACAGGCTCCGCCTCACTCATTACTATACATTACCTTGGCCCTGCTCCAGTGGTATCACTACTACAAGTGACAATCTCAATAGCTCATTCATGCCTGGACCTCTCTTATTAAACTGCCAAAAGGGAGGCCTGTTTGTGTCATCTGCAGTAATCTGTCCCAGTGGGAATAGGACTGACTTCCAGTATCTCATTTCTCGCTAATCTGCATCACTTTTGGATACTAGTGACCTGCTCTGGATACAAATTCAAGATGGAAAGGTGGAAGGGTCCATGTCCCATGAACAGGCCACCTCATTTAAAAAAAAAAAAAAACAGAAAAATTACATTTGACCCCTGAGTTCATCATTATCTGATATTTCTGTAAAATAAGGATGAAAAGAAATCAAGTCAATGGAATGACCAATAATTGAAAGCAACAATTATATTTTATTATTTATTCAGATTTAAATAATAAAAGGACAATTATAGAAAAGCTGTAGTCACCCTGATAATTAACACTTGTATTTAATAATCCGAGCAGCATTTAAAAGTAACTGTTCAGAAAAGAACAAAATGGAGCATGGACAGCCAGTGAGCCTAATGCAAAAAAAAAAGCTCCTTTCCATCCCAAAATCATGCTAGAAAATGTTTGTGTGAATTTCAGTTTTCCAGGTTACCAACATCTGCCAGGAAGAAAATGTAAAACTCAAAGAGAAGGAGAAAGCTCTGCAAACAAATTTCTCAAGCAGGCTGCAAGAAATAACAGAGAGTTTGTGTCTGGAAGGGGAAGTGAAGAATAAAAATAATGGTAAACAAAGTTGTAATACACCCAGACATAATCCTTTGTCCCAGGATGAGTAATAACACAGGGCAATGCAATGCAATAGTCCCCTCACACACAGCATCTCACGCTGATCCTGAGCTCAGTAAAACCATTGCTGAGTAAACAGGGATTAAGGAGAGAAATGAGGTGTAAGGGAATTCTGTTTCCAGGACACTTTAGATTTTTATTCTCTCTGATGAAATTGCTTACAAGATAGATAATTAGAGCCTCTCATGATGGTGATAACAAACCACCAAGAACTAGAGTGAGATTAACCCATTTATTACACAGAATATGGAATAGATGTCAGGTGGGGATAGTACCCTTATAGTATTCAATGTGGTAAATCAGGATTCCACTCCCATTCAGTCTCTGGGATCAGGGGTAAGGGCACAGCAGAAAGAAGTGAAGTGTGTTGGAGTGTGGAAGGGGCACCATGCTCAGTCCTTTGGGAGGTAGGAGTGCCTCATATTTCTCAGAATAGACTCCTCTGACTAATTAAGGGGCAATACTAATGGTCTTCTAAGGCAAATTCAACATGGAACCTTAACGAAGGGTGAGTTAGGTGAATCAGAAAATGGGTAGAATAAACAGGAAAGATCTTAGGGTCTTTGATTGTGAAGCAGGGCATCAGCCCCAGGGAGATGGGAAAAAAGTAACTTACTTTGGAACTTTTGAAAAGGGATCTATTATCCAAATCTTACTGGTTGGAGAAAATCTGAGCAGGGTGATTGGCAATAATGGGAAATAACCCCCATCTCACAAAACTGTTGTGCAGGGAGAAATCAGATTGAAAAAGTGTCTGATTTTTTTCCACACGACTCATAAAACCATAAAAATTATTGGTGGGCACCACATGTTGCCGGTGGCCAATATTTTGTACATTCTCTGGATCCCTGTCCTCTGGCCAATTCAAGATTGTTAGTACAGTATATTTACCAATGCCAGACAGTTCTTCAAGCAATCAGACTTCTGCCATTTCCTTGGGAGACTATTCCATGGTCCAGTTAACCTCCATCCAAAGTATCAACATGGGGAAGGCAATGTCTGACAATGTCCAAATGAGTTCAGCGTTGACACTTTTTGCTTTGTTTTTACTTAGTCAAATTTCTTTTGAACTCAATGGAACTTTGACTCACTGAAGACTGAGTAAAATCTCAGTATTTGGAGTCATGGAGAATTAGGCATCACAACTCTTCGATTACCTTGCCATTCCAAGACAATGCCTGTAGCCCTCATTTTCTCCACATCACAGCGTGGGATTAAAAACAAAATGATGATTTTTCTCTTTTCTTCAGAAATGAGTTGTACACTCTGCCCCACAAACTGGCAACGAATGGGAGGAGACACCTGTTACTATATTTCTTCAGGGAAGAAGACATGGGAGGGGAGTCGGACCTTCTGTGCCTCACAAAATTCCACCCTTCTCATGATAAAAGACAAGGAGAAGCTGGTATGTTCCCCAGCCCAGCCTAGTTTCCTTTTATATTTCTGTGTAACTTTCAGAAGTCTCCACAAAACAGAAAATATGTTTTGGCTAGTGTATCTCCAGCTATTCAATACCCGCAGACTCTGTACAGTAGGCCAGATCCATGTAAATTAGCATAATTCCAAAGACATCATTGTATAACAAGGGTTACTGATATTAAAATTTTATTGCCAGTCACAGCACATTAAAAATAAACACAGTTTATGTGACTCTCTTGAATCACAGCATAGTTATGAGCATTGAGTCTTCCACAAAGGATTTTTACCCCCCTTGGGGATAATTTAAGGCAGAGGATTGACCAGTGCTCTAAGGAAAACAGTTGTCCTGCTCCCTGGCTGGTAGAGGGATGTAGAGGAGAGGTTTTAAAGTTGCAAGCCAGGTGTGCAGAGCCAGTCCCATTAAGAGTCTTACAATGTTAAGAGGCTTGGTTTGTGGTTGCTGGATAATGTCATTTTAAAGTATTTCCCCCCCTTTCCCGATAACAGCAATATGTGCTTTTGTTGCTTGGAGCTTGGCTTTACTTATTTGATCTGCCCAAACAAGAAATGCCCATCTCACATTCATTACATGTGAGACAGTTGAGGGCAATTGCACCAACATTTCCACAGCATGGAGCAGCAAGGGTGGAGACTTGCCTCTCTCTCCATTTTATCTGGGGTATTTTCAGGCTGCACAGTTCCCTACATACACTGTGATATCCCCCAGCAATGTAGATGTCCTAAATGGCCAGGATCTGCACTTTCCTTTTTCTCCAGAGGCTATAAACAGCATAACTGCCCATAGTTGTAAGTTACCATACACTCCAAGGAAGCAAATTTTTTCTTAAGGTGAAAGCATTACAGAGAGTACATATTAAAAGAACCTACATGCATGCTAATAAGTTTACCAGCGATCACTCTCAACTCCAACAAGGGTTCAATTAGGTGAGCTGTTCTTCAGACCACACCAAGGCGGTTTTCTGTTTGTAACAGCTTTCACTCAGAACAAGTGCACTCGAGAAAATGTTCGTCTTTCCTTTATCACTGTAGGGCCTTCATCTTCAGATTTCTGGGAGCAGGTAATCAGTAGACAATGGTTCTCTCCTCAGGGTGTAGCTTCAAAAGGCTGGGCTTTTGCACAATCAGAGGGGAGTAAATTTGCATTCACCTCCACCTAGAGATTCCCACCTAACTCTGTTTGTCCCAAAAGTTCATTCTTGTCTGGCACATTGTTGAAAATAGTCCTTTGAAGCTCAACACTTTCCAAGACATTAGCTATGTCTGTTCCCTAGAGACATTATGTACAATCCCACATTTATAAATGAATTTTGAATTTTCAGTACAATGTACTCCATCTACACTTAAACTTCATTCAATAATTTTTTTCAAGGTCATTGCAGGGAATTGCCATATCTGCCATGTATCCGTCCTAAAGAACTGGGTGTAACAAGGGTGCTAGTAGAACCCATGGACGTATTTCCCAGAGCAGGTTAATTCCTCCTATGGTTTCTTCATTATGATCTTTCATAATTTCCCATTTCAACTCTTCAGATAATAAACATTGTGCTATCAAGCCACCATACATCCTTTAAAATTCCATACAGCGTCATTTCTCCCTTCCTCCCTTTATTATCATACAGAGTAATTTGACAAATAACCTGTATAATTTTTCTCCCCTTCTTTCCCTTCTTACATCAAAAGCTTTAGGTGTAAACTTGAGACCTGGTCTGTCCACTCCCACCTGCAACCTAGTTTCTAGGAAGGGTGTGGGTTTCCTTTATCCACCAAGGGGTTGGCTGTCCCAATGATGGGTTGAAATTCCACATCCCCCTTGGAAATTTTGCAAGCAGCAATTTTTTGGACCAAAGGGAGAAATAAGGAAGGGATGCCTCCCTATGAAGTGGTTCTCAATCATGTTCTGCATTTACCAGCAAAGGGGTCAGGCAACGGAGATTCTTCAAACCTCCACCATAGCCAAATTCCTTTCTCTGCTCCACCTCCCCAGTGGGTCAAAACCCAGGGACTCTGTTGGCCTAACCTCAGCTTCTCTAGAGAGAGAAGGAGGAATCTTGATCCCATACCCCACTGAGGGCGGGGGTTTTGTTTCCCAGAACCTGAGTCAAGGAGAGCAGAATTCCTTCTCTCATAAGGTCCTTTACATTTTCACAGGTCATCAGACAGTCACAGACTGTGGGAAGAAATTCCCCTTCCTTCCCAGCTAGAATTACCTCTCTCATTTCCCTGGAGTATAAAGCTCTGCCAGTCCCAAGGACCAGTTATTTACCCCACGTGCACGGCACTTTATATCTTACAACAAAGATGATAATTGTAGTCAATCCTATGATAAATGAACTAAAGATTGATTGGCTAAGAAATACAAGAGTTATTCACAAAGTTAAAGCAGATATACACAAATGAGTTACAGTCTATGATTTGCAAAAGCTGGCAGAGTTGTAGTAATGTCAGCTCTGTCTTCTAGGGCATCCTCAGGTTGACCCTGGGGATCTCTGCCTCTGTTTCATAGCTCCAGCCCTGTAAGAGTCCAAACAGCAAAGACTTTAAAAAATTTCTTGCCAGCTCTCATTATTTTCTTCTCCAGAATGCAAGCTGATGGGACAGGCCCTTTTACAAGTAGCCTCTTCATGAGTGTGAAGGGGCAATTAACCAGGTCGTTTATTATGATGTCCCCCAATGGCCCATTTAGTTTTCATGGACTTCTTGATGAGCATGAGACAAATCCTGCTGCTGGGTCACACTTTCAGAGGAAACATTTGTTACAGGTATAAAGCAAAACTTAAATATTACCTTATAGCATGTGATAAAGATATTACAAGTGAGATTAATGCCTGCAGCAATGTACAAGCATTTCATAAAATCTAAACACTAAAAGCATTGATATAAATCCCATATGCATATTAACCATACTAACACACAGGTGAAACAGACTGGTTTCCAGCAATGACTTAGTCAGTACACTGGCTGAGGCCTAAAGCCTTGGCAAGATCTGGCTCCTGGTTTGCCAGTGCCCCTGCCCCATTTCAAAAACAATTAGAGACACAGCCATGTCATCCCCTCCATAAAGAGAGGAAGTAGTTTGGAATCTCTGACTGCCCTGGGACAGGTATCTGAGGTCTAGCTTCACTTAGATTACTACAGTTCTGATGGTGCAGTTTCTCCATCTCGCGCTGAGATTGACACTCCTTCCCCTTCTCTTCTCTCTCATGTTAGTGCTGTTACTCCTAGTCTGCTATCTCTTGCTCCTGATCTTTAAGCTATTGGATCTTCAGATGCAGTCAGTCCCTCTCCAACTGTATCCTGCCCTGATCCACCTGTGGACCTGTCCTCAATCCCAGATGCAGTGATATAAGAACATAAGAACGGCCATACCGGGTCAGACCAAAGGTCCATCTAGCCCAGTATCCTGTCTACCGACAGTGGCCAATGCCAGGTGCCCCAGAGGAGTGGACCTAACAGGCAATGATCAAGTGATCTCTCTCCTGCCATCCATCTCCATCCTCTGACAAACAGAGGCTAGGGACACCATTCCTTATCCATCCTGGCTAATAGCCATTAATGGACTTAACCACCATGAATTTATCCAGTTCTCTTTTAAACGCTGTTATAGTCCTAGCCCTCACAACCTCCTCAGGTAAGGAGTTCCACAAGTTGACTGTGCGCTGCGTGAAGAAGAACTTCCTTGTATTTGTTTTAAACCTGCTGCCTATTAATTTCATTTGGTGACTCCTAGTTCTTGTATTATGGGAATAAGTAAATAACTTTTCCTTATCCACTTTCTCCACATCACTCATGATTTTATATACCTCTATCATATCCCCCCTTAGTTTCCTCTTTTCCAAGCTGAAGAGTCCTAACCTCTTTAATCTCTCCTCATATGGGACCCTCTCCAAACCCCTAATCATTTTAGTTGCCCTTTTCTGACCCTTTTCTAGTGCCCGTATAACTTTTTTGAAATGAGGAGACCACATCTGTACGCAACATTCAAGATGTGGGCATACCATCAATTTATATAAGGGCAATAATATATTCTCAGTCTTATTCTCTATCCCCTTTTTAATGATTCCTAACATCCTGTTTGCTTTTTTGACCGCCTCTGTACACTGCGTGGACATCTTCAGAGAACTATCCACAATGACTCCAAGATCTTTTTCCTGACTTGTTGTAGCTAAATTAACCCCCATCATATTGTATAGTTGGGGTTATTTTTTCCAATGTGCATTACTTTACATTTCTCCACATTAAATTTCATTTGCCATTTTGTTGCCCAATCAGTTAGTTTTGTGAGATCTTTTTGAAGTTCGTCACAGTCTGCTTTGGTTTTAACTATTTTGAGCAGTTTAGTATCATCTGCAAACTTTGCCACCTCACTGTTTACCCCTTTCTCCAGATCATTTATGAATAAGTTGAATAGGATTGGTCCGAGGACTGACCCTTGGGGAACACCACTAGTTACCCCTCTCCATTCTGAGAATTTACCATTTATTCCTACCCTTTGTTCCCTGTCTTTTAACCAGTTCTCAATCCATGAAAGGACCTTCCCTTTTATCCCATGGCAACTTAATTTACATAAGAGCCTTTGGTGAGGGACCTTGTCAAAGGCTTTCTGGAAATCTAAGTACACTATGTCCACTGGATCCCCTTGTCCACATGTTTGTTGACCCCTTCAAAGAACTCTAATAGATTAGTAAGACACGATTTCCCTTTACAGAAACCATGTTGACTATTGCTCAACAGTTTATGTTTTTCTATGTGTCTGACAATTTTATTCTTAACTATTGTTTCGACCAATGTGCCCGGTACCGACGTTAGACTTACCGGTCTGTAATTGCTGGGATCACCTCTAGAGCCCTTTTAAAATATTGGTGTTACATTAGCTAACTTCCAGTCATTGGGTACAGGAGCCAATTTAAGGGACAGGTTACAAACCTTAGTTAATAGTTCCGCAACTTCACATTTGAATTCTTTCAGAACTCTTGGGTAAATGCCATCTGGTCCCGGTGACTTGTTAAGTTTATCAATTAATTCCAAAACCTCCTCTAGTGACACTTCAATCTGTGACAGTTCCTCAGTTTTGTCACCTACAAAAGCTGTCTCAGGTTTGGGAATCTCCCTAACATCCTCAGCCGTGAAGACTGAAGCAAAGAATCCATTTAGTTACTCCGCAATGACTTTATCGTCTTTACGTGCTCCTTTTGTATCTCGATCATCAAGGGGCCCCACTGGTTGTTTAGCAGGCTTCCTGCTTCTGATGTACTTAAAAAACATTTTGTTATTACCTTTGGAGTTTTTGGCTAGCCGTTCTTCAAACTCCTCTTTGGCTTTTCTTATTACATTCTTGGACTTAATTTGGCAGTGTTTATGCTCCTTTCTATTTGCCTCACTAGGATTTGACTTCCACTTTTTAAAGGAAGTCTTTTTATCTCTCACTGCTTCTTTTACATGGTTGTTAAGCCGGTGGCTCTTTTTTAGTTCTTTTACTGTATTTCTTAATTTGGGGTTTACATTGAAGTTGGGCCTCTATTATGGTGTCTTTAAAAAGCGCCCATGCAGCTTGCAGGGATTTCACTTTAGTCACTGTACTTTTTAACTTCTGTTTAACTAACCCCTTCATTTTTGCATAATTTCCCCTTTTGAAATTAAATGCCACAGTGTTGGGCTGTTGAGATGTTCTTCCCACCACAGGGATGTTGAATGCTATTGTATTATGGTCACTATTTCCAAGCGGTCCTGTTATAGTTACCTCTTGGACCAGCTCCTGCACTCCACTAAGGACTAAATAGAGAGTTGCCTCTCCCATTGTGGGTTCCCGTACCAGTTGTTCCATGAAGCAGTTATTTAAAGTATCGAGAAATTTTGTCTCTGCATTTCATCCTGAAGTGAAATGTTCCCAGTCAATATGGGGATAATTGAAATCCCCCACTATTATTGAGTTCTTAATTTTGATAGCCTCTCTAATTTCCCTTAGCATTTCATCATCACTATCACTGTCCTGATCAGGTGGTCTATAATAGATCCCTAATGTTATATTCTTATTAGAGCATGAAATTTCTATCCATAGAGATTCTATGGAACATGTGGTTTCACTTAAGATTTTTACTTCATTTGATTCTACATTTTCTTTCACATATAGTGCCACTGCTGCCCTCCCCTTCCCCCCGCACGACCTGTTCTGTCCTTCCGATACATTTTGTATCCCAGAATGATTGTGTCCCATTGATTGCTCTCAGTCCACCAGGTTTCTGTGGTGCCTATTATATCAATATCCTCCTTTATCACAAGGCACTCTAGTTCACCCATCTTATTATTTAGACTTCTAGCATTTGTGTACAAACACTTAAAAACTTGTCACTGTTTATTTGTCTGCCCTTTTCTGATGTGTCAGATTCTTTTTTATGTGAACGTTTATCATCTGAGCTGGCCCTTACATTATCCTCTTCCATCCTCTGCTCCTGACTATAACCTGGAGATTCTCTATCATTAGACTCTCCCCTAAGAGAAGTCTCTGTCCAATCCACATGCTCCTCTGCAGCAGTCGGCTTTCCCCCATCTCCTAGTTTAAAAACTGCTCTACAACTATTTAAATGTTAAGTGCCAGCAGTCTGGTTCCACTTTGGTTTAGGTGGAGCCCATCTCTCCTGTATAGGCTCCCCCCATCCCAAAAGTTTCCCCAGTGCCTAATGAATGTAAACCCCTCCTCTCTACACCATCGTCTCATCCACACATTGAGACTCTGAAGCTCTGCCTGCCTACCTGGCCCTGCACGTGGAACTGGGAGCATTTCTGAGAATGCCACCATAGAGGTCCTGGATTTCGGTCTCTTTCCTAGCAGCCTAAATTTGGCCTCCAGGACATCTCTCCTACCCTTCCCTATGTCATTGGTACCTACATGTACCACGACCACCGGCTCCTCCCCAGCACTACACATAAGTCTGTCTAGATGCCTCGAGAGATCCGCAACCTTCGCACCAGGCAGGCAAGTCACCATACAGTTCTCCCGGTCATCACAAACCAGCTATCTATGTTTCTAATGATTGAATCTCCCATTACTAACACCTGCCTTTTCCTAGCAACTGGACTTCCCTCCCCTGGAGAGGTAACCTCAGTGTGAGAGGCAACCCCAGCACCATCTGGAAGAAGGGTCCCAACTATGGGAAGGTTTCCCTCTGCTCCCGTTGACTGCTCTGCTTCCCTGGGCCTTTCATCCTCCTCAACAGCGCAGGGGCTGTCTGACCGGAGGTGGAACAATTCTACAGTGTCCCAGAAAGCCTCATCAACATACCTCTCTGCCTCTCTTAGCTCCTCCAGTTCTGCTACCCTGGCCTCCAAAGTCTGTACGTGGTCTCTGAGGGCCAAGAGCTCCTTGCACCAAATGCACACATATGCCACCCGCCCACAGGGCAGGTAATCATACATGCTGCACTCAGTGCAATAAACTGGATAGCCCCCACTCTGCAGCTGGGCTTCTGCCTGCATTGTCTCCTAATTAATGAAAGGGTTATTTAAGCAAGAAGTTTTGAATGTAGTTTGGTTTATAGGTTTTAAGGGGAATAAAGGGACCCCCATTCCCCTTGCGAAACTCCCTGTTGGCAGCCCCTGTTCGCAAAAGCTCCCTGGTCGCTTGTGTGCTGCTTTATAAAGCCCTGGCCTGTGTGAATGCCCCACCCACTGATTAAGGCCCAGCCAATTACCAGAGGCTTCTAGCTTTCAGACCTTCCTTTGAAGCTCACAGCTTCCAACTGCCAGCCACAGCACACGGTCCTTTAACCAACCAACCAACCAAACAGACTGACAAACACAAGCTCAGCACACAGCAAGTAACCCCCAAACACACACTACAGACAGTCACTTACCCCAAGGGTGCTGTATTTGCTTCTCCTTCACCTGGAGAACTCCCTTGTGAAACTCCCTGTTAGCAGCCCTGTTCGCAAAAAAAGATGCTAACTGTATGGAACATGGCTCCTGCTTTTGTCAACTTCTTTCTGGCCTCCCTCCATGGAGTCAGCTCCAAGATTTTCCCCACCTGCCGAACCCTCTACCAGTGGTCTTTATGTTCTCTTCAGATGAGGAACACCCTTCCTCTTTTAGTTATTAGAGTACAGCATGTCAACTAGCTGTGTGTTTCCCTGGTCCTCTGTGTTCACATGCCTTTCTTTATACAGATCAATCAGTTGATTTTTCTTCAGCTGTTCATAACTCATTTCCCCCTGTCTCTTTTTTCACTATTCCTTTCCTAAAAAGATTATGAGATTTTGCTCTATGCTTTTTCTTCTAGGGTAATTGCTTTCACTGCTGTTGGAACTTATGCATTATATATGCTACTTTTTCCACAATATATGTCACAGTTCAAGGTAATGCACCTATATTCCCCCACTGTAGTAAGTGAGGGCATCCACTCCAGGCTGCTGGTTTCTCAGACATCACCTCTCTTGGATGGAGACAAACGTCTCTCTCCCTGCTGACTCAGGAATTTCCAGGTGGCATAGTCCCCCGCCTACATTATGATAGCCCCAGCAAGCCAGATGGCCAAAATAGCCAGCTTCTGTACCTAGCTTTCTCTCTAGAGGATATGAACAGCATAATTGCCCACAGTTTACCACACAGACCTTTCTAAGCAAGCACATTTATTCTGAAGGCGAAAGCATTGCAGAGAAAACATTACAACCAAAAAAAGCTAATAAGCTTACAGAGATCACCTTCCAACTTCAAGGGCTCTGGTAGATGATCAGTCCCTCAGACCCTACGAAGGTGGTTTTCTGTTCACAACTGCTTCAACTCAGAATAAGCATACTCATGACAAATTTAGTATTTCCTTTATACAAAGTTAGAGCTTTGATTGTGAGATTTCTGGGAACAGGTGATCAGCAGATAATGAGTCTCTCCACAGTGCATAGCTTCAAAAGGCTTTGTTTTATCATAAATAGAGGAGGATAACTTTGCATTCACCTCCAGCTTGAGAGTCCCATTTAACTATGTTTTTCCCAAAAGTTCATTCTTGTCTGCCCCACTGTTCAGTATAGTTCTTTGAAACTCATAACACTTCACAAGCTTTACATTGGCTACATCTGTCTCCTAGAGAAATTACATACTATTTCACAATAATACTTGGGTTTTAAATACAAAGGATTCCAAATACACTTAAACGTTATTCAACAAGGATTTTCAAGGGTATTGCAGGAAATTGACACATCTGTCATGATATGCACATAAAAACATCAAATAAGTTTCATTTTAACAAACACTGTTACTCCTCCTTCCCTAGTGAGTATTTTATAAATGGGAAATATATTAAGTAGCTTTCAATATCCTTTTTTGGGGGGACGGACGGACGAAGGAAATTGATTTTAGATGTGAGATCTCAGCAATCTCATTTTGTTGTTAAATTCTGATTCTGTCTTTTCTTAAAAGACATGACAGACATACCCCAAAAGGGAAGAGACATGAACAGCGGAAGAGAGAAAATAATGGCTTCTGGTTTTGGGTTGAGGTTCAAGTATTGAAGATCACAATCACAACATGTGTGTCGCATGACCCTAGTCAGCACTGCTTGGTCTGGTTCCTCTGAAAATGCACCAGGAGGGGTTGCTCTGATTTCCCTCTCACCAGACTGTAGGAGGCAAAAATTCCCCTGGAAGCAGGTTGCTTCAATATCATTTTCAACTTTTCAAACTGGTCATAGCAAAGACTAAGGGCTTGTCTACACTGGCACTTTACAGCGCTGCAACGTTCTTGCTCAGGGGTGTGAAAAAAATGGCGCTGGGAGCCATTCCCCCTCGGGGAGGTGTGGTTTTATAGCTGGGAGAGAGCACTGGTGGTCCGACTACACAGCCACATGAAAGCTCTGCCACAACCAGCGCTTTAACATTGCTAGTGAAGATGTGCCCTAAGATTAGAGTTCTTTAGGCTGGCTAAGCAAGACACTTGAGGCAGTAGGCAAAAGAGAATGAAAAGATGTAGGAGGAATAAGGTGTGAATGGAAATATCAACTGAGGAAGTAAAATAGTAAGCACCTTAAATTCACATCTCTGCAATTGCCATGGAAATGGATGATTGTGTCATCTGATTACAACTCCTCAACTAGTCAAGTTAGAAGATCTTTTAGGAACAAGAAGATACACATTGGGGTGATGGCAAATACCCAAGTCTGGAGAAACCTGGCTTTCATCTTTCACCTATTTTGAACAATTGGATAGTGTTCAACACAGCACATACAACAGCTCTCTAAGTGCTTGTCTACACTTACATTTTATAGCGCTCTAATTTGCTGGCTCAGGGGGGTGAAAAAATCACCCCCCAGAGTGCATCAAGTCTGAGGTGGATTACCAGGAGTGCTGGGAGCACTCGTGCTTCAAAGCATTCCATTGGCAGTGCTTTAAAGTTTCCAGTGTAGACATACCCTAAGAAATGCACTGGCTTCCTATTCATCTTCCACTGGTTTTTAGGGTATGGTACAAAGCCTGTTTTCTTTCTCAGGGAATTGGTTCAATGAGTGAAGGGCCTGATCCAAAGTCTCAGAAGGGTTTTGGATCAAACTCATAGTATGTGAGTTACTCTTGGGTGGGATAGTGATTTTTTTCCCAACTTTTGTCCAAAAGTCACATCTTATGTAAATATTAAACAAAAGTCCAAAAACTTTGTATGAAATAATTTTATAAATTCATAACTAAAATCAATCTTTCCTACACTGGCCAGGTTAAGGAGGCAGGTGGATGAGGGGGAATCTAATTTCTGTTTTATGAAAATACAAAAAGTCACTATGTATAGTTATATTACCTAGCATTGCCTGTCCCTTTCCCCAGCTAATCAGAGTTTTTCTGTTCAGACAAGTCAGAATCCATCATATTTCAAAACGGTGTCTCAAGTTTTTCCTACAGCACTTGAATGGTCCTGCAAGCACAGAAAACAGGGCTCGCTCCCAGGTCTCATGATGAGGAAAACACCCCATTCTGTGGCACTTACATTCTTTCAATGACTTCCACCTGTGTTATTGAACCTACAAACTTATGAACTGGGGTTTTGTCTTTTATTAAAAGTTGTCCTCATTTCCTCATAGGATTACATAGGTCAATATTTTATTAAAGAAATGTACTGGATTGGATTATCACGTAAAACTGAAAGAGATGGCTGGTTTTGGGAGGACACCACAGCTCTTTCTACATCAGAAAAGTGGTAAGTTTTAATAAATTGGGTCAAGATTTTCATCAATGAGTATCTGAAGTTGGACTATGTCCATATTTAGGCATGGGAAGGTACCACCAGTTAGACCCACTAATTAACTAAACTATCCCACAATGTCCCCTCACCAATGACAAGAAACTTGCAATCCTGTCCAGCCTTGCTCCCCGCTGCCAAACCCTCCCACATTCCTCTTCACAAGCTGCCACTGGGAGAAAAAAATATAGGCACTTTTCTGAGCAGCTGCAAAATCTCTCCCAGTCTGTCACTTTCCCTGGCACCAGTCAGTAGGCAGGGCCGGCTCTAGGCACCAGCGCAGCAAGCATGTGCCTGTGGCAGCAAGCCATGGGGGGCGGCCTGCCGGTGGCTGTGAGGGTGGCAGGCAGGCGGCTTTCGGCAGTGCGCCTGCGGGAGGTCCGCCGGTCCTGCGGCTTCAGTGGCAATTTGGCAGCAGGGATGCCAATGGCGCAGCACCGGTGGACCTCCCGCAGGCATGCCGCTGAATCTGCGTGAACAGTGGACCGCTGGCAGGTGCGCCGCCAAAAGCCGCCTGCCTGCCATGCTTGGGGCGGCAAAAAACATAGAGCCACCCCTGTCAGTAAAGAGGGGAGTGCTGTGGAGGATGCTCTTGGTGCCTGTCGGATGAGTGCTGTGTGCTGCTATCCAGGCAACCTGAGGTGGATTCCTTGGGCCCAGTCTCGCACTGCTTTTAGGCTGTGCCTAGGAACACTGTGGAGGTTTGGATCCAATGTCATAGGAATTAGTGCTCTCCAGTGCCCTGTGGATGACCCATCTGAGATCCCATCCTAGGGTTCTCTCGCCACTTAGGGAACCAGTGGGGATATGAGCATGGCAAAGTCAGGTCTATCATCATAGGGGATCAGCACTGGGTAAAGCTTTTCAGTGGTTTGAAGAAATGTGTGTTCAAGAGGGTATGTCTACACTTGAGCTGGAGGTATAATTTTCAACTGGGGTAGACATACCTGTGCTAACTCTGACTGAGCTTGCACAGTTCTGTCTATATAAGCTAGCACTGATTCAGCTAGCATGATTGATACAGAACAGGCTTGTTACCCCAAGTCCAATCCTACCTGAAACCTAGGTATGTACTCAGGAATCTAGCCCTTCCTGCCACCTGTGCTGCTGCTCCCACATTGCGATTTTTAGGCACTAGTTAGATCAGAGCTAGTGCACGTTTGTCTGCTCATAGTTGGAAATTACATCTCCCAGCTCTCGTGAAGATATCCCTGTCTGATAATAGCTATATATGTAACAAAAATATGGCATAATATAACAACTGTTTCTTTTCTAGGATCTTTGTTTACAATGAGGCTAAGACCTGTGCATTTCTGTGGAAGAAGTATATTTATGCCTCGAAAGGCTGTAATGAGAACAGTCTCTGGATCTGTGAGAAGGCACCCATCCAGCTGAGGCTAACAGACAATCAGTAGTAGTTTATCAGATTATCATGGTTGATCAGTATGAAATGTTTATTTATTAGCAGTGGGAAGAAGCTCTGTATTGTGTTGTGAGATTTTTGGTTCTGCAAAGTTTCCAAATGGGGATTTAAATAGGGGTTTAGTGAGATAATCAGCATCTTCATTTTCACTGTTTTAAGATGCTTTTACAAAAGTCATATGCCTAAATCTACACACATAGTGGAGGCCATATGACCCCCTAGAGAATGCATAAAGTCTGCCAATCCAGTTCTGAAATGTACAAAAATGTGCTAGATTGAAATAGGCAACTCCAGAGAAAAAATAAAGCTACTGAATTTAGATATTGCAAAGACTTATAGGGATTCAGCTTGTCCATCTCCTGGAAGCCCAGTGTATGATAGCTCACTATTGCCCATTTCTCAGATTGGGCATCATTTGTTATGGGGAAAAGGCTTTCAGTTGTCTTCCCCCAACCTGGGGTTGCTTGCCCCCTTGTCTTTCAGTTGCGCCAACCCCAAGATTTTCGATGTAATAATTAGGAAAGCAAAAATTGTCTGTTTTTTTTTTCCTAATTCATAGTGCTATTTGAGACAGACTGCTCTATATGCCGATACAAGTTTTGCTCCCTCCAGAGTTTTCCTGAAATGATGCCTCTGTTCTCAGAGCTTTGGCTACTACAGGTTTCAACCACTTCCATTAAGAATAATCTTCTGCATTCTCATTGATCTTACTTCTACAAAACATTGCTGGATCGCCAGCCTAAACATTTATTTTTTCTACAGTTTTATCACACACTAGTTACATTCACCAGTAACCCTAACCAAATCCCTCTGCCTCTCTGATGTTTTCATGTATCACATACTTATATAAGGTGGCTGTAATGGGGGGAGACTCACCACCAAGAGCTGAGGGGAATTAGCTCTTTCACAGCCTTGGAGTGCCCTCTTCAGGCCCCTGTCTCACCTTGCCAGACCCCCATGTCCCTCCCAGACCCTAGCGCCCCTTTCCCCTGGGGTTCTGCCCCTTGCAGTACCCCCCACAGTCTCAGTAGGTCTCCCCTCCCCAGAAAACCCCCATCCCCACCTTGCCTCAGTCTTGACTACTGCCAGTCTCCATCTAGCCCCCATTCACTCTGGCAGATTGCAGTATGATTGCCACTCATCACTGGCAAGGAGGGTTGGACCTGCTATCTCTACCTACCCTTGGGCTGCCCCTTTGCAACTCCAGTAATTATTTGGCCTTCCCCTGGGCCTGCAGCCTGGGGGGTTTCCAGGCTGGTGCTCCCCAGCCCTGCTCCAACTCAGGTACTTAGCTCAGCTTCCCCAGCAGCCAGGCCCATCTTCCTCCACAGCTAGATGAGACTCTGTCTGAGTGCCTGGCTCACAGCCTCTTTTATAAGGGACAGCTGTGGTCTGTTTGGGGCGTGGATCCAGCTGTGCCTGCTTCTCCAATCACCCTAGCTCCTTTTCTTTCCAGCCACAGCCCTCTCCCAGGGCTGTTTTAAGCTCCTCCAGGCAGGAGCAGGGTGACCACCCTGCTACAGTGGCAGTATCACTAAAAAGTTATTACTTAGCCAGTTATGCATAGGTAGCTCTTTTAATCTTTCCTCATAAGTGAATCATTCCATCCCATTAACCATTTCATGGGGGAATGGGGATGCAGAAATTGTTCTACTTTACTTTTTCAGAGTTGTTCTCTATTGTATACCTAATAATATTGTAGGACATATTGAAATCACTCTTAATACCATGTACAAAAAACCTCCAGAACTCACTGTCATAGGTCATGAAAACTGGATTGCTTGGTAAACAGGGCACAAGATAACAATATGTTTTAATACTGCTAACTGTAAAGTTATCTGTCTAGAAACAAAGACTGTAGGTCAGGGGTCAGCAACCTTTTAGAAGTGGGGTGCCGAGTCTTCATTTATTCACTGTAATTTAAGGTTTCGTGTGCCAGTAATACATTTTAATGTTTTTAGAAGGTCTCTTTCTATAAGTCTATAATATATAACTAAACTATTGTTGTATGTAAAGTAAATAAGGTCTTTAAAATGTTTAAGAGCCTTCATTTAAAATTAAATTAAAATGCAGAGCCCCCCGGACCAGTGGCCAGTGCGAGTGCCACTGAAAATCAGCTCGCGTGCCACCTTCGGCACGCGTGTCATAGGTTGCCTACCCCTGCTGTAGGCCATACTTACAGGATGGAGGACTTTGTCCTCAGAAGCAGTGACTCTGAAAAAGACTTGGGGGACATAGTGGATAATCAGCTGAACATGAGCTCTCAGTGTGATGCTGTGGCCAGAAGGACTAACTCAATCCTTGGGTGTATAAACAGGGAATCTTGAGTAGGAATCGAAATTTTTTCTTCTGTATTTGGCACTGATATGACCTGGCTAGTGTGTCCAGTTCAGATGTTCACAATTCACAGAGGATGTTGATAAATTGGAGAGGGTTTAAAGGAGAACCACAAGAATGATTAAATAATTGGAAAACCTGCCTTATAGGGATAGTCTCATGGAGCTCAATCTATTTAGCTTAATACACAGAAGGTTAAGGGGTGACTTGATCAGTCTGTAAGTGCCTACATGGGGAACAAATGTTCGATAATGGGCTCTGTAATCTAGAAGACATAGACATAACAAGATCCACTGGCTGGAAGTTGAAGCTAGGTAATTTCAGATTGGAAATACAGCATAATTTTTTAACAGTGAGAGTACTTAACCACTGGAACAATTTAGCAAGGGTTGTGGTGGATTCAAGATTGGATGTTTTTCCTAAAAGATCTGCTCTAGTTCAACTACGTCCAAGTACTACAAATCAGTTGTGGAATTACTTCTGGGAAGTTCTATGGCCTGTGTTATACAGGAGGACAGACTAGATGATCACAGTGGTCCTTTCTGGCCATAGAATACTGTACCTTGCTTTTAAAATGTACTGGATAGTTTTGGGGTCATAATAACTGTGATGGGTTGGATCACAGAAACACCCTTCGGAGCTGTCACCTGATGTGCCAAGATTACTTCTTCCCCTGCTTTTATGCCGCATCAGCTTAGGACTTCAGTGCCCTGCCTGGTTTGAGCCAGACTCGCTAGCCTGCTGCAAACCCAGACCCAGGTTTGAATTATGTCCCCTAACAGCTGCAGGTTTACCAGAAAGCAGCTAACAGAAGTGTTCTTGTCTTTAACACTCAGATGTCCAACTCCCAATGGGGTCTAAACCCAAATAAATCCGTTTTATCCTGTATAAAGTTATGCAGGATAAACTCATAAATTGTTCACCCTCTATAACACTGATAGAGCGATATGCACAGGTGTTTGCCCACCCAGGTATTAACACATACTCTGAGTTAATTAATAAGTAAAAAGTGATTTTATTAAATAAAGAAAGTAGGATTTAAGTGGTTCTAAGTAGTAACAGACAGAACAAAGTAAGTCACCAAGCAAAATAAAATAAAACACGCAAATCTACGTCTAATCAAACTGAATACAGATAACTTCACCCTTAGAGATGCTTCAGTAAGTTTTTTCCTCAGACTGACACCTTCTAGGCCTGGGCACAATTCTTTCCCTGGTACAGCTCTTGTTCCAGCTCAGGTGGTAGCTAGAACATTCCTCATGATGGCTCCCTCTTTTCTCTGTTCCACCCACTTATATATCCTTTGCATAAGGCGGGAATCCTTTGTCCCTCTGGGTTAAAGATGAATTCCAGTTCAGGTGACATGATCACATGTCACTGTAAGATCCCGAGCCTTCATTCCTCCCAGCCTGATTCACAGGAAGGCTTGCATGCAAACAGAGCCATCCACAGTCAATTGTCCTGGTTGATGGGAGCCATCAAGATTCCAAACCACCATTAATTGCCCACACTTTGCATAATTAGAATAGGCCCTCAGTTATATTTCATATTTCTATTTTTAGATACAAGAGTGATACATTTATAGAAATAAGATTAACACACTCAGATTATAAGCTTTGTAAATGATACCTTACAAGAGACCTTTTGCATGAAGCATATTCCAGTTACATTATATTCACTCATTAACATATTTTTATAAAATCATATAGACTGCAACGTCACAGTAACATTTACAGTTATGCAACAGAAGAGAATAATAATTGGATTTCTGCAATGAACTCTGCTTGGGGCTACTACAGAAGGCCATTAGGAAATTTCAGGTAGAGAAGAGTTTAGCTTCTCACTCACATAACACTGATTCTGGAAAGGAATGTGCACATCCCTCGATGCTCCAGAAACTGCACTGGCTTCCAGGGTCAATTCAAAGTGTTGCTATTGATCTGAATGACCTTTTTGGTTTGGAGGCTCTGTACAGTACAGACCAAATCTTTGCTTTATGGTTTCTCCTATCACTTGAGATTGCTTAGGACACTTGAGTTTACAGTTCCCAGATGTTCATCTAGGAATGGGGGTGTAGCAAGGTCTCAGTTGGTCTGCCGAGCTGCTGGGGGGCTGTGGGGAGCTACTGCCTTGCCGAAAAGCCTTGGTCACACCTCTCTGTCAATGGGGATTTAGTGGAGGGAGGTGTGCCGTCATAATTGGCGTGACAGAGGACTATCAGCCAGAGTCCGTGACATGCCCCTAAAGCTGGGGAGTGCCGGCAAGACTCTTTCTCAGGGGTCTGCCAGCTGATGTGGGGTGGCAGGGGTAGGGGAACGCAGGCCCACCCGACTCCACTGCGTTCCAGCCCAGGGCCCTGACAGTGGCGGAGGGAGGTTCCCGCCACTGGGTCAGTGGGGATCCACCCGCAACACGCTGACCAAATACTGACTCACCTTACTGTCCAGTTTTGCCCCTGGTCTCTTTCCTACCTGGTCTCTCGAGGGGGTCCCTCTGGTTCATCCAACTTGTCTGGATATTCAACCACCGATAGTCCCGGTAACTCCAGCTCACCCTTAGCGTCAAGCTCACTCTGGCTCGGCTCTCTGCCTGGCTCCTCCAGTTCCTTTGGGTACGCTGCGGCCGCCAGTCCTGGTAGCCCGAGTCCTTCCTCAAGGCCAGGTTTCCCCTGGTCCAGGGCCTCCCCTGGCTCGGCAGCAGGGTCTGCAGGGAACAGCCCACAGTCTGTGTCTGTCTCCCTCCCTGGTGCTGCCCTGACTGGGCTAAGGGTCCCGCCTTTTGTACTTCCTGTTCCACCCCTCCCCTTCTGGGGGGTGGAGTAAACTTGGCCTGGCCCCGCCCACTCAATCTGAGAGAGCGGCTCTTTACCCTCTGGTTCGGAGGGAGGCTTTCTACAGGAGGTTTCTCAGGGAAGGGCACTCACCTCTGGAACTTACTGCTTTGCTGATCCAACCAGGGGCTCACCTACACATTGCACTGGGAGAGAGTGGGCTGAAACTGGGTCAAAAGTTTCCATGGTTTTCAATCAAAGAATTTAGGTCAGTTGAATTTAGTTCATACATTTTGTACTGTATTATTTTTATACTATTGTATGTGCTATATTATTTTACAATTCTTTATATTCTGACAAAGTTTCTCCTCTGCCTTGGTGGGTCCTGCGCTTTCTGGTGGATTTGCTTGCCTCAGAGGTTCATGGCAGCCCTCAGTTTGGCCACTTCTGCTAGAGGCTCAAACCTGCCATTCACACAGCTAACCTCATCACTGGCCAGCATGGGAAAAACGGAGAACAAGCTCCACAGTCTCTATGTCCCATCTAGTGGGTCGGGGACAGGCCAGATCCTTTTCCAAATTAGACCTTCCCTTCTGGTGTTTCTCACAGACCAGGATGGGGGATGGTGGGAACCTGGGCCCGCCCTCTACACCGGATTCCAGCACCCTGTGGATAGCAGCTCTGTACAATGTCTCCTGTATCAGCTGCATGACAGCTACAACTCCCTGGGCTACTTCCCCATGGCCTCCCCCCAGCACCTTCTTTATCCTCATCACAGGATCTTCCTCCTGATGCCTGATAATGCTTGTACTCCTCAGTCCTCCGGCATCACACCTTCTCACTCCTTGCCTGCCCCCCACTAACTGATGGGAGGTCCTTTTTAAACCAGGTGTCCTGATTAGCCTGCGTGCCATAATTGATTCTAGTAAGTTCCTATTGGCTCCAGGTGTCTTAATTAGCTTGCCTGTCTTAATTGGTTCTAGCAGATTCCTGATTGCTTTAGGGCAGCCCCTGCTCTGGTCACTCTGGGAATAGAAAACTATTCATCCAGTGGCCAGTATATTTGCCCTCTACCAGACTCCTGTACCCCACTGGTCTGAGTCTGTCACAATATGGATAATGCATTTGTTTTACACACTTATTCTATATTGTATATGTGCCTTGATCTTTAGCCAGGTGTCATTTATAAATCTAAATAAAAATTAAGTTCAACTTCCATTGTATCTTCAGTCTGAGGAATACAATATCCTTGTGTGTTCCTGTGAAGGGGAAGAGCAGATGGGGTATCAGTATCACAATCCCTGGGGTAAGCAGGAGTCAGCTGGTAAAAGGGTAACTTCAGTGTAGGATGTTTGAGTCTGGAACTCATCTCCCCTCCCCTAATCAGACTGAGCAGCGCTCCCCCTGGGATGGTCACCTCCATCTCACTTACCCAGCACAGCGCTCTCACTAAATGACATCATCTAGCTCTAAACACATTTTGTTTCTTGATTAAAGAGATTTTAACCAAGGGCCCAAAGTTTGCTTTGCCTGAACATTTACACAAAAAAAGCTGCACTTGCATGTAGATTCACAAAAAACAGAGGAAAGGAAAGTGAACAAGGCTGAATAGAAATTGACTTCACCATTCGCAAGCATGGTCACAAATTCATTTTCCTGTTATTTAGTGAGTTCTAAATACATAGGAACTGAGGAATTTCCATCACGGATGAAACCTGAGGTCTTGTATCCTGTCTCTAACAGTGGGCAGCACTAGGTGCTTCAGAGGAAAGTTCAAGAAATGCAAAGTAGCCAATTGGGGGATAATGAGCCCCCATATTAAATCTCATCCTGATCTCAATTAGTTAGAGATTGGCATAAACCCTGAATCGTGAGGTTTAATAGCTTTCAATTTTATTTTTTTTTTGGAAGCATGGGTTATTACATCTCCGAACATGCTTCTTCCAATACACATGGGGATCACCAGGACTGTAGCCAGGACTGACTTCCATGTTTAATTATGGTCCACAGGTCAGTGTATACATTTAGGATTCCAAACTCCCCTGAATCAATAGGGAAGTTTCCACTGATGTTATCTGTAGAGCTGGTCAAAAATTTGGTTATGAAATATTTTTGTCAGAAAATTTTGATACCGAAAATTTTGATACAGAATCTTTGCACAGAAATATTGGTGAGTTTGTCATACTGGCAGTTATAGAAAAAAACCTTCTTTACCACAGTACAATTAGTACATTTGATATGGAAATTATGGAGAGACAATAACTATGGAACTACAAATGTCCTTTTGTGCCTGTTCAGACCAGAACAGAATGGCTCTCATTCTTTAAAGTGTAATTTACCCCAGACTTGTTCTTTGTAACATCTGTTTGAGGACAGGTGTAACTCCCTAATTTCATTTTGTGGGTGAGTGTCTGTCAGTGAAGCTATACTGTGATCTGCAGCAGAAATCATTAACTCATGCTATGGGATTACAGTTTACACTGATAACTACAAATCTCATTCTTACCCTGTTGTTGACTGTAGCTCTTCCATTCAGAAGAGAATTGACCTGCATTACAGACACATTCTCCACCCGAGACGGTCACTAGCCACATTGCTGATAGGAAGAGAGACACAAAGATGTTTCTAATGGAAGGAAAGGAGGTCAGTGAAGAAGAGGGAACAGTTTTATTTTCTAACTATTAATAGTCTTCATTCTTCAAATTAACATTTCAATGACAAATGAGACTGTGTACTAAAACTAGTTTGTAAAGGATTCTGTTCCAGTTATGAAGGGTGTGATATAAGGATCCAGATAATTCCATGTAGAGAATCTCTTACTGTCAATATATTTTTTATTTTAACACTTTCTCTAGATGATAAACCTCATTTCTTTAGAAAAGCCAAAATGGACAGATTGAGTTAGTTAACTCCCTCTTTCCCTGGAGATTGTGAAAACTGATATGAACTGCAACCTAAATATTACAGAGCTAAGACAGTCTGAATTCCCAACTCAGAGGATGGAGCAGGGAGGGTGGCCATTACCAGGTGAGCAAAGAAGGGGGAAGAACTTGAAAAAAAGGCACCATTATTATTAGGGTTGTCAAGCGATTAAAAAAATTCAAGGCTTTGAAGCTGTACTCTGGCTCCGCTCCAGCTCCAGGCAAAAACCTGCAGTTCCATTGCTCCGGAGCTGCTCTGTGCTCCAGCTCCGGGCTCCTCTCCAAAGCCCTGAAAAAATTAATCCTGATTAATCACATGATTACAAAAATTATCACGATTAATCATGCAATTAATTGCACTGTTAAACAACAATAAAATACCATCTTTTAAAATATTTTGGTTGTTTTCTACATTTTCAAATATATAGATTTCAATAACATCACAGAATACAAAGTGTATATTTCTCATTTTATATTTATTTTTGATTACAAGTATTTGCATTGTAAAAAAACAAAAGAAATAGCATTTTTCAATTCACCTAATACACCTCTACCCCGATATTAACCGGTCCTCAGGAGCCAAAAATCCCTACCGTGTTATAGGTGAAACCATCTTATATCGGGGTAGCGGCAGCAGGGCTCCAGCAGTGATTTAAAGAGCTCGGGACTCCGGCCCCAGGGAGCCCTGGGCCCTTTAAATAGCTGGCCGAGCCCCGCTGCCAGAGCCCTGGGGTAGCCGCGGCAGGCCTCCGACGGTGATTTATAGGGCCCGGGGCTCCCCGCAGCAGCCGGAGCCCCGGGCCCTTTAAATCGCTGCCCAAGCCCTGTGCCGGAGCCCCAGGGGTAGGGATGGCAGGGCTCCAGTGGTGATTTAAAGGGCCCTGGGCTCCCTGCAGCAGCCAGAGCCCCGGGCCCTTTAAAGCGTCGCCCGAGTCCGCTGCTGGAGCCCCAGGGTTATCGCGCTATATGCGAACCTGTGTTATATCAGGTCGCATTATATCCGGGTAGAGGTGTATAAGTAGTGTCGTGCAATGTCTTTATCTTGACAGTTGAACTGAGAAATGTAGAATTATGTACAAAATAACTGCATTTAAAAATAAAACAATGTAAAATTTTAGACCCTGCAAGGTCACTTAGTCCTACTTCTTGTTCAGCCAGTTGCTCAGACAAACAAGTTTCTTTACATTTGCAGGAGATAATGCTGACCACTTCTTATTTCCAATGTCACCTGAAAATGAGAACAGTGTTCCCATGGCACTGTTGTAGCCAGCATTGCAAGATATTCATGTGCCAGATGTGCTAAAGATTCATATGTCCTTCATGCTTCAACCACCATTCCAGGGGACATGTGTCCATGCTGATACGCATTCTGCTTCATAACAATCCAAAGCAGTGCAGACAAACGCATGTTCATTTTCATTATCTTACTCAAATACCACCAGCAAAAAGTTGATTTTCTTTTTTGGTTCTCCTTTATGACTTCTGAAAACATGTGCCACACCTCATCCCTCTCAGATTTTGGAAGGAACTTCAGATTCTTAAACCTTGGGTTGAGTGCTGTAGTTATCTTTAGATATCTCATATTGGTACCTTCTTTGCTTTTCATCAAATCTGCAGTGAAAGTGTTCTTAAAATGAACAACATGTGCTGGGGCATCATCTGAGACTTCTAAACCACGAAATATATGGGAGAATGTTGGTAAAACTGACCAGGGGACATACAATTCTCCCCCAAGGAGTTCAGTCACAAATTTAATTAATGCATTTTTTTAATGAGTGTCATCAGCATGGAAGCATGTCCTCTGGAATGGTGGCCAAAGCATGAAGGGGCATATGAATGTTTAGCTTATCTTGCACGTAAATACCTTGCAATGCCAGCTACAAAAGTGCCATGCAAATGCCTTTTCTCACTTTCTGGTGATATTGTAAATAAGAAGAGAGCAGCCTTATCTCCCGTAAATGTAAACAAATGTCTTTGTCTTAGGGATTGGCTGAACAAGAAGTAAGACTGAGTACACTTGTAGCCTCTGAAGTTTTACATTGTTTTGGTTTTGAGTTCAGTTATGTAACAAAAAAAAATCTACATTTGTAAGTTGCACTTTCACGATAAAGAGATTGAACTACAGTACTTGTATGAGATGAATTGAAAAATACTATTTCTTTTGTTTATCATTTTTACAGTGCAAATATTTATAATAAAAATAATAGACATTTGATTTCAATTACAACACAGAATACAATATATATGAAAATATAGAAAAAACATCCAAAATATTTAATACATATCAATTAGTATTCTATTGTTTAACTGTGCAATTAAAACTGTGATTAATCGCAATTAATTTTTTAATCATGATTATTTTTCTTAGTTAATCGCATGAGTTAACTGTGATTAACTGACAGCCCTAATTAATTATTAATTATTATTAATTATTATTTGCATAGCTGTATTATCAAGAAGCCTCAGTGGAGACTTGGGCCGCATTGTGTTAGTCATTATACAATCACTTAAACCCTCCCCGAAGAATTTTAAATCCTAATAGAAAAGTGTGGGAGAAAGCATATTGTAACTTTGGGGGCAAGCAAAGTTTAATCTATTAGCAAACTGGGTGACCTGTAAATCAATCCTTAAAGACATACCAAAAGGATATTGCAATGGTAAATAGGGCTATTCCTTATAGATATTCTTCAAAGCCAAATTGAGTAAACTAGAATCTTTAACAAGTTTGTCTGTCTTGTTAGAGAAACAGAGAAAGTGCTAAATGTGTCTATCTTTACCTGCATCCTATTAGAAATCTAACAATGTGATCTAACTAGCTTTTTGTCATGTAATGCTTCCTTACTGTATTCTATTGACTCAGAGATTAAAAGAGGATATTATATTTTAGATAGGACTTGTCGTGTAATAATATTATTGTCCTAATTTCTCTTCAAAGCTTGTAAATCCACATAGTAAATCACCTGTGAACTGTCCTAATAGTTTGAATGGCTACTGGTAACTGTATTGTTTGAGAAAGGGACCATTGAATAGAGATTAAAATGTCAGCTTGTTTTCATCAAAGGTGTCATAAACATACAGCTAAGGGTAGCATAAAATCCCTCTTTACCCTGTAAAGGGTTAATTCCTCTTTTACCTATAAAGGGTTAAGAAGCTCAGATAACCTGGGTGGCGCCTGACCAATCAATAGGGGCAGAAGATACTTTCAAATCTGTGAGAGGTTTTTTGTCTGTGTCTCCCAGAGTCAACAAGGAAACAGGGCAGGGAAAATACATCTCCCTAAGGCATATCTGAACTAAGCATCTAGTCTTGCAAAAATATTAAATAATAGCAAAGAAATGCATTAGATTACCTTTTGTTTTAGCTTGTGAAGTATCCCTGTTTTTGTAACTTTAAAGTTTTCCCTAGAGGAGAAATCCTCTGTGGTTTTGAATCATTTATTATTCTGTAAAGTACTTACCTACCATCAAAAAGAAGAACAGGAGTACTTGTGGCACCTTAGAGACTAACAAATTTATTAGAGCATAAGCTTTCGTGGACTACAGCCCACTTCTTCGGATGCATATATCAGAGTAACAGCCGTGTTAGTCTGTATCCGCAAAAAGAAGAACAGGAGTACTTGTGGCACCTTAGAGACTAACAAATTTATTAGAGCATAAGCTTTCGTGGACTACAGCCCACTTCTTCGGATGCATATACCATCCTTATTTTACAGAGGTGATTCTTTTACCTTTTCTTTAATTAAAATTGTTTTAAGAACCTGATTGATTTTTCATTGTTCTTAAGATCCAAGGGTTTGGGTCTGTGTTCACCTGTATCAATTGGTACAGTTGATTATTCTCAAGCCTTCCCCAGGAAAGGGGGTGTAGGGCTTGGGGGGAATATTCTGAGGGGAATAGGACTCCAAGTGGTCCTTTCCCTGATTCTTTGTCTAAATCACTTAGTGGTGGCAGCATACTGTTCAAGGCAAGGTGGAATTTGTGCCTTGGGAAAGTTTTTAACCTAAGCTGGTAAAAATAAGCATAGGGGGTCTTTCATGCAGGTCCCCACATCTGTACCCCAGAGTTCAGAGTGGGGAAGGAACCCTGACAAGGCCATGTAGTGGAGTTACCTGTGAGCGCCCAGCTTGCTTCAACTGTAAAGGAAGCTTGCGGCCTGATCCTTTTCATATCAGGTTTGCTTAAACTTCGGCAGGGAAGATCTAAGACACAAGACTAAGGTCTCCAGGTTTGCTCTGGATTTCCCTGGAATTCTCATAGAAGAACGTGAACAAACTCTACATCTGAACTGCCTATTGGACTATAACCTTTTACATTTATTCCAGAAAGACTTTTACAAATCAGCAGCCTCATTATCTCTGCTATGAAACTGATCTAAGGACTTCATATATATCTGTATGTATATTGATCTTTTCACCACAGCAACTCTCTTTTTGCTTTTTCCTTTTTATTATTAAACCTTTAGTCTTTTTGTTACTAAAGGCTTGGCATCTGTGTGCTTATTGGGTAAGATCTGAAATTTATCTTGACCTCAGGACCAGTGTCCAGTCCTTTGGGACTGGTAAATATAAGATATGATGAATCAGGTTTGCAATATCCTCTCACATATTATACTTGGCTGTCTAGATATGAGTCACGAGTTGGAATGCTTAAAGCAGACTGTATTCTTAGTAACCAGTGTGGTATTACTGGTGGATAGAAAGCTGGCTAGATCATTAGGCTCAATGGATAGTAATCAATGGCTCCATGTTTAGTTGGCAGCCGGTATCAAGCGGAGTGTCCCAAGGGTCGTTCCTGGGGGCAATGTTGTTCAATATCTTCATTAATGATCTGGAGGATGGCGTGGACTGCACCCTCAGCAAGTTTGCAGATGACACTAAACTGGGAGGAATAGTAGACACGCTGGAGGGTAGGGATAGGATACAGAGGGACCTAGACAAATTGAGAATTGGGCCAAAAGAAATCTGGGGAGGTTCAACAAGTGCAGAGTCCTGCACTTAGGACGGAAGAATCCCATGCACTACTACAGACTAGGGACTAAGTGGCTAGTCAGCAGTTCTTCAGAAAAGGACCTAGGGGTTACAATGGATGAGAAGCTGGATATGAGTCAACAGTGTGCCCTTGTTGCCAAGAAGGCTAATGGCATTTTGGGCTATATAAGTAGGAGCATTGCCAGATCGAGGGACGAGATCATTCTCCTCTATTCGGCACTGGTGAGGCCTCATCTGGAGTACAGTTTTGGGCCCCACACTACAAGAAGGATATGGAAAAATTGGAAAGAGTCCAGTGGAGGGCAACAAAAATGATTAGGGGGCTGGAGCACATGATTTATGAGGACAGGCTGAGGGAAATTGCTGAGGAGGAAACCTACTTTTGACACTGATTCACTGTGTGACTTGGGCAAGTCACTTTAGCTCTCTCCCATCTTTAAAATGGTGCTAGTAATACCCTCCTTTCAAAAGCACTTTCAGCCTCCAGTTGAAAGGTGATCACATATGTTTTAGTCATTCCTCTTTCTAAGCAGGCATTTCATTGCCCTTTCAAAACATTACATGAATTAAAAATATTAAGAGAAGATAGGAAGATTCCAACTTTGACAGTGCCACTTTAATTCGCGAGGCTGCAAGTTCCGTTTTAGGAGTGTAGTGTGAATTTTCTGTGTGGTTTCAGATGAAATGCTGAAATGTGAACAGTCTTTCCTTTCCCAACACAGGTCTTACAGGGCAGCCAGGGTGTCCCTGTCCCCCAGGGAGTACCAAAGATTGGATATGGAGGACAAGGAGGGATACACCACTTTAAATTTGCAGCCTGAAACTCCAGTATCTGCCTGTGGACATCTGAGGAACAACAGAGGTATCACATTTTCTACATGTTTCAGAGTGGTAGCCATGTTAGTTTGTATCAGCAAAAAGAACGAGGAGTACTTGTGGCACCTTAGAGACTAACACATTTATTTGGGCATAAGCTTTTGTGGGCTAAAACCCACTTCATCAGATGCATGCCGTGGAAAATACAGTAGGAAGATATATATATAAACAGAGAACATGAGAAGATGGGGGTTGCCATACCAACTCTAACGAGACAAATCAATTAAGGTGGGCTATTATCAGCAGGAGAAAAAAAACTTTTGTAGTGATAATCAGGATGGCCCATTTCAAACAGTTGACAGGAAGGTGTGAGTAACAGTAGGGGAAAATTAGTATGGGGAAATAGTTTTTAGTTTGTGTAATGACCCATCCACTCCCAGTCTTTATTCAAGTCTAATTTGATGGTGTCCAGTTTGCAAATTAATTCTAGTTCTGCAGTTTCTTGTTGGAGTCTGTTTTTGAAGTTCTGTTGTTGAAGAATTGCCACTTTTAGGTCTGTAATTGAGTGTCCAGGGAGGTTGAAGTGTTCTCGGACTGCCTTTTGATTGTTATAATTCTTGACGTCTGATTTGTGTCCATTTATTCTTTTGCGTAGAGGCTGTGTGGTTTGGCCAACGTACATGGCAGAAGGGCATTGCTGGCACATGATGGCATATGCCCCTTTGCCATCTAGATTGGCCAAAATGGACTGTCTCTATGCAAAAGAATAAATGGACACAAATCAGATGTCAAGAATTATAACATTCAAACGGCAATTGGAGAACACTTTAACCTCCCTGGACACTCACTTACAGACCTAAAAGTGAAAAGAACGAGGAGTACTTGTGGCATCTTAGAGACTAACAAATTTATTTGGGCATAAGCTTTCATGGGCTAAAACCCACTTCAGCAGATGCATGCAATGGAAAATACAGTAGGAAGATATATATATATATACACAGAGAGAAAGAGAGAGAACATGAAAAAATGTGGGTTGTCATACCAACTCTAATGAGACTAATCGATAAAGGTGGGCTAGCGTGAACAAAACAACTTTGGTATACTCCCTTGAGCCATCAGTTTACACATAAACAAATCTAGTGTTCTCCCTTGAACCATTGTTGTTTCCCTACAAATCCCCCTATCCATGCTCAAGTACCTGTTCTGATGCCTGTATCCAACATCTGAATCAGTTCCATTGGGACGTCATCTTCTCCTGACTGATCATGCTGGGGGCTCTGCCTGTCCCTCAGCTATCACCATGACATGGGACCCCCGATCAATTCAAGCTTCACAGAGTGGTGAGAACCCATCTCTCTCTCTCTCTGTATAGCCTTCTGACCCTGACTTGTGTGATCACTTACAGTTTTCTAAACCTGACTTTTATAATCAAGTTTAAGTTAAATTTAATATTAAACTGTTTTGTTTGTTTGGCTCCCCTATGGTTATTACCTGGCAATAAATAACTTTTATGGTTAAGCTGGTTGCTTCTCTCTCTCTCTCTCTCTCTCTCTCTCCCTCCCCCTCATGGGTGTTTTGTGGCTTCCTCATTCACTCTGCTCCTCGTACCTAAGCTAAAGATCCCTGCAGCACCCAAAAATCCTGTGGGGTTTGCTCATCAAACTACCAGAACAATTGTAACGTGAAAGCGGGGATAGGGATGTGCTGAACCTGAGACATGTCAAACCAATCTGATAGCTTGTCAAACCAATCTGATAGCTTTCTTTGATAGGATAACGAGCCTTGTGGATAAGGGTGAAGCGGTGGATGTGGTATACCTAGACTTTAGTAAGGCATTTGATACGGCCTCGCATGATATTCTTATTGATAAACTAGGCAAATACAATTTAGATGGGGCTACTATAAGGTGGGTGCATAACTGGCTGGATAACCGTACTCAGAGAGTTGTTATTAATGGTTCCCAATCCTGCTGGAAAGGCGTAACGAGTGGGGTACCGCAGGGGTCTGTTTTGGAACCGGCTCTGTTCAATATCTTCATCAACGACTTAGATATTGGCATAGAAAGTACGCTTATTAAGTTTGCGGATGATACCAAACTGGGAGGGATTGCAACTACTTTGGAGGACAGGGTCATAATTCAAAATGATCTGGACAAATTGGAGAAATGGTCTGAGTTAAACAGGATGAAGTTTAACAAAGACAAATGCAAAGTGCTCCACTTAGGAAGGAAAAATCAATTTCACACATACAGAATGGGAAAAGACTGTCTAGGTAGGAGTACGGCAGAAAGGGATCTAGGGGTTATAGTGGACCACAAGCTAAATATGAGTCAACAGTGTGATGCTGTTGCAAAAAAAGCAAACATGATTCTGGGATGTATTAACAGGTGTGTTGTGAGCAAGACACGAGAAGTCATTCTTCCGCTCTACTCTGCTCTGGTTAGGCCTCAGCTGGAGTATTGTGTCCAGTTCTGGGCGCCGCATTTTAAAAAAGATGTGGAGAAATTGGAAAGGGTCCAAAGAAGAGCAACAAGAATGATTAAAGGTCTTGAGAACATGACCTATGAAGGAAGGCTGAAAGAATTGGGTTTGTTTAGTTTGGAAAAGAGAAGACTGAGAGGGGACATGATAGCAGTTTACAGGTATTTAAAAGGGTGTCATAAGGAGGAGGGAGAGAACTTGTTCACCTTAGCCTCTAAGGATAGAACCAGAAACAATGGGTTTAAACTGCAGCAAGGGAGGTCTAGGTTGGACATTAGGAAAAAGTTCCTAACTGTCAGGGTGGTTAAACACTGGAACAAATTGCCTAGGGAGGTTGTGGAATCTCCGTCTCTGGAGATATTTAAGAGTAGGTTAGATAAATGTCTATCAGGGATGGTCTAGACAGTATTTGGTCCTGCCATGCGGGCAGGGGACTGGACTTGATGACCTCTCGAGGTCCCTTCCAGTCCTATAATCTATGAATCTATGAATCTATATGAGGATGGCAGCTTGGAAGTGCTGCTCAACCCAGTCTGCTGAGTCCAGGGGCATATAAAGGTCGCAGATTGAAAGTGCTGCTTGACCCAGACTGCTCAGGTGTAATCTATTCCGGTGCAATGCCCATGGCATATGAGGGTGACAGCTTGGAAATGCTGCTTGACCCAGCCTACTGAGTACAGGGACATATAAGGGGTCAGCTTGGGAGTGCTGATTAACCCAGTCCTCTCAGGTGCACTCTGTGTGTGTGTGTGTGTGTGTGTGTGTGTGTGTTTGTCTGGGGAACCTAGATCCTGAAGGATAGCTCCATTGGGAGAGAACTTCCAGAAGGGAGAAATAGAGCTCCGTATATGAACACAAGTGACACAAGCAGTACATTGATAGAATTACAGAACCCCCACCCCCCTGAAGAGTAACCCTAATAAATGATCATACCACAAAGTAACGGGCAAATCTGGTAACAGTCACAACCCTGCTTGTCTCTCTTGTCTATTTTGGTTGTAAGCTCTTCAAGGTAGATACTGTCTCTTATTGTGTGTTTGTACGATGCCTAGAACAAAAGATCTCCAGTAGTGGCTGGTTGCTCTAGTCACTACCGTCATACAGATTAATAATAATGATCAATACCATTCATGATCATTTCATTGTGATGGGATAATTACTGTACACACAGTTCACAGCCCCACTCCAATTCAGGAAATTCATTAGTCTAACATTTTTCTAAGTGCCTAAATCACTTTTGAAAATATAGGGCTTTGGAAAATTTTATCCTGACACCATCTTGGGGCTTTGGAGAAGGGTTTCAACCTGACCCCAAGTTCACAGTCTTCTTACAACCTGAAATATTCTAATAAGGGTCACTGTTCTGTGAATAATGTTCCCAGATATTATGTATACCTACTAATATTATTCTCAGACAGAACAACAGTAGGTGGAGCATAAAAATATCACAACAGATAATCATCTACTCTTCTGAATCAGTTATTTCTGCTTCTCAGTGTCTCTTCTTTCTCCTCTGTTCACTTTATGCTTGACCCAAGAAAATCAGAATATTCAGTTGTTAAAAACAAGTGTGAGTGAAGAAAAACAATATCTTTTAAAAGACAATTAAAAAGGGGGCATCTCTGTACTTGGGGAGAGAGATGAACTTATTTTCATCACTGAAACAATGGTTCATTTCTCTCAGGGTTCCCTGCTCCATCCCCTGTATGGTGTCCAGTTGCCCTGACTTTGCCCATGTTGTCTGTGGTGCTGTTTATAGGGCTGATAGCCCTGCTGGTAATGAGTAAGTATTGAGACTTACAATTTTGCAGAATTCCAGCTCCAGTGAAAGGTTCTAATTTGGATTCATTCTGGCTCATATGTCACCAATAGAATTGTCACTAGGTCTTTATACAAATACAGTCCCACCTTTACAGAGTCACTTTTTGTCAAAAACAACACTTTGTACCCCTTTCCTGTGGCCAAAAGAGAACTTTCAAAATTATATATAGTCATTATTGCTCCCTGCAAACACAGCTCCATATGGCTTCCATTCATGAGGAATCCTGTTTCAGGAGGAACCTCCATTTTTAGTCAGTTAATCCAGGCTTTCGTGTTCTCTGCAGGATAATTAAAGAGCCCCAGACTTACCTGGGGAATTATGAAACATTATGATGTTGTTGCATCCAAACCTCCCGAATTACTTAATAATGTGATTTCCTCTCAATATGTGATGTTGTTGCCTTTTATTGTCCCTTCAGTATGTGATATAATTATATTTCATCCTCACTGAGATGCAATAAAATACAATGATGTTGCAGAATTTTGTGAGAATGAGAATGTCATGCAGTGGCATCAGAACTATCATCTATAATGAAAATGAAGCGAGCTCAGTCTAGTATCCTCAGCTATTGCACTCCATTATCTCCTCCAGAAACTTACTTTTGTAAATCAAGATGTGTGTGCTTATTTATGCACCAACACACAAATGTGCGCGCACACACAAACACCTTGGACAATGAAATGAATGAATGAAAGAGTAAGAACAATAAACACAATTCTAATTTGTAAAGATCTTACTGGAAGGTGCTTTTGTGAAACTCAGTTTTTCAGGCTCTAGGGATGGGAATGAAAACCTCACCTTGAACAACGGTGATCAACAAGATATTACCAACAATATGTCAAAAAGGCTGTGAGAAATCAGAGAGAAGTTGTGTTTGGAAAGAGAGGAGAAGAATAAAGATAATGGTAAAGAGGGTTCATATGTACTGGGATTCATGCCCTGTGTCCCATAATGGGTACAACATGAGAACTAACCATGAAATATTCCCTCATCCCTTGTTCCCATAGTCATATGAATATTTTGATGCAATGCTAGCTAATGTGCCTCACGCCTGCAGCTAGAGGAACAACCTGTAACTTGAAGTGGGGCGTACAAGAAAAATGAGGTGTAATAGAATCTGTTTCCATGACAACTTCAATCCTTGTCCTCTTTGGTGAAATTGCCAACAGGTCAGATAATTTGTGCTATTCATAATGGTAATTTAGTGATATTGATATCCAACCCTAGGAACTGACCTGAATCTCACCAATGGATTTATCACAGGTTTTGGAACAGCCACCAAATGGTAACAATATTCTAGTGGTGGTTAGATATCTATAGTCCCATGTGGAAGACCAGTGTCTAGATCCCAGGGATTAGGGAGGTGAGGTCCAGAAGGTGTGGAGGGGTGTACAAGAGTTGTATGGGGAATACTGGGGAAGCAGCAGGAGTGTGTTGTGTCATTCAGGAGAGACCTGTCTGGCTAATTAAGAAGCTCATGATGGGCTTCTAACTAGAGCTGGGTGAAATTTTTCAGATAAATTGTTTATTTGTTTTGTGTCAACAGCTTCAACAGGAGACATTGAGAAACACCTTCCCTAGAATAGCCAAGACCCTGGTGGCTAAAGCACTCCCTTGACATGAAGGAGACTGAGGTTCAGATCAGGGCTCTGGGGCATGGACTCAGATGTCCCCTCTAGGTGACTGCTTAAGTGCTGAGGTGAAGGTTGTAAGAGGGCCCCTCCATCTCTGGCTGTTTTAGGAATCTTGCCCTTTAAAAATGCTTGGAAGTAAAGCATTGCAGGTTGGGGACAACATGTTTTGACCCCAGATATTTTTTCCTACATTTTTCAATTAAACAAAAACTCCAAAAAAGTTTGGATTTGGGGTGAATCTGGGAACTCTCTTCTAGGGAAGCCTCATATCTCTTAGCAGTACAGAGGGGCCATTGTTTTAACAAACAGTAAGTTCTCTGAAAAATGTAATTTTGGAGTAACTAAAGGTATTTGCCAATACAGATCTAGTTTGGTGAATGGATTCAGCTGAATTTACAATGAGAAAAACAAATGTGGAAAAGGTCAATTTAGTTTATAAATTTTCTAAAGGAACTGTTTTCTTTTTAACTGTTTTTTCAGTCAACCCAAAGGTCATTTCATTTTTTCTTTTGGTATGAAAAAGCAAAAAAAAAAAAAAACCCCAACAACAACCTCCCCCCCCCCGCCCCCCGATTTTTTGTTCCATCACTAAACCAAAAAAACCCACAATTTTTGTAGTTCTACTCAGTGCTGCCTACTTTGGCCAATTAAAAGCTGCTACCCACTGAATTCACTCTCGAACCTCCAGGGTGCAGTGGGGTAGTTGGTTTGCAAAATACTAGAATAATAAGCAGGGGTGGAAAGATCATCAGGGTTTGATTGTGATACTCAGAACCCTGGGAAGATGGGGAAAGTGATTTATTTCTGAACTTCAGACACTTGCTCTGTTGCCCAAAGGATGCCGTTATTCTGAGAAACAGGAAAAAGGACTGAAAATAATGTTATAAATAGATCCTTAAGCACAATGGCTCACCAATGGAGAACATGAAAAAGTTTTGGTTTTGAAATGGACCATGCAGTTATGTTTTTACCAGCTATGTTTTAGATCATATTAGGAGAACACTACAATAGTGCCCATGTTCACAAGACCCCAGTACTGTGTCCTCTCTCTGAACCCAGGTCCTAACACTGTGGGCAGGAATGGGGATTTTGTAGTCCAGCATCATTTGTGGGAGGAAGATCTTTGACAAAGCACAGGTTACTTTCATGAAGAGAAGGATCTCTGTGAAACTGCCCCTTCATGAAACATGAGTGAGTGGTTTTCCAGAACTGTGCAGCAGGAATAGTTGGGAGGGTACTTGGGGGATGTCAGGTCTGTTTGTGGGGATGGAGAGTTTGGGAAGGGATTCTGGAAAGCTGATGTTCCTCCTGGGACAGAGGAAGACTAGTGTACAGTCTGTGTTGTATGGTGGTTTTTCTAGTGGTAAGGTGCATCCCCTGGGATGAAGAGCAGAGGATATGTATGCACTGTTAGATGCTTTAACTTTGAATTTCCTTGCTTTTGTGGTTTCTCTTTAGGCATCTTATGTATAGAGCATTAACAGATAGCATAGGGCCTGATTCTCCTTTTAAACTACTGTACTCGATTTAAGGCCCAAATACATTTCCACAATGGTATAAACGGGCCTTACATAAAGAACACTCAGACAACAGTAATTTTGTCTATTAAGATGGAAAAAGACTTGTTCCTGGTAGTTCATATCTTGTCCATCCTCATTCTGTGGCCAGTGCAGGATTGTTCACTAAACTATATTGTTGCTGAGTGGTAGCAGATTTCAGGGCTTGGTAGGTCAGTTTCCCATTGGACGAGAAATCAGTGACAAGGAGTCTTTAGTGCAATCGGTTTGTTTACACTATATATAACTAGAACAGAGGTGGTCACAAACAGCAAGCAGCAATCGCTCGGGCCCATGGGCAATTGCCCCCTTTGTCCCCCCCCTGTCGGCAGGCCTGCCCCCAGGCATTTATTGTCATGGATTGCTGAAAAATGCTGAAAAATGCATTCCAAGTCTCCAAAACAGTCACTTTAGGAATCTTTGTTACAGCTTTATCGTCTTCCTTCTGAGACTGTTTGCTAATCGTGCATGCCTGCAGCTGCATCCATAACTTCTCATTCTCTTCTTTAAGATCTTGATTCTCCTGCTTCAGCACTCCAGGCAACATCCATTCGCTCTCTCTGTTCATTCCTCTGCTTCTATTCATTCCACGACCTCTTTAACCCTGGCCTCAGCCACGGGGAGAGTATCCTGGTCCCTCTGTTCTCCTGACAGTAGCGTAGCTAGTGTGGTGCAGGGGAAGCAGCTGCTTCCCCTCAGCACGTTTTCAAAAAGCGGCGCATCTGCCGACCGGCGCTGACCTCCTGCAGGCAAGCGGGGGCAGCACGGCTGGAGGAACCATGGGGAGGGGGCGGCGCGACCAGAGGAGCGAGGGGGGGCGCAGCAGGGCGACCCGCAGCACGGCTGGAAGAGGCAGGGGGGAGGGGGCACAGCATGGCGGCCCGTACAGCATGGCTGGCAGCCACGGCCAGAGGAGCGAGGGGGGCACAGCAAGGCAGCCGGCAGCCGCGGCCGGAGGAACCATGGGGAGGGGGCGGCACGGCCGGAGGGGCGGGGGGCGCAGCAGGGCGGCCCACAGCGTGCCCGGCCACCAATGGGGGGGAGGCAGGGGCGGCCGGAGGAGGCAGAGCGAGGAGGGGGCGCAGCATGGCGGCCCACACAGTGCAGCCGGCAGCCGCGGCTGGGGGAGCGAAGGGGGGCGCAGCCGGGTGGCCCGCAGCGTGGCCCGCAGCCAATGGGCCGGGGCGGCGGGCGCGGCTGGAGGAGGCAGAGCGAGGGGGGGGGGGGGGCGCAGCAAGGTGGCCCGCAGCGTGGCCGGCAGCCGTGGCCAGAGGAGCAAGGGGGGGCGCAGAATTGTGGCCGGCAGCCAATGGGAGGGGCGGCACAGCCGGAGGAGCCAGCCGGGGAGGGGGGGCACGGAGCGGCCGGAGGAGGAGCTAAGGGGGGCATGGCCAGAGGAGGAGCCAATGAGGGGGGCACCTTTTATATGTTTGCTCCCCCTGCTCTGAGATCCTGTCTACGCCACTGGTTCTCCACTGCCCCAACTGTGTTCGCAACTCATTCACAGGGTCCCTTCCTCTTTGACAGCAGTATTTACTTTTTCAATCCACTCATAGGAGGGCATATCTTTACCTCCATTTTTCACAACAGGCATTCATTCATTCTGTGAGCAGGTTCTGCCTCATACCAGGCCTCTGATACAAGAGCTTATGTCTCAGGCTCTCTTCCTACTACACTGCCTTCTGGCTCCTTTAAGGAGGAGGGTGGATCAGTGCTGTGTAGATAACATTTGTCCTGCTCTTCTAGTTGCTAGAGGGATTCAAGGAAAGTATTGTCTCACTTTCATAGAGCTGGATTCACCATAGACCTGAAATTTGCATCTTTATTTACACTGGAATAAAATGGCCATCAAATGCCAGCATTCTCATCTGGTAGGTGTTACACCCACTTTATCCCGGTGTAAATAACAACACAAGGTGCAGGACAATAGGGAACCAGACCCCTTATCTCCTATTGCTAGGCATATGCTGTGTGAGGACTGGGTTAGGTTTGGGATGTTAAAAAGTGTAAGTTACCCATTTTGTTATTTTTCTTCTGCTTCCACATTAACAGTAATTTGTTGTTTTGTTGTCAGGTCTCAATTTCCTTTTTTGTACGACATTACACAGGAAATGCTTTTTTCTACATCTATTAAATGCATATTCATCTACCAAGTACAAAAGCTCTCTTATTCCCCCTGTCTCTATTTCAAGAGACTTAATAATAGAATCATAGAATATCAGGGTTGGAAGGGACCTCAGGAAGTCATCTAGTCCAACGCCCTGCTCAAAGCAGGACCAATCCCCAACTAAATCATCCCAGCCAGGGCTTTGTCAAGCCTGATTTTAAAAACCTCTAAGGAAGGAGATTCCACCACCTTCCCAGGTAACCCATTCCAGTGCTTCACCACCCTCCTAGTGAAAAAGTTTTTCCTAATATCCAACCTAAACCTCCCCCACTGCAACTTGAGACCATTATTCTTTGTTCTGTCATCTGGTACCGCTGAGAACAGTTTAGATCCATCCTCTTGGGAACCCCCTTTCAGGTAGTTGAAAGCAGCTATCATTCTTCTCTTCTGCAGATTAAACAATCCCAGCTCCCTCAGCCTCTCCTCATAAATCATGTGCTCCAGCCCCCTAATCATTTTTGTTGCCCTCCGCTGGACTCTTTCCAATTTTTCCACATCCTTCTTGTAATGTGGGGACCAAAACTGGACACAGTACTCCAGATGAGGCCTCACCAATGTCGAATAGAGGGGAATGATCACGTCCCTCGATCTGCTGGCAATGCTCCTGCTTATACAGCCCAAAATGCCGTTAGCCTTCTTGGCAACAAGGACACACTGTTGACTCATATCCAGCTTCTCATCCACTGTAACCCCTAGGGCCTTTTCTGCAGAACTGCTGCCTAGCCATTCGGTCCCTAGTCTGTAGCAGTGTATGGGATTCTTCCTTCCCAAGTGCAGGACTCTGCACTTGTCCTTGTTGAACCTCATCAGATTTCTTTTGGTCCAATCCTCTAATTTGTCTAGGTCCCTCTGTATCCTATCTCTACCCTCCAGCATATCTACCACTCCTCCCAGTTTAGTGTCATCTACAAACTTGCTGAGGGTGCAGTCCATACCATTCTCTAGATCATTAATGAAGATATTGAACAAAACTGGCCTCAGGACCAATCCTTGGGGCACTCCACTTGATACCGGCTGCCTACTAGACATGGAGCCTCATGGAGTTGATCACTACCCATTGAGCCTGATGATCTATCTACCTTTCTATCCACCTTATAGTCCATTCATCCAGCCCATACTTCTTTAACTTGTTGGCAAGAATACTGTGGGAGACCGTATCATGAGCTTTGCTAAAGTCAAGGAATAACACATCTACTGCTTTCCCCTCATCGACAGAGCCAGTTATCTCGTCATAGAAGGCAATTAGGTTGTTAGGCATGACTTGCCCTTGGTGAATCCATGCTGACTATTCCTGATCACTTTCCTCTCCTCTAAGTGCTTCAGAATTGATTCCTTGAGGACCTGCTCCATGATTTTTCCAGGGACTGAGGTGAGGGTGACCGGTCTGTAGTTCCCTGGGTTCTCTTTCTTCCATTTTTTAAAGATAGCCTTTTTCCAGTCATCCGAGACCTCCCCCGATCGCCATGAGTTTTCAAAGATAATGGCAAATGGCTCTGCAATCACATCCGCCAACTCCTTTAGCACCCTTGGATGCAGCACATCTGGCCCCATGGACTTGTGCTCGTCCAACTTCTCTAAATAGTCCTGAACCACTTCTTTCTCCACAGAGGGCTGGTCACCTCCTCCCCATGCTGTGCTGCCCAGTGCAGCAGTCTGGGAGCTGACCAAGTTCGTGAAGACAGAGGCAAAAAAAGCATTGAGTACATTAGTTTTTTTCCATATTCTCTGTCACTAGGTTGCCTCCCTCATTCAGTAAGGCGCCCACACTTTCATTGACTTTCTTCTTGTTGCTAACATACCTATAGAAACCCTTCTTGTGACTCTTAACATCCCTTGCTAGCTGCAACTCCAAGTGTGATTTGGCATTCTTGATTTCACTCCTGCATGCCTGAGCAATATTTTTATACTCCTCCCTGGTCATTTGTCCAATCTTCCACTTCTTGTAAGCTTCTTTTTTGTGTTAAGCCAAGCTGGTTGCCTGCCATATTTATTATTCTTTCTACATATTGGGATGGTTTGTTCCTGCAACCTCAATAAGGATTCTTTAAAATACAGCCAGCTCTCCTGGACTCCTTTTCCCCTCATTTTATTCTCCCAGGGGATCCTGCCCATCAGTTCCCTGAGGGAGTCAAAGTTTGGTTTTCTGAAGTCCAGGGTCCATATTCTGCTGCTCTCCTTTCTTCCTTGTGTCAGGATCCTGAGCTCAACCATCTCATGGTCACTGCCTCCCAAGTTCCCATCCACTTTTGCTTCCCCTACTAATTCTTCCCTGTTTGTGAGCAGCAGGTCAAGAAGAGCTCTGCCCCTAGTTGGTTCCTTCAGCACTTGCACCAGGAAATTGTCCTCTACACTTTCCAAAAACTTCCTGGATTGTCTGTGCACGGCTGTATTGCTCTCCCAGCAGATATCAGGGTGATTGAAGTCTCCCATGAGAACCAGGGCCTGTGATCTAGTAACTTGTGCTCGTTGCCGGAAGAAAGCCTCGTTCACCTCAAGCACCCTGGTCTGGTGGTCTGTAGCAGACTCCCACCACGACATCACCCTTGTTGCTCACACTTCTAAACTTACTCCAGAGACTCTCCGTTTTTCTGCAGTTTCATATTGGAGCTCTGAGCAGTCATACTGCTCTCTTACATACAATGCAACTCCCCCACCTTTTCTTCCCTGCCCTGTCCTTCCTGAACAGTTTATATCCATCCATGACAGTACTCCAGTCATATGAGTTATCCCCCCAAGTCTCTGTTATTCCAATCACATCACAATTCCTTGACTGTGCCAGGACTTGCAGTTCTCCCTGTTTGTTTCCCAGGCTTCTTGCATTTGTGTATAGGCACTTAAGATAACTCTGTGATCGTCCTGCAGCAGTATAAAGCAGGAGTCCTCCCCTCTTGTGCTCTCCTGCTCGTGCTTCATCCTGGTATCCCACTTCCCCACTTACCTCAGGGCTTTGGTCTCCTTCCCCCAGTGAACCTAGTTTAAAGCCCTCCTCACTAGGTTAGCAAGCCTGCCTGCGAAGATACTCTTCCCTCTCTTCGTTAGTTGGAGCCTGTCTCCTCCTTCTTGGAACACCATCCCATGGTCAAGGAATCCAAAGCCTTCTCTCCGACACCACCTGCGTAGCCATTCGTTGACTTCCACAATTCAACGGTCTCTACCCGGGCTTTTTCCTTCCACAGGGAGTATGGACAAGAACACCACTTGTGCCTCAAACTCCTTTATCCTTCTTCCCACAGCCACTTAGCCTGCAGTGATCCACTCAAGGTCAGAACTCTTGGAGAACTCTTCCTTAAAAGTCTCTCAAATAACAAATTGTGATTATATATGTGTCTGATAGTTTCTACCAATTAGCATAGTTCTGAAGTTAGGCTCACTAACCTGTAATTGTCAGGACCCCTCTGGAGCCCCTTTTAAAGACTGGCATTACATTAGCCACCTCCCAGTCATCTGGTGTAGAGACTTGTTTCAGCAATAGTAGTTCTGCAATTTCATATTTTGCATGAACTCAACAGAGGGACCCAATCTAGCATGCAATCCCTGTGCTCACCTACCAGATCAGGCCCCACATATGACTTAGGAAGCTGAACACCTATCTTCCCCTGGCTTATGAATCATTCTGGGGCTTAGGCAGGACATAGGCTTCCAGATGCTCAGTGCATAGGGCCAGAAACAGGAACATAAGCATCAAGGGAAGTTTTACAAAAAAAAAAATAACTTAGGCACTGTAATGGGGCACAGACTCACCTGGTGGTGCCGCCTGCAGGCCTCTCGGGGAATTAGCTCTCCAGCCTCCGGAGCGCTCTCTGTCGGCTGGTGTCTCACCTTGTTCTGGCCCTGGTGTCCCTCCCCGACCCTGGTGCCCCTTTCTCTGGGTGCTGCCCCCAGGCAGTACCCCCACACTTTCCCTGGGTCTCCCCACCCAGGGGAACCCCCATCCACTATCCCCACCTCACCTCAGTCGTAGGCTATTGCCAGTCACCATCTAGCCCACGCTCACTGGGGTAGACTGCAGTATAAGCCACTCATCACAGGCAAGGTTGGGTTTGGACCTGCTGCCTTTACCTATAACGGGGCTGCCCCTCTGCAGCCCTAGTACTCTTTAGTGGGCCCTTACTTCAGCCTGCAGCCTGGTGATCTGCTAGGCTGGAGCTCCCCAGCTCCCTGGCCCTTCACCAGCACTGCTCTACCCTGGGTACCTTCCTCAGCTCCCAGGCAGCCTGGTCCCTTGCTCTCCAAAGGCTAGAGAGAGAATGTCTCTCTCTCCTGGCCCACTGCCCTCTTATAGGGCCAGCTGGGTCCCGATTGGGGCGTGGCCACAGCTGACCCTGCCTCCCCAATCAGTCAGGACCAGAGCGGGTGACCACCCCACTACAGGCACCAAATGAGTTTTGGCATTATCCTGGGTGGTCACATGATTGTCCTTACCAGCCTCAGTTAGTCACCACAACAATTTCAGGTCGTCTTCACTATCACCATGTTTTATCAGCAGGCCAGTGACTCTAGTGTAATGTACATATATTTACAGTCCATAGCCAGCTTCCCCACTTGCCTCTGGGGAGGGCAGCAGTAGTGGCCAGTTATGCCTACCTCTACCTTCGTTCAGGCTCCCTCCTCTCCAGCACTTCCTTCCTGTCAATTTATATAATCCCACCTGCTGGTGTTGATTGCCCTTCAATTAGCCCTTCAGCTGTATCTCTACTCAGTTCATGTACACACTAGTGACTATGTGTCTTCCACTTAGGTCCCAGTCAATTAATATTGGTGGATATTAGAGTGACAGGATACTGAGTTGGCTCTTGACTCAGCACATCATGTTACAGGATTTGGCAGGGGGGCTGTGCATCTCCGTGGAGCCTCACACTGTGATTTAGGTGCCTAAACTAGGGACTTAGGTACCTAACTCATTTTGTGCATTCAAGCTTAGAAATTTATCTAGTCAAGCTCTAAATACTGCTACTCAGGTGATGAAGTTTGCTCCATTTCTCTGAAGGAGACTATTTCCAGAATCTCTCAGATTACACTTTTATCAAATATTTTCTAAGCTGCAGCCTGAAAGTTTCTCCTTTCCTCAATTTTATCACATTTCAGTTATATCGCTAGACAACTGTAAACAAATCCCCCTTTCTCCTGGCGATTTCACTCAGCAGATACTTGTACTTGTACTTGTTCAAGACAACCAGCTCTTTACTGAATATACAGCTATGTAGTAGAAACAAAATATACATTGTTTATAGAGTATGGAAAATCCTTAGAAGGAATGACTACAAGACTGTACAGTGGCTGGATTTCAAAATGTGCTGGATTATTTCAGATGTTGGTGCTGCCCACCTATTTTAGTGCCTCCTTTTTTGCATTTCATTCTGAACAATGTGATTCTACTGGAGAAACATGTTATTGTTCCCTTCTGTTATCAGAAAGAAACAAAATGCTTGTTTATATTAAATCAGTAATGGCACTATATTTCCTTTGTAACACATCATTAGTTCCCTTAAAGGGTGAGTCTGCTTTGAGAAGCCCTACTACTTGTGCATATTTAGCATCAGAACTGTTCATCTGAGCGACAAAATTTAGTTCATATGAATTTTTACAGCTGTTTACCCTGCAGAAGGAGCGGGAGCCATCCCCTATGTGCATCATTAATAGAACTACTGAGTTCCAGTAAGTTACTATTGTGAAGTTCATGGGGTTGCACACATCTGCCTGAGTGTTTCACTATAACGCAGAGTGGACAGAGACATTCTGGATCCATTCACTGAGGAAACATCTTGTGGCACTGGGAGGTTTTTTATAAAACATGTGGATCCCTGGGGTGCCACCTGGAATTGGGGTACCACTGAATCAGCCTGACCTACCAGCCTGGGCTCCCTTTACACTGTACTGCTGTGACAGGGCCAGATCTAATGGATCCAAGGGTGCTGAGGGAGTTGGCTGATGTGATTGCAGAGCCATTGGCTGTTATCTTTGAAAATTCATGATGATTGGAGGAGGTCCCGGCTGACTGGAAAAAGGCAAATTTAGTGCCCATATTTTAAAAATGGAAGAAAGAGAACCCGGGGAACTACAGACCAGTCAGCCTCACTTCAGTCCCCGGCAAAATCACGGAGCAGGTCCTCAAGGAATCCATTTGAAGCACTTGGAGGAGAGGAAGGTGATCAAGAACAGTCAACATGGATTCACCGAGGGCAAGTCATGCCTGACCAATCTGATTACCTTCTATGATGAGATAACTGGCTCTGTGGATATGAGGAAAGTGGTGGTTATGATATATCTTGACTTTAGCAAAACTTTTGATATGGTCTCCCACAGTATTTTTGCCAGCAAGTTAAAGAAGTATGGATTGGATGAATAGATTATAAGGTGGATAGAAAGCTGGCTAGATTGTTGGGCTCAACGGGTAGTGATCAATGGCTCCATGTCTAGTTGGCAGCTGGTATAAAGCGAAATTCCCCAGAGGTCGGTCCTGGGGCTGGTTTTGTTCAACATCTTGATTAATGATCTGGATGATGGGATGAATTGCACCATCAGCAAGTTCGCAGAGGACACTAAGCTCGGGGGAGAGGTAGATACACTGGAGGGTAGGGGTAGGGTCCAGAGTGATCTAGACAAATTGGAGGATTGGGCAAAAAGAAATCTGATGAGGTTCAACAAGAACAAGTGCAGAGTCCTGCACTTAGGAAGGAAGAATCCCATGCACTGCTACAGGCTGGAGACTGACTGGATAAGCAGCAGTTTTGCAGAAAAGGACCTGAGGATTACAGTGGATATGAGTCAGCAGTGTGTCTTTGTTGCCAAGAAGGCCAACAGCCTATTGTGCTGTATTGGTAGGAGCATTGTCAGCAGATCAAGGGAAGTGATTATTCCCCTCTGTTCAGCACTGGTGAGGCCACACCTGGAGTAGTGTGTCCAGTTTTGGTCACCCCCCTTCCTCCCCACAGAAGAGATGTGGACAAATTGGAGAGAATCCAGTGGAGGGCAACAAAAATGATTAGGAGGCTGGGGCACACAACTTGCGAGGAGAGGCTGAGGGAACTGGGCTTGTTTAGTCTGCAGAAGAGAAGAGTGAGGGGGGATTTGATAGCAGCCTTCAACTACCTGAAGGTGGGGTCCAAAGAGGATGGAGCCAGACTGTTCTCAGTGTTGGCAGATTACAGAACAAGAAGTAATGGTCTCAAGTTGCAGTGGGGGAGGTCTGGGTTGGATATTGGGAAACACTATTTCACTAGGAGGGCGATGAAGCACTGGAATGGGTTACCTAGGGAGGTGGTGGAATCTCCATCCTTAAAGGTTTTTAATGTCCGGCTCGACAAAGCCATGGTTGGTATGATTTAGTTGGGGTTGGTCCTGCTTTGAGCAGGGGATTGGACTAGTTGACCTCCTGAGGTCTCTTCCAACCCTAATATTTTCTGATTCTATGATTCTACGACAGGCCCTCAAACCCCCTCCAGCACACGTACAGGTAGGGACACACCCAGCTGCAGCTACACACAGGGCTAAGAGGCTTAGATCAGCTTTTCATGGGAAGGTTCAGCTAAGGCACCTCCCAGTTCCTAAGTCACCCACTCCCCTCTGGAGTGTAAACCCAAAATTATTCTGTCTTGCACTGCACAGAGAACTGTACAGCATAAGCTCATGAAAGATGCCCCCTCCCTCGATTTGAAGAGGGATATACATAGCTTTCTGCTTCAAGTTATGACTCACATACACACTGGTTTTAGCCAAAACAAAACAAATTTATTAACTACAAAAGATAGATTTTAAATGATTATAAGGGATAGCAAACAGATGAAAGCAGATGATCTAGCAAATAAACAAAAACACAATCTAAGCTTAATATACTAAAGAGATTGGAAATGAGTAGGAAATTCTCACCCTAATTATGGATTTAAGCATTTTGCAGAGATTTTTGAGCGCAAGCTGCACTTGCTTGCAGCTTAAAACCCCAAGTATTCCTTTTACAGATTAGAAATCCCTCTAGCCCGAGTTCAGCCCTTCTCCCCCCAGTCCAGTCCTTGTTCCTCAGGTCTTTCCAGCAATCTTCTTGGGTAGGGAGTCAGTGAAGAACCACAATGATGTCGTGCCCCTGCCTTAAATATCATTTGCATATGGTGGGAACCCTTTGTCTCCCCTCTTGGTTCCCATGCCCGGTCAGTGGAAAAACATTGGTATTCCAAGATGGAGTCCAGTACCAGGTGACTTGTTCATGTGCCCCTGTAAGAACATAGCATCCATGACTCGGAGGCTGTTTGTAGTGTCCTTAGGAAGGCTTCCTGGTGGGAGATTAGCATCTTCTAAGACCTATTGTTCTCCCTAATGGCCTTTCCCAGCCAGCCATCTAGATTGATTGCATATTCCTAACTTCAGATACCAAAATGATAGATGCATTTAAATAGGATAATTATATTCAGTGAATCATAACCTTTCCAATGATATCTCACATGACCTATCTTGTATAAAATACATCATAGCTATGCCATAATCATATCATAATAATATTACTATGAAGAATATGGGGCGTAATGCCATACCTGGTTCCTATGAACCCAGCCAGCTCTGCAGCAGGCTGAACTTTGGGAGGAAAACCTACTTTATTAGATAGGAAAGGTAACTTACTATAAGTGTAGTCCCTAGTTTGCATTGTGTGATTTTGTTTTTTATTGTAACCATTTCTTTCCATCACTCTCTTGTTTCTAGCTGAATCTCTTTCCTTTCTTAAATAAACCTTCTTTTGTTGTATTATAAGTGTCCACAAGTTCTGTGTGGCTTACAGCCAGTGCCAGGGGCTGGATATCGCAGGGGAATGATTCAAAGGCACTTGGGGACTGGATGCACCTATTTTTAACCACCAAGGCAAAATCATGGCTGGAATTGCCCAGAGGAGAGTGCCTGGGTGGCTGAAAGGCTGGTGGTGTCAGGGAACTGACACCCAGCCACCATGGGGAAGGCTACCAGTCACTGGAGGCAGGAGATAACAAGGTGACTCACTGTTCTGGATACCGCAAGGACACACACACTCACTCTCTCTCTCTCTCTCTCTCTCTCACACACACACACACACACACACACACACACACACACAGACTGAAGAAGTCCACTCATTAAACTCCGATGGTTTGTCTAGAATGGTCTTCCCAGGAGAACTACATTGGACCAACTGGGTATAAAGTACCCTTTGTATGACCAATGTTCATTGTCTATCCAGAAGGCATAGTGTGTGCATGTGGGTTTTGACACCATAAAGTCCATTTCCATTAATTTAGTTCTGATTGTCCAGGTATTTTCAGATCACTCTGTCCAGCTTGTGGGTAGATGTTGATGCCTTTCATGTGCCTAAATTTTAATTTTCTCTCTTGTCCTTCTGAACAATAAAATTCTATTGGGAAAAAAACATTTTGAGATATTCAGAGCAGTCTAGGGAATTTAAAGACACAGAAATTTGAATGGAAGATGTGTGTCTAAATCCTCCTAGATCACCATGAAAATCTCAGGTGTTATTTTTATGCACTGACAGAGACATGGGTTAAGATGTAATCAGCAAGTCCATTATAATTTATCTTTGCTACACAGGGCTAAATTTCCAAGAGTGCGCTTTTACTTTGAAAGGTGAGTATAAAAAGACAACTTCTTACAGAATGCACCTGCTTCTTGTGGATATTTAAAGCCATGTCTCCTGGCCTTAGGAATAGAAACAAGCTGTTGATTTTTTTTTTGTCCAGTTCACTCTGCAGAGACAGACCAGCCCTGGGAAAGGGAGCTGGATTTCTGTTCATCATCGACAAAATTGTTCTTCAGAACAGACGTGCACTTAGTATCATTTACCCGCAAATTCCTCATGTTAATATCTGTTTGGATACAAATAACTTCATCATTTTACTTTCCCAATGACTGTCAGTAAAGTTATTGTGTGACTGCCACCAAAAAATAAATAAATAAGCTCCACTACCTTATGTTGGTAGTATATTGATATCTCCCATTGTTGGTCCCTCTCTATTAATTGCATCACCTGTGCTCAGAAAGAGACTAGGCCTGTATCTCTGAAAGGTCTCTGAATCCAGACACTTTCTTCCCAAGTGGCCGTCACTAGCCATGCTGCTGATAGGAAGAGAGAACCAAAGATGCTTGTGCTACAAGCAGAAGAGGTAAGTGCTGAAGAGGGATCTAATTTATTCTAAACATTGTTTACTTTTTATTCTCCAAACTGAGATTTTGGTGACATTGCAAATCCTCACTGAAACTACTTTGTTAGGTGCTCTGATACCACACGGATAGGTGAGGTATAAGAATCTGGACAGTGTCCCTGCATAATATCTCATATTGTCTATACTTTCTCATCTGTAACTTGCTTAATTTTTTAAGCCTCACTTCTTTAAGGAAACCATAATGCCTGCTGGAGTGAATTCCTCTTGGAGAAAATTACTGTTAGATGCTTTCTCAGAGAATGTTAACTCTCTTCTTACTGGACAGAGGAAATATGGATGTGAGTGGCCGTGTAAATGTGAGTCAAGAGCTGAAAGAGGAGCAGAATTCTCAGCTCACAAAGGGTGACTGTCACAGGGCCCCTGATTTGGGTTGAACCTCAGCATAGGTCATGCCCCCTTTTTTTGCTTAACTGTCAAGGAGCACAAAGCAAACTGCAGACACTGGCTGTGTAGGCCATCTGGCTTGCTGGGAAGTCTAGGCAGAGAACTGTGCAGCCTGGAAAAACCACTATGTTCAGGAAGAGAGATGGAATTCTCTGCCGAATTTAAACACTAAGAATTAAAGGTTGGGACACTCGGAATTTTGGTTAATAACTAAAATAATTTCAGATAGCGTTTTCTTCTTTGATCAGTCCAAATGAATTACCTGTACTTGCAAACGCTTAAGCACATCAGTAATTCACCTGGGCTACTCATTTGAGTAAAGATAATGTTATGCAAAGCATTTGCAGAATTGGGCTTTATGGAAATGCAGGTTGACATCTGGATAATTTAAATTTAATTTTCCTTCTCTGTGTTACTAACAACTGAGATGATTAAAACTCAGTATTTTGGGATCTCACTTGCTTACACTATAAATGCTGCTCGTTTCTGTTGTGCACTGATATGAATGTTAATGTCTATAATATTTTTCAGTTACTTGGAGGGAGAAACAAAACAAACCTCATATTAAGGCCTGATTCTCAGTCACCCTAAGGCTGGTTTACACCAATGAGAAAGTGCAAAGACATCTTAAAGTAGATGTTAATTTCATCCACACTCACTTAACGATCCCTGTACACTGCCAGAGTGGTGTAAGGTGGCCCTAGTGTAAATGAGAATCAGGCCTATTACAATTAGCAATTCAGATTGTGACACCATGTGCAATCTGCTCCTGATCCACATGTTGTAGCACTTGTTTCATTTCACAAGAGTGTACGTCCCACATCTGCATTTCCACATCTAATCCAAACTCTCTGGAATCTCTCTGTATCACTGAGTACTTGACCACCTCCCCAGGGGAGTCTGTTTCTGTGTCTCAGTTGCTCTGGCTGTTACAAAACTTGCCCTAATGGGCAGGTCAGGAACAGTGGGAATCACTGTGACCCAGAGAAATACAGTGGATCTCTCTGGGGCACAAGATAACACACCTGGTGCTCTGTCTGCTAGGAGGGTGCAGCATGCACTGCCTTCCAAGACTAGCCAGTTCCTTCCTTCTTTCTTGTCCCCTTTCAGAGCCTTATACTGAAGGGAGTGTTAGAAAGGAGCAGTCACTGCACTGAGAAGAGTGCAGGTTCTACAATTTTTGCTGGCCCTTATGGAGGAGACACAAAAGCCAGCACACATGTTGCATTCTCCTTTTACCTTCTTGTGCAGCCTCAAAACCTGTACCTTTGCCTGAACTTTTCCTTGTGCCATACACTATCCTCGTAGGCCTAGCCAAGCAAGATTCCAGGAATGGTAATAAAGCTGAAGTCTCACATATCAGAGCACAAAGCAGTGGTTCCCAGGCATTGGCCCCGATCCCTGCAGCATTCCTTGTTCTTTCTGACCTGAGCTAGTAGAAACCAGGTGCCAAATGGTATAAATTGGACTAGAAGTCAATGATCAATACACTGATTTATACCAGCCAAGGATCTGGGCCCAAGTACCTGGGCTTCTGCATGGTCACACTGAACTCTAATCCCTGGGCACTGGACCCAGTCTCCAGAGCACTCTCAGCACCCTGTGGCAAGAGACAAGGACTGAGAATTGATCCCAAGCCTGCTGCAGGACAGTGCAGAGTGCTAACCCTATGACATGCATCTGGTCGTAACAGAACATGACCATAATGCTGTGAAAATCCTGTACTCACCCCCACATATGAATCCTGATCCTGCAGTTCTGCAGAAATAAGTTGCCTCTTTAAAAAACAAAGTATAGAATTTACACAGACAGATGTTGCAAAGAGAAATAAGTGGTGGGCAGGTGGGCGAGAAAGGAGGCAGAGGAAGAAAGAGAGGGGGACAGTTTCTCAGTCAAAAGGGAACATTTCTCTTTTATAACATCCTTTCAGTGGAAGTTCTGGGCCACTCTGCTCTGATATCCGGGTTGCCTCATTTGTATCAACCAATGCATTAAAAAGGAGCCCTCTCTAAAATGACAGATCTTGTTCCTTGCTCATCTGCTGCAGAACCTCGAATGTGCCTTAACTTTTTGACTTGAAATATAAGCTTCCCTCTTCACCAGCTATGATTGAGGAAATAACGTATGCAGATCTGGAATTTAGTAAATCTTATGCACTGGAAAATATCCCAAAGCCTGCTGCTCCTGAGGAAAAAGGTACAATCTCTAAGGGTTTTTTTAGTTATTGTGCTTAAATTAGCTGGATTGGGAAGTACTGTCAACCTAATCTTGGGCAGAATGGGCCTCCTCTAAATTCACTCCTCTAAATCCGTTATTCTCAGTAGAGTTACACCAGTGGTGAATTTCTCCTTTTGCTTTATTGTCATTATTAATTAACAGAAGTGCAGAAGCATGCACTGTGCAGTTCAAAGCATGGAGGGAGATGTTGTCCCTCCCCTGAATATTTTCACAATGTAAGGACCCCTGCAAACACTAATTGCTGAGAGTACTTTCTACCATGAGTAATCCTATTGACTTGAATGGGACTACCCATGGGAGTGAGCAGTGTGCAAGGTAGTGTTTATGGGATCAGGTTCTAGTGTAGAGTTTGAGAGTCTAGATGACATACTGTGCCATCCATGGAGATTTTGGCAGAATCAACAATGGCAAGATGTTGCGCTATATTAGGATTTTATAGTTGTCAAACTCTGGTCCATGGAGGAAATAGAATTTTAGTTCTCTTTCATTTTTGACCTGCTTCTTTCTCATAGGAGGTTGTAACATTTGGTGACAAATGATAACTCACTTTCACAGTATGGAGCATACATGATGTCTCCATGTAAGAGGGTGAACAGAGCCAGAGAAGAGGGAAATACTTTAAATAGTCAAAGGTCCTTTTAAAAAAAAAGACCATGGGAATATTTATAAATGCAAGAAAAAAAAATGCTAAAAACACAAACTCTGTTTCACGGAGCCTTTTCCTGAAACAATGAATGAGAGATTAGTTAAATAAAAAACTCTGAAGACAGAACTTTTGTTTGCTTTGGCTCTCTGACCAGTTTGGACCTCAGAGCCCCAGGCTGTCTTCTGCAGAAGGGCTTGCATTCAGCTAGGGAAACCTCAGATCCCGAGTGAATCAAACTGAAACCCCTTCATTTTTTCCTTATCTGTCAGAGATCACAACATGTGATGCCATCAGGGTCTAGCTTGGGTTGTACCTTGGTAGGGAAGGTGGTAGGTTATTTTGCCTTTCAATTCAGATAAATGCCAGATTATTTAGCAGTTTTGCCATTTTTAGGAAAGTAGCAATCACCTGATGGCATCAGTGTGTTACAGGCTCTGATTCCTGGCTCAGGCAGAGGAGCACACAGCATGATTCAGGAGGGGAATGTGCAAGAATGGCTGTAAATCATCTTTGTCCTATCCCCGATCCTGGGCCATTTGTGCTCTAAGCCAGTCCTCTGGTATCAATTAGAGCAGTCTGAAGGCTGTTCCAACTTTGCTGCAGGTGCTAGTGACCATAAATGGTCATTGGAGGCAGAGCAGTTGGAGATCACCAGAGTTCAGGGAAACCACAGCGGCGTCTTCTTTTCTGGAGCCACCACTTTACACCAGCCATAGGGAAGGAAGTTGGCATCATAGCTACTACACTGGTGTGACCCTCCTGGGCCAGCTATGCCACTGTGTCCCAGAGGTGCTGTGCATAGGGGTCACAGCAGAGTTAAGGATCTGGGCCATTTAAGTATTCAAAAGTGCCAAGAACCTGGGCTGACAGGCAAAGAAAAAGAAATAAATCCTGTTTCTGACACTGATCAATGTCAAAGATTTCAGAAGACATAATAGTCTGCCCCCAGGAGCATGCTGTTAGAAGACATACAGGTTTATCAGTGCTCTGTGGACACACCTTGATTGTAGCCAGATTCTTTGCAGCATCTTTTGAGGAGGGCAATGCAACAGTTCAGAGATGGACCCATTGCAAGTCGCTCAGCCAGCTCATCTGGTGAGGAGGGAGCAGTTGTGGGGGAGGGGAGGCTCGCAGGACAGGGGCCTGATGGAGAGGTCCAGAGGGCCAGGGGGAAGGGCAGGCGGGGAGAACCCTCCTGCAGAACCCACTCAAGGAAGGCCTTAGAGACAGGCAGTAAGGCTGCCCTCACCTCCTGGAGTATACAAAAGGAAGTATTTCTTCACACAACGCATAGTTAACCGGTGGACCTCTTTTCCAGAGGATGTTGTGAAGGCCAAGACTATAAGAGGGTTAAAAAAAGAACTAGATAAATTCATGGAGGATAGGTCCATCAAGGCTATTAGCCAGGATGGGTAGGGATAGTGTCCCTAGCCTCTGTTTGCCAGAAGCTGGGAATGGGCGACAGGGGATGGATCACTTGATGATACCTGTTCTGTTCATTCCCTCTGGGGCACCTGGCATTGGCCACTGTCGGAAGACAGTATACTGGGCTAGATGGACCTTTGGACTGACCTTGTATGGCCGCTCTTATATGCCGTCGAACTTGAGGGATGGAGAGCCCCATGTACTGGCCAAGCGACAGGTGCTCCAACTGTTGTACTCCAGGAGGTCTCCCCAATTTTGGTGATACCTGTCAGGACCAACTTCCGGCACACCAAGGGGGACTCCACCACCTGAACACTGAGCTGGGGGTTGTGTAGCAGAGCCTCTGTAAAGAGGTCCTGCCTCTCGGTGGCCACCATGGACCTGGTCGCCTAGACCAGCTTCCAGGTCTTTAGGATGTCCCGGTAGAAGACCGGTAGCTCAGAGAGGTCTTGCAGAAGACCCCTCAGATGGAGGTAGAAGAGATGGAGGTTGCATAGGAGCCCTCAAAGATGGTGGAGGAAGGTGTTCACCAGCAAACTCTACGCCAGAGTACCTGCACCATAAAGGAGTCTCTGCGGGGCCTGAAGGTGGTAGACATGAATCTGACTGTGAAGGCAGGGCAGATCCTGTCCACCCTCTCCCAGAAGGAGACTCAGGACCCCCACAGAGATCCAGTATAGCTTCAGCCAAAAGAACTCCAGAATTTTCTTCTGGAGTCAGGCCAAGGTACCCGGGGCTGACTCAGGATGTTTAGCTGGTGCCAGAGCATCCCCATCCTCTGTAAAGTAAGGGAAAGAACCCTAGTTAGTCAGCTCCACACCTGGGGGTGATTAACTAATTTTCTTCTGCCCAGAAGAGGCAGAGATAGCTAGGCCTTAAAAGTAGACTGAGGAAGCTCACTTGGGGGAAGAGACTGCAGAGGAGGAAGGTCTCTCAAGCAGAGAGAAGTCATGGGGTAAGTTTTAACAGATAGAGTACAATGGTGGAAGAACAATACAGGAGCAGGTTAGGCTTCTGCAGGGGAAGCCCTGTGTGAAGGCCAACAAGGGAACTACAGATGTTGAGAGGAGCAGAAGGGTATTAGTTTAAGAACCTGTTTGAACTTGTTTGTGTTACCCTGGAAGGGATGAACTCTTATGGACATGGCCAGAGAGCCGAGGCACAGAAGACCCAGACAGGGAGTATGAGGAAGACTTTATCTGGGACTGGCCACTGCAGCCAAGGAAGTACCCACCAGAGCAGGTATGAGAGGCAAAGTCCTGTGCAGTGCTGCATCTATGCACTGGGGGTTGCCCTAGAGGTGGAGATGCACACTTACAGGCTGACTCATCCTTCTGCATAATTTATATCAGCCTTAGGCCTGCTCTAAATTATGCCTGGCTGCAACAGTCCCCAAGAGGCCACTTCACAGCAGTGATCACTGCAGTGCAGAGGCACTCTCACCATGGTCCCTTCCACAGCCATGTTCTAGACACCTTCTTTATGTTATGGCCAGGTGATGTAGAGCTGGCTACTGCAGCTAGGGATTTCCCTGTCATGGGGATTCCCAAGTAGATGGTTAAGCAGGCTTTCGTCTGCTTTGCATTGTCAGAACAGCACAAAGCAGGACCTGGCTCAATAAGGTGACTAGAAATACAGCTAGACTAAAAAATGTTACTTTACAGAAAGTCCTTTTGTTTCTTCCCACTCAAGCATGCCGTCTGTCTTCACAGGGCCAGGCTCTCTCTGGGAGCATGTGGGCCATGGGTCTATCTACATTACAAAAATATCCAATTTCGGAGGCCCATTTACAAGACCAGTTACACCACCATTCTATTTTGAAGTAAAGTTGGGAACTAACGTGGATTTAACTGGGTCTTCAGTCTGTGCTCCAGCCTTGGACTTGCGCTAAGTGTTAATATGAACTTGGGACACAGTTACTGTCCCAGCTACACTCCAAATTGAGACTGGATTGTATTTGGTAAAGAGTTAACTGATTTGTGGCTAGAACTGGTGAATACTTGTTGTCACTACACAGACTTCAGTGGACCACATCAATTTACACCAGCTAAGGAACTGGTTCATAGTGTATAATATCCAATCAAAGAGTTCATAAAATTGATGTCTTACATCTTGTTGGTCTACAAAACTCATTTGTCATGTATGTGTAAACATTCTTTTCTGGGGGCTGGAGCTATTAGAAAGTTAAAATATTTTTCATCATTGGAGTTTTCTTTGTTTCCTGGTTGATTATCAGATAGAATAATTAATCAAACATCATATTAAATTAATTTAAAAATACAACTCATATCAGGCAGCAAAATATCAGCCACCACTTTGCACTATTACATAGGGATGTAAATGAAACCTTCCTGACTCTAGCTGGTGATCATGCCCTGAAGCATGAGGATCAATGGCCCTTGTAATTTTACCCTGGCTAGTGTCACAGCAGATGATATTCTTTTTTCATATACATTTCCAACCCTGTGTTCTCAACATTCTGTTTAGGGAATTCTGCTTTCATTTTCTACCTTTTTGTTCACTCTTTACAGCCTTTCGGTTGAAACCCAGCTTCTAAAATATTTTGCCATTACAAAGATTGTCATTTAAGAAGAACAAAAAACACTTAAGGGGGACTGGAGTGGGTGAGTGGATAAAGTTATCATAGAAAAGGGAGGCAAGCTGATGATGAGGAAGGACATGCCATTGCTGGAGGAGAAGGAGGCAAATGGCTATTGGTTGAAGGAGATATCAATGCTGGAGTGGTAAATGGACTTCTTGTTTCCTCCGTAGCCATCATGTTGACCAATAAGGAGGAGATACAAGAAATGATACAAAGTCTGAACTGTTATACAATAATACAAAGTGTGCTTGCTTCATTTCCACATTTATAGGCAAGGGGAATTATAACTTCCTTCACCAGCAAGGGCTGCCACTGTGACCTGGGAAGGATTTACCCTGGGGAGGGCAGGTCATGTTTTTAGCTTTCATCTCTAATTAGGGTTCAATAAGAGCTCTGCAGACAGATTGCAGTGAGGATCCTACCCACTCTGGGGTCTGTGCTGACCATCTGTAGCCCCTGCAGTGGAAAAGAGTCTGTTGGAAACTTCTGTAGCTGCAGCCCTTTCCAAGCAGACCTCTCACCACTCGGGATCCTGCAGCAGAGTCTGTCCTATCAGAAGCTGGCTCAGTGTCTTTGTGGGTATGTGGGAACCAAGAAGTAAGTAAGGAAGGAAGAAGAACAAAGCAGCAAATAAGGCTTTTCCAGAATGCACAGCTTTTAGTCACTGAATTCACTATTGGTTTTCTTAGATTCCAAGGCCAGATAGGACCATTATGAGCATCTAATCTGACCTCTTACATAGCACAGGCCATAGAACTTTCCAAAAATAATTCCTAGAGCAGATCTTTTAGGCCATGTCTACGCTATGACTTATGTCATTCAGGGGTGTGAAAAAACCACCCTCTGAGCAACTTACGTTTTGCTGGCATAAGTGATAGTGTGCACAGCACTATGTTGGCAGGAGAGATTCTCCCACGGACATAGTTACCACCACTCATGGAGGTGTTTTTATTAAGTTGACAGGAGAACGCTTTCCCCTCGGCATAGAGCGGCTACATGAGCGATCTTATAGCGGCGCAGCTGCATCAGTACAGATATGCCACTGTAAGCTCGCTAGAGTAGACATGGCTTTGGAAAAACATACAATCTTCATTTAAAAATTGTCAGTGATGAAGTATCCACCACACCCCTGGGTAAATTGTTCCAACAGTTAATTACTATCACCATTAAAAATGTTCACTTTATTCCCAGTCTGAATTTGTCTAGCTTCAACTTTCAGCCATTGGATCGTGTAAAACCTCTCTCTGCATGATTAAAGAGTCCATTATTAAATATGTGTTCCCCATGGAGGTACATAGAGATTATAATCAAGTCACCCTTTAACCTTCCCTTTGTTAAGATAAAGACATTTTACTCCTTGAGTCTACAACTAGAAGACATGTTTTCTAATCCTTTAATCATTCTCATGGCTCTTCTCTGAACCCTCTCCAATTTATCAACATTCTTCTTGAACTGTGAGCACCAGAACTGGACATAGTATTCCATCAGCAGTCACACCAGTTTCTGTTTAACATTCTCCAGAGATACAAGTGGAATGGGAAAGAGTGTACTCACCATATGATGAGACTGCATCATCTGTTTTTCCCCCAAATTCAGCACAGAAATATATATTAGCATGTCTGCCTTTTCTGCATTATTATTGATAATTCTATCATATCCATCTAGCAATGGACCAATACCATTGTCAGGATTCTTTTTGTTCCTAATATATTTTAAAAACTCCTTCTTATTGTTCTTATTTCTGTTGCCATAGATATCTCCCTATGTCCCTTGATTTCCCTTATCAATTTTCTACAATTCCTAATTTCTGATTTATATTCATTACTATCAACTTCTCCTTTATTCCAATGGTTATGTATTTAATTATTATTATTTTTACAGCTGCCTTTAATTCTACACTAAACATTTTTTTTTAAAACTAGCACAGCCTTCTTCCTCAATTGTGGGCTTATGGCATTGGGGACATCTAGTAAGGTGTTGTTTAAAGATTCCCAATTATCATTCAGTTTTTTTGTTTTGATTAAATTCTTCCTTCCAGATGGTTTGGATTTGGCTCATAATTGTTTTCAGCGTTGTGAAATTGGCCCCACTAAAGCACCAATTATATATATTACTGGTCTGGACGGGTTTTTTGCTGTTTCTGCAGGGCACCCTGCTTCATCCCCCACATGGCGTCTGGTTGCCCTGACTTTCCTCACATTGTGCTTGGCATTGCTGCTAGGGCTATTAGCCCTGGGAATTGTGTGTAAGTATCAATACTTTTTTATCTGGTGAATTTCAGATAAAAGATGCCAGATTGCTATCTATCTCCTGTAGTCTGAAGTTGTTGATTTAACCATTGCACAGGTACAGCGTGAGCAGTGGTAATGCAAGCTTTCCAGACACACTATCACCCATGAATGTACTTTACCGTGGTTGAGCTCCAGAGTAGTAGTATTGCTGCAAGTGACAATTTCTGTAGCCCATTCACTCCTTGACCTCTCTACCTAAATTGCCAAATGGAAGCCTTCTTGTGCCATCAAGTTATGATGCTGTTTTTTGTGATATGGAAACCTGTCCCATTAGGAACTGGATGACATCCACTAATTCATTTCACACTGAACACTTACAAGGTGGGGATGTTTTTCAGTTAATACTGACCTGCGCTGGATATTAATTGGTGACAAAATGGTGAAAGGCTCTGTATCCCATTAACAAGCCAGCTTATTTGATTTAAATTTTATTTTTAAATAGAAAAATTATACTAAACCTGTGATGTTAATACTAAGGGTTACTACCCAAAACAAGGCACAAAATTTAAACCAGATGAATAGAATAACGAAAAATTAAAAAAACAACAACAAGGAGTCTGGTGGCACCTTAAAGACTAACAAATTTATTTGGGCATAAGCTTTAGTGGGTAAAAAACCCACTTCTTCAGATTCTTCAGGTTTTTTACCCACAAAAGCTTATGCCCAAATAAATCTATTAGTCTTTAAGGTGCCACCAGATTCCTTGTTGTTTTTGTGGCTACAGACTAACATGGCTACCTCAATACAAAAATTTAAAGTGGACAAAGGCAGGAATAATTTTGATTTGTAAATTATGAGAATACAAAATGTTTTTTGTGAATTTCAGTTTTTCAGGTTTCCAGTGACTTCCAGAAACAGATTGGAAACCTCAAGCGAAACCAGGAAATTCTGCAAACAAGTTCCTCAAAAAGGCTACAAGACATGAAAGACAATTTGTGTCTGAAAGGGGAAGAAAAAAATAAGAATAATGGTAAATAGGATTGTTATGCAAATGGACTCCTTTCCTTTATTCCAGAATAGATACAGGCTGGGCAATGGTTGTATAATTTCACCTATTCTCTTCCAATTACACCCCATTAAATGAGCTCTACACCTGCATTGAAAGGGACTACAACTAATTGTATGCAATTAGCAGAGAGGTGAGGTACAAGGGAATTCCTCCTTCATAATCCATTCAGTCCTTGTCTTCTCTGTTCAAATGGCTAAGAAAGCAAATAATTAATAATGACAGTTATTATTGTGATTTTGTGATGTTGACACCTGCCTCCTAGTAACTGAACTGGTACTTTCCAACTGATTTCACATGGGCTATAAAATAGTATCAGATGATAACTGTCCACTAGTGATGTTGCTTAGTGGTCTGCATAACAGCTTGGAAGATTAAGGATCAACTTTCATTCAGTTTCTCTAAGACTGGGTCATGAAGTGTGAAAGAAGTAGCATGTTCAGAGTCTGGAGAAGCAGGAATGCTTTATATCACTCAGCAATAGAGCTGGGCAACTTTTTTTTTAATAGTAAATAATCAAATGGGTGTTCAAAATTACTCGTCAACTTAGGTTGAATTCAGCTAAATTAAAAAATAAGGGGAAAAAAATAAAAAGTCAAATAAAAAAGTTTATTTTTATTTATTATACCTGTCCAGAAAGTGTAAGAGGACTGGACAGGTATTTCCCAAATTGTATTGGCAAAAACAAATAAATAAGTAAATAAAATTCAGGCTAGATAAACAAAAGGATTTAGGTGCCATTCACAAAAGCAGAGTGATTCACAAAAGCAGAACATGAATGGGAGAATGATTACAGTTTAGGTGCTAGGGCCCTCACCTATGATGATGTAGTTTAAGTCCCTGCTCCAAATATTTTTTAAATTATTTCTACGAAGTGGAATGGCTTCAACAAAATAGATTAAGAGAAACTCATCCAAGAATAGCCTCTAGCTCACTCCGCTGGGATAGAGGAGATAGAGCTTCATATCAATGCCTCGGTGCAGGAAACCCAAATATCCCCTCCAAATGAGTGCCCTACCTGTTGAGGTAAGGGTTCTAAGAGGGCCTCCTCCTCTGGCCATTTTCTCAATCTAGTCCTTTAAAAATGTCTGGAAACAAAACATTGTGGGATGAAGGAAACATTTTGTTCAACCCCAAACTGACTTTTTAGCATTTTTTTTCCATTTTTTCTAAGCTAACAACATTTCATTTCTAAATGAATTGTTTCATTTTTAAATGTGGTTTCATTTAACATCAAGATTTTTTTTTTCAATTTTTCATTTCAGAGAGAAAATGAAAAACAAAACACTTCTGACTGGAAACTTTTTTTCAGATATTTTTGTTCAGACCCTAATCTAAAAAATGGTTTGGTTAGCTTTACTCTGCACTGCCCTCTTTGGCTAATTCAGGAGCAATATTGATTGGCTTCTAAGGTGAATTCACTCTGGAACCTCAAGGGTGGAGTACAGTAGTTGTTTGCAAAATACTAGAAAAAAAAGCTGAGCTGGAAAGATCATCGGAGTCTTTCATTGTCATGCCCAGAATCTCGGGGAGATGGGAAAAGTGATTTATTTCTGACCCTGGCTCTAGTGCCTAAGGCTACCAGTGGTCTGACTCTGGGGAAGAGGGATCGATAATCATTTTATAAATAGGTCCTTTAGCACAATGGTTCACCAGTGGAAAACATGAACACATTTTGATTTTGAAATGGACAATGGAGTTTCATTTTCACCAGCACTAGTTTTGATCATATTGTAAGAGCAAGAAATTTTCACATGCCTCCAGTAATGTCCCCTCTCTCTGAAACTGGAACCTAACACAGAGCATGAATGGGCTTTTCTAATCGAGCATCATTTATGGGAGGAAGGTCTTCAGCAAAGCAGAGGTTACTTTCATAAAGAGAAGGATCTCTGTGGAACAGCCCCTTTATGAACGTTGAGATAGTGTGTTTTTTCCAGAACTGTGCAGAAGGAATAATTGGAACAGTGCTTGAGGGAAGTCAGGTCTGTGTGTGGGTATAGAGAGTTTGGGAGGACAATTCTGTAAGTCTGGTTTCCCCCTAGGGCAGAGTTAAGATGTTAGTGTGTAGTCTGTATTGTAGGGTGGTTGCTCTAGTAGTGATGTGTGTTCCTAGGTTGAGGAGTAGAGCAGAGGTTCTCAAACTGTGGTCTGCAGACCACCTGTGGTCTGCGAACTACATTCAGGTGGTTCGCAGATAGTTCCCTCTAAGGTGCGCACCTGGGCGGCCACACACCAGAGAATGAAGGGCCACCCACCTAATTAGTGGATCCTTAGCAAATTTCAAGTGGTATGTGGAAAAAAAAAAGTTTGAGAACCACTGGAGTAGAGGATATGTCCTGTTAGATGCCCTGACTTTTAACCACCTTGCTTTTGTGATTTTGCCTTAGGTATGTTATGTATGGACTATCCTCTACAGATAGTATAGGAGCAGATTCTCCTTGACACCGCTATGGCAGCCATTTACACTCCCTTTAAAGCACCATTACATTGTCAGAGTGGGGTAAAGGGGCCTTACATAAAGGACATTCAGGTTCATAGTAATGTTATCAATTAATGGAAAAAGACTTGTTCCTGGTAGTTCATACCTTCTCCATCCCCATTCTCATTCTCTGGCCACTGCAGGATTGTTCACTTAGAAAAAAAAAAGGTGGCCTCTTTGCTGAGTCACACCAGATTTCAGGGCCAGGTAGGGTCAGTTTTCCATTGGAAGAGAAATTAATCATGAGGAGTGTGGGTATTTTTAGTGCAATTGGTTTGTTTACACTAGATACACCAGGAACAGAGGTGGTCACAAACAGCATACAGACAATTCTTGCTTTCAGGACTCTCAGCCCACACATTAACGTCTGGGTCCCAGGGGGCAACTCCGCCCCAGAAATGAACTCTAGTTACAAAGATTAAGGAAAAGAGCAACTTCTCTTGCTGCTTGTAACAGCTCTATAAAAATGAACCTGAATCACAAACCTAACAACAATACAGCATCTCTTCAGAGACTGCACACTGCTCTCATGCTGAGGAGCAGAACTTGTAAGACTATGTGTAGAAGCTCGATCTGCTGACTCCTGATATAACAATGTTCTCTGCTGCTGGGTTCAACAGTTTTTACCTTCTCAGCAAAGTGAAATCCAGCCCTTCCCAATGGAGATCGTATCATACTTTCAAAGAACTGAGACTCAGTCGATCATTTCACATGGGCTAGTGATCATCTCGGGCTTGGCCCGCGGAGGATCAGTGCCATATACATGACAGCTCTGCAACTTCTATGTGCATTCAAGTCAATGGCAGTAGCCCTTGTATTCTGAACTGCTTAGGATGAGAAACAAAGACAATTTCTCTCTCTCTTTTAGGACCAAATTGTACACTCTGCCCTGCAAACTGGCAATGGATGGGAGGTGACACCTGCTTCTACATGTCAAGAGAGAAAAGGCCCTGGAAGCAAAGTCGAGAATTCTGTTCCTTACAGAATTCCACCCTTCTCATGCTACAGGACAAGGAGAAGCTGGTACGGCTCCTACCCCAGCCTCTTTTATTTTATCTGGATATAAATTTCTCATAAGCCCTCCCCCTCCCCCACAAGACAGATAAATAGCTTGTGGAACTTACCACCATAGAATATTTTAAAGCTAAGAGTAGACGTGAGTCTCTCAGATCCTGCTGTGGTTATGAACAATGGGTTTTCCACCCAGGGCACTGCCTTCTGGGTGCTTTAAGGAGTAGGTTGATCAGTTCTATGGGATAACATTTGTCCTGTTCTTCTGGCTGCTAGAGGGGTTCAAGGATAGGATTTCCACACTTCCACATCAGATGGGCAGAGAGAGAGCAGGATTCACTTCTTCATTTACAATGTGGTAAAGTCGACATAAAATGTTAGCAATCTGATCTGGTAGATGTTTACACCCATGTAAATGACAACAGAAGGCACAGGACAATTGGGAATAAGGACCCTATTGTCAGGACCAGGTCATTTGTGGCCTGTGGGCCTGGAGTGAGCTGCTCAATATTGGGGCTGAAGGTCAGAGATCAATCCAGGGCCGGGCCGGGCCAGCCAGTTGGGTCAGGTTGGGCCACAGCTGGGTCAGGTTGGGCCAGAGTCTTTCACTGAGGTCAGCAATTGTCTTAAGTGGAAGACAGTAAATCAGGGCTGGGAGCCAAGCATAGGTTGAGCCGGGAGTGTGGGATAAAGACAAGATGCACCGAGGAGCAGCAAGGTGGAATCAACAGCAGAAGTCCACCAAAGGTCTGTTATTGCTCAGACAACTTCCAGAAACAGCTGTACTCGTACCTGCCACATGCAATGCAAGGGATGATTTGGATTTGCTATCTAAAGCCCTATGTGAGTTGTGTCCTAGCTCCCTGGTAGCTAACTTCTTCTGCCATGGACTGTCACAAAGCAATTGAGGCCAGCTGAGGAGCTAGAGTTAACCATTGCTAAGTTCAAATGTCTGGGGATGGAGAGGCAGGGCATTCTAGTGGAGGAACCCAGAGTATGGAATTCACTTCCTGTGCTTCTACAAGAAAGCCATAATTTGTGGATCTTTAGGGCATAGGGCTGATCCCATGCCTTTCTTCAGGATGTTGCTTATTGGAATTGGAGTTCAGTTGTTTGGTTTAAAGTTTATAATTGGATTGGGCATAGAGTTCTATTGTTTTTGACTTTTATTTAAAAGTCACATATTCTACTAACTGGAGCACATGAATTCAGAAACTTTGTATGGGGAGCATTTTCTAAATTACAAAATAAAGAAATCCACTTTGCATTGGCGGGTGGACAAGGTAGCAGCTTTTCTAACTCTAATTTCTGTGGTTTTATGAAACTAGAAATAATATTTATCGTAAGTATTTCTTGTCAGTTTTCTCAGCTATTATATGTTGTATCATATGTCAGAATCTTGAATTTTGCAGGATGAAGTTCTGTGTGCTACACCCTTAATTACTAGAGTCATTTTTTAAAGAGAACATTTTGTTTGTTCTGAGTTTCCAACCTTTTGCTTAAGGAGCTTTTTGCAGACAGAGACCTCCTCAGTGCCCAGTTACAGGCCATCCTCCTTTTCCAGCAGCAACAGCACACAATGAACACTAGCTTCTGTAGTAGCTCACTCACTATGCCCTCACCCTATTCTTAAAGGGGCAGTTCCCATTTCTCTTATGATATACTGGGGGGCAGGATAGCTCAGTGGTTTGAGCATTGACCTGCTAAACCCAGGGTTGTGAGTTCAATCCTTGAAGGGGCCATTTAGGGATTGGGGGGGAAGTTGGGGATGGGTCCTGCTTTGAGCAGGGGGTTGGACTAGATGACTTCCTGAGGTCCCTTCCAACTCCATGATTCTATGTCACCATTAACACAGTTCTATACAATAATGAACTAAACACAAACAACATTAATCTATTTCAGGGCCCCCAGATGTGGATACTATCATTGTGTATGCCTATATGACAGGAAATTTGTTAAAGGTGACTGCTTACAGGAGCACTTATGGATCTGTGAGAAAGCAGCTGTCCAGCTAAGATAAAGAAACATCACCAGAAGGAACACTGGCTCCATCAGTATGACAGGACATATGCTCAGTGTATTCTGTTTTCATGTGAGGTTTTTATACTTTTTTTCAGAATTTTCAGAGTGGGGATTGAAATCTCCATTCTATTATATGCTACACCAGAACTTCTTGTTTCTTCCTCCCTCACCCTCCTTCCCCAGCGTTCAGTTATGAAATTCAAGACAATAACTGGAAAGGGTCTTAGGAAGTCACTTGCAAAAATAAGGTACTGTCAGCATCAAAATACCACTGCCATGCACCAGAGAGAACACAAAATCCATCAGTGCAGTTCTGAAATGTGTAACAGATGCCAGATTGAAACTGGGAACTTCAGGCATAGCATGGAACCAGAGAAACTGGAGATAAAATGCATTGGGTTACATCTTGTGACCAGGACCCCAGGGCATAATTCTCCTGAATAGGAGATCCACCAGAGCTTTTTCTAGCTTTAAATATTGTAATAGAAGTGATGAGGCTTTAACCACTTCTCTTTGAGAGACAATTCTAGAATATCACAGATCTCAATTTTACAAGAAAGTTAAAATTAAATCCTGAGTTCCAACTTGAAAGTATTTTTTTCTAAATTTCATCACACTTCAGTTATTTCCCTCAGACAACCATAAACTAAAGGCTTTCCTATACTACAAATTTAAGTCAACTTAAGTCAATGTTGTGACGGGTTGGATCACAGAAACCCCCTTGGGAGCTGCCACCCGATGTGCAAAGACTACCCCTGCTTCTGTTTTCCCTGCCAGCTCAGGACTCCAGCACCCTGTCTTGCTGAGCCAGACACTCCCGTCTGGCTCCAGACACAGACTCAGGGTCTGAATCACTTGTCCCAAAGCTGCAAGTTTACCTGAAAACAGCTCGCAGTAGCGCGCTTGTCTTTAGCACTCAGATGCCCAACTCCCAATGGGGTCTAAACCCAGATAAATCCGTTTTACCCTGCATAAAGCTTATGCAGGGCAAACTCATAGATTGTTCGCCCTCTATAACACTGATAGAGAGATATGCACAGTTGTTTGCTCCCCCAGGTATTAATACATACTCTGAGTAAATTACTAAATAAAAAGTGATTTTATTAAATACAGACAGTAGGATTTAAGTGGTTCAAAGTAGTAACAGACAGAACAAAGTAAGTCACCAAGCAAAATAAAATAAAATGCGCAAATCTATGCCTAATCAAACTAAATACAGATAATCTCACCCTCAGAGATGTTTCAGTAAGTTTTTCTCAGACTGGACACCTTCCAGGCCTGGGCACAATTCTTTCCCCTGGTACAGCTCTTGTTGCAGCTCAGGTGGTAGCTAGGGGATTCTTCATGATGGCTTCTCTCCCTCTCTGTTCTCTTCCCCCCTTTATATATCTTTTGCATAAGGCGGGAACTCTTTGTCTCTCTGGGTTTCCACCCCCCCTCACTGGAAAAGCACCAGGTTAAAGATGGATTCCAGTTCCGGTGACATGATCACATGTCACTGCAAGACTTCATTACTCACTTGCCAGCACACACATATACAGGAAGACTCACAGGTAAATACAGCCATCTGCAGACAATGGGAGTCATCAAGATTCCAAACCATCATTAATGGTCCACACTTTACACAATTACAATAGGCCCTCAGAGTTACATTTTATATTTCTAGTTTTAGATACAAGAGTGGTACATTTATACAAATCAGATGATCACATTCAGTAGATTATAAGCTTTGTAATGATACCTTAAAAGAGACCTTTTGCATGAGGCATATCCCAGTTACTTACATTCACTTATTACCGTATTTTCTCTAAAACTATCTCAGTTACATTATATTGACTTATTATCAAGTTTTTATAAAACCATATAGACTGCACAACGTCACAAATGTACAGCCAACACAATAACTAAAGTGGTGGTTCACGTCCACACTATGTTCCATCTGACAGTGGTGCATGCCATGACTAGGAGTGCTTCCACTGACTGAGGTAGGGCATTGTGGGACACTGACAGCTGCAGCCCAGCAGCCCTGGGGCTGACAGCCTCAACTGTCAGCCTCCCCTCCCCCAGCTCTAGTGTTGACAGCCCAAGCTGTCAGCCAGGGACCAGGCTCACAGCTGGAGCCCTCCCCTCTGGCCTGGGTGCTGACAGCTCCAGCTCTGAGCCCAGTGCCTGGTGACAACTCAAGCTGTCAGCACCAGGGTGGGGGAGCTCCAGCTGTCAGCCCTACTCAGCCCTACTCAGGGCTGACAGCCAACAGGTGATGTAAGTAACGCAGTGTCTACATGGACACTGCGCTGCCCTAACAACACCGACCTAAGCGCAACGCCTCTAGTCGAGGTGGAGTTATTATGTTGGTGTAGCGGGTGACTTACTTCGGCAGAAGCAACATTCTAGTGTAGACAGTGACATAATTAGGTTGACATAAGCCACCTTGTGTCAACCTAGCTCTGTAGTGTAAGCTAGGCCTTTATCCTGTTTCTCCTTGGTGATTTTATTCATCTGATACTTGTACAAAGTTTCTTCTTTTTCAGACAGCCAGCTTGTTATTGTAACATTAGAAACAAAAAGACATTCTTTACAAAGAGTATAGAAAACCATTAAAAATATTGCTACAGGAAATCGGAATCATATACTGTGGCTGGATTTCAAAATGTCCTGGATTATTTCATGCTCATAATAACCTTTGCAATTTTACACGTCAAAATAAGGATAATAACTAGATTGCTGTAATGTGCTCCACTTGGGACAACACTTGAAGACCACTCAAACTTAAGATCGTGCAGAATGCAGCTGCCTGATTACTTAGTTGTGTTCCTTCATTATACATATATATTAGTGTGGTTGTGGTGCCTGGAAGGGTCACATTGAGAATGCTTACTCAGGGCAAACAGCAAGGAATAGGGCAGACAATCCCCCAAACTGGTGGTTTATTCTATAATTAGATGCAGCAAGCACATAACAAAACAGCTCCTATGACACCACATTGGAGAAGTCAAATACAATCCCCTTTAAGCAATCCAACCTTTGGCTCCCATCTAGACAGCCAATGTTCATATAGTGAGGGGTTATTGAAAACCTTATTCAGCATAATTAAAGTTCTACCAATCCTAAAAGCCCATTGACCTTACCCAAATACACCCTTACAGCCAATCCTTATTAACTAAATCTAAGCTTTATTAATAAAAGAGAGTTATATATGACTTATATATAAGAGATCAATATACATACATATGGGTGTAAAGTCCTTAGGTCAGTTTCATAGCGGTGACGGTGAGACTGCTGATTTGTAAAAGCCTTTCTGGAATCAATTTAAAAGGTTACAGTCCAATAGGCAGTTCAGATGTAGAGTTTGTTCAAGTTCTTTCATGAGAATTCCAGGGTAAATCTGGTGACCTCAGTCTTGTGGCTTAGACCTTCCATGTCAAAGTTTAAGCAGACCTGAGATAAAAAGGATCAGGCCTGAAGCTTTCTTTATCTCTGAAGCAATCTGGGTGCTGACAGGTAATCCCACCATATGAGCTTTGATGAAAGCAAGCCAACAGTTTGATCTCTATTCAATGGGTCCTTTCTCAGACAATACATTAAGCAATAACTATTCAAATTACTAAAACAATTCATTATATCATATAATTAAGCTGAAGACAATGTAAATGATGTTATTCTGTCCTATAGCATCTTGCATCTGATTTTTGAGTCAATAGAATACAGTAATGAATCATTAAGAGACAGGAATAAGATTTTAGCATCTACAAGCTAATTAGATCACCTGGGTAAACTTCTAACAAGATATAGGTAAACACAGACAAATGCACTTAGCTTCTAGTCTTGATTCTCTAATAATACAGCAAACATGTTAAAGATTTGAGACTTCTTAATATGGCTTTGATAACTATCTACAAGAAATGGCCCTGTTTACCATTTTAATACCCCCTGTTAAGTTGTTATGGTCACACACCAGTTGACCAGTCTGTTAGTGTCACAATTACACCTTATACACCAGAGACTGCACTGTCCTCCATGCATTTGAAAAGACTAGTATCTATTTAAAATTATACATTTGATTTTGTTTGTAGATGTGCCTTGATATTTGGACAGGTGACTTTTACAAATCTAAAGGAAAAATAATGTTTACTTTCATTTGGTCACTTTGTATAATGCTACAATATCCTGATTGAAGGTGCCATAGAAGTACAAACATTAGAGAATGAAGCAGCCTCTCCAAACCCCGTATGATTCAGATGGGGCATGGGTACATGAGATGGAGTCATATAGGGCTTTTCCAACTTCACAATGTGTGGTTTTATGAAACTACAAAAATATATATCATTTCACATTTCCTGTCACTTTCCCGAGCAAAATATATATTTGTGTCAGATATGCCAGAATCATATTTCAAAATGGTGTCTCTAAACTTTCTCGTATAGCACTTAATGGTCCTATAAGCATAAGAGCAGGGCTATCTCACAGATATCACAATGAGTGAACAGCACCCTGTTCTGTGGTACTCATCGTCTTTCAATGGTGCCATCAGTGATTCTGATCCTACAGACTTATCACTAAGAAGTGGGTGTTCTATTAAAGTGTCCTCATAGGAATATCTCTGTCTGTATAATAGCAGATACAATTTATTGGACTGGCTGCTCCTGGGAGGAAAACACAAAAAGATTGGTAAATTTTTGATAATTTAGGACTAAGATTAACCCCATGCTCAAAGCAGGACCAACTCCAACTAAATCATTCCAATCAAGGCTCTTCATTAACAAGCTTTCTACGCCAGTCTCTCAAGTTCCCTGGCAACAGTTGAGGAGGGGAGTGCTGTGGAGGATGTTAATGGTAAGTCTGGGATGAGTGCTGTGTGCTGCCATCCAAGCAATCAGAGCCTGATTCCTTGCTCCCAGTCTCTCACTGCTTTTATGTCTGTCTCTACCTAGAAATACTGTGCAGCTGTATCCAGTGATCTAGAAGTTGGCGCCTCCATTGAACTTGGGAGAGGGTCAGGGTGGAAGAAACAAAGTCTATTTTAGGTGGGAGGTCACAAATCTGAAGTTGTCATTAAATTCTGATCCTATATTTGCCTAAGAGAAAAGCAGACAGACACACAAAGGGGGAAAGAGAAAAGAGAAAGCTTCTGTTTCCGAATTGCTAGTTGGGTACTGGAAGACTACAGGGACTGCTAGGGCCCTTGGCCCATTTAGACACTCCTTGACCTCATCTGCAATTCCCTGGCCCAGGAAAACATCTGACTGGGTTATCCTGATTCTCATCATATTTTAGAGAGCAAAATTCCCATGGATCATGTTACTTCTATATTATTTATGGCTTGCTAAATCAGTCACAGCAAAGTGCTGTCCTGGCTGGCTAAGCTAGGCTCTTAGAAGACAGAAGGTAAAAAACCAGAAAGACAGAAAACAGAAGAAGGATGGGACTGAAATTGCATATGATGACAGGAAACATTAGGAACATGTGAGGCACATCTCAGGAATTGCTCAGGACACAGTAATGGAGATAGTCAATGTGTCTGGTTCCATATCATCTGGCCCAGACAAAACATTTCAAAATCCCTGGATTCAAAGAGCTCTGCCTGTCACCTTTCACTTGTTTAGGTGCCTACAGATACAGATAAGCAGCCAGTGTGATTTTAAAAGCGCCTAGCTCCCACTAAAATCAATGGCAGTTAGGTGCCTAAGCATTTTTTTAAATCCCACTAAGTGTCTATCTGCAACTTTTAGGTTCCTAAATATATTTGAAAATCTGTCCCCTGGTGCTAGAACAATGACTCTTAAATCTGTACTACAACATAGCAATAATCTGAGACACTTCAACAGTCCTGTAACACAAGTTAGGGCCATTTAATAAAAATCAGGATGTCATTGCTGGAATGGGTGGATGTCATTGGTTGGAAGTTCTCCTGTTACTGATTTATGTTAGTTTTTGGTTTTCTAGCTTATATAAATTATGAAAGAAAAGAACTTGGTTTCTTTTTGGAAATAATGTTGTGATTTGCTCACAGAACCATGTACTGCCAAAGGGCTCCTATACACAATATTACTGGATTGGTTGGTGTACATCTGAAAGGAACAGCTGGTATTGGGAGGATGGCTCAGCTCTTTTGACACAGAGAGCAGGTTGGGTCCTAAATACTATTCAAAACTTACCAGTTGTGGCCTGTCCTGTCTGCTTGCACAAAGGAGAAACATATGGAACTCACTTAGTCTCCTGTGCTGTCTGCATTGTGACTACAAACATAGGGGCAATAGCAGCCTCTGTGGGGCTGCTATTTCCTGTCCTGTGTGGATGAGGAGGGAGTGGACAAGCAGTAGTGGAGCATTAGCATTGGCCCTGGCCCTGCAGACCACTGGCTGGCACAGCTGAGCTGGCATGGAGCGGAAAGTAATCTGAACCAGTTGTAGGGTAGGTGCAGATTACTAACCCCAGGGAAACTGGTAAACGTACAGCGCCCCGAATACATGCAGACTGCCAATGTTAGGACATAATGAAATGCTTTATTTTCTAGGATTGACTTGTATGCATCCTATAACTGTGGCTACTTATGTGGAATTAAAATTATTATTAATAACTAGGGCTGTTGATTAATCACAGTTAACTCATGCAATTAGCTCAAAAAAATTAATTGTGATTAAAAAAATTAATCGCAATTTTAATCACACTGTTAAACAGTAGAATACCAATTGAATTTTACTAAATATTGTAGATGTTTTTCTACATTTTCAAATATATTGATTTCAGTTACAACACAGAATACAAAGTGTAGAATGCTCACTTTATATTATTTTTATTACAAATATTTGCACTGTAAAAATGTTAAACAAAAGAAATAGTATTTTTAAATTCACCTCATACAAGTACTGTAGTGCAATCTCTTTATTGTGAAAGTGCAACTTACAAATGTAGATTTTTTTTGTTACATAACTGCACTCAAAAACAAAACAATATAAAACTTTAGAACCTACAAGTCCATTCAGTACTACCTCTTGTTCCGCCAGTGGCTAAGACACACAAGTTTGTTTACATTTACGGGAGATAATGCTGTCCACTTACAATGTCACCTGAAAGTTAGAACAGGTGTTTACATGTCACTTCTGTAGTCGGCATTGCAAGGTATTTACATGCCAGATATGCTAAATATTCCTATAGCCCTTCATGCTTTGGCCACCATTCCAGAGGACATGCTTCCATGATGATGATGCTCATTAAACAAATAATGGGTTAATTAAATTTGTGACTGAACTCCTTGGGGGAGAATTGTATGTCTCCTGCTCTGTGTTCTATCCACATTCTGCCATATAGTTCATGTTATAGCTGTCTCCAATGATGACCCAGCATGTTGGGTTTTTTAACACTTTCACTGCAGATTTGACAAAATTCAAAGAAGGTACTAATGTGAGATTTCTAAAGATAACTACAGCACTCAACTCAAGGTTTAAGAATCTGAAATGCCTTCCAAAATCTGAGAGCGACGAGGTGTGGAGCATGCTTTCAGAAGTCTTAAAAGAGCAACACTCCAATGTAGAAGCTACAGAACCTGAACAACCAAAAAAGAAAATCAACCTTCTGCTGGTGGCATCTGACTCAGATGATGAAAATGAACATGCGTTGGTCCCCATTACTTTGTATGTTATTGATCAGAACCCATCATCAGCATGGACATACGTCCTCTGGAATGGTGGTTGAAGCATGAAGGGACATATGAATCTTTAGCACATCTGGCACGTAAATATCTTGAAACGCTGGCTACAACAATGCCGTGCGAATGCCTATTCTCACTTTCAGGTGATGCAAACAAGAAGTGGGCAGCATTGTCTCCTGCACATGTAAACAAACTTGTTTGTCTGAGTGATTGGCTGAACAAGAAGTAGGACTGAGTGGACTTGTAAGCTCTAGGGTTTGACATTGTTTTATTTTTGAATGCAGTTATTTTTTTGTGTATAATTCTACATTTGTAAGTTCAACTTTGATGATAAATAGATTGCACTACAGTACTTGTATTAAGTGAATTGGAAAATACTATTTCTTTTATTTTTACAGTGCAAATATTTATAATAAAAATAAATATAAAGTGAGCACTGTACACTTTGCATTCTGTATTGTAATTTAAATGAATATATTTGAAAATGTGGAAAACATCCAAAAATATTAAAATAAATGGTATTCTGTTATATTTTAACAGCGTGATTAATTGCAATTAATTTTTTTAATCTCGCGATTAATCACAATTATTTTTTAATCGCTTGACAGCCCTATTAATAACTACTGCACGGAGAAGCACTTCTGGATCTGTGAGAAAGCAGCTGTTGAGCTAAGGTACAGTGACCACCAAAAAGCAAATTAGTGCTTTCAGTACGAGATAACATATACTCAGTATTTTGTTTGGGGGGTTTCAGACTTCTCAAAGTGGGGGTTCAAACTGGCATTCCATTAGACACTAAGCCAGAACTTATTGTGTCTTGATTTTCTCAACTGAAACCTGGGGAAAAGAAACACTAACTGGAAAGAATCTTAGAACGTACCTTGGAAAAATAACCTTCTGTGAGCATCAGGTACTACTGCCATGCACTAGACATAACACACAAAATCTATTGGTCCAATCTGAAATGTGTAACAGATGTCAAATTGAAACTTGGAACTTCAGCTATATCATAGAACCAAAGAAATAAAAAGAGATAAAAAGACCTGTTAGGACACATTTTGTGACCAGAAGCCCAGGTCATAATGCTTCTGAACATTCTCTAGGGCCTGGATGTAAAACAGGTGTTAGACATGGCAATGTTCAGTGTCACACTGTCTAACTTTTAAGTGAATAGAAAAATCATTGAGATTCACAAAGTCTGAGATAGGCACCTAGGCTAATATACATTGCATGGGGAGAGATAGGAGCCTTAGAATAGGACTCACAAAAGCCAGCATGATAGGCAGGAAGCCATCTAAGCTAGCCAAAGGGAGATGCTGAGGAGAGGTATATGCAAGTCCTGCCCTTCTCACAGAGATAGGCACCTAAATCCAGGCTGCAGGGAGGTGCCTAACCCTGCTGCCTATTCTCATCTGGAAACTCTCTTTATGGTTAGGCACCTATGCTGTTTTTGCAAGAAGCGAAGGGAAGGGATGACTTCCCTTGTAACTTTTAGCCCAGTGGTTAGTTACTCACCTGGGATGAGGGAGAGTCCAATTCAAATCCCCCCTACATCTAAGGTGGAGATGAGGTATTAAAAGGGGTCTGCCATGTCTCAGGTGAATGCCCTATTTACTAGTCAATGGGATATTCTGATATGGGGCTCCCTCATTCTCTCCTGTTGAAACTGTCCCACTGTGGATAAATCATGAGTCATTGGAGCAGGGGAACTGAATCCTGGGTCTCCCGTATCCTGGGTCAATGCCCTCTCTCTCAAAGAGTCATTTGCACCAGAGAGCATGCACAACCATGAGAATGGCTCTAGTCTGGTGGTTAGTTCACTCACCTAGGATGTGGGAGATTCAGGTGAAGGACAATCAGGAGTCTTTTATACCCAGGATGAGTATCCTAACCTGTTAGGGTTGCCAATTCTGGTTGGCTGAATTCCTGGAGGTTTCATCACATGACATAATCTTTAATTAAAGATTAAGTTTTAATTCCTGGAGACTCCAGCCAATCCTGTAGGGTTGGCAATCCTATAACCAGTGGGCTAAAAGTCATGAGGGAGGTCCTCCTCCTCTCATTTTAAAAACATAAGATAAGAACATTGGGTCAGACCAATGGTCTATCTAGCCCAGTGGCCCATAGAAGAGCACCAGGGGGCGTGAACCAAACAGGTTGGAGTGATCCACCCCAACGTCCCTTCCAGCTTCTGGAAATCTGAGGTTTAGGGTCACCTCAAGCATGGGGCTGCATCCCTGGCCATCTTAGCTAATAGCCATTAATGGACTATCCACCATGAAATTATCTAGTTCTTTTTTTAATGCAGCTATACTTTTGGCCATCACAACATCCCATGGCAAAAACAGTTTAATTGTGGATTGTGTGAAAAAGGACTTCATCTTGGTTGTATTAAACCTGCTATTAATGTCATCAGGTGACCCCTGGTTTTTGAATTGTGTGAAAGAATAAGCATTTCACCATTCACTTTTCCTACACCGTTAATAATTTTGTAGACCTCCATCATATCCCCTCATAGTCATCTCTTTTACTAAGCTGAACAGCCTTAAACTTTTTAGTCTCTCCTCATATGAAAGCCATTCTGTACCCTTGATTATCTTTGTTACCCTTCTCTACATCATTTCCACTATATCCTTTTTGAGATGGGGCAACAGAACTAGGATTAGAGCATACACAAGGATTAGGGCATACGCATCACACCTATTCTGTGGAGAGGGCTGAATTCCATTTTTAATTGTGGTCCATGAATCAGTGTATACATTTAGGACTTCAAACACCCCTCAATCCATAGGGGAGTTCCCACTGATGTCATCTGTAAAGCTGTAGAGCTGGGCAGGAATTTTTTGATTAAACTTTTTTTGTCAGCAAATGTCAATACTGAAACTTTTTGCAAGAAAAAAAAACAGTTTTTGACAAATCTTTCATTGAAAGGGATCTCGGGTCTATGATGGAATTGCTGGTCAAAACCAGGGGGTAGGAAGTCTGGGAAGCTTGATCCTTGAGGCTAGCCAACAGCCCAGAGGTTGCTGATACTCAGCTGGTATATGAGAGCCCTAGGGTTCAAATTCCCACTGTGATTCAAGGTACAAGAGGGTACAAGTACATCTTGAAAAAGGGTAAGAATAGTGAAGACAAACCTCCACAGCTGATGATTTTACTGATATTGCAACATTGCAGAATTTTGAAAGGCCCTCACTGAGTCAGGTCTCTCAGGTTTCCATTAAAATGATCTTTGACTATAGGTGAAGCAAAACAAAGAAGGTCCCTTCCGTTTTGTCTTGTATAAAATTTTGCTTGATGGTGCTGTGACATCTCTTTTCCTACCAGGAAAACAGGCTTGCAGCAATCAGACGAGAAGTACTCTTCGTATATCCAACATCTATTTCTAATCAAAAGACATAACTTACTTATGTGGTCTGACCACATTAAGCCAGTTTCTGTTCAATAAATACAGATATGTTCAGCATGCTGGTGACAGTTATGTCTGGGCTGGGCTCAGATGTTGATTCCGTCCACCCATCTTAGTTCCTCTTTTTTTTTTTTTGCATTTCATTCTGAACAATGTGATTCTACTGGAGAAACATGTTACTGTTCCCTTCTGTCACCAGAAAGAAACAAATTGTATGTTTATACTGAACCAGTAATGGCACTATATTGGCTTTGTAACATATGGTTAGTTCCCTTAGAGGGAAAGTCTGCTTTGAGAAGCCCTACTACTTGTACATATTTAGCATCAGAACTGCTCAGCTGAGGGACAAAAATTAGTTAATATGAATGTTTACAGCTGTTTGCCCTGCAGAAAGAGAGGGAGCTATCCCCTATGTGCATCATCAGTAGAACTGCTGAGTTCCATCCAGTAAGTTACTATTGTGAAGTTCATGGGGTTGCCCAGGTCTGCCTGAGTCTTTCAGTATAACACAGAGTGAGGAGGGGCACTTTGGATCTATTCACTGAGGAAACATCTTATGGCACTAGGGTGTTTTTCATAAAAGTTTGGATCCTGGTTCCACTGATGCCAGCCAGCTCTTTAGTAGACTGAACTTTGTGGGAAAAACCTACTTTATTAGACAGGAAAGTTAACTTATTATAATGAGCGTAGGCCCTAGTTTGCATTTTATGATTTTGTTTTTTATTGTAACCATTTGTTTCCATCACTCTTTTTTTGTGTGTAGTTGAATGTCTCTCCTTTCTTAAATAAACCTTCTTTTGTTTTATTATAAATGTAGTTTACAGGAGAGGTGGTTTAAGTAAAACTGGTAAATTCGGGTACACTGCTCCTATGGGGATAGAGGATCTGGGATTTCTGAGTAGCCAGTGTCAGGGGCTGGATATCCCAGGATAAGAATTCAAGGGGACTCGGGGACTGGGGTGCACCTAGTGTTAACCTGACAGGCAAAGTCAGGGCTGGCATTGCCCAATGAACTGTGCTTGGGTGGCTGAAAGGCTAGTGGTGTCAGGAGCTAACACCCAGCCATCACAGGCAACATGGGCAAGGCTACCATTCGCTGGAGGTAACAAGGTGACTCTCTGTACTGGGTACCCTGAGAACTGTCTCTCTTTCTCTCTCTCTCTCTCACACACACACACACACACACACATACTGTGGTCCATACATCAGTGTTTACATTTAGTACTCAAAACCCCCGTCAGTCCAAAATGGGGTGCCCAGTGGTGCCATTTGGAGTTTTACACAAGTATCAAGGATAGAATTTGGCCTTTACATATTAACTAAGCATATTATTTATTATTATTATTTCTATTATCATTATTTCATTTTCTCAGTGCCTAATTGTCACATTCAGAATCACTTAGTAGTAAATTATACTCCCCTTTAGGACCATGGCAATTTCTGCCTATGGCTTCTCTTCCTTTTCCATCCTCCTTTCTCTGTTCTCTCTCTTTCTTTTCTGTATCCTCCTATCTTATGTATTTCCCTACCTTGAGCAACTCTCAATTTCCACTCTTGTGGGCTTCATTCTTATCTATTGTCTCATTCCATCTAAAAGGAAAAGATTAATTCTCATATTTAGAATGTCATCAATAGGCTCATGGTTAATGTCCTTAATAAGATTAATGGGGATGTGGTGGAATTGAAAACTCACAGTGACCACTTTAGGCTCTCTGCAAACTCCGGAAAACACAACATCAATTGATACTTGGGGGTTCAGATTTTCAAGTGTTTCTTTGCAAAACTTGGGACTGGAAACCTAATTTTAAAAATAAAAAAAGTTTAGACTCTGCAGAATCTGAATATACCACACGGGTCACAAAAATACATCCAGTGCCAGTGGACCAGTTCCAATCTACAGGCCAGGTGCTTGACATGCTGAACTACAGTATGCATCTTCCTCAACTAAACAACAACAGGAAAATGTGTCACTGTTACTCGAACAATGTACGGCTCGCTCCTCCCTCTCTGGAGGATGGTGTGGACTGCACTCTCAGCAAGTTTGCAGATGACACTAAACTAGGAGGCGTGGTAGATACACTAGAGGGTAGGGATCGGATACAGAGGGACCTAGACAAATTAGAGGATTGGGCCGAAAAAAACCTGATGAGGTTCAACAAGGACAAGTGCAGAGTCCTGCACTTAGGACGGAAGAATCCCATGCACGGCTACAGACTAGGGACCGAATGGCTAGGTAGCAGTTCTGCAGAAAAGGACCGAGGGGTCACAGTGGACGAGAAGCTGGATATGAGTCAACAGTGTGCTCTTGTTGCCAAGAAGGCTAACGGCATTTTGGGCTGTATAAGTAGGGGCATTGCCAGCAGATCGAGGAACGTGATCGTTCCCCTTTATTCGACATTGGTGAGGCCTCATCTGGAATACTGTGTCCAGTTTTGGGCCCCACACTACAAGAAGGATGTGGAGAAATTGGAAAGAGTCCAGCGGAGGGCAACAAAAATGATTAGGGGTCTGGAGCACATGACTTATGAGGAGAGGCTGAGGGAACTGGGATTGTTTAGTCTCCAGAAGAGAAGAATGAGGGGGGATTTGATAGCAGCCTTCAACTACCTGAAGGGGGGTTCCAAAGAGGATGGAGCTCGGCTGTTCTCAGTGGTGGCAGATGATAGAACAAGGAGCAATGGTCTCAAGTTGCAGTGGGGGAGGTCCAGGTTGGATATCAGGAAAAACTATTTCACTAGGAGGGTGGTGAAACACTGGAATGCGTTACCTAGGGAGGTGGTGGAATCTCCTTCCTTGGAGGTTTTTAAGGCCCGGCTTGACAAAGCCCTGGCTGGGATGATTTAGCTGGGAATTGGTCCTGCTTTGAGCAGGGGGTTGGACTAGATGACCTCTTGAGGTCCCTTCCAACTCTGATATTCTATGATTCTATGATTCTATGATTCTGGGTGTAATTGGTCTCTACGGGTTAACGGGACCTTTTCCCAATGAAAGAGCCTTTATTACACAATGAATATTCTTAAATATGTACATGTATTTATTAACAATCAACCGTTAATCAACAGAATACACATGCCAATAGTCTAGTGCTCACCATTCCCAGTAAAACAGATGGACTTCTCCCAATGGTGAGCCAGGGTCGTATCATCTGAGGCTCCAGCTTCTGCACAATCTGGTTGTGCAGGTGTTAAAAAGTCCTAGCAGCATTGGTCTTGAGCTGTATCCCAGAGTTAAGTTCCAACGAGACTGTCTTTTGCCCCTCATTATATAATTAAAATGAGGATTCCTCTTCTCTATGCCTTAACCAATTATTTTACTTACAATATTATTTTAACCAATCATAACCCCTAACAGGCTAAAACAATTTCTCTGGCAACTGCAAAACCTTACAATATCTACTTATCAGCAAAAGCTACTTTTAACAAAACTCACACAGGTGCCCAATAAGAAACTTGCAGAAACTCAAGGTTAGCTTGTCGATACTCCCTTCCATGCCCATGAATCTGTGATTTTACTGTATCTATCCCTATTACTAACACTGCAGATGCAGCTGGTATTTTATTCTATATGTCTAGGCCAAGGCCGAATTTTCTTACTCTATGGTTTTCGTTTCCAAATTATGGTGGCTGAGCATACAAGATGGCTGCAGGTTATGCTAAATCCATACACAAGATGGCTGTGAGTCATGTCAAATCCATGCCTCTTGTTACATCACATCACACGAGATGTACTTCATTTCATTCACACATCCTCCTGGTGACACTAGGCAGCAGAAACTATGTATTAAAAATGAGTGTACAGGGAATCTTCTGATAGCTGCATTGGTACAAGTGAATTTCTTTCTAGCAAGGAGGGGATTGTAGAGGAGAACAACAATGAATACCAATGCCTAATCTGTCTTTTCTGTAGCAAAATAGCAGAGTCTTAAAAGGGGCCATTTTTAGACTCTGGTCTCTGATCTTCCACCCTTGTCTCTTTTTTTTTTTTTTTTTGGCTTAAAGTGAAGGGGAATGAAGAAATCCACTTATTCAAATTCTAATGGTTTGACAAGTGTGGTCTTCCCAAGAAAACTGTACTGAATCAATTGAGCTATGAACTACCCTTTGTATGTCCAACATTCACTGTCTAGCCAGAAGGCGTAGTGTATGCATGTGGGTTTTGATTCCATAAAGTCTATTTCCATTTATTCAGTTCCGATTTTCCATGTATTTTCAGATTACTCTATCTAGATTGTGGTTATATTTTGATGCCTTTAATATGTGTAAATTGCTCTTTTCTCTCTTGTAATTCTGAACAATAAGATTTTATTGGAAAAAATCATTTTGAGATTTTCAAAGCAGTTTAGGGAATTTAAAGACACCCAAATTTGAATGGAAGATGTGTATCTATATCCTCCTAGACCAGTGTGAAAATCTCAGGTGTTATTTTTCTGTACTGACAGAGACATGGGTTAAGATGTAATCAGCAAGACCATTATATTATCTTAGCAACACAGGACTAATTTCCTAAAAGTGCAGTTTTACTTTGAAGTTGAGTATAAAAAGACAACTTCTTACTGAATACACCTGCTTCCTGTGGATATTTAGAGCCATGTCCACTGGCCTAAGGAACAGATATAAGTTGTTGTTTTTTAGTCCTGTTCAAACTTCAGAAACAGACCATCTCCGGGAAAGGGACCTGGATTTTATCCCTTTGTGTGCATGAACAGAATTGTTCTTCGGAGCAGACATGCACTTTAAAGTATCATTTACCCACAACTTCCTCATCTTAATATCTGTTTGGATATAAATAACTTCATCATTTCACTTTTCCAGTGACTGTCAGTAAAGCTATTGTGTGATCTTCAGAAAAGAAAAAACAAAACAAACAAACCCCACTCACTACCTTATGTTGGTGGTATACTGATAACTACCAGTACTGATCCCACTCTGTTAATTCCATCATCTGTGCTTAGAAAGAGAACTGGCCTATATCTCTGAAAGGTCTCTCAATGGAGACCCTTTCTTCCCAAGTGGCTATCACTAGCCATGCTGCTAATAGGAAGAGAAAGAAGCAAAGATGCTCGTGCTACAAGCAGAAGAGGTAACTGCTAAAGAGGGAACTAACTTCTTCCCCTATGCATAGTTTACTTTTTATTCTCCAAACTGACATTTTGGTGATAATGCAACTCCTCACTGAAGCTACTTTGTTAGGTGCTCAGATACCACAGAGATAGGTAAGGTATAAGAACTGGGATAGTGTCCTGAATAATATCTCTTAATCTGTATTGTCTCATCTATAACTTGCTGAATATTTTAAGCCTCACTTCTTTAGGGAAACCATAATGTCTGCTGGAGTGAGATTCTCAAGGAGAAAATTACTGTCAGATGCTTTCACAGAGAATGTTAACTCTCTTCTTACTGGAAAGAAGAAATATTGATGCGAGTGGCCATGTAAATGTGAGTCAAGAGCTAAGAGAGGTAGAGTTCTCAGCTCTCTGAAGATGACTATCATGGGGCCAGTGGCTCTTCAGAGAGAATGAGGGCTCAACTGGCCCATGATAACCATGTAACTGTAAGGGGACTGTTGTCCCCTTACTAAAACTTGGTTGGCTAGCTCCCAGCACCAAAAGAAAGGTTCATTAATTATATACCAGTGTAACTCCACTGATTTCACTGGGGTCACTCCAGATTTACACTGCTACAAGTGAGGAGAGAATCGGGCATAAGTGCTGAGTCTATGGGTGCTCCGGGGCTCAAGCAGCCATGGGGAAAAAAAACAGTGGGGATGGTCAGCACCCGCCAGCCACAGCTGGGCTGCCGTTCAGCTGTTTGGCAGCTGGTGTGGAGCCTCCGAGGAGAGGGCGGAGCGGGGAAGGAAGAGGTGGAACAGTGCAGAGCCTTGGGGTGGAGGAGCGGGGCAGGGCCTTGGGGTGGAGTGGGGGTGGAGCACCCACTGGGAAAAATAAGTCAGTGCCTATGCTGCCAGCTCAACAATACTTAGGGCTATAATGTAGATGTGGATGGGCATATTTTGTGCATGCATGTATGCGCACATGCCCCATCTCAACGCTGAAATCCTCACCTCTGCTTCCCTTACTTCTTGGCTGCACTATTCCAACTCCCTTCTCCATGGCCAGCTCACGTTCCCGTTTTCCAGACTGCTGAGACCCAACTCTTCACACACACCATACTCATTATATGAGTAAAACACTGTTTTTCCCTACTGCCAATGCCACAACCTTCTCCAAACTTCCTCTGAGAGCTAAGATGGGCTCTTTCCTTCATCAGCTGCAACGGAGACCCAGCAGGAGAAATTCTGCCCCCAGGTCTTCACATCTCCCCTCAGTTACACCTGCACCACGCCACTGACTGCAAATGGCATTGAGGGAAGAGTTTGGCCCTGCAACTGAAGCTTAGGCCAAGATAATCTCCAGTGCAGGAAACAGGATAGGAAACCTCAGAACTTCCTCAGGATTGTGCCATCAGGGAAGGGTCTGTTCCCTGCCTGCACAACTAAACAGGCCCATGTGATGCACAGATCTTCACAGATCACAGGCACCAGGGCTGTTCCCAGAGAGACCCTCTGTCTCCAGTCACTTCTGATGTCCTGCCAACCCCTCCTTGGCACCGATGGCTGGGAACGGCTCTGGATCTGTTTTAAGGTTGAGACTATCCTGCAATCTGATCCCAACAGGGGAGAAGGGATAAGCCTTAGTAACCAGGAAAGAGGCCACAAGCATCTGATCAGAATCATGACAATTTATTTATAACCTTAATTATATGGTGCTGAGGGGTTTTCCTCACCACAATATCAAACCACTTCGCCTGGGGGAATTGCTGCATGCAGAGATGAGCAGAGAGGATTCAGCAGGGCCCAGAATACAGCTCCATCACTCACGCATTTTCCTGCTCAACATTGGCTATGATGGGGAAAAGAGAATGTGAGAGAGTTACAGAGGAATCAATGACTCACGGAGGGGAAGCTTTCCCTCTTGTAGATCACCTCATTCTGGAGCTGCAGAGACACTGCCCTGACCAGACTATGGCTTCTCTACCACAGTGGCCGGACGCATCCCTAGAACATTCAGGGCTTCAGCCCCGACCCCTTTCCCAGCAGTGTTGAGTCACCCCAACCCTGGAAGATGGTTTTTCATTAATCTGTTTTGCTTTGCAGCCTGTTTTAAAAAAGCCCTGATGAAAAGAGGGATCCCAAGCTTGGGTTTTGGAAGGACTTGCTCTTGCTCTGTCCCAGCAACAGACACAGAAAGAAGCAGAGACTTGTCTTGACTGAGGGGGAGAACGTAACCTTGGGACTAACCAAGCCTGCTGCCTCAGACTCAAGGCCTGAATCTGGAACTTGACAATGCGGGGGAGTTGGTGTTCCCTTCTCCCCTGAGCACTTAGGGGTGCTGGCAGACCACCCCAGGACATGGGGCAAAAGAGAACAGCAACTTTTACAACCCTCCAGACAGGCTGAGGAGACTCAGGCTGGGTTTCAGCACTGTTCTAACTGAGCAGTCTGAAAACCTCACAGTCGTTTCTTCATACGCTACCTTTGCTGCAGGGGGCGCTGTACTCAGCAATGGCAAATTCATCTGGAAGACACAAGGGAAGGGAGATGTGATCAGGGCTGTGTGAGACCCAACCAAGACTCCTCACACTTCCACCAGGCCCTGCAGCAGAGAACTGGCACCACACCAGAGATCTCAGGCAGGAGAGGAGGGAGCCCTGTCTCCAAGGGCACTGAAGGAACCTCAGCTGGGCTCCATGGGAGGAAGGCAAAGGTTACCACAAGGCTACAGCACAACAGGCATCTCCAGTGAGTCTGTGCCAAGTGCCCTATGTCCGTTTGCACCTTGCCTGACACACGACCACTGGGGTTGCCGTTGGGCTCTGGTTTTGTCACCCCAATTTCCTAGCTGGGAACAGAGGAGTAAATGTGCCTCCCCCAGGTCACACCCAGAGCTGGGATCCCAGGGCAGGATCTGAACCCAGGACCCTCCTAGATCCCTTTGGCTCTAACCTACGTGGATTAGCAGACCGAGGGGTCTGGGGCCTCAGATACTCTCATGGTGCAAGCATGAGGTCAGTGCAGGATGATCCCTAGCATGTAAACCCTGTGTGCCCCGCAGTCTCATCCTGGAGCAGGGAGATGCTCAATCCCATATCCCAGCAGGTTCACTGTGGCTCTGAATGTGACTTCTCCCCCCTTATGACAGGCCCACCAGCCGCCACTGCTGCCAGCCCCACCCGCACACACACCTGTCTCATAGTAATCATAGACTTTCACCACCGCCGGCTTCAGGCTCTGCACGGGGAAGTCCTGTTCCACCACGAAGGAGAAGCTCTGAGTCACATTGCTTACCTGAGAGGGAAACAGACGAGGCTCAGGAAGCTCTGAGCCACTTCACCCTCTCCTTCCACATCTCCTCCCCCCATCGGTGCCCCCCATGATCCTGCAGGTCTAGCATCTGCCCCCCTTGGCTGCAGGGCCTGGCAGGGATTCAGGCCCTGAGGGAGGTGGGATAAGCCCTCCCCAACCCCAGAGTATGAGCCGCCGTCCCTGATACCCGTAGGTGGGGGGAGATCAGGGCCCTGGCTCTGTGTTGGGGAAGTGCTGAAGGGAAACACTGGGCAGGAATACATGGGTTTGTCTTTCCAAGCTGAGGCTTGGGAGATCCCCTCCCCTGGGCACTTCTATTGGGAGTACATTGGGGGTGACTCTTCCTGGCCCATTCCGGCCCCGTGCAGCCACTCACCTGCTCCATGTAGAGCAGCACGTGGTTGGTGCTCAGTTCTGTGCGGTGGATGTGGTGATGTCCTTCCAGCTGCCAGCAGCCAAGGGAGAGAAGCAGGATGTAACTGAGCCCCCCTTCGAACCACCCCAGAGCCCTAAGCAATGGGATGCTTTCACAAATTCATGGAGTCCAAACCCAGAAGGACCATTGTGATCATGTAATCTCATCTCCTGTATAACCATGGGTGTAGTTTGGGGACACTGGGGGGTGTTGTCCCCCCAAACTGCAATCCTTAGGCAGGTGTGGAATTTGCCCCCACACCTCCCCACATGCGCAGCCCCATTGCCCTGACTGGAGCTGCCCCCACCCCCTGCCACAAATACAGAAATCAAATTACGCCTATGTGTGTAACACAGGCCAGAGAACTTCCCCAAAAGAATTCCTAGAGTAGATCTTTTAGACAAAGACAAACATCCAATCTCGATTTAAAAATGGTCAGTGATGGAGAACCACCGGGACCTCTTTCCCCTGGTGCTGTCAGGGAAGAGGTGTAGTATGTGTCCCCACCCAATTGGTGGACTGGAGGTGTCAAGTGCATCTGAGGGGCTGGACCCCAATCAAAGGCAGCACCAATTCCAGTATACCCAGCCTCAGTCAAACAGACCTAATAGTTCTTCCTCATTCTCTAGGTCTTAGACTGGCTAACACTGTCTGCAATGCCGGAGTCACTGCACAAGGTCTCCATAAGCCCAGGCTGGAGTCAGACATGGAAGGAGCTGCTGTCTACACTGCAGATCCTGCAGCTGGGAAATCTGCAGGTGAAAGGCTGATCTGAACTGGCCCCTGTGACAGAAGTGGGGTGGGGCCTCTCAGACCCTTCAGGATTCCAGTGGAATAGAAGAGAAACAGATGACATGGGGGGCCCTACTGCTGCAGATGAGACCAGGCTGCACCCATAATATGAGGGGTCAGGAATTGGAGCCCACTGGGGGCCAGATACCTCTCAGGTGGGGCTGAAGGCAAGGGACTCTGGAGAGGCTATAGCCCATACACAGAACAGGCTGTTACCTTCCTCACTGATGACTTCACAGGGATGAATCCTGACAGCATCTTAACATCAACGATGACCATGTTGGAGACGGGGCGTTTCCCTGTGTAACTGGGAGACCAAGCAGGAAATGAAACAAGGTTTAATACATCTCAGCACAGAGCTGATGCACCTCAACTCTGATTGGCACAGGTGCACACTCCCCCGATCTGTAGCATCTCCCACCCCACCTGCTTGTCCACCTGCAATCTCCTGGAGTGACCCATCCTCAGCCGTAGGGCTCAAAGGCGCTGACTCCATGCGTGCTCCAGGGCTGGAGCATCCACAGAAAAAAAGTGATGGGTGCTTAGCACCCACCAGCAGCCCCCCTATCAGCACCTCTCCCTCTCTCCAGTGCCTCCTGCCCTGAAGTGTCCAGGAGGAGCTGTGGAGAGGGGGTGGAGCAAGGTTGGGGCGCGCTTGGGGGAGGGGGTGGAATGGGGTGGGAAGAGGCGGGCGGCGGCATGATGGGGGTGGGAAGAGGCAGAGCAGTGATGGGGCCTTCAGTGAAGGGGTGGAATGGGGGCAGAGCCTGGGGGGGAGCACCCCATGGCACATTAGAAAGTTGGCACCTAAACTAGGGCTGCTCCGGAAGGCCTGGGCCGGTGAGGGGAGTTACCTGATGTTTATGGCAATGCTAAAAGTCCTGTGGACCTGGGGGCTGTCACATGTCTCGGGGACCGTGTGCACCTCCAGCGCGAATGGTGCCTCTTCCGGCTTGGGGAGCATGTTGTACCTCAGGCTGGTCTGGAAGAGAATGCACAGTTCTATGTGAGCCTGTGCGTATCTCCTCTCTGCTTATCTCCTCTGCCTCCTCCCCCCAGTCCATCTCATTCCCTCCTTTTCTCTTTCTCCTTCCTCCTCTCACTAGCTCCCCATTCCCTAACTCTGGACATGCTTTCTCCTCACACCTTTTCCTATTTTCTCATCCTTATCCCCATCTCTTTCTCCCTTCCCTCCCCTACCCATCCCACCTCACCCTTCCATCTCCAGGATGAGCCAGACGCCCTCAGCAGCAGCCTCTCCCTCTCCCCCTGCCCCTGGGCCCCTCACCTGCACATAGACACATCCTTCTCCTGTCACCCCCGTGCTGTAGTCTCCTGGCACCTCTGGCAGTGCCATACGCTGGAGCAGCAGACGGTTCGTGTGATCCACCTGGAACTGGGACTGAAAGTTCCCTGTGGATTGCAGGGTCACTGTGGATGCTCCTCCGCTCTTGGTGTAAGTAGAGGCTCCATATCGGGACAAGGCCTGGAGCGCCACCACTGTGTCCTGCCAGACAAGAGATGGGCCCAGGTGCCCAAGGGAATGAATGAGCCATTTCTATGGGCCTGGAGCCCCCACTCCACCGGCTCCTCCCACACAGCACCGCCCTGCTCAGAAAGGTCAGTTTTTCCCATTTCCACCCATTCTCTACCCATCACTCCCACAAGCCATTCACCTGTTCCCTGGACCCAGATCCTCCAAGGTATTTAAGCACCTTTCTCCCACTGAAAGCAGCCAAGTGTCTAAGTACCTTTGGGAAGGTAGGCCTTGGGAATTCTGACACTCCACTACAGGGAGCTGAGGGAAGAAGCCACCCACCCTCCGGTGAAGGAGCAACCTGAAGGGACAGCTGACAGGGCAGACAGATAACAGAGGCAGATGCACCCACGTGCCTCAGCAGCAGGAAAACTGAATTACAACCCTAGTGTGTTAACCAAATCCCTCTGTGAAGTAGTCTTCCAAAGGGAAACACTTCATGCACTGTCTTCAAGAGGGATGTGTTTTGGGCTGCCTTTAATCAGGTGGCACTTTCTGGTTCTACATAACTCGGGATGGTGCCCCCACCGCACCTAGGGTGACCAGATGAGAGGAAGAAAATATTGGGACACATGGGGCGGGGGGGCTGCCGGCAGAGCAAAAAAAAAAAAAAAGCGGAGCAGGACGCGGGACAAACACCTAAATATAGGGACAGTACCGATTTTATCGGGACGTCTGGTCACCCTAGCTCCACAAGGTGTGTCTGGCAGTGGCTAGCTGCTGCTGCTTCTGTGGGGAGTCCTCAGCTCCTGAGCTGGATTGGCTGGGCTGGATGGGGTCAGTGCTGGGGGGAGCTGAGGAAAGCGTCATGTTGGTGGATGCTCAGGGCGACAAGCAAAATCAGTACTTGGTCCTGCTAGTGAAGGCAGGGGGCTGGACTCGATGGTCCTTTCCAGCTCTATGAGCTAGGTATATATTTTATTTATATTATTGGTTAGTTAAATTTCAGTAAAATGATTGGTTAAGGTATAGCTAAGCAGAACTCAAGTTTTACTATATAGTCTGCAGTCAATCAGGAAGTAAGGGGAGGGATGGGAACAGGGACTGGGGGTAGGGGAAATAGAATAATGTTTTGCTGGCTGGGAATAGGAACAGGGAATGGGAACAGGGACACAGGCAAGTCTCTGTGGTGTCAGAGCTGGGAAGGGGGACACTGAAGAAGGAAATTGGAAGTTGCTGGAAGTTTACCCCAATAAACATCAAATTGTTTGCACCTTTGGACTTTGAGTATTGCTGCTCTCTGTTCATGCGAGAAGGACCAGGGAAGTGAGAGGGTGAAGGAATAAACCCCCTAACACTAGACCCCTAGTACGTTTACAGAGACTATATAAAACAAACAGGAATAATGAAGAAGGGAGTAGCCACGCTGTCAGGCTGAAAAGCTTCCATCAGTCAGACCCATCTGAGCTGCAGCCAGACACACAGGAGACAGTGACCGAGCACTACAGCTCTTTTGACATGAATTTGGAATTCTTTTTTTCCATTGTGCATATTAAAAAAAAACAAATAAATAAAGAGCCAATCAAAGAAGCAGAGCTCGGCCAGAACCAGTACTGCACACCCAGATGCTTCTGAGGCCTGGGGACCGTCTCATTCTGGAGCCAGAGCCAAAGCCTTTCCAGACTGTTTTTTTCCCTCCTTTCCTTAGGGGTCCCTTTATCAGGGCAGCAGGCTGCCACTATCAGGACTTGGATGGGTAAAGGGAGTGGGGGAGAGGGGAGGCTGCTGACCCAGGGGAACTCATGAAGGGGACTTTGTGCATGTGGATACGTACAGTGATGGGCAGGGGAATCTCTAGCAGCGCGATGGTGATGTAGGCAGAGAGCGTGACCTCATCGTCCACCCCGCCCTGCAGGGAACCACAGAGAGAGACACATTAACCCCACACAGCACCTAAAGCCTTTCCCTGCTGGGCCCTCTACATACTACATCCTCATGCCCTTTATCTGCCCACTCTTGCCAGGCCCCATGATAGCTCTCACAAATGGGTATGTCTACACTGCAGCGGAGAACGTGAGACATGCACACACCAGCTCCGCCCAAGCTGGTACACTAACAAAGGCAGTGTGGCCATGGGTGGCAGCTCTGGCTAGCTGCCCAAATACAGTCATGCTCAAGCTTGGAGTATGTACTTGGGCAACTAGCCTGAGCTGCCATGGCCACACTGCTATTTTCGTGGCTGTCTACCTGTGCTGGGAAGTACACTCCCAGCTGCCGTGTAGACACACTCTGCGTTTCTGTCCCCACTTACCTCCCATGGTAGTTACCATGTATCTGCCCCCTCCTTTCTCCTCCCCATAGTAGGTCCCACGTACAGTACAGTATCTGCCCATCCGTATCTCCAGGATAATTCCCAGGCCCACGTCATCCCCTGCTCCTCCCACCCTGGCCCCATGTGCTGACGTGTCTGAGCTGTTCCCATGCGGAGTTGTAGCTCTCTCCATGTCACTGAAGTCCTGTATGGGTCCCATGGGAATCCAGCTGGGCAGATACGTCACCTTTATGGCATTGCTCAGGAGCGTCCCGGAGCTGCGGAAGCAGCCGTTTTCCTTCTGCTTGCCAGCGAGCCAGGCCAGGGCATCCTGGATGTGCTTCTCCTCGATGAAGATGTGAGAGCGGGCCTGCGCGAAGGAATTGAGGACGAAGGCTGTCAGCCTACGACAGAGTGCAGACAGCGGTGAGAGCTCCCTCCCATGCCCTGTGCTCGCTGGAGGGGATGGGGTCCTGGGGCATCGCCAACCTGAGGGGAAGCAGCAGGGGCCAGAGAGCTGGTGGCCATGGAGCAGAGAGCATGAATACATTGCCTCCACCTTCACCCACCTCCACAGTCTCCTTCACACTGATTTCAGGATCCAGTTCTAACTCTCTCTTCCTGTTTATAAAATCCTCCCTGGACACAACCAGTCTCTCAAACTTAGGAATCCTCTTCATGATAAATACAGCTCTTATAGCAGAGGGCCGCAGGGTTGCAAATGTTGAATCCATATTTAAACAGGGCTCCATGGGAGTTCCAGGGAGTTATACACCAGTTTGCCTGTACTTAGTAAACTAGTCAAAATGACAATTAAAAATAGCATAATAAAAGATTCAGATCATGATCTGATGGGGTCTAAGCAGCATGGCTTCTGCAAAGGAAAATTGTGTCTCACTAATCTCTTAGAATTCCCTGAACATGTCAATAAAGAGCTGAATGAAAGAGAATTGATTGACATAATTTCTTCAGTAGTCTCTTATGACAGACCTTCTCGAAAGCCTTTTGGAAAGTCTAAATGAATTGAATAATCATGGGATGAGGGTTAAAGTATTGTCGTGGATCAGAAATTGGTTCAGGGACAGAAAACAAAGACTAGAATTAAATGATCAATTTCATCATAGCACAAGGCTAACAGTGGGGTGCTGCGAGGTTCAGTACTAGGACTGGTGTTGTTTAATATACCTATTAATGATCTTGATAATGAGCGATCAATGGCATAGCAATTCCTATGGTCCTATCTAGCACCAGGTTGCTCTAACTCAGTTTCACCACTACGGGTATGAGAGTCTCCCCTCTGCAGCTCCCTGTCTGGAACAGCCTCCCCTGGATCTCTTCATCTTTTTTCAAAAATGATCCGAAACCATCCCATCCCTTTTGCTTCTTCAGTTCTCTCTCTCCTCAAGGCCAGTGGGAACAGGTGCTTTTTATACACAGCAGGCTGATGAAACCTATTCCCTTTGGTGTGATATGCCAAGAGACTGTGAAAGCTCCAGCGAGCCCTCAGGCCTTTAACAGCATCACCAGTTGACTAAAATTTAACACTTCCTTTATGACTATATAACAGAGGAGGTTTAGGGGAGGCGTGACTGGCAAGAAATCTCACCAAGTATTCCCCAGCTGCCTGTAATGCTCCCCAAATGTGCTGTAAGAGCCATCCAGGTGCTTGTAATTCAGCTGCCTCTGATAACCTGAAATGGAAAGTTAAAGCAGGATTTATACATCAAACAATAGGGGGTGAGAGAGCAGCTCACCAGCTCAGCCAGTAAAGGGGCTCCTGGCCCTGATGTGTACTAGCCAGCACTGGTACACAAACATACACATCTCCATCCCACGAGCTAGTCAGCAGAGGGAACTGACATACAACACATGGGCAGCACCATCGTATTCCAGTAGGGGGAGTACCACACAGTCTGGTTAGCTAGAGCACCCAGGCTGAGAAGCCATTTCACCTGGCTACTCTGCAGCATTTCCACACTATAGGGGTGACTCATAGGATGGACACAGCAGCCAGTAGCTCTCGTGGAGCAATGAGTGCGCGTAACTGTAGTGCTCAGACAACTGACAATAGTGAGCTAAGAGTGTGTCGAATGGGGACCCCACTCCCCAGATACACAACCCAGTCCCTCTGTCCTCAGCTGAGGGAAGCTCTGTCTGCAGGTCAGGCAGAAACAGAAAGCTCCCAGCACAACCTTGGAAGGGAGCAAGTGAAGAAAGAAAAGCCCCATCCCTCCTCACCACTGACTAAGTAGCCGATGGCCTTGGATTTGGTCTCCTCGCTCAGCTGCCCCGTTTTATTCAGATAGTCCAGGACGTAGATGTTGGGGGCAAACAGGACCATGTTCTGCTCCCCGCAGCTGAAGGGCATCTGGAGGAGCTGCTGCAGGTTCTGCATGGCTGTGCCCAGGATATAGGGTTACCATATTTGAACATTGAAAAAAGAGGACACTCCACGGGGCCCCGGCCCCGCCCCAACTCCGCCCCTTCCCCTCCCCCGCCCCACCCCTTTCCCCGCCCCTGGCCCCGCCCAACTCCACCCCTTCCCTGCCCCCATTCCAACCCCTTCCCCAAAGTCTCCGCCCCTTCCCCTGAGCACCCCACATTCCCCCTCCTCCCTCCCAGCCACACGAAACAACTGCACCAATTCTAAAGTCAGGCACTCCACTAGTATAGACTCCCATGACTTTAATGAAGCTGCTCAGTGGAGGATCTGCCCCAGCGCTCCGTTTTTGGGAGCGGTCAGGACACGCAGCTCACACTGTTCTGTTTCCCAGCTCCCCAGATGCCTTGGAGCACCCAGTTCTCCTCCCTGCCGGGTAAAATCCCGGACATTTTGAGCTATTTAATTCTTTAATTCTAAAACGTAATTCTTTATATGTAGTGAGTCCTTTCCTTTCACCAGTTCTTCAGTTTTCTTTCTCCTCATGTGCCCACGCATACTTCTCTGCAGATCGCATTTTTCTCAGCAGTGGTTGATTGCTCTTTAAGAAGGCATGAAAGTCTTTACAAGAAGTTTGTCTGAAGTTGTACTGTACAAGTAGAATTCCTTTCAACGACTCAACATTCAAGTTGGTCCTTTCCTTTGTCCACTGGCTTTGCATCAGTGAAAAAATTCGCTCTACATTTGCATTGTGAGAAGGAATAGCAAAGAAAAACTGTGCAATCTTTAACAGTTCTGAATGACACTCAATGTTTTTGGATTTCTCAAAATATTTGGTCCACTTCTGGTGTGCTAGCAAATTACTGAACTCTTCATCACTGTTGCAACTTTCTGTAAACTTCTTCAGGTTGCTGAACTGATCAAAACACTTCACGTCATCAATTTGCATCCCCTTATCGGTCAGGTACTTGATACAAGGTTCCACATCACTCCAATTCGGTGTCTCACTCAGGGTAATCCACCTGAAACAAGAGAAGTCTTCAAGGGGTCTAAGCCACATCTCCAAATATTCTAAGCATCTGCTGTACATATTATTCACTTCAGCACAGAATTTGTCACACTCTTCATCAATTCCTTCCATGCGCTTTTGTGCCAGTAGTCCCTTAACTTTCAGGGACATAAAGTTGTGAGTCTTGCGTTCAAGAAGGATAGTCTGAACCGAGTTCAAACTGTTCAGCACTTCCACAACAGAATTGCTTTCCCTTTCGATTTCTTGGATGTAAGTTTGGAATACACTCATGAGTGAATGCATGTGCCAGAGGTAAATCTCACTTAATTCATACTCAAAAAATGTCTTAAGCACTATGGGTGGTTTGTCCTGTGACAGAAAGAATGACTTCAAGGCTGGAAACATCTGTATCAGCCTTGTAATGCCCGGAAATAATGACAGCCATCGTGTCTTGCTATGAGAAAGCAGCTTTCTGTATTCAACATCAACAAACTCACAGTACTCCTTCAGTCGCTCAGTTCGGACAGTGTAGATATGAAAGTACTGGTAAATTTTAAAAATAATGTTCTCAATGTCAATGTTCATTCTTTCTGCTGCATGGTGAACACAGTTGTTCAAAATGTGTGCTGGGCAACCCACACCAATTAATGTTCTCTTCTACAACAACTTCTTTAAGTTTGCAAACACGTTCTTTCCATCTTCATCACGCCGGAGTCCTCCAAACATTGTATTGCAGTTGTCACCTGTAAATGCAATACACTTCTCAAACAAACCATTTTTTTCAAGCGTTTCTTTTACGTAATGAGCAATTGTGTCGGCAGTCTCATTAGGTGTGTTCTGGACCTCAATCAAACTTGACTGCAAACCGCCATTCTTCCAGTTGAAATACTGAATAATTACTGGAAATATTTTCACTGAACCGTGATTGCTTCCATCTGTAGCAACTCCACAGTAAGCTATGTCATTTTCTTCAAATGTTTTCAGAACAACATCAATAGAATGTGGTGCAAGCACGGAGATAACAATTGCTTCTGTCTTGGTTCTAGCACTTGAAAATTTCCGTGCCACTTCAGAATCAGGGAATGTCTTCTTCAACAAGACAGATGTGCAATCCATTGACTTAAAGCTATTATGATGCTTAACAGTGTGAAATGCAAACGCACCCTCTGCTGCAGTAACAGCATCCTCTGATTCGCTGCCTGGTTTTACAAAATAATCTGTCAATTTTGTTGATGAGCTCTCTCCTTGAACTGCTTTTTTGTGCTTGTCTGAGTCCACATGAGTTTGTAAATCATTAGCACCTTTATTTTTCACAGAGATGTAAGTACCAGGTCTACATACCATGCACTCAGCTTCCCATTCATCTCTACCACTTCGAAAACATGGGAACTTTGTCTTTAGTTCTGCAGTGAATTTACACTTTCGTTTTGGCATTGTGTTTGCTCCTAGGACCAGGGGCAGCCAGGGTCTCCACGTGCTGGGCCCGCCACAAGGCAAGCTCAGTGGCTCCCATTGGCTGGGAAAAGCTCCAATGGGAGCTGTCGGAGCCAGCCCCTGCAAGTCCTGCCCCCACAGCTCTGATTGGGCAGGTATTTCGCAGTGATCCACCACACTGCTGTGTCTCATCACAAATGGGGAGCTGAGTGCCATACAGCACACCCCAGCCCCAGGAGCTCTGATCCACTTGCAGGCAAGGCAGCCCGATGCCCATCGCAGCCAGAGCTCTGATCCCTCTGCACACTCCTGCCTTTTTCACACTGCCCTCCCTTCCTCCCCCACCAGTCAGTGCTTTTTGGCGACTCCCCGGAGCAGCTCCCCCAGCGCTGCCCCCCACCTGTGCAATCAGCGGCGCATGGTACTCCCAGCTTTGCTGGCATCCCTGGCTTACCTTAGAGCAGGCTCTGGCGACTGCTGCTGCTCCCTGACTCTTCGGCTCTGTTTAAGAGCCAAGCTGCCCTAGTGCTACCGGCTTCAGGCACTTCTCCTACCTGGGCTCCAGCTGAGCTGCTCCTCCCAGCTCAGACTGTAAGAGCCGAGCTGCTGGCTTCTGGCAGCCCTCCCCTACCTCAGGACCCAGAGCTGGCTGGACACGTCCCTTCCCCAGCTCCAGCCGAGCTCGGCTCCGCCCCCTCAGACTTACAGAGCAGAGCTGCAGGAGCCAGCGTTACCGGCTTCAGGCAGCACCCCCCCTGCCTCGGGACCTTGCACCGTGGGAGCAGCTCAGCTGGAGCCGGGTAGGAGAAGTGCCTGGCTGGGGGCTCGGGGTCCGGAGGCTGCCTGAAGCCAGTAGCGCTTGCTCGGGCAGCTTGGCTCTGTAAATCTGAGAGAGGAGGAGTGGAGCAGAGCCACAGGGGGAGAGGAAGTGCCGGCCATTTTCCCGGACATGTGTGGCTTTTCAGCAATTCCCCCCGGACGGGGGTTTGATTGCTGAAAAGCCGGACATGTCCGGGAAAAAGAGGACGTATGGTAACCCTACAGGATATCGCCTGGGGATGGAGATACAGGGAGTCAGTGTGGCCCAGAGGTGGCCTGCGGAGGCAGAGTGCACCACAGAGCACAGGCAGTAACAGGTGAGAGAGAAGGACAGAGGGAAAAACAGGACAGAGCCATACCCTGAAAGAGGAAACACAGAGAGAGAGAAGGAAGGGTAGGAAGATGTCTGGGATAGGAATAGGGATACTTAGACAGAAAGGCCAACACACAGAGAAACTGATAAAGGGAGGTGAGGGAAAGGAGAACAGGAACAGGAAAAGAGACCAGAAGAGATGAATGGGGAGATGATGGGGACACTGATGAAGGGAGTGAGTAGCTGACCAGGTGGAAAGGCTGGCACAGCAGGCAAACAAGGAGCAGTGGCCGCAGCTGCCAGGGCAGGTCCTTTCTGAGTTGCTGCACTCACCCAGCACCGTCACATAGGCTCTGGCTGAGCCCTGCACCACGTTCAGTGGGAGCTTCAGGGAAATCTTCCCTGCTTCTGAATTTCCTGAGGGAAAAAATCAGACAGATAGGATGCAATAAAATGCCCCCATGCTCAGCAGTGAATGGGTCCCAGAGCAGAACCTAGAATGCTGCCTTCCACCCGCCCCCTGCATGGGGAACCCCTGCTTTCAGCAGCTCCATTCCTCCTAGCTGGACAGTGAGACGCCCAACTGTCCCCTCTGGCTTGGGGTCCTGTGACCCATGGGAAAAACTCCGCTCTTTCTATGGAGTGAGGTGCACCACCTGGCCCGATGGGAAACTGCAGTCTCCAGTTCTTTGGCCCTTCCTGTTTGCTGGCAATTGGCAGATGGTAGAATCCAGTTTGTAATTTCACTCTATAGAATAAGAGATTAGAGATGGAAAAGTCCCATTAAACCCCTTTAAGCCCATCCTCCAGGGACTTGGGCCAGGATTGCTCATGCAATCTATTCTCCGGGGCTTTGTCAAGCCCTAGATCTCAATGTTCCAAGCAATGTCCTCATGATTAGGAAATGTGTCTCGACTCTCCACACAGAAACATCCCCACCATTGCTTAGTCTCTATCCTGACACCCCAAGTTCTCACTGCACCCTCAAGAGTCTCCCAAATAATCCCACTCCCTCCTTGGGGCTGTCACTCTTCATCCACTGGCAAAGGACATAGATGAAGAAGGAGCAGAGAGGTCCTTACCATTTGCACAGAGCAGAGAGTTGAAGGTTGCTTCCGTCTCAATCCCTTCGGGCTTGGGAGGGGAAGGAAAATGAGAAAGGTGAGAAGCTGCAGACAGACTGAGCATCTGGCATCAGGAACAGAGTCTGTGTGAGGACAGGGCTGGGAATCTTCAGAAAGGGACAGAGAGGCAGCAGGAGAGGTGGGGAGAAGAGAGAGTTCGACAAAATTGGAGAGAATGAATGAAGACAGAGAGAAATGTAAAGGGCCAAGTAGGTGAATCAGAGGAAGAGGGAGATTTGCAAATTTCCATGGACCGATGCTTGTAGATTCATAAAATAATAATTGGTTTGAATAAAATAAAAAACAGCTACTAATAAGTTATTGTCTCTTCACACCCAAGGGAAGAATAGTGCAGCTCTATTGCATGGGTTACTAGTTACCCGAAGCACACTGTGCAAGATGGTACCTTAATGCCCCTATAACAGAGAGGACATGCACTATGTGTCATTGCTAACATCAGATGATGCGATAAGTTAAAGACAACTTACTACATAGTGGAATATCAGCAATTCTACATACTGTAATGCTGCAGATTTTCTCTTTCCATTACAGGACAGCAATAGGGTATACGGAGAATAGGAAGGGACAATATTACACATTATTATAACTGGTGTTACTGTTGGTATCATGAAATGTCATTAGTTATCGTTGCTTTTTTATGACACACGGAGAGGCTATGCAGCTTTATGTATCATTTGTTACTGATTATAGATGCTGTATAATGAGCTATTGCTTTCCTGCAAAGGTGAGGGTATGCAGCATTGCCCTGTGCTATTTCATTTCACTGGGTAACAATGTCAGCAACCATTGCTGCCCTAGGAAAGAGAGAGGTTATGCAATGTTACCATGTTATGCTTATTTGGCACACTATGCAATGTTTTTTCTCTAAGGGAATATACAGTATTATATCCTATAGTGGGTGGGATTTTCCAAAGCACACCTAATTCCCCTAGGTGCTTTGAATCTCCCACACGTGTGCTTGTGTTAGGCTATGTAGCAAGTTGTCACAGCTTCCCTGTAACAGAGGAGGCATGGATAGTTAGAGTGTCACACTCTGTATAAGTTATTACTGTTTTCCTATCCTACACAGAGCATTATAGCGCGGCTTATTGCCTATGTCACACTGTGTGAAAACTTACCACTTCTCTATACCGCAGGGACTAAGAGGCCCACATACCTCCACTAACAGCTGTTTGATCACTGTATCCTTCTGCCCTGTCTCAGGGAGCACTGCTACCTCGTTCTCGCAGGGCAGCTCCGTCTTCAGGGCCTCTGCACTCACAGAGAAATTCACATTACCTGAAACAAAGAGAAATAAGTGTTCTGCCAGGCACTGCAGCTACAGGGGTGTCAATGTCATTTCCATGGTGCTCCACTCTTCAGCACCACTGATTACAAGGAAACCTCTCTGTAGAGAGAGAGCTCATGTCACATCTCATGTAGGCCTGGGCTACACTACAAAGTTAGATTGACGCAAGGCAGCTCATGTCAATCTAGTTGTGCATATGTCTATATTTCAGTTTGGTTCCTACAGACGTAAGTGCCCTGTTGCACCGACTTAATAACATCGCCACCCCAAGCGGCATATCGCCAAGTTTGATGTCCTTGGGTCAATGCAGTGATAGTGTAAATACTCCACTGCTTATGTTATCTGTTACTGTCCTCTAGCTGCTGTCCCACAATGCCCCACGCTGACTGCTCCGGTCACCATTGTGAACTCTGCTGGCCAGGGGTCACAGAAACCAGAAGCCTCCACCCCCCCTACCTCCCCGCCCACCCTTTGAAGCCCTGCAAATTTTTGAAATTCCTTTTCTTGGGTACCCGGCTGGGTGGGCACACCTAGCAACTCTCCCTTGTCGAGTGCACCTGCTCAGCTGACATGCCAGCTACGCACTCCAGGCATGCTCCTGCCTGGAACAGACAGGAGATATTGGATCTTCTGGGCTTGTGGGGAGAAGAGGGCTTGTGCAGGCACAGCTCTGAACCAGGCATAGAAACATGGATATCTAAGAGCAGATATTATGCAAGTGAACAATGCCAGTGCCCCTTCCAATGAGCAAAAGGACATTCAACTGTCATTCTGCACCTGCTGAGCCTCTAGTTGAAATATTCCTTGGTGCTGTCGAGGTGGCCGGTGTATGGCTTCATGAGACAGGGGAGCAAGGGTTAGGTTGGGTCGCCCAGGATCACAACTGGCATTTCAACATTGTCACTGGTAATCCGCCAGTCAGGAATAAGGTCCCTGCTTGCAGCTTTCTGAACAGTTCTGTGTTCTTAAAGACGCGAATGTCATGCGTCTTCCCTGACTAGTCAACACTGATGTCAGTGATCCACTAACACTTGAATAACCACAGAAAAGCAGCCTCTTTTGTTGATGTACTCTGAGGCAAGGTGGTCTGGTGCCGAAAGAGGGATATGTGTGCCATCTATCACCCCACCGCAGTTTGGGAACCCCATTGCTGCAAATCCATCCACTATGTCCTGCACATTACTGAGAATCACAGTTCTGCATAGCAGGGGCGATCAATGGCTTTTCATACTTGCATGACAACAGCCCCTGCGGTGAATTTCTTGACTCCAAAGTGATTTTCAACTGACTGATAGCAATTTGGCATAGCACATTTCTACAGTGTGATCGTCACTTGCTTCTCCACTGTTAGTGCACCTCTCATTTTGACGAGTGGCAGTGGAATACCTATCCATGGTGCACCACACTCTGCATCGATACAAGCACTCCTGGTAAGTACGCGTATCTCTGACATAAGGAGCCAAGTATGCATGCATATAAGTAATGTGCTAACTGTGGCAGCTGTATGCCGATGTAACTTGAGTCGACATAAGTTTGTAGTGTAGACATGGTAGTAGTACCTTAGACCATGCCTGCACTGGGTTTTTCACACAGATGCAGCTGCACCAGAGCAAACCCTGGGAACAGCCTTGCTTCACTGGTGTGGAAAGTGACTCACCCCAGTGAAGCAGGACTGTTCTAAGGGTTTGCTCTGGTGCAGCTACATCTGTGTTAATAACCCCAGTGCAGGCATGGTCTAAGACAGGGATTCTCACCACAAATTATTTGGTGGCCTCAGAGTACAGCCACCAACTTTTAGGTGGCTACTCTGACACTTTCATTTCAAACCAGGGCACGTGGCACTAGTGCAAGTCACAGGTTACACCAGTTAGTGTGTCTACACTAAGAGTTTGTTCTGGTGCTGCTACATCAGTGACATCAGCAGCTACATCACTAGTGCACTACGATAGTGCAAAAAAAAAAAAAAAAGTGCAGACAAGACATGAGGATCACTCTGCAGCAGCCTTCCCAATCCTGGCAGGAATTGGGGAAGACGGATAGGCGTGCAGGGAGTAATGGCTCCGATTTCTGGCTGAGGATGATGCCCTCTGTTACACAGGACTAAAGGGTCATTATAGCCCCTTCAGGCCTTAGAATCTATGAATCTATGATTCTATCCATAGAGACCTGGCTGGGTCAAGCAAACAGTTAATGCTCCCGTTTAGCCCATCAGGGCCATGACGGGAAGAAATAATTAAATTCTCCATCAGATCCACAAATTACTTAACAGGGTCAGCACCACTTATTCTAGATGTGCTCACCTGAGATGTTTCCCAGGAAACGGTCTTAGCCTAATGACAGTGAATGGCAATGACAGCTGCTGAATTAGGATAGTATTTGAAAAAAATTCTGCTCCTTGGGGACGCAATTGGCTAGAACCAAGGAGTTAAGTGGAGGGTAGTCAGGAGTTTATTAAGGGCGTGTCTACACTACAAAATTAAGTAGACCTAAATTAGGTCAACGTGCAGCCAGGGCAGTAATTAAATCGCTTTTGAATGTCCACACTGTGTTCCTTGTATCGGCAGTGCGCGTCCACACTAACAGTGCCTGCACTGATGCAGCGAGCAGTGCACTCTGGGTAAGTATTGGACTGTGCAACTCACCACCATCTAGCACAGGGTATTTTGGGAAGGGTTTGCAATGCATCATGGGGGCAAAAAAGTCATGCAGGAGTGATTGGGAACATGGTTTCAACATCCCATGATGCAGTTTTCTCCATCCCATAATAATATCTGCATCCCATAATGTTTTGCACTCTTTTCAAAAACACTGCAAACCTGCAAACCTGCACATCCGCCATCTCTGTGGGAAGCATGGATCCTGCAGAGCTCTGCACTATTGTGGTGAGCATTGTGAACACAACACACCTGATCCCACAGAATTTCCGGAGCTTCAAGAGGAGCACTGGGGAATATGACAATTCCTTGCAGGCTAGCTTGTCATGCACCATGGAAAGAAACAATTCAAGGTTGTTGTTGGCAGTGATGGAGCAGCTGCAGATGGTGGCACGCTGGTTCTGGGCCTGAGAAACAAGCACTGACTGGTGGGATCACATCATTCTTCAGGTATGGGATGACAAGCAATGGCTGCAGATCTTGTGGATGTGCAAGGCCACTTTTCTGGAACTGTGTGTAGAACTCACCCCAGCCCTCCGGCACATTGACACCAAAATGAGAGCTGCACAGACAGTGGAGAAGTGAGTGGTGATCGCTGTGTGAAAGCTTGCAACACCAGATTGCTACCAATCAGTTGGGAATCAATTTGGAGTGGGAAATCCACCGTGGGAAGTTGCTGTCATCCAAGTGTGCAGGGCCATTAATTGTTTCCTGCTACATAAGACTATGACTCTCAGCAGTGTGCCAGACATAGTGGATGGTTTTGCAGCGATGGGGTTCCTGAGCTGCAGTGAGACAACGGATAGCACATATATCCCTATTTTGGCACCAGACCACCTTGCCAGAGTACATCAAAAGAAAGGGTACTTTTCTATGGTAATGCAAGCTATGGTGGATCACTGGGAAAGTTTTACCAACATCAACACGGGATGGTCAGAGAAGGTGCATGACACATGCAAAAAGCTGCAAGCAGGGACTCTCTTTCCAGAACAGAGGATTACCAATGGGGATTTTGAAATGCCAATAGTGATCCTGGGAGATCCAGCCTACACTTTACTCCCCTGGCTCATGAAGCCATACACTGGCTACCTATGCAGCAGCAGGGAGTGCTTCAACCACAGGCTCAGCAGGTGCAGAATAATAGTTGAATGTGCCTTTGGCCACTTGAAAAGCCGCTGTTGCTGTCTACTCATGAGTTTAGACCTCAGTGAAAAAAATATCCCCATAGTTATAGGTGATTGCTGTGCACTTCATATCTGTGAAGCAAAGAGGGAGACATTTCCACTGGGATGGAGGGCAGAGGTGGAATGGCTGTCTGCTAATTTTGAGCAGCCAGATACCAGGGCTATAATAAGAGCTCAGTGGGGAGCTAGACACTTCAGGGAGGCTTTGAGAAATGCTAAGCTCTGATTCATTACTAACAAAGCTGCCAAATGAAGAATGAAAGAAGAAACAAAGATCAAATAAAGGAGAAACGTAATGAATCTCATTGTCACACTTGTATTTGTATTCAGTGGTGAGATGATCTCAAACCACAAAGCTGTATCCAGATCTGAGCTGGATTTCAGATACCTCAGAGTTCAAAGCTCTTTTGGATCAGTGGATTGGCTTCATGCCTGTCTCTAAATCAGCACAGGATTTTACAACAATTTAAGTTCTTTCAGATGGGCTCTTCTCTTAGTCAGGATGGCCATTTAACCAGGACTTTAAGTTTTCCATGGGGTATCTCAACTAAATGGTTTCTCCGCTATGTGATATGGGCAGGTATGAAGCAGGTGGGTGATAATTGTATCTCAGGCTTCCAGTCTCATCACAAATCACCCTCATTCTGGATGACTGTCCTGGCCCAAGTGAGAACCAAGGACTATAACCTGCTTTTCTTGCTGAAAGAAGAGACCCAGCCAGCTCTCATCTTTCACTGGTGTGTTAGAGAGCAGTATGTTGATGGAGATCCTCACTGTACAGACAATGTCTTTTGAATGGAGGGGTCCAACAGCTGAAAACTATCTAGGGTACTCTGTCTTGTCTGAGGAGGAGCTTATCACTCTCCAACCAAGGATGGGAGTAAAACACCCCAAAGAAGGGTCTTGGGGAAGTTGAATCCCCTACCAACAGATTTTTTAGCTACCAGGTCCCTGCCCCATGAAATTTCTGTGCCACTCTATCTGGCCCCCAAAGATATCAGAGCTAGAATGCTTCTTACCCAGAGATATTGGGGTCACAGCCCAGGACACCGTTTTTCTTCCATTCACACAGAGACAATAAGAGTCCTCTTCCTTCTCCACAGGGATAGCTCGGAAGTCAGCAGATGAAGCCAGTGAGATGCTGACCTGTCAATTGTCCAGAGGGCTGTCATCGGGGAGGGGCCCAGGGAAATTAGTAGTAACTAGAGATGCAGACAGTACGGCAGATGGGATGTGCAGAGAATTGGGCAGAACAGGATTTGTGGTACTATAAGGGACAGAGGGGGTTGAGGGAACACATGGGTTTAGAAGTGTAGATGGTTACAGGGGTGTAGAGATTTGGAGTTACAGGGCTTTGGGGTGCTTGGGAGTTACAGGAGCATAGAGGCTTGGGTGCACATGTGTTTGGGGAGGACAGGGGCTGCAGGGAGACCGGGGGCTAAAAAGAGCTACAGACACAGGAGTTTGTGAAGCAGAGAAGTGTGGCCTGTGGGTTTGGTTGCACGGGGATGGTGTGAGTGTCTCTTACCCTGATGCAGCGGGTCAGGTAATTGAAGACAGTGGCCTTTAGCGTGAAGGCCTTGCCACGCACCACGGAGTAGGGCAGGGTGAGCTCCACGAAGAAGGGTTGGAGGGCTCTGAGGGACACGGTTGGGGACAGGCCAAAGCCAGTGTCACTTGAGGTGCAGAACGCATTAGCTTTCCATTCTGTGATGGTATCAGGGATTGTCAAGGGCAATTCAGCACTTCCATTGGAGCAGGTGACAAAAAGAGAGATAGGATCGTGATCACGGCCTGGTCAGACACTGAAGGAAAACCCAAGTGTTCCAGAGAGTGATGTGGGGAACTCAGTAGATAATGCTCTCTCCTCTGAGTCCACACTGAGCTCGATGCTCAAGTCTGATGCAGTGCTTCAGGGAGTGATGTGGGGACTCAGTAGGGGGTGCTCTCCCCTCTGAATTAGCACTGAGCCCATTGTGGTGGGAGGTGTGTGCCAGAGGAGGTGCTGCCTTTCAGATAACACATACAGCTGATATTTTGACAACTTGTGATAATTAAAGACCCCACAACCCTTTTAAGAAGAAGAGGGGGGCTCACCCTGGGTCATTACAATCCAAATGCTTAGATTCCCCCTGCAATTTCAATTGGAAATGGGGCTCTTTTTCACTTTCCTTTCTAGATGTTAGTGCAGTGTTGTTCTGCACTGTAAACATCTGCCATTGGGGAACAGCCCGCAGGTGGCTGAGTGATTTCTGCACACACAGAGTGTGAAAAGCACTTTGGGATGATGAAAGAGGCTCAGTAACCATCAGGAATTCATATTATTATCACAAAAAATAAGGGAATGTTAAAACAGCAACAACCAGCTACTCACGTCAAAGGCACTAAATCCCAAATCCATGTCTCTGGGAAATACTTTCAAACTGTCTCCACCGCTGCTGGAAGGGTCTCAGCCATGACAGGGTAACCTGAGTCCAGTACCCTTGCATGTCCTGGGTGGTGTGAGTACAACTGATTAACATAGATATAATGCATCAATACCAGCCTGATGCTTCCATCTCTGAGGGTAGGTCAACACTGCCGCTGGAGGTGTAATTTCCAGCTTGGGTAGATGTATGGACACTACACTACCTGTGATCAAGCTAGTGTGCTAAAAATAGAAGTGTAACAGTGAGGGCATGACAGGCTAGCCTCCCAAGTACATACGTAGGGTCCCAACCCCCCATCCGTGCTGCAACAGCTACACTTCTCTTTTTAGCGCACTAGCTCTTGATCAAAGCTAGCACGTGTGTGTCTGTCAGACCTGGAAATTACACCTTCCACTGCAATTTAGACACACCCTGGGACACTTTCCCCTCCAGCTACACTGGTGCAATCAGACATCCAAATTGGTTGTGGTGGGCAGCGTGGGAATGGAAAGTTCCATGTCTGAAGCATGTTTGAGGGGTCACATCACAACTCCAGCGTGTCATTTTCTGCTCCATCATCACTGCGAAGCCCCCAGCCTTTCAAAGGATCGGCCTTAGAGCTGGTCACAACAATTTTCTCAAAGATTTTATTTTGACTCAATGGAAATTCTCATAAAAAAACTGTTTCCATCAACAGTTTGTGGGGGGCGGGGTTATTGGAAAACTGAAAAAAAAACACTTTTTTTATTTTGGATGAAAATTTTAAAAATCCACAAAAAATATGTTTAAAAAAATGATTTTCCCATTTTTCCTTACTTTTTCGTGTGTGGAAAATAACAGCCATCTTTTGCTCACCTGTGTATTAGTATTGTTAAACTAGGCATTAGAGTTATAAAAATGTGTTCAGTGTTTAGACTTTACGGAATCCTTGTAAGCAGCTGGAGGCGTTAATCTCACTTATAATATCGTATCCCATGTTCTAAGGTAATATTTAGTGTTTGCTCTGTAACTGTGAATCACCAGACAGAAAAGAAGCATCAACGAGTGTGAAATACCAGTCTGACACAAAAGAAGGCCCATCAACACCAGACAAACCATTGTGGAACATCAGTTGATTGTTCCCCCTCCACCAAGAAGAGGAGACGGGCCACTGAATTACTCCCAATGACTGAATTTGCAACTCAGAGAAGGGGCAAAGAGATAAAAAGCCCTAATAAAGAGGAACTGTATTTTTTATGCTGCTTGGAGTCTGAGGGGCAAGGATCACACAAGCAAAAGATCCCCAGTGCTTGGCCTGGATTAGCCCTAAAGGTTATATAGATATTGCTTATCATAGAGGCTACTATTACCATTTGAACAGGACTGGACTAGCAAGAGGTTGCAGGGCAGGACTCAGGGGCATTGGCAGAGCTGTGTGGGGAGCCCAGGACTGGAATAGCAGAGGCACCAGAGTTTCTGCCTACAATATGTAAAAAGCAACAGAGGGTCCTGTGGCACCTTTGAGACTAACAGAAGTATTGGGAGCATAAGCTTTCGTGGGTAAGAACCTCACTTCTTCAGATGCAAGTAATGGAAATCTCTAGAGGCAAGTATAAATCAGTGTGGAGATAACGAGGTTAGTTCAATCAGGGAGGGTGAGGTGCTCTGCTAACAGTTGAGGTGTGAACACCAAGGGAGGAGAAACTGCTTCTATAGTTGAATAGCCATTCACAGTCTTTGTTTAATCCTGATCTGATGGTGTCAAATTTGCAAATGAACTGGAGCTCAGCAGTTTCTCTTTGGAGTCTGGTCCTGAAGTTTTTTTGCTGTAAGATGGCTACCTTTACATCTGCTATTGTGTGGCCAGGGAGGTTGAAGTGTTCTCCTACAGGTTTTTGTATATTGCCATTCCTGATATCTGACTTGTGTCCATTTATCCTCTTGCGTAGTGACTGTCCAGTTTGGCCAATGTACATAGCAGAGGGGCATTGCTGGCATATGATGGCATATATAACATTGGTGGATGTGCAGGTGAATGAGCCGGTGATGTTGTAGCTGATCTGGTTAGGTCCTGTGATGGTGTTGCTGGTGTAGATATGTGGGCAGAGTTGGCATCGAGGTTTGTTGCATGGGTTGGTTCCTGAGTTAGAGTTGTTATGGTGCGGTGCGTGGTTGCTGGTGAGAATATGCTTAAGGCTGGCAGGTTGTCTGTGGGCGAGGACTGGCCTGCCTCCCAAGGTCTGTGAAAGTGAGGGATCATTGTCCAGGATGGGTTGTAGATCACTGATGATGCGTTGGAGAGGTTTAAGCTGAGGACTGTAGGTGATGGCCAGTGGAGTTCTGTTGGTTTCTCTTCTGGGCCTGTCTTGTAGCAGGAGGCTTCTGGGTACACGTCTGGCTCTGTTGATTTGTTTCTTTATTTCCTTGTGTGGGTATCGTAGTTTTGAGAATGCTTGGTGGAGATCTTGTAGGTGTTGGTCTCTGTCTGAGGGGTTGGAGCAGATGCGATTGTACCTCAGTGCTTGGCTGTAGACGATGGATCGTGTGGTGGACAATGATCCTTCACTTTCACAGACCTTGGGAGGCAGGCCAGTCCTCGCCCACAGACAACCTGCCAGCCTTAAGCATATTCTCACCAGCAACCACGCACCGCACCATAACAACTCTAACTCAGGAACCAACCCATGCAACAAACCTCGATGCCAACTCTGCCCACATATCTACACCAGCAACACCATCACAGGACCTAACCAGATCAGCTACAACATCACCGGCTCATTCACCTGCACGTCCACCAATGTTATATATGCCATCATATGCCAGCAATGCCCCTCTGCTATGTACATTGGCCAAACTGGACAGTCACTACGCAAGAGGATAAATGGACACAAGTCAGATATCAGGAATGGCAATATACAAAAACCTGTAGGAGAACACTTCAACCTCCCTAGCCACACAATAGCAGATGTAAAGGTAGCCATCTTACAGCAAAAAAACTTCAGGACCAGACTCCAAAGAGAAACTGCTGAGCTCCAGTTCATTTGCAAATTTGACACCATCAGATCAGGATTAAACAAAGACTGTGAATGGCTATTCAACTATAGAAGCAGTTTCTCCTCCCTTGGTGTTCACACCTCAACTGTTAGCAGAGCACCTCACCCTCCCTGATTGAACTAACCTCGTTATCTCCACACTGATTTATACCTGCCTCTAGAGATTTCCATTACTTGCATCTGAAGAAGTGAGGTTCTTACCCACGAAAGCTTATGCTCCCAATACTTCTGTTAGTCTCAAAGGTGCCACAGGACCCTCTGTTGCTTTTTACAGATTCAGACTAACACGGCTACCCCTCTGATACTTGCCTACAATATGTTTAACTAGCCAGATCTATCGGCACCTCACCACTATTTATTTATTTGGATTTATAATACATACAAAACCCCACCAATCCAGTGCTCTAGGCTCTTTGCCATACATTGAAAATGCACCTCTGAAAATCAGATATACACCAATTAAGAATCTCTCCTGCTGGTGGGAAATGTTCAAATCCGTCACCAAGCAACAAGAGCCCAGGTGTTTCCAGACTACCCACCACTCAAAAAAACCCCACTTACTCTATGATAGTGGCAAACAATCCTTTTTTTTGCCCCCTGTACAGCTATGGCATAAGAGTTAAGAAAATCTTTATATTGGAATTGGTTAGCTTCAACCTCTCTAATGTCTGGTGGTAGAGGCAGTCCAGAGCAGTGATCAAATGTGGGCAGATGATGGAGCAGCTGGGAGGTTGATCAGTATCAGAGGCAGCCTGGGGCAGTGGTCAGAGTTTTCTCAGGGGTCAGTAGCTGGAAGCTCCAATCCAAGGGGTCAAGTCAGTGCATCAGGGAGGCCAGACCAGGCGAGGCAGCAAGGCAGGGTCAGGCGAGGCTGTCCAGGCAGCAATCAGCAGGCAATTATCTGTTGCTCAGACAGCTTCCTCTTCCTGGTGGGGCCTTTAAATAGCCCAGGTACTCACTGACAGTGCTGCCTGTCCATCCAATTGGAGGACCGGGGCATGGCTGCTGTGGGTTTGTAGGCCATTAGCACTAAAGCTGTTGGTCAGGGGCAGCAACTAATGATACCACCTAAAGACCTGGGTTCACTATCAGGGTCTAACAACCTGGGGTCTATTGGTGCCATAACGTGCCAGTGGCAGAAGACCCAGGCTGAAGCTGACTAATTCCATCATCAAGATTTCTTCCTCCCACTTCAATTGTCCCTAATCATCCATAAACCATGGTTGTGACCCTGACCGACCAGGTGCCAGCTCATGCCAGAGCCCCCGGCCAATTCACTTGTGGGTGAGTATAGATCAAAGTGATTGTTAAATGTATCAGAGTGTATGTGGTGTTTCAACTTCATGAAAATGAGTGGGATGTTACTTGCTTTGTTTTCACTTATCTGTATCCTGTTATAATGTAGTAGCAAACATTTACATTGTGTAAACCCTGTAACTAAATAACCCATCAAACAAGAAAGAAGCCTTGTGCAATGCAAATGAAGAACTTTAACAGAAAAGTGCAGATTTCAAAGCAAGTGGTCATTATGTGTGATGATCAGAGGTCAAACACTCTACACTCCTCACTCTGTCATCAAAGGAAAAACCCACGTGGGTAGTAACCGTGTCAGCTTGTTTTTGGTGAGAAGAAGCTATAAGTATGGATTCAAGGAAAGATCCTGCATCTCTGAACTGTTTGGACTCTTACAGGGAAGTGTGCCAGATGCGAAGCGGAGAGACAATCTGGGTACCCTGAAAAGACTTGGGAAACTGGCAGTTTATTACATCACTTCCACCATTTGGAATTACAGACTGTGACTCATCTATGCATATATTTTACCTGCTTTAACCTCTCAATAACTCTAATTTCCTTTTCTTAGCTAATAAACCTTCAGTTAATTTACTATAGAATTGGCTACCAGCATTATCTTTGGTATAAGATCTAGGGGTAAGTGACTGGCCTCTTGGGACTGAAAGCCTTCTAAAATGTGAGGTGATTTTTGTATAAGTAACTTTTTATCACAAAGTTCAGTTTGTCTGGGTGGCAAGATAGACTGGAGAATCTAAGGGGATTGTCTGTGACTCCATGGCAAGATTGATATAGTGATCCAGGAGTTAACATTTGTCCCTGGCTTGGTGAAATCTAACTATAGAATACACCACCAGTTTGGGGTGTTGCCCTGTTTTCTGACAATCTGCCCTGAGGTAGACAGTCATGGTTGTGAGCCACTCCAGACAGCGTGACAATGATGACTCTGTAGAAAGCTGTGCTTGGGAAACTCTCTACTGGTGCCTGAGGATGGAAGATCATTGTAAAGTCTTAGCGAGCTACCCACAGATTTGTCTGCCAGCAGCATAATATTCTCCCTCAGAACTCCCAGAAACAATTTGGTTCCATTAACCTCCAAGGGTAAGGCTATCAAAGCAGGCCCCTCACTCTGTCAGGAGAAGTGTGCCCCAACTTCAAACTTCAAGACCGAGTGGTCACCTCATGATGTGGGAAAAACTTCCAAATGCTCAATCCACAACCCCAGTCCCAACACTAGAGCTAGCATGCGGCCAGCTATGAGCAACAGCATTCACCCCAAAACACAGATGCGCTCTCTGCTCAGAACAGAATGCTTGTGAGGCCTTTGGCCTTTACCAGTTCTCCTGAGTGCTTGTGCTGATACCTCGGCTTCACTGTGAAATCCTTCAGAACTTCTGTAACCCCAAGCAACTTGAGGGAACTGGAGGCAATAATGTGGCTTTCTCACCTTGGAGTTTGTGAAGACCTTTAAACCCATTTCCTGTAGGGAAAAACCCAACACACATTTTGTTATTTATTTCTGTTGAGGTTGAAATTCCAGGACTGACACCAGTATTAGGGAGACAAGGTGGGTGAGGTAATATCTTTTATTGGACCAACTCCTGTTGGTGAGAGAGACAAGCTTTTGAGTTTACACCAATTGGCCCAATAAAAGATATTACCTCATTCACCTGGTCTGGGACCGACATGGCTACAACACCACTTCATACACCAGTATTAGGGGTTTAATGAGCAAGGAGGAAACCTTGACACTTTTCCTTGATGGGATATGGAGCCTATTACCCATAGATAAGGCTATGATCTAGTCATGGAGGTCACAGTAGTCACAGATTCCATGACTTTACCGGCCCTCCGTGATTTCTACACTTCAGGAGGTGGAGGCAGGACTGTGTGACCCTGCCCTGTAGCTGGGGCTGGCTGCAACCAGGACCCTGCAGCCCCAGTCCTGTGGCATCCAGGCTTGGCGAGGGCTGCAGCCGGGTCTGTGTGCCCCAGCCTTGTGGCTTCTGCTGGGGGCTGCAGCCAGGGCCATGCACCCCTGCCCGGCGGCTGCAACAGGGGCCACGTGCCCCCCTTGCAGCTTCCCAGGGCCATCCGCCCCGCCAAACCCTCCCCCCCTTGCTGCAGCCAGGGCTTGGTGGGAGCTGCAATAGGGGCCGCGCACCCCTGTCCCGCAGCTGCGGCCAGCTCCAGAGCGGGGGCTATATGCCCCCCATGGATGCACCCCCCACTGCAGCCCCTGGGACTCCATTCCCCCTCCTACCTAGCCCTGCGCCCCCACCCCACCCCCGTTATTTTTAGTAAAGTCACGGACAGGTCACGGGCTCTGTGAATTTTTCCTTATTGCCCGTGACCTGTCCGTGTCTTTTACTAAAAATAACCGTGGTGAAATCTTAGCCTTACCCATAGAGCACAGGGTGACACTCAGTCTCAGGTCTGGGAGACTGGATGGCTCAAAGGGATAAGGGAATAGGATACAGGGTCCTTTTATCTCTAGGGCACTGGTTCCAATTTTCAATCCAACCCCAGGTCAGAGGTCGGAGTGAATCAGGGAATGGAATACAGTCTTATCTCTAGATGTCTGGTTCCAATCTAGCTCCAGCTCAGAGGGCATTCGTTAGTCTTGGGGGATGGTAAGGGCACATGGATTATTTTGTTTCTAGTTCACCAGTTCCAGTCTAGTCTCAAATCAGCACTGAATCCAAGGCGTTCCTATATACTGGTCATTCATTGCTATGTGAAATGAGCTGGTGAGTATTAGGCCAGTTCTTAGTGGCTCAGGTGCCCCCCTTTACAAAGAACACCTTCACCATAAGCACTAACGCACCCCTTTTTAGCAGCCTTGGAAGAGAGGTCAAGGATTGAAAAGCCCATGAAGACAGCATTTGCCTCACCCTAGAGGTGCTCATACCTGATCTTTCCAGGTCAAAGCTGAAGCACATTGATGAGGGACAGTGCATGGTGGAAGCTTGCACCGCCATTGTACTTGCTCCAGATATAGCTCCATGATCGGCACTCCAGAGCAGCTAGCCCTGCACCACATGCCACTCACAGCAGGTTTAAATGTCCTCATCTCCTCACAGCCACAAGGACTGGATGAGGAGACTTTACCTTTAAGATGCTATAAGTGTCCTCTTCATCTGGCTCCGACACTGGAGCATAGGTGACTCCATTCACAATTATCTTCTCTGCGGCAATGCACTCCTCCTGGGGATCCATCGGCAGCATGTCTGCGCCATGATGATACCCCTGAAGTTCCTTCACTGGTAGCAGGTTATACACCTGGGCAAACAGAACTGTGTCACTTGGCCTCATCAGTACCAAGTGCCATGAAACACCGCTGGGGGAGACAGACAGGCAAAGGCAGACAGATGGATATATACAGAGAGAAGATGGAAGTGATAGAAAATAAACCAAGAGCAGTAAATACACTACAGAGCAGGGAGAAGGAAAGAGGGAAGCTGCTTCTTTGGCTGAGGGCAGTTTGTTGCTCTGGCTATTATGATCAACTATATCAAAGTACCTGCTAAAGGCTCTAATGCTCATATCAATGGCCCTTCTTTCTTAGCCAGGGACTGTTACTTACTATATGTTGGTAAAATGCCTGAGACTGGTGTAGGCCTGTAGGTGCTACACCAATATAAGTAAATAAATAAATGAATAATAGGCCCTGAACAAGAGAAAATCAGCAGCCCATTGACCAGGGCTGTTTCCAGACATGGTAGCATCCCAAAGGAGTTGAAAAAGTTCCTGCAATCTAAATGGTGCCCAGTTCTCTGCTTCTCACCTAGTGAAAGAAGATAAGATAAGGGCAGGACAGCATTAAGACATCCGCACTGACAGAAGGGATTTTTTTTTCCAGTAGATGCCACTCCTCAGCAGTGAGTTGGTCTTGCTTGAACCAGGCTGCATCATTTTCTGCTACCACAGCCCCTAAGAGAAGACCAGTTCTTGCAGCTGCTGATCAATGGATCAGGCTGGCAGTTACAGAGCTGGGAGAGAGCTCGGCTTCAGGCTTCATGAGGAGGACGCTCTTGTCCACAGCACGGACGGCGCACAGGGAGCCTGGGGAGGCCCTGACCCGGAGGCGAGTGTCGGAGGCGGGGAGGCCCTCGGCCGGTGAGAAATGCAAGTCAACCTGCAACCCCAGAAAAGGTATTAGAGGAGCTACTTCTCCAGGTACCATCACACACTGCCCCGCAGCACAACTCAGTCCTGGAACCGCCGCACACAGCTCCTCCAATGCCCCTCAACCCTGCCCTGCAGCCCCCTGCTATTCCAGTGCTGGGCTCCCCACACAGCTCTGCCAATGCCCCTCAGTCCTGCCCTGCAGCCCCCTGCTAGTCCAGTCCTGGGCTCCCCAAACAGATATACATTATTATCTACTGAAATTCAGTTACTCTCTAAGGTGGCATTGGAGCAATTGGTGCTTGGTAAATTCTCTGTTCACATTGATGACTTAGTTCATGATTTTATGGCTACCATGAACACCAAGACACTACCCCAAGTGGTTGCTGGCTCTGCTTGTACAGTGGACACACCCGTGCTCTCGGCCCAGAGCCTATGTTGCATCCTGAATATACCAGGAGGGATTGTGGGCCATCAGGGAGCTGATTTTACAGCAGCCCTGGTAAAATGAAGAAAAGCCTAGGACCTGGATGCTGCAGATGGGTAATGGCTCCCAAGAATCCCTCCACCAGCTGGAAATTGCCAGAGCAGTGGTTTGAGCATTGGCCTCCTAAACCCAGGGTTGTGAGCTCAATCCTTGAGGGGGCCATTTAGGGATCTGGGGCAAAAAATTGGTCCTGCTAGTGAAGGCAGGGGACTGGACTTGATGACCTTTCAAGGTCCCTTCCAGTTCTATGAGATAGGTGTATATATCTCCACTCCTCATTCTATCACCTGACAAACACTAAGCCCTCCTCTTGTTGAGTTTAGGCCAGTGATCCTCAATGAGGCTCTAGAGGTATTGGGAATACACTGAGCTACACAGGCAGTGATTTGGACCCATGTCTTCATTGGCTGATGAAGGCTAGCGGGGAAGGACTGGGGCCTGGTGGAAACTGTCAACCGTTCCCAGGCTGTCAGCTTCTCTTAAGGAAGCTACTGTGTGGCTGTCACTTGATGCTGACAATCTGGCTGACTGGGGCCCAGTACCTGTTTTTCCATTTTTTGGTTAAGATTATTGAGAAGGTTGTGGTGAAACAGCTCTCACAGTATCTAGATGCCTCAGCTCCCCTTGACACTGGCCAACCTGGATACAGACCTAGATCTGGTATAGTGACTGCACTAACTGCTTAGATAGATGATCTCCAGATGATGAATAAAGACCAGGGCCCAGATCCTCAAAGATATTTAGACCCCTAACTTCTATTGAAATTAATGGAAGTTAGGCACCTAAATACCTTTGATCTGGGTACAGGTGTCCAAGCGGCTATTATCAACTACCTTTGATACCACTGATCTCAAAGGGGCATTCATTTGCCTGTGAACCCTAGGAGAAGAGCGGCAGCCCTTAGGTGGCTTGGTGCCTGTCTCTCAGACGGGTCCCCAAGGATAATTTTGGGCAATTGCTCTTCCGCTCTGAGGGCCCTCTCATGTGGGGTTGCACAGGGCACATCTTGTCCTCTCTCTTCTTCAAAGAGTATATGGGGTCATTAGGAGGACATAGGCTATGGTCTTTCAACAGGCTGAGGACACTCAGCTCTCCTCTGTCTCATCCGATCTAGTCAGTGCTACTAAATGATTTACTGATTGCTTGATACAACATGTGGCTTGGATAAGGGAAGGCTGGCTGGAGTTCAGTATGGAGGAGATGAAAGTGATGCTGGTAGGATGGAGGGAAGCAGCCAGAAGATACAGCAAGAATTAGATCTCTCCCTTGAATGGAGGCTGTATGGCTGTTACCTGTCCTCCATGATCTGCACTGGTTGCCTATCAGTTACTGGGCTGCGTTTAAGGTGATGGTAGTAAGCTAACTAGATTGTGACCTGGTTACCTGACAAACCCACCTCCCTTGCCATCCCACAGTGCCACAGTGGAGATCAGTGGAGGTGCTAGAGCTGGAGCCCTGTCAGTTTTACAAGGAGGGGCTCTTGGTAGTGTGTTGTCTGGGAGGACCCTTTGGCTATGAAATCACCTCCTCACCTCATCTGAAATACCACAAATCAGTTAATCTTAGGGCTATTTTTAATATATGGTAAAATCACCCAGAGCATTTGATGATAAGTGACTGTTTTAATGTTCACAAATCTAAATAAATAGATACAAACAGCTGCTGCTCTCTAATCAATGACTTCAAGTGAATTGGGGTTTCTCAATCAAGACACCCACCTTATTGGCAAAGCAATTTTCGACCTGGAATTTGACTGAATCAGCAATAGGCTCCTGATTGGGTGAAATGGTGTATATGAGCATCTGTGCCAGGGGAGCAATATCAGACTCCACGGGGAGCATCAGTGAGAAGGTCCCATTAACTGGCAAATAAAACAAGAGAGAAAGGCTAAGTTACAGGAAGTTGGCTCCAGGCTAGGGCCACACACCTCTCTAGAGTCTCTAGGCTTCCCTTCATGTCAAACTTGTTACAGCTGGGATTCCGACCACATGGAAACACAGGGAATGGAACTTGATTTACTGATGAGAACATCGGCTCTTACTGCTTGGGCACATACTGGTGACATGAGTTTGGTGAGACTCAATCTAGTTTTTAGACCCTCATCATTAACTGTGTCCCTCAGGAACCCCAGAAGCCCCACGTGCCCCAGAAAATAAAGGGAGGATTTTGTAAGAGCCTGGTGGCTGAGGAAGGGATGCAGATTGGGTGGGATTTCTACACAAGGGTTAAAGCAAACCCAGCCTGAATTACTCAAGATGAGAGTCTCCTGAGACTGACATCAGTGACAAAGAATATATCAGTCAGGAGATATGAGGAGCTGGGGGGGATTAGAGCTCGGCAAGAGCTGCAGAGCTAGAATGGTTATAGAGGAAAGAAATTCGTTCTCCCCCTCTTTTTTCCCCCATCTCAGGGGATGGCACACGATGATCCTCTCACTGCATATGGAAGCAGCCTGTGTTTCAGTCACAGTGGCCTAGCCTCCCGGGACAAAGATAAGGGAAGGGGTGGTGAGAGCTCACCATCACCATGCTCCACAGCCAGAGCCTGGGTCCCTGCTCGCACAATGCCTCCTTTGGCCATCACCTGCATGGAAGAAGAAGCCTTCCTGTTATGGGTATTATGAGTAGGAGGGGTGTTAGAATGGGGGAACCTGTGAGAGGAATGTCAGGAATTTTGGGCCTCAGGTGGCTGGAGCCAGCAGAGCTGCTCTATTGATCTCTGCTAGCAAAATTCTTTGTGTTTAATCAGGGGCAATAGAACCCAGTTACTCTTCTTCTCCTCATAAAATGTTGGTATTGAGCATTGGGGCTCAGAAAAGAGCACCAGCCCAAGGAAAAGAGTGTGAAGGATTATGGGTAATATAGGTACAAGTTCTTGCCCCAGGACACACACAATTTGGGGCCCAACCTAGAATTACTGTCCAGGGACTGATTGTCTGGCAGGCACTTGAGCCTATCTGTTGTTGTCACCTATATGTAGACAAAGATCAGTATGTCCAGGTTTACCAAATAGTAAAAAACGATTTCCTTCTGCTCCCCCACGGCCTCTGGCTGCAGGATACAGTGCACCCGGACTTACTGAGTGTGGTCACAGCTGAGCATCTCTGATAATGGGGTAACTAAAAAGAACAAAACAAAAAGAAAAACCAGGCCCAGAGGCTTTATCCTTCATGTGTAATGGATTACATTTTTCTGTCATGAGTTTGTTCCTTTTTCTATTTTCACAAAACATGCAATACACATCAACTTCACTATGGGAAAATGTTCCTAATCTTCAATCTATTGGGGAAATGCCTGAAAAAAACACAGAAATCAACTCCCAGAATCTACACGATTTAGACATTTATGCTCCAAGCCAGAGGGGATATGTCATCCTTTGATGACATCATTCCCATTGATTCACCGTTTGTGTTGGATTTTTAGTCAGTGATATCTGCTATTAGCAAAACTCATCCTGTAACGGCATGAAATAGGCTTTGGTTACATTTTGAAAATAGGATGCCTTAAATTAGGCACCTAAATAACTTATAAGTGGCCTGATTTGAAGAGGAGCTGAGCACCCACAGCTCCTGTTGATTTCACTAGGAGTTTGGAGTGCTCAGCACCTATGGAAATCAGGTCACTTGTAGTTAGTTGCTTAAAAGTGGGTTTAGGGGCGGAAATTCAGGCCTCCTAAAGTTTGAAAATATTGGCCAGTTTCTCTGGAGCCCTTAACTTGGTGATGCTTCCCGTCTCTTAGAGAACCCTCATGGCACCCAAGCCCATGGTAAGGGTTCTTTGCCATTCCAGAAACCCAAGTGTTCACCATTTGTCACTCTCAGCTTTGATTAGCCGCTTCTCTTGTTCGTGAGCTATTTTCTGAGACCGGTTTAAAAACAGCATCTGGAGAGAACCCCTCACATCAGGCCAAATCCATTGTGTGATGTTGCACTCTATAGGATTTTATGAAAATATGCTAATGAGTTAAATATAATGTAACTGGAATATGCTTCATGCAAAAGGTCTCTTGTAAGGTATCATTACAAAGCTTATCATCTACTGAGTGTGGTCATCCTAGTTGTATAAATGTACCACTCATGTATCTGAAACTAGAAATATGAAATAGAACTCTGAGGGCCTATTGTAATTATGCAAAGTGTGGGCCATTCATGGTGGTTTGGAATCTTGATGACTCCCATTAACCAGGACAATCGTCTGCAGATGGCTCTCTTTTACTTCAGGTTTCAGAGTAGAAGCCGTGTTAGTCTCTATCCGCAAAAAGAACAGGAGTACTTGTGGCACCTTAGAGACTAACAAATTTATTAGAGCATAAATTTTACTTTTACTTGTAAGTCTCCCTGTATACCTGTGTGCTGGCAAGTGGGTAATGTTTTCCCTTTAAAAAGGTGATCAAAGTTTATGTGAACCCCTCCAGGTATTTAATAATTTCAGAAAGCCTGATTCTAGTATCACTTATACTGTATAAATCTGATATTACTCTAAACGAGTCAATGGTTTTATAATGGGGGAACTAAAACAAAACAAAACAAAAAGAAAAACCAGGCCCACAGGCTTTATCCTTCATGTGTAATGGATTACATTTTTCTGTCATGAGTTTGTTCCTTTTTCTGTTTTCACAAAACATGCAGTACACATCAACTTCACTATGGGAAAAATGTTCCTAATCTTCAATCTATTGGGGAAATGCCTGAAAAAAACACAGAAATCACCTCCCAGAATCTACACGATTTAGACATTTATGCTCCAATACGTCTGTTGGTCTATAAGGTGCCACAGGACTCTTTGTCGCTTTTTACAGATCCAGACTAAAACGCCTTCCCTCTGATACTTGACACCATTTAGACAATTTCTGATGTAAATTTCTTAATGAAATGATTGAGTTCTATCTTTCTAGGCTTTTATACCATATTATCAATGCAGCTACCTGACCAACTGAATGATCCCTTAAAATTGTAGGCTAGTAAAAGAGGAAATTAATTCACAAAAGAAGAGCAGGCATTTTAACTGCTTTTATTAGACCATACTGATGCATTTGAAAGAGCCTTGCAATCAAGTCAATGTCATTTCTCCCAAATCTGGGGTGGCAGTCTCCCCTTTGCTCTGTTCCCACTTAACAGAGACAGGAGCAGGGGCAATCCTTCTCTTGATGGCTCTCCTGCCATTCCTCTTCTTGGAAGGTAAAACCACAGGCTGATTTAAGTGCAGGACTCCGCCCTGAGAGATGGTGATACCTCCCAGCAGTTTCTTGAACTCTGAGTCGCTGTGAATGGCCAGCTGCAAGTGGCGTGGGGAAATCCGACGCTTCTTGCTGCGTGCAGCGACTTCCCCAGCAATATCCACAAGCTCATGAGTCACTTATTGAAGCACCGCGGCCATATATACTGGGGCTCCAGCTCCAATACGGTCTGCAAATTGTCCTTTGCGGAGCAATCTGTCTATGCGACTGACAGAGAACTGCAGCCCAGCCCGGGAAGAACGGGTGATTTTGGCCTTAGGGTCTTTTGCGGTTGAGGGCTCACCAGAGTGCTCAGACTCAGACTCAGACTCAGTCATGTTGCAGACTTCTAGTGTTCCAGCAACACTTGGCTTGACTTTCTTGGCTTTCTTTTGTTTTCTCTGCTTGGTTTCCCTGAGTCTTTCCTCAGGAATTGGCCTGCCTAGCTTTTTTCTTGACTTGCTTGGCTTCAGTGGATGTTTCCTTGCTTGCCTCCACTTGCCTGTGTCTTTCTTTGCTTGGCTTGCCTGACTCTCTTTCCTTCTGTTCCTGGCTCTGTTCACTTGCTTTTCTCGCTCTTATTTTGCCTTCTTTGATTTCTTCCTGGTCTGGCCTGATTATGACTGGCCTGACCAAGTGTGGCTTGGTTAAGCCACCTCTTGAAATCACCACAGTAGTATGCTGACCCTGTCTGAGCCTGCAGCCTTTTATAACCTCAGTGCAGACAGAGAAAAAACATACTTTCTGATTGGTTGTCTGAGAACCAATGGGCAGCTACTTCCTTTGTTACCCAAGCCAGAGGGGATATGTCATCCTTTGATGACATCATTCCCATTGATTCACCGTTTGTGTTGGATTTTTAGTCAGTGATATCTGCTATTAGCAAAACTCATCCTGTAACGGCATGAAATAGGCTTTGGTTACATTTTGAAAATAGGATGCCTTAAATTAGGCACCTAAATAACTTATAAGTGGCCTGATTTGAAGAGGAGCTGAGCACCCACAGCTCCTGTTGATTTCACTAGGAGTTTGGAGTGCTCAGCACCTATGGAAATCAGGTCACTTGTAGTTAGTTGCTTAAAAGTGGGTTTAGGGGCGGAAATTCAGGCCTCCTAAAGTTTGAAAATATTGGCCAGTTTCTCTGGAGCCCTTAACTTGGTGATGCTTCCCGTCTCTTAGAGAACCCTCATGGCACCCAAGCCCATGGTAAGGGTTCTTTGCCATTCCAGAAACCCAAGTGTTCACCATTTGTCACTCTCAGCTTTGATTAGCCGCTTCTCTTGTTCGTGAGCTATTTTCTGAGACCGGTTTAAAAACAGCATCTGGAGAGAACCCCTCACATCAGGCCAAATCCATTGTGTGATGTTGCACTCTATAGGATTTTATGAAAATATGCTAATGAGTTAAATATAATGTAACTGGAATATGCTTCATGCAAAAGGTCTCTTGTAAGGTATCATTACAAAGCTTATCATCTACTGAGTGTGGTCATCCTAGTTGTATAAATGTACCACTCATGTATCTGAAACTAGAAATATGAAATAGAACTCTGAGGGCCTATTGTAATTATGCAAAGTGTGGGCCATTCATGGTGGTTTGGAATCTTGATGACTCCCATTAACCAGGACAATCGTCTGCAGATGGCTCTCTTTTACTTCAGGTTTCAGAGTAGAAGCCGTGTTAGTCTGTATCCGCAAAAAGAACAGGAGTACTTGTGGCACCTTAGAGACTAACAAATTTATTAGAGCATAAATTTTACTTTTACTTGTAAGTCTCCCTGTATACCTGTGTGCTGGCAAGTGGGTAATGTTTTCCCTTTAAAAAGGTGATCAAAGTTTATGTGAACCCCTCCAGGTATTTAATAATTTCAGAAAGCCTGATTCTAGTATCACTTATACTGTATAAATCTGATATTACTCTAAACGAGTCAATGGTTTTATAATGGGGGAACTAAAACAAAACAAAACAAAAAGAAAAACCAGGCCCACAGGCTTTATCCTTCATGTGTAATGGATTACATTTTTCTGTCATGAGTTTGTTCCTTTTTCTGTTTTCACAAAACATGCAGTACACATCAACTTCACTATGGGAAAAATGTTCCTAATCTTCAATCTATTGGGGAAATGCCTGAAAAAAACACAGAAATCACCTCCCAGAATCTACACGATTTAGACATTTATGCTCCAATACGTCTGTTGGTCTATAAGGTGCCACAGGACTCTTTGTCGCTTTTTACAGATCCAGACTAAAACGCCTCCCCTCTGATACTTGACACCATTTAGACAATTTCTGATGTAAATTTCTTAATGAAATGATTGAGTTCTATCTTTCTAGGCTTTTATACCATATTATCAATGCAGCTACCTGACCAACTGAATGATCCCTTAAAATTGTAGGCTAGTAAAAGAGGAAATTAATTCACAAAAGAAGAGCAGGCATTTTAACTGCTTTTATTAGACCATACTGATGCATTTGAAAGAGCCTTGCAATCAAGTCAATGTCATTTCTCCCAAATCTGGGGTGGCAGTCTCCCCTTTGCTCTGTTCTCACTTAACAGAGACAGGAGCAGGGGCAATCCTTCTCTTGATGGCTCTCCTGCCATTCCTCTTCTTGGAAGGTAAAACCACAGGCTGATTTAAGTGCAGGACTCCGCCCTGAGAGATGGTGATACCTCCCAGCAGTTTCTTGAACTCTGAGTCGCTGTGAATGGCCAGCTGCAAGTGGCGTGGGGAAATCCGACGCTTCTTGCTGCGTGCAGCGACTTCCCCAGCAATATCCACAAGCTCATGAGTCACTTATTGAAGCACCGCGGCCATATATACTGGGGCTCCAGCTCCAATACGGTCTGCAAATTGTCCTTTGCGGAGCAATCTGTCTATGCGACTGACAGAGAACTGCAGCCCAGCCCGGGAAGAACGGGTGATTTTGGCCTTAGGGTCTTTTGCGGTTGAGGGCTCACCGGAGTGCTCAGACTCAGACTCAGACTCAGTCATGTTGCAGACTTCTAGTGTTCCAGCAACACTTGGCTTGACTTTCTTGGCTTTCTTTTGTTTTCTCTGCTTGGTTTCCCTGAGTCTTTCCTCAGGAATTGGCCTGCCTAGCTTTTTTCTTGACTTGCTTGGCTTCAGTGGATGTTTCCTTGCTTGCCTCCACTTGCCTGTGTCTTTCTTTGCTTGGCTTGCCTGACTCTCTTTCCTTCTGTTCCTGGCTCTGTTCACTTGCTTTTCTCGCTCTTATTTTGCCTTCTTTGATTTCTTCCTGGTCTGGCCTGATTATGACTGGCCTGACCAAGTGTGGCTTGGTTAAGCCACCTCTTGAAATCACCACAGTAGTATGCTGACCCTGTCTGAGCCTGCAGCCTTTTATAACCTCAGTGCAGACAGAGAAAAAACATACTTTCTGATTGGTTGTCTGAGAACCAATGGGCAGCTACTTCCTTTGTTACCCAAGCCAGAGGGGATATGTCATCCTTTGATGACATCATTCCCATTGATTCACCGTTTGTGTTGGATTTTTAGTCAGTGATATCTGCTATTAGCAAAACTCATCCTGTAACGGCATGAAATAGGCTTTGGTTACATTTTGAAAATAGGATGCCTTAAATTAGGCACCTAAATAACTTATAAGTGGCCTGATTTGAAGAGGAGCTGAGCACCCACAGCTCCTGTTGATTTCACTAGGAGTTTGGAGTGCTCAGCACCTATGGAAATCAGGTCACTTGTAGTTAGTTGCTTAAAAGTGGGTTTAGGGGCGGAAATTCAGGCCTCCTAAAGTTTGAAAATATTGGCCAGTTTCTCTGGAGCCCTTAACTTGGTGATGCTTCCCGTCTCTTAGAGAACCCTCATGGCACCCAAGCCCATGGTAAGGGTTCTTTGCCATTCCAGAAACCCAAGTGTTCACCATTTGTCACTCTCAGCTTTGATAAGCCGCTTCTCTTGTTCGTGAGCTATTTTCTGAGACCGGTTTAAAAACAGCATCTGGAGAGAACCCCTCACATCAGGCCAAATCCATTGTGTGATGTTGCACTCTATAGGATTTTATGAAAATATGCTAATGAGTTAAATATAATGTAACTGGAATATGCTTCATGCAAAAGGTCTCTTGTAAGGTATCATTACAAAGCTTATCATCTACTGAGTGTGGTCATCCTAGTTGTATAAATGTACCACTCATGTATCTGAAACTAGAAATATGAAATAGAACTCTGAGGGCCTATTGTAATTATGCAAAGTGTGGGCCATTCATGGTGGTTTGGAATCTTGATGACTCCCATTAACCAGGACAATCGTCTGCAGATGGCTCTCTTTTACTTCAGGTTTCAGAGTAGAAGCCGTGTTAGTCTCTATCCGCAAAAAGAACAGGAGTACTTGTGGCACCTTAGAGACTAACAAATTTATTAGAGCATAAATTTTACTTTTACTTGTAAGTCTCCCTGTATACCTGTGTGCTGGCAAGTGGGTAATGTTTTCCCTTTAAAAAGGTGATCAAAGTTTATGTGAACCCCTCCAGGTATTTAATAATTTCAGAAAGCCTGATTCTAGTATCACTTATACTGTATAAATCTGATATTACTCTAAACGAGTCAATGGTTTTATAATGGGGGAACTAAAACAAAACAAAACAAAACAAAAAGAACAAAACAAAAAGAAAAACCAGGCCCATAGGCTTTATCCTTCATGTGTAATGGATTACATTTTTCTGTCATGAGTTTGTTCCTTTTTCTGTTTTCACAAAACATGCAGTACACATCAACTTCACTATGGGAAAAATGTTCCTAATCTTCAATCTATTGGGGAAATGCCTGAAAAAAACACAGAAATCACCTCCCAGAATCTACACGATTTAGACATTTATGCTCCAATACGTCTGTTGGTCTATAAGGTGCCACAGGACTCTTTGTCGCTTTTTACAGATCCAGACTAAAACGCCTCCCCTCTGATACTTGACACCATTTAGACAATTTCTGATGTAAATTTCTTAATGAAATGATTGAGTTCTATCTTTCTAGGCTTTTATACCATATTATCAATGCAGCTACCTGACCAACTGAATGATCCCTTAAAATTGTAGGCTAGTAAAAGAGGAAATTAATTCACAAAAGAAGAGCAGGCATTTTAACTGCTTTTATTAGACCATACTGATGCATTTGAAAGAGCCTTGCAATCAAGTCAATGTCATTTCTCCCAAATCTGGGGTGGCAGTCTCCCCTTTGCTCTGTTCTCACTTAACAGAGACAGGAGCAGGGGCAATCCTTCTCTTGATGGCTCTCCTGCCATTCCTCTTCTTGGAAGGTAAAACCACAGGCTGATTTAAGTGCAGGACTCCGCCCTGAGAGATGGTGATACCTCCCAGCAGTTTCTTGAACTCTGAGTCGCTGTGAATGGCCAGCTGCAAGTGGCGTGGGGAAATCCGACGCTTCTTGCTGCGTGCAGCGACTTCCCCAGCAATATCCACAAGCTCATGAGTCACTTATTGAAGCACCGCGGCCATATATACTGGGGCTCCAGCTCCAATACGGTCTGCAAATTGTCCTTTGCGGAGCAATCTGTCTATGCGACTGACAGAGAACTGCAGCCCAGCCCGGGAAGAACGGGTGATTTTGGCCTTAGGGTCTTTTGCGGTTGAGGGCTCACCAGAGTGCTCAGACTCAGACTCAGACTCAGTCATGTTGCAGACTTCTAGTGTTCCAGCAACACTTGGCTTGACTTTCTTGGCTTTCTTTTGTTTTCTCTGCTTGGTTTCCCTGAGTCTTTCCTCAGGAATTGGCCTGCCTAGCTTTTTTCTTGACTTGCTTGGCTTCAGTGGATGTTTCCTTGCTTGCCTCCACTTGCCTGTGTCTTTCTTTGCTTGGCTTGCCTGACTCTCTTTCCTTCTGTTCCTGGCTCTGTTCACTTGCTTTTCTCGCTCTTATTTTGCCTTCTTTGATTTCTTCCTGGTCTGGCCTGATTATGACTGGCCTGACCAAGTGTGGCTTGGTTAAGCCACCTCTTGAAATCACCACAGTAGTATGCTGACCCTGTCTGAGCCTGCAGCCTTTTATAACCTCAGTGCAGACAGAGAAAAAACATACTTTCTGATTGGTTGTCTGAGAACCAATGGGCAGCTACTTCCTTTGTTACCCAAGCCAGAGGGGATATGTCATCCTTTGATGACATCATTCCCATTGATTCACCGTTTGTGTTGGATTTTTAGTCAGTGATATCTGCTATTAGCAAAACTCATCCTGTAACGGCATGAAATAGGCTTTGGTTACATTTTGAAAATAGGATGCCTTAAATTAGGCACCTAAATAACTTATAAGTGGCCTGATTTGAAGAGGAGCTGAGCACCCACAGCTCCTGTTGATTTCACTAGGAGTTTGGAGTGCTCAGCACCTATGGAAATCAGGTCACTTGTAGTTAGTTGCTTAAAAGTGGGTTTAGGGGCGGAAATTCAGGCCTCCTAAAGTTTGAAAATATTGGCCAGTTTCTCTGGAGCCCTTAACTTGGTGATGCTTCCCGTCTCTTAGAGAACCCTCATGGCACCCAAGCCCATGGTAAGGGTTCTTTGCCATTCCAGAAACCCAAGTGTTCACCATTTGTCACTCTCAGCTTTGATTAGCCGCTTCTCTTGTTCGTGAGCTATTTTCTGAGACCGGTTTAAAAACAGCATCTGGAGAGAACCCCTCACATCAGGCCAAATCCATTGTGTGATGTTGCACTCTATAGGATTTTATGAAAATATGCTAATGAGTTAAATATAATGTAACTGGAATATGCTTCATGCAAAAGGTCTCTTGTAAGGTATCATTACAAAGCTTATCATCTACTGAGTGTGGTCATCCTAGTTGTATAAATGTACCACTCATGTATCTGAAACTAGAAATATGAAATAGAACTCTGAGGGCCTATTGTAATTATGCAAAGTGTGGGCCATTCATGGTGGTTTGGAATCTTGATGACTCCCATTAACCAGGACAATCGTCTGCAGATGGCTCTCTTTTACTTCAGATTTCAGAGTAGAAGCCGTGCTAGTCTGTAACCGCAAAAAGAACAGGAGTACTTGTGGCACCTTAGAGACTAACAAATTTATTAGAGCATAAATTTTACTTTTACTTGTAAGTCTCCCTGTATACCTGTGTGCTGGCAAGTGGGTAATGTTTTCCCTTTAAAAAGGTGATCAAAGTTTATGTGAACCCCTCCAGGTATTTAATAATTTCAGAAAGCCTGATTCTAGTATCACTTATACTGTATAAATCTGATATTACTCTAAACGAGTCAATGGTTTTATAATGGGGGAACTAAAACAAAACAAAACAAAACAAAAAGAACAAAACAAAAAGAAAAACCAGGCCCATAGGCTTTATCCTTCATGTGTAATGGATTACATTTTTCTGTCATGAGTTTGTTCCTTTTTCTGTTTTCACAAAACATGCAGTACACATCAACTTCACTATGGGAAAAATTTTCCTAATCTTCAATCTATTGGGGAAATGCCTGAAAAAAACACAGAAATCACCTCCCAGAATCTACACGATTTAGACATTTATGCTCCAATACGTCTGTTGGTCTATAAGGTGCCACAGGACTCTGTCGCTTTTTACAGATCCAGACTAAAACGCCTCCCCTCTGATACTTGACACCATTTAGACAATTTCTGATGTAAATTTCTTAATGAAATGATTGAGTTCTATCTTTCTAGGCTTTTATACCATATTATCAATGCAGCTACCTGACCAACTGAATGATCCCTTAAAATTGTAGGCTAGTAAAAGAGGAAATTAATTCACAAAAGAAGAGCAGGCATTTTAACTGCTTTTATTAGACCATACTGATGCATTTGAAAGAGCCTTGCAATCAAGTCAATGTCATTTCTCCCAAATCTGGGGTGGCAGTCTCCCCTTTGCTCTGTTCTCACTTAACAGAGACAGGAGCAGGGGCAATCCTTCTCTTGATGGCTCTCCTGCCATTCCTCTTCTTGGAAGGTAAAACCACAGGCTGATTTAAGTGCAGGACTCCGGCCTGGGAGATGGTGATACCTCCCAGCAGTTTCTTGAGCTCTGAGTCGCTGTGAATGGGCAGCCGCAAGTGGCGTGGGGAAATCGGACGCTTCTTGCTGCGTGCAGCGACTTCCCCAGCAATATCCACAAGCTCATGAGTCACTTATTGAAGCACCGCGGCCATATATACTGGGGCTCCAGCTCCAATACGGTCTGCAAATTGTCCTTTGCGGAGCAATCTGTCTATGCGACTGACAGAGAACTGCAGCCCAGCCCGGGAAGAATGGGTGATTTTGGCCTTAGGGTCTTTTGCGGTTGAGGGCTCACCAGAGTGCTCAGACTCAGACTCAGACTCAGTCATGTTGCAGACTTCTAGTGTTCCAGCAACACTTGGCTTGACTTTCTTGGCTTTCTTTTGTTTTCTCTGCTTGGTTTCCCTGAGTCTTTCCTCAGGAATTGGCCTGCCTAGCTTTTTTCTTGACTTGCTTGGCTTCAGTGGATGTTTCCTTGCTTGCCTCCACTTGCCTGTGTCTTTCTTTGCTTGGCTTGCCTGACTCTCTTTCCTTCTGTTCCTGGCTCTGTTCACTTGCTTTTCTCGCTCTTATTTTGCCTTCTTTGATTTCTTCCTGGTCTGGCCTGATTATGACTGGCCTGACCAAGTGTGGCTTGGTTAAGCCACCTCTTGAAATCACCACAGTAGTATGCTGACCCTGTCTGAGCCTGCAGCCTTTTATAACCTCAGTGCAGACAGAGAAAAAACATACTTTCTGATTGGTTGTCTGAGAACCAATGGGCAGCTACTTCCTTTGTTACCCAAGCCAGAGGGGATATGTCATCCTTTGATGACATCATTCCCATTGATTCACCGTTTGTGTTGGATTTTTAGTCAGTGATATCTGCTATTAGCAAAACTCATCCTGTAACGGCATGAAATAGGCTTTGGTTACATTTTGAAAATAGGATGCCTTAAATTAGGCACCTAAATAACTTATAAGTGGCCTGATTTGAAGAGGAGCTGAGCACCCACAGCTCCTGTTGATTTCACTAGGAGTTTGGAGTGCTCAGCACCTATGGAAATCAGGTCACTTGTAGTTAGTTGCTTAAAAGTGGGTTTAGGGGCGGAAATTCAGGCCTCCTAAAGTTTGAAAATATTGGCCAGTTTCTCTGGAGCCCTTAACTTGGTGATGCTTCCCGTCTCTTAGAGAACCCTCATGGCACCCAAGCCCATGGTAAGGGTTCTTTGCCATTCCAGAAACCCAAGTGTTCACCATTTGTCACTCTCAGCTTTGATTAGCCGCTTCTCTTGTTCGTGAGCTATTTTCTGAGACCGGTTTAAAAACAGCATCTGGAGAGAACCCCTCACATCAGGCCAAATCCATTGTGTGATGTTGCACTCTATAGGATTTTATGAAAATATGCTAATGAGTTAAATATAATGTAACTGGAATATGCTTCATGCAAAAGGTCTCTTGTAAGGTATCATTACAAAGCTTATCATCTACTGAGTGTGGTCATCCTAGTTGTATAAATGTACCACTCATGTATCTGAAACTAGAAATATGAAATAGAACTCTGAGGGCCTATTGTAATTATGCAAAGTGTGGGCCATTCATGGTGGTTTGGAATCTTGATGACTCCCATTAACCAGGACAATCGTCTGCAGATGGCTCTCTTTTACTTCAGGTTTCAGAGTAGAAGCCGTGTTAGTCTGTATCCGCAAAAAGAACAGGAGTACTTGTGGCACCTTAGAGACTAACAAATTTATTAGAGCATAAATTTTACTTTTACTTGTAAGTCTCCCTGTATACCTGTGTGCTGGCAAGTGGGTAATGTGTTCCCTTTAAAAAGGTGATCAAAGTTTATGTGAACCCCTCCAGGTATTTAATAATTTCAGAAAGCCTGATTCTAGTATCACTTATACTGTATAAATCTGATATTACTCTAAACGAGTCAATGGTTTTATAATGGGGGAACTAAAACAAAACAAAACAAAACAAAAAGAACAAAACAAAAAGAAAAACCAGGCCCATAGGCTTTATCCTTCATGTGTAATGGATTACATTTTTCTGTCATGAGTTTGTTCCTTTTTCTGTTTTCACAAAACATGCAGTACACATCAACTTCACTATGGGAAAAATTTTCCTAATCTTCAATCTATTGGGGAAATGCCTGAAAAAAACACAGAAATCACCTCCCAGAATCTACACGATTTAGACATTTATGCTCCAATACGTCTGTTGGTCTATAAGGTGCCACAGGACTCTGTCGCTTTTTACAGATCCAGACTAAAACGCCTCCCCTCTGATACTTGACACCATTTAGACAATTTCTGATGTAAATTTCTTAATGAAATGATTGAGTTCTATCTTTCTAGGCTTTTATACCATATTATCAATGCAGCTACCTGACCAACTGAATGATCCCTTAAAATTGTAGGCTAGTAAAAGAGGAAATTAATTCACAAAAGAAGAGCAGGCATTTTAACTGCTTTTATTAGACCATACTGATGCATTTGAAAGAGCCTTGCAATCAAGTCAATGTCATTTCTCCCAAATCTGGGGTGGCAGTCTCCCCTTTGCTCTGTTCTCACTTAACAGAGACAGGAGCAGGGGCAATCCTTCTCTTGATGGCTCTCCTGCCATTCCTCTTCTTGGAAGGTAAAACCACAGGCTGATTTAAGTGCAGGACTCCGGCCTGGGAGATGGTGATACCTCCCAGCAGTTTCTTGAGCTCTGAGTCGCTGTGAATGGGCAGCCGCAAGTGGCGTGGGGAAATCGGACGCTTCTTGCTGCGTGCAGCGACTTCCCCAGCAATATCCACAAGCTCATGAGTCACTTATTGAAGCACCGCGGCCATATATACTGGGGCTCCAGCTCCAATACGGTCTGCAAATTGTCCTTTGCGGAGCAATCTGTCTATGCGACTGACAGAGAACTGCAGCCCAGCCCGGGAAGAATGGGTGATTTTGGCCTTAGGGTCTTTTGCGGTTGAGGGCTCACCAGAGTGCTCAGACTCAGACTCAGACTCAGTCATGTTGCAGACTTCTAGTGTTCCAGCAACACTTGGCTTGACTTTCTTGGCTTTCTTTTGTTTTCTCTGCTTGGTTTCCCTGAGTCTTTCCTCAGGAATTGGCCTGCCTAGCTTTTTTCTTGACTTGCTTGGCTTCAGTGGATGTTTCCTTGCTTGCCTCCACTTGCCTGTGTCTTTCTTTGCTTGGCTTGCCTGACTCTCTTTCCTTCTGTTCCTGGCTCTGTTCACTTGCTTTTCTCGCTCTTATTTTGCCTTCTTTGATTTCTTCCTGGTCTGGCCTGATTATGACTGGCCTGACCAAGTGTGGCTTGGTTAAGCCACCTCTTGAAATCACCACAGTAGTATGCTGACCCTGTCTGAGCCTGCAGCCTTTTATAACCTCAGTGCAGACAGAGAAAAAACATACTTTCTGATTGGTTGTCTGAGAACCAATGGGCAGCTACTTCCTTTGTTACCCAAGCCAGAGGGGATATGTCATCCTTTGATGACATCATTCCCATTGATTCACCGTTTGTGTTGGATTTTTAGTCAGTGATATCTGCTATTAGCAAAACTCATCCTGTAACGGCATGAAATAGGCTTTGGTTACATTTTGAAAATAGGATGCCTTAAATTAGGCACCTAAATAACTTATAAGTGGCCTGATTTGAAGAGGAGCTGAGCACCCACAGCTCCTGTTGATTTCACTAGGAGTTTGGAGTGCTCAGCACCTATGGAAATCAGGTCACTTGTAGTTAGTTGCTTAAAAGTGGGTTTAGGGGCGGAAATTCAGGCCTCCTAAAGTTTGAAAATATTGGCCAGTTTCTCTGGAGCCCTTAACTTGGTGATGCTTCCCGTCTCTTAGAGAACCCTCATGGCACCCAAGCCCATGGTAAGGGTTCTTTGCCATTCCAGAAACCCAAGTGTTCACCATTTGTCACTCTCAGCTTTGATTAGCCGCTTCTCTTGTTCGTGAGCTATTTTCTGAGACCGGTTTAAAAACAGCATCTGGAGAGAACCCCTCACATCAGGCCAAATCCATTGTGTGATGTTGCACTCTATAGGATTTTATGAAAATATGCTAATGAGTTAAATATAATGTAACTGGAATATGCTTCATGCAAAAGGTCTCTTGTAAGGTATCATTACAAAGCTTATCATCTACTGAGTGTGGTCATCCTAGTTGTATAAATGTACCACTCATGTATCTGAAACTAGAAATATGAAATAGAACTCTGAGGGCCTATTGTAATTATGCAAAGTGTGGGCCATTCATGGTGGTTTGGAATCTTGATGACTCCCGTTAACCGGGACAATCGTCTGCAGATGGCTCTCTTTTACTTGTAAGTCTCCCTGTATACCTGTGTGCTGTCAAGTGGGTAATGAAGTCTTACAGTGACATGTGATCATGTCACCTGAACTGGAATCCATCTTTAACCTGGTGCTTTTCCATTGAGTAGGAGGGGGTGGGAATCCAGAGAGGGACAAAGGATTCCCTCCTTATGCAAAAGATATATAAATGGGTGGAACAGAACAATGAGAGAGCCATCATGAGGAATCCCCTAGCTATCACCTGATCTGGAACAAGGGCTGTACCAGGGGAAGGACTGTGCCCAGACTAGGAGGGCATTCAGTCTGTGAAAGAGACTTATTGAAACATCTCTGTGGAGGAATATGGTAAGGAAGGGTCCCACTCGTGCTGGGGTGGGGGTGTTGGAAGCAGGAGCAACCGTCTGGGATTCATCCATTCCAGGCACAAAAATCCAGTTCAGGATTGTCTGGGGTGTAGATGAGTGAAGAGTGATCTGAGGAATGGGCCAGGAAAACACTGGAGGCTTTAAGGGATCAGGATCTGAGGCCACATCCAGTGGTGTGTAGGTTTCTCCTCAGCACTTGAACTGCCAGTGTCACTGTTCAGTGTAAGCTCGGGAGTATCTGGATCTGAATACAAAGGCCTATCCCTCGGGCCTACTGGATTTGGGCTGTGATTCCAGCCTCAGTACAATGCAGCTTTCTTTTTGTGTAGGGTCTTTCCTACCAGTTGTGTGCAGTATATGGTACGAATGCAGAACAAACTATGTGCATGCTGCATTACAGTGGCACAGTTTTCTCCCCCTGTGCTCTGCCAATGAAACTGGCTTAACTCACTTCTCCTTTCTACCCTTCTCCCACTCGGGTCTTCACACCTTTGTCCTTGCAGCCCCTGACACCCAGAACGTCTTCAAATGTTCAAAATAAATAAATAAAGACACTTTGGCTGGAGACCAAGCCCGGAAAACATCATCCCCAAAGGACAATCTTTCGGAAGGTTTATGAGGAAAGGAAAATGAGGCCAGCAGGAGCGGTAGATTCTCAAAGAACTTTAATTATAGTGGTTGCCACGAATCACTCAAGGAGAGAGAAATTACAGCACTGTCTAGACTAGGGAAATGTACCACTCCAGCCCCGACCCCGACCATTTGTGAATCGTCCCACAGAAATGCTCCAGCCACTTACAAGCATTCCAAGAGCTTGTTCTCAGCAAGCCTAAGAACCAGCTCATTCTGAACGGGTTAGTAACGGTGGCTCCACTACTCCTCTCCCTGCTGTCCAACAGGGCATTCTGAAACTTCCCAGAATCCACTGCTTCTGGGGTCTGTGCTGGGAACTGCGGGATAGGTACCACATGGTGTCGCAACTGAAGGGCTTTAAAGCAGTGCTCTTGTAGGGCAAATCCGCAGAGCTCCGAACACCAGTCAGCATGGCAGTGCGGGCACAGTGACCAGCCTGTGCTCCAACTGGGCCGATCTCACTGGTTCCAGTGCTCCAGTGTAACCTGGCTCTGGACAGACTGTCACCTCCTTGCTTGGGATGCCTCTGCATGTGCCACTCCAAGCCATGCTGGCTTTTGCCTGAGCCTTATACCTACAGTAGCTCTTATTGAGTTTGCTCTCCACTCTTCCCCCACCCCCACCAGTGTCTCTCTCCCATTATTACCCCTCATTCAGTTAGTTCAGAACTTCTGAGAAAATTCACTTTGGGGCTGAAACTTGACAGGCTAGTGCCCAGCCAGGAGGCGAATGCAGTCTGTGAGCTCAGCCAGCAGGAAACAATATTTGCTTTTACCGTGTTATGAAACAGCTTTTATCCGACTCTTTTCACGCAGGGATACGTTTAAAATGGCTGAACGTTCGGGCCCGGTTCCCTGGTGCAGTCCGTCTGCTTTGTACCACTCCAGGGACGCAAAGTAACCGGGCTTATGGCTGCTTTGCTTCACTGGAGCAGCACACGAACCAGAGCACACAGTGAATGTGGCCCTTTAAATCTGGTGAGTGACGATGGTGCACTGGGGAGTTGGGCCCTCACTAGGTATCATTTGCGTAGCATAGTTTGAAATACAGCCTCTAAAGCAACGACAGCCGGCGGTGGGGTTGGGCAAGGGGAGCAAAGGGATGGGGAGCAGGGTTACGGTGTCTTTCTCTTCAGTTCCACAGTCCCTGGCCAGATCCTCAGCAGGTGGAAGCTGGCACAGCTGCACTGGCAGCCATGGAGCTGTGGTGATTTATAGCAGGCTGAGGATCTGGCACTGTGCCTTGGGGGTGGGAGGGGGAGAGGCTGTATCTGTCACTCAGTGGGGAAATGACAGTGATGTACACGTGTTCCCTCTGCTCTGCTCAATGTCTGGCCCTTCTCTCCCCCTCAGTGCTGCCCAAGTACGAGGTGTCGGTGAAGCTGCCCAAGAAAATCACCATCCAGGATGAGGAGCTGAAAGTGGCTTTCTGTGGTCTGTGAGTCGCGGGGTTTGAGTCACCGTTCTTTGTGCTTGTCCACCATTGCCTTCCTGCTGCTACCCCAGAAACCAGAGCTGGAGAAGGCCCCTTGGGTCACTTTCTCTCCATCCCCAAGGGCTCTGGGCAGGATTGTTCCCTACTGTCTAGTCTGCACCCAGCCCAAGCTTTAAACATCCCAAGAAATGGGGCTCCTCCCCCTGCCCCAGGAAACGATGCCTCAGACTCATACAGCTCCCTCCCAGAAAGGTTTTCTCTGTTATTCATCCCAAATTTCCCCTTTCTTAACATCCTTCCATCCTTCCTAATCAGACCCCCAAGTGCCCCCTTAAATAATCCTGCCCCCGCCCTTGGTGATGCCTCTTTCAGACACTTGTAGGCAGAAATTATGTCCCTACTTAGACATCCCGTAACAAGACTCGCCAGATTTAACTCTTCCTTACTTCCTCATAAATCCCTCCCTCCAGCTCCCTGCTCATATTTCTTGCTCTTCTCTGAACACCCTCCAATTTGTCAATGGCTTTCGGGTAAAGAGGTGCCCGGAGCTGAAAACAGTGCTCCAGAGGTGTCGTGTAGCGGTGACAGGAGATGATAATCCCTCTCTATACAGCCTTAGTGCGACCCCACCTGGAAGACAGTGTTCAGCTCTGGGCCCCACAGCTCTGAGGAGACTGCACCTGGAATATTGTCTGCAGGTCTGGGCTCTTCCGTACCAGAAAGGTGTGGCCAAATGGGAGGGAACTGGGAGAAGGGAAACTCAACTGATTAAGGAGGAGAGGAGCCTGAGTATCAGGCAACATTTCCTAATGGGGCAGGCCTGTTGGGTAATGGAATAATCTCCCCCAGGAAATGGCTGGAGTCCCATCACTTGAGTCACTGAAAAACAGGACTAGACCAAGCTCCAGAGAATAGACATTAGGAAACCAGCAACAGAGTCCTCAGGGGCAATGGTATAAAGGGCCCGAAAAGGCCGCTTCTGACTGTTTCTGTCTCCCTGTCTAAGCACCTTGTGTCTCTTTAACCCCTCTCTGGTTACAGATACACCTATGGGACCCCTGTCCCTGGCCTCGTGAATGTCCGTGTATGCCGGAGATTCTCCCAGTCCAGGTCACGCTGCTATGGAAGAGAGGCCGAGGCTGTGTGTGAGGAATTCACCAGACAGGTGAGTCCAAGGCCCATCCCATAGGCAGGAGGTGACTGTCTTGAGGAGGGCGATCTGTGTCTGTCAAAGGGGATTGTTAGACCTCAGCTGGGATTCTGTGTTCTGGGTTGGGCTTTTTCTCACAGGAGGGAGGTATTGGTTAGAAGGAGGTGAGGCCAGGGCTGGGGGATATAAATTATGAAGAAAAACCCCTCGGGTGAAATCCTGGCCCCATTGAAATCAATGGCAAAACTCCCATTGACATCAGTCAGATCAGGATTCACCCCAAATGGGTATTTCATCCATCTGGGAAATAGAAGACCCTGAAAGGTTTTTGTATCAGTGAACGGGATTGAGATGGAGAGGGGAGCAGGAGCAGAGCAGAGGAGAAAGCAAGAGGGAACTGTAGGATCTGGAAGAGAGAGAGAACTCAAGAGGAAGAAAAAAGAGAGAGACAGGCAAAGAGGTAAAGAGAACGGGGTAGAGCAATAAAGAGAGAGACAGAGAATATGAAGGAGAAGAAAGTAAGAGAGAAAATAGAGGTAGGTTAGACAGAGATAGTTGGAGGAAAAGAAAGAGAAAGAAAGAGAAGGAGGAAGAGAGAAAGAATGTGCATGGAGAAAGAGAGAGGATTCCAAGGGTGGATAAAAGACACAATGAGATTTATCACACTAATGGGAAGTTTCAGATCTAGGGGATGTAATCTGAACAATCAGGGAACCAGGTGTGTAACTTGGAGAATTTGGGGTGAAGTGCATCAGAGAGGGCAGCATTTTGGATATGTCACTGGGGACCAGAGATGCCTTGATTGGTTTGTTGAGGAAGAAGGGAAGAGAGGAAGTCAGGCCGGATCAAGCCAATAAGAGGATGGGATTAAGGCAAACCAAGCAGTAGGCAAATGTCTTGGGTGCTGGGGTATCTGTTCCTGTTTCACACGGACCTGAATTGTACAGGGATTTCCATGGTAATTTCCTCTTTGATCTCTGGCTCAGGCGGACGTTCGAGGCTGTGTCTCCAATGTGATGAAGACTAAAATATTCCAGCTCAAGCAAAAGAGTTATGAGATGAAAATTGAGGTTGAAGGCAAGATCACGGAAGAGGGTACAGGTATGCATCATGCTGACCTAGTGGAGCTGTGGGGCCACACTGCAATAGCAGTGGGCATTGCAAGCCAGCACTGAAGGGCACTGGCAGAACTGGACAACGTGAGGCAGGATTGGAGCATCTGGAGGTGCTGCAGGTCAGGACATTAGTTCAAGCCCCTCTTTGCCGTGTTTTCTTTCAGGAGTGGAGTTAACTGGGACAGGCTCCAGTGAGATCACAGGCACCATGAGCAAAATCAGCTTTGAACAGGTGGACTCTCATTACATACCAGGGATCCCCTTCTCCGGGCAGGTAGGGAACCTCTGAGAGCCCAGGAAATTACCTGACACGAGTGTGCTTGTCTGGAGAGAATGAGAACTTGCAAATGGAAAAGGGAAAACATGGGAGGATCACAAACCACGGGAACAGGAGCCATCTCCCTCTGCCTCTACACATGCTGTGGTATCCTTGCCATTAGTGGGAATTGCAGCGCCTTCCTCTGACCCCCTGGTGCTGTCAGAGACAGGATACAGAGGAGAAGGCCCATTGGTGTGGCCAGCACAGTCCTTCCCATGTTCCCAATCACAGACTCTGTGAGGACGTGCCGCCTCCTCAGGTGGTTCAGACTCACCCAGCACATTCACACACCCTTGGTCCCTTGGTCAGCTCTGTAGGAAACACCCTCTGGAGCTGCCTCAGGGGAATAACGTGGGCAAAGGGTCGTTAGGAATGTAGGGACTGCTTTCCCTGCCTCGTATAAGCAACAGAGATTGGATTTGTTCCTTTAGGTGAAGCTGGTGGACGGGACCGATGCTCCAATCGCCAACGAAACCATCCGGATTTCCATAGGGAGAAACAACTACGAAGCCAACTACACAACGAATGAAGAGGGCCGAGTCTCGTTTTCTATAGACACTGTCAACTTCACAGAAAACTCGATTCAAATCACTGTGAGTGGCTGAATCCAGGGAGCTAGGGGATGGGAGGTGTCACTGACTAAGCTCCAGGGCAGATGTCCGTAGGTTTATTGACCTCTCTGCCCATCGGGACATAAAACAAAGAGTTTGTTGGCTGGGAATTTCAGTCTCCTCCTCTCTGTCTTGCTCTCTCTCTGTCTGTCCCTTGCTCTCTGTGTCTTGCACACACTCTGTCGCTCTCCCTCTGGTTCTCCATCTCTCTCTCTCCATAGGAGCATGGAAAATGCAGATCAGTGCACGGTGCACTGAAAAATCTGCCAAGAACATGTTTTTAAAATTACCCACTTTTTCCTTCTGAAATGCTAGTAGACTTGTTACTCACTTTTTGATCTGATGTAAAAACGTTCTTCTTTATCAGGCAAACCATAAATCTGAACTGAACTGTTACGACACAGACTGGATCACCCCTGTGTATGGTAACACCATTCACATGGCAACACGCTTTTACTCCCCGAGTAAGAGCTTTCTCAAAATTGAGCCCCTGTCTCAGACTTTAAGCTGCGGTTCCAATGAGATGGTCCGGGTGCACTACATCCTGAAGCCAGAGGCCGTGGGGGAGCAGAAGGAAATCGTCTTTTACTATGTGGCAGCCAGACACCCATATATGTACCAGGTCCCCAAACTGCCCCGAGGCCAGGTTCTCTTGACCTTGACATTTACATGTAAAAGCCAGTGAAGGAAATGCAGAACTGGCCAGCCAGTGGATGGTTTCTGCAGGGAGAGATTTCAGAGTAGCAGACGTGTTAGCCTGTATCCGCAAAAAGAACAGGAGTACTTGTGGCACCTTAGAGTCTAACAAATTTATTAGAGCATAAGCTTTTGTGGACTACAGCCCACTTCTTCGGATGCATACAGAGTGGAATAAATATTGAGGAGATATATATACACACATACAGAGAGCATAAACAGGTGGGAGTTGTCTTACCAACTCTGAGAGGCCAATTAAGTAAGAGAAAAAAAACTTTTGAAGTGATAAATCAAGCTAGCCCAGTACAGACAGTTTGATAAGAAGTGTGAGAATACTTACAAGGGGAGATAGATTCAATGTTTGTAATGGCTCAGCCATTCCCAGTCCTTATTCAATCCTGAGTTGATTGTGTCTAGTTTGCATATCAATTCCAGCTCAGCAGTCTCTCGTTGGAGTCTGTTTTTGAAGTTTTTCTGTTGTAATATAGCCACCCGCAGGTCTGTCATTGAATGACCAGACAGGTTAAAGTGTTCTCCCACTGCTTTTTGAGTATTATGATTCCTGATGTCAGATTTGTGTCCATTAATTCTTTTGCGGAGAGACTGTCCGTTTTTTTTTCTCTTACTTAATTGGCCTCTCAGAGTTGGTAAGACAACTCCCACCTGTTTATGCTCTCTGTATGTGTGTATATATATCTCCTCAATATTTATTCCACTCTGTATGCATCTGAAGAAGTGGGCTGTAGTCCACTAAAGCTTATGCTCTAATAAATTTGTTAGTCTCTAAGGTGCCACAAGTACTCCTGTTCTTTTTGCAGGGAGAGAGAATTTCTGACTTGGTCGAGGTCCTGGTAAACTCCAGTCTGGGTCTGGGACTCTGTATGGCTCTGCGGGATTTTCTGCTCCTTCCCCACAGGAAGGCATCAGTATAGACACCCCCCACCCCCAGCATTCCCCCATGAGCATCCCCCACCTCCCACCAGGACCCCTGTAACAGGAGGGTTTCTTCTTCCTGGCAGGTGATGGCCAAAGGAGGCATCGTGAGGGCAGGCACCAAGGTGCATCCCGTAGGGGATGGAGAACGTGAGTAGAGCTGTGTGAATAACTGATTTCCTGGTTCCCTGGCCAAACCAGAAACCTCAAAAAACAATTGTTTGGGGGCGACTGAACCATTTCACTTTTGAACTGCTTTAATCTTTTTAAAATTGAATTGAAGGGAAATTGTAAATGAGGAGTTGTTTTGAATTAAAAAATGGAACCTTCCATTTAGGAAATGTCGAAACAAAACCTTCTGATTTGTTGCTGATTTTTTCCTGCCCAAAACTATTTCGTGAATTTCACACAAATTTGTGAAATGTTTTGGTTGATCCGAGTCTGTGTTTTTCAACAACAAAAAATCATCTGAAAAATTTCAGCCTGTTCTCATTGTGAGCTCTCTCCACCCCTTTCTCTGCCTGTCCTGCTGTGTCTGAAGGAGGTGCTGAGAACAGCGCCCTTCTCTCCTCTTTGCTTTCGCTCTTACTCCTTGTCTCATTAGTCATAGTCTTGCTCTCCCTTTGAATCATAGAATACCAGGGTTGGAAGGGACCTCAGGAGGTCATCTAGTCCAACCCCATACTCAAAGCAGGACCAATCCCCAGATAGATTTTTGTCCCAGATCCCTAAATGGCCCCCTCAAGGACTGAGCTCACAACCTTGGGTTTAGCAGGCCAGTGCTCAAACCACTGAGCTATCCCTCCCCCCTTTGACACACATACAGTTCCCCTGACCGATTTCATTTCATTAATGGCAGTCTGAAGGAATCCCCAGTTTGACTGATTCAGGCTGGCTGGGCAAATTCCACCTTGAGGAGCAGGAGTGTGGAATCCCACCCCCTCTGCAGCCCTGTGCGCACAACCCTCTGCACAGAGCCCCTGTACAACATGCACGTCTTTCCTCGCCTTCATTATTGCATGGGCAGGGGGGTCCTGCACTGATGGAGGACAGTACTAGACTCTAGCTGATATGGATTTAAGGGACATGCTGAGATCCACCAAACCCATCTCACCTGAACATCCTGCACCGGGTGTTTGCAGTAAGAGTCAAAGGCCTCAACTATGTGCCAAAACTCTTACCCTTGGATAGCAAATTTTTCAGGGTGGCTGATGTTGCAGCCATAATGAGGGAGCCTAGGGAAATGTGTGGCCCTGGAGCTGATTCTCTATAGCTTAGCCCCCCCGCACCCTCTCTCTGTTTGCCAGATATCCAGGTATTTGAGCTGAGGCTCCCTGTGGGGCCTGATATCGCCCCCCTGGCCCGGGTACTCGTATACACCACTTTACCCAGCGGGGACGTTATTGCCAATTCCGAAGATTTCAAGATTGAAAACTGCTTTGCCAATAAGGTGAGCATCCGGTTTCTATAACTCGCATTCACCCCATGGACAATGGCCCACCTGTGGAACCTGGAATTGCAAATTTCAAGGAAGACTCAGGAAATGTTCAATGGCTCCATGAGCCCATCGGGCACTGACCATGGATCAGTAATTGAATATGAGAGATGAATGCACATCAGGAGTAATTTGCATAGGCAGAATTATAAGGGTGGAAGCAGAACTGACGTATAGGGGGCACTGCTGGTCATGTTTGAATTGCATTGGTCAGGGCTGAGGGGCATTGGCAGGGCTCTGTGGGGAGCCCAGGACTGGAATAGCGGGGGCTGCAGGGCAGAGTTCAGGGGCATTGACAGAGCTGTGTGCGGCGGTTCCAGGACTGGGCTGTGCTGCGAGGCAGAGTATGAAGGTACCTGGAGAAGTAGCTCCTCTAACTCCTTTCCTGGCATTGCAGGTTGACTTGCATTTCTCTCCGGACAAGGGTCTCCCTGCCTCCGACACTCACCTCCGGATCGGAGCCTCCCCGGGCTCCCTGTGCGCCGTCCGTGCTGTGGACAAGAGCGTCCTCCTCATGAAACCTGAAGCCGAGCTCTCGCCCAGCTCTGTAAGTGCCAGCCTGGCCCAGTGATCAACAGGTGCAAGAGCTGGTCTTGTCTGGAAAGTGCCAAGAATCACTCGTGAGAGCTAGGGCAGAGCAGTCTGTCTGTTATTGTAGGTTCCCTCATCAGCACAGGGGCTGTGCCCACTGCTTGATCTATGTAGGGCCCTCATGAAAACTATTGCTGCACCCAGTGGTTTATAGTTCTGGGGCCACTTGTGAGGACACAACCACACATACTGATTTATTACTGGAGGGCCACTGGTGAGCACTGGTCAGCACACACTGGGTTATTATGGAAAAGTCAGTGCTGAGCCTTGGAGTCAGACATTCTGCTCTGTTACTGTAGGGTTTGTTATTGTAGGGTCAACCTTGGTAACTGGGATTGCACGCACATGTGTGTTAGTTTAAAGCTGTCTGTGATCACTAGGGTGGCACACGCTGGTTTATTATTATTGGGCCTGTGGTCACTGACATCAAGGCGTGTCCCCGCAGGTGTATAATTTGCTCCCAGTGAAGGAGATCAGGGGTTATAATTACCGAGAGCACCATTTGGAGGAAGAAGACAATAACCCTTGTGTGAAACTCGACGTCATTATAAACGGATTCATCTATGGACCCATTTCTCCTGACAGTGAAGGGGACGCCTACAATGTTCTCAAGGTGAGCGCCACATCTCCCTTCAGTGTGTGAAATCGCTGTTAGTTCAGAAGATTTCCCCACCATGTTCTTGGGTGAGCAAACTCCTGTCATATCCCATAGGTGCTGTCTGAGCGCACTTAGCTGGGTGCTCGTTAGCCAGCACATTTGAGGTAATAACTAAAGCTGGGCCAGGAAACCCCAGATGGGAACCCCCCAGCATTGAGGATTAAATGCCTCTCTCAACCACTGAACTCTAGAGGTTTCCCATCACTAATTTAAACATGACAAGGAGACATTCTAACAGCTGGGGCACAGAAATAGAGCCCAGAAATGGGCGACTCTGTCTCTGCAGCCATTTTGTCAAAGAGATCCTGTCCCACACGCTCTCTATCCCATCTATGTAGGTCTCTGTGAAGTGCCAGTCTCCATTTTATCTACACACGCACTCGCAGAGATGTGCAGAGTGCCGCTCTGAACCAGCACCCAGGGTAATTACCCAGCCCCAGCTAGTGAGGGTTTGGTGTCCTGCGGGATTTCAGGTTTGTTCCCAGTGGGACTTGCTCCCAAATCAGCCAAACCCCAGCATACCTGACAATGACTGCTAGGCATCTCAGCAGAGAGGCAGGGGATGGACTGGGGCAGAGAGACTGAACTCCCTCCAGGGCAGGGCCGAGGCAAGCCGGCAGGGGCTGAGTGCACGGCGCAAGCTTAAACTGCTCATGCCTCTGATGAACCTGCTCTGAGGACACACAGGACGTCCATCACCAGCTGCTGGTAAAGCGCCTTTCACTGACCTAGACCTCGCCCTTCGCTTCCCACCAGCCACACTGGCATTGACCTCTCAGGCCTTAGTGTCTGCTCTTGCAATGACCCATCCCTGCACTGTGATAAGCCCATCACATCCCGATCCAGTCCAGACAGCACGTTTATCTCCCGACGTATGGTTTACTTTACCACATGGCTGTCTGGGTTATCTTTTTACAGGCGATGGGTTTAAAAGTCTTCACCAGCACCAAGGTCCAGAAGCCCAGACTCTGCATGGAGAGAATGTACAGTAGAACATATGTACCTGCGGGGGCTGGTATTAGTGGTAAAAGAGCTTGCTTTGTTTTACCCTGCTTATACCCCCCGTTAGGTGCGTTTCCTGCTCCCCTCCCTTTCACCCTCTCCTCTGCATGGAAATTAGACCAATTCGACCAGACTCTGATCTCAGCTATGCTGGCCGAAATCCACTAACGTCAGTCCTGAAATAGGAATCTGGTCCATTTCCACCTGCTTGCTCCACCTGCTTGCTAACCTTCCACCAGCTAAGGAAATATGCACTGTTGTAACTACACTAATGCAGTGGCACCTTGCACCCCCTAATGTAGATTTGTTGCACTGGCAAAAAACAGCAGCTAAATCTTGTTGACTTTGGTTGCAGCTCTCTCAACCTGGAACAGGACAATTTCCACTTCCAGGTTTTCACCTTCCAGCAAGTGCTAGAGAAAAAAACCAAGCAGAAAGAGAGACAGGTTCAATGGGGAGGGAGTGTGAACCCAGGGGGAGAGTTTAGGATTGGGAAGCAGGAAATATGTTCTCCATTCTCAGCTGTCCCATCAACTTGACCTTGGATGAATCATTTCACTTCTTTGTGCCTTAATATTCCTATCTGTAAAAGGGGACTAATTATACTTACACAACCTTGTGAAGAGCTCTGAGATTAGATGGCTAAATATTAGTGTTAATTATGCTCTCAGTTAACTAGTGGAAATGAAGAGTAAACAGATCAGATTACTGACCCTCAAATCCAATGTCCCCATTTCTACTGTAGAACATCAGACTACTGGTCTATATATGGCAGTGTCCTGCCTCCTGACCATATTGGATCAGCACTGTCATCTTTCTAGCGCAAGGTCCCTCTTCAGACAGTGGCCAATGGTGGCTGCTTCAGAGGAAGATGGAAAACCTCTGTATTACACCTCACTGTGCTATGGGGCAAATTTCTTCCTGATCTATGGCTGGATATCAGCTTATGCCCTGAAGCACGAGGACTGATATCCCGGATCATCTGAATCCTAGCTGGTGTCACTAGTGTTTCTGCTACTCTTAGTCATATACAGACACAGGATTTTTTTCTGTGAAACTCACTGAACTATTTGCATCTATAACGGCTTGGGGCAGTGAGTTCCACCGGTTAATTCCATTTGAAGTGGATATAGCCAGGGCTCTGAGGGCTGCTTCAATGCAGTTATTATGTCTGGGCTTCCCATATCCTCCATGATTGGTGGAGTTGGAATAAACATGTTCATTCATCCATACCACCCCTATAAGAAGTGCAGAAGTCTTTAGAAAATGGACAGTGCTGAGCTCATAATAGGGCAATAGAGATGTTTTTTCAATGGCTTCTAAAGAAGTTCAGAAAAGACAGCTGATGACATTGGGAGAGTGGGGTGGGGAAGGGAGTAATTGGTTGCAAGCAAAGATAGGTTTAAGTTTGGGTCTGAATTTGAAAAGAGCGGGTTTCAAATCTAGGGTTTAGAATCCAATCTGTCACTAACTGGAAACAAAGTGCCATGATATAGAATGGGGTCTAACATATCACCTTTCTCTCCCTTACCTCCTCCAACATCTAAAGCGGGGCTCTCATATGAGGCAGATACCTTAGTTGGTGGCAAGATGGAAAATCTCATTCATGGCCCAGTGGAGACAATCCGGAAGTATTTCCCTGAGACGTGGATTTGGGATTTAGTTCCAGTGAAGTAAGTGATGTTTAGGGGATGTGGTGAGTGTGGTCAACTGGGTTACACAGACTCTCAGAAGAAGTTGCTCAGACACCATGAGATGTGCTTATATCCTTCTGTGATAGCTGGAGTACCTTTTGTAGATAGACTAGAGAGAGACAAGCATGAGGGATGGATAGGCAGGTAGAGGAAAGACAGGAAGTAAGTTAACTAGTTCTACTAATACACCACAGTGACTCCTTCTCCTCTCAGTAACTGGGAGACAATTGTGTGGATCTCAATGGACAATCCCCTGTTGTGTGTGTGTTTGTGTGTGTCGGAGGGAGGTGTAATTTCTTTTTGGTCCCAGCTCTGGCGCAGAAGTCGCTATTAGCTATGCATCTCATCCTTTTCTGTATCTGTGTGTCCTGAGGGATTTTCTGTTCACCGTGGAACCCCAACCCCAGTTTTGTTATTTGGATGATTCTTCTGCGGAGCTGGATGTAGGATAGGATGGGAGGAAGTGTTCTGCGGGGAGCCTACAATAACCAACCAGCATGCACACCCCCAGTGCTCCCAAGGCAGTTACAAAAGTGGGGGAGAGGGTGTTCATTCAGGATGTTCTGAGGGACACAGTTGTTTCCCCCAAAGCTAGGAAAGCTCCCCCCATCTCCTTGTTCTTGTTTTGTCACCAGGTCTGTCGGAAGTGCTGATTTGGCCGTGACCATCCCCGACACCATCACAGAATGGAAAGCCAACGCGTTCTGCACTTCAAGTGACACTGGCTTTGGCCTGTCCCCAACCGTGTCCCTCAGAGCCTTCCAGCCCTTCTTCGTGGAGCTCACCCTGCCCTACTCTGTGGTGCGCGGCGAGGCCTTCACACTAAGGGCCACTGTCTTCAACTACCTGACCCGCTGCATCAGGGTAAGGGACACTCGCAGCTTTGCTCAGCAGGGGCCAAGGAGGAGACCACATGGGCCAGTTGCAACATGGCTTCCCATCCAAGGGTGGCAGCTGATTGGCCCCTAGGAAAGTGTCTTATTACAGTGGAAAGAAATGGGTGATGGAAAGGAAGAATCTGATTGGCTCCTAGGTATGTGTTACTATAGAGGTACAGAGTGGGCATTATGAAAGAAGAAATCAGTTTGGCTGACAAAGGTTTGCGAGCTGCAGATATACCTGACACCAACTTCCTGTGTGGCTGAAGGCACCTGGCCTTAGATCTCCTGTGCCTATCTCATGACCCCATGGTAAGCAAGGTACCTGGGGTGACCACACACTGTGCATCAACCCTTACTCTAGTGGAGACTCCAGGCTTCCTGGAATGGACACATGTGCTTGGCCTTTGGCCTCACGCTGCACAACACCCCCTGCTGCACTACAGCCGCTGGGAAACTCACTGGCCTGTTGCATCCATGGAAACGGCACTGACTCTTTAGCCCCACTAGCCTGCAGTGTATTCTTGCTCCAGCACAAGGGACTGGAGGGGACTGAGGAAGGGGGTCCCTGCAAAATTGTGGTGACTTTTCTCTCAGCTTTTATTTAAATGGGTTTCATTCTAGGTAAAGTGAAGCGGGAACAAGCTTTACAGTGTTAAGGGCCCCCAAGGCCCTCTCATCCGCTTCCCCATCCCTTTCCTGCCCTTTGCTACGCTCACTGATGGTCCCCAATTCTGTTCCCTCTCAGCTACTCCCAGATAGCCCCCCCGCCCCTCACTGCCAGCACTTCCCCTCCTCCCCTAACAAGACACCAGAGGGCTCTCAGACTCATACCAAGGTGGTAAATTTGGGTTCACCACTTTGTCTTTATTCCCACAACTGGTCCTGGGTCCCTCAGGCCCTGCAATCACCTGTTTCTTCAGAGCCATGCACCCAACTCTCTGCCCATCCTCAGTCTCCTGCACCTCCCCAAACCTCGGTACCCCTCAGCTTTCCCCACCTCAATCCCTGCCCCACCAAATCCCTGTGGCCCCCAAACTCCCTGCCCCCTCTCCTCCCCTGCACTGTCCCATCTCCATTTACCCCCAAACCCTTCGAACCCCTCTCTCTCTCCCTGCCTGATGGCACCTCTCTGTACAATTGACAGGTCAGCATCTCACTGGCTCCATCTGATGACTTCCGGGCTACCCCTGTGGAGAAGGAAGAAGAATCTTATTGTCTCTGTGTGAACGGACGGAAAACAGTGTCTTGGGCTGTGACCCCAAAATCTCTGGGTAAGGGACCTGGCAACTCCAAAATCTCGGATCAGGAACTAATGGATGGCTCCAAAACCTCTGTGAAAGGGACCAAGTGGCACTGAAATTTCTGGATAAGATTTCTGGTGGCTCCAACCTCTCTGGAAGGGACTGATCCACTGTGAAAGGAGGAAGGCTGGCCTTGTGGCTGAGGCACTGGACTGGACTCAGGAGACCTGGACTCAGTGTCCAGCTCTTGGGCAAGTCAGTGTTCCTGTGCCTCAGTTTCCCCATCTGACTACTGCGATGGGGGCCATATAAATACCTGGATTGACAGACTGGTTGGGTCTGAAATTTCTGGAAAAGGAAGATGATGACTCTGAAACCATGCAGGGGTCTGGGCGGCAGAATCTGAAGAACAGACCCTGCAGTCCCCTCCTCTCCATCTTGCCCAGCCCCATTCAATGTAGCCATTGGAGTCTAGGGGTTGGAACTAAGGCTGCCGCAGAGCTGTGCTAAAGTGCTAACCTACATGTGACTTGAGACTTGACCCTCTTTAGAGAGGTTTCCATGTAATCAAAGCAAAACACCAAGCGAATGACACTGACACCTCTGTAGCTGCAGTGACTGGCAGAACACTTATCCTTCTTTGTTTCGGGTAATGTGGATTTCTCAGTGAGCGCTGAGGCCCTGAAGACAGATCTACCCTGCGGGAACGAGGTAGTGGAGACCCTGGACAAAGGGCGGAAGGACACGGTGATCAAACAGCTGTTAGTGGAGGTAGGTGGGCTGTTTGGTCTCTGTGGTGTAGAGAAGCCATGATAACTTACTGCTGTGTCGTGACAACTGATGTAATGCTGCAGGTCTTCTTGGTTTTATAGGGAAGCCATAATGACTTAATATGATCTCAGCAATAACACGTTCTCTAATGCTGTAAAGGGAAGCAGCGATAAGTCACTATATTAGCCAATATAAACTGTAATACTGCATAACTTCTTACAGTAAAATACTGGTATGTTGTTACACCATGAGATTGAAATAATAAGCAAAGCCATGTCTTTGGGGACAGTAAGCATGACTTTTAGGTTTTGTCCATAACAAGTCATGGGATCGAGCCCTCAGCAGTGTAGATTGGCATAGCGCCATTAAATTCAATGCAGCTCTGCAGATTTACATTAGCTGTGGACGTGGATCGTGGTCCTTGTAAATAGAGCTGTGCAAATAACTGGTTTTTTTGGTTTGCTGGCCAACTGAAAAATCAAAAAAAGAACAGTTTTGGGTCAACCCAAATTAAAATGTTTCAGGGTTTTTTGATGAACCAAAATGGACAAAAAAATGTAGTTTTAAGTCCAACAAAAAGTTTTATAACGACCTGACATGAATCATACTGTTGTTTTTTCAAATTGTTTTACTTTTTTTCAACATAAAATTAAACTAAAATTTTAAAAAGTAATATTGAATTGAAAAATCAAAATATTTTGTTTAGAAAATGTCAAAACAAAATGTTTTGATTTTTTTAACTGAAACAATTTGGTGAATTTAGCACAAATGTGAGAAATGTTTTTGTCGATCCGAAGCTGCATTTTACTGCGAAAAACAAGCTTTTCCAAAAAATTTCTCCCAGATCTACTTGTAAACCCTGCCGGCCCTTTCCCAAACAGGACACTTTCAGGAACTGTAACAAATCTTGTGCTGTATGTGACCAGTGTAGTGGAATATGGGACAGTGCCTTCATTTTAAAACATTTGTGAATGATTAGTAAATTATCATTATTTATTTTAAATCATTTAATTGCAAACAATTAAAAAGTGCTCAGGGTAATGTGAGCCAATGATTTTTTTGCATATTTTTCTATAAATGTTTGTCTCTTACAGTATTTTGTGATGAGGAACCCCTGGCTTTTCATCTTTTTTTTTTTTTTTTTTTTTTTTTTGACATGACACCCAGACAGCATAAACAATATCTCATAATATAAACCTCCATGGCTATTCTATGTAATAGGGAAGTAGTGATAACTTGTTACATGTCTGATCAGAACAATATCACGTGATAGAGGTGGCCATTCCTCTCTCCATTATAGGAAAGCACTAATCATTTTTAAATTGTGTGATGTAAGCAGTAACACGTGATCTAATACTGCAGCTCCTCTCTGTGTTACAGAAATGCATCCCACCTTTTTTAGCAAGGCAAAGATATGATTCACATTATTGTATCAACCCAGAAAAAACAACTCTGTAAGCTTCAAGGTAAGAATGAGTCCTGTGGCCAGTCCTGGGTGCCACGCTTTAAGAAAAACATGAGCAAATTGGCGTGAGGACAGCAACAAAAATGATAAGAGGTTTAGAAAACCTGATCTATATGGAAAGGTTGAAAGAATTGAGCATGTTTAATCTAGAGAAGGCTGAGGGGGAACAAGATAACAATCTTCAAATATGTTACTCTTGGGAGAATTCTGCACCATGTCGTCTGCAGATTTCTTTGGTTCCCCACAGAAAAATGACTTCTGAGGGGAAGCAAAGGGAAGTGCAGTCACTCCCCCATCCCTGGCGGCCTGGAGCAGCTGGAGGAGACGTAAATCAGCATGGTGGGGGGCAGGGAGGGCTGGGCGGGCAGGTGAGCGAGCAAGTGAATGAATGAGAGAGACTCTGTCCCTCTGGCTTGCCATTGTGACAGGCCTGGCGTGGAGGGACAGGGCTCTGGGGTGTTTGGAGGAAGACATGAGGCAGGCTCTGTTCCCTGAGGCAGAGCATAATGTAGCAGCCTGCCTGCTTAGTTGTTCCCATTCTTAGTGAATTGTTCCCATTCTTAATGAATTCCCCCAGGAGCATCAAACAGGTGTAAAAGTTTTAAGGCTTCTTTACTTTGCCAGAGTGGTGTAAAGAAGCCCTATTGTAAATGACAGTATGGCCTTATAAATGCTTATGGTGCTTGAGTGATTAGAACTGGTCTAAATTTTTGGACTGAAACATTTTCCTATCAAAATGTACATCATTAACTGTTTACTTCTGACCTTTCTGGAGAGGGACAGTAGCCAATATAAACTATAAGTTTGATTCCCCAGCCCTCACTTGCTCTTCAGTTCCCTATCATGTAATATGAACATATGGCTGCATATAACATTGTTATATCTTGACTAATAACTAGAAATAAAGGGTCAAGCCTAGCTACATTACTATTAGACAAAGAGGATTTGGGGATTTCCTCCAATGATCCCTACTTCTATTCTCCATCCATTGTATTGTAGTTTAAATAAATTTCCAAAATAATTGAAACCGGTGTGATTATATTATGTTATTTTGACACATAAAATATGTCAAATTTTAATATATTGTATGTAGAATTTTTAAAGTTTTGGTGCAGAATTCGCCCAGGAATAGTATGTGCTAGAAAGAGAATGGTGATCAATTGTTTTCCATGTCCACCAAGGACAAGAAGTAATTGGCTTAGATTGCTGCAAGGGAGATTTAGGTTAGATATTAGGAAAAACTTTCTAACTATAAGGGTGGTTAAGCACTGGGATAGCCGTGGCGTAGCTAACATGGGACATTTGGGTGGGCCCCGACTTTGGGTGGGCGGGCAATGATGGGGAAGAGGGGGAGCAGGAGGGATCGAGGTCCCATCTCCTCCAACTGGCCTTGCGGGGGGCGATGGATGCTTTGGCCAGGGACCCCCAGAGGTCTCACAGGCGAACCCAGCTCTGGAAGGAGATGTTACTCTCCAGCGCTCACAGCTCCTGGCACCCATCCAGTCACACCGCCCCATGCCGGGCGAAGCTCCTTGAGATGGCACGGCAGGCCGACCTTTTTTGAGGATCTCCTCTGCCACCGCCAAGCCACCCACTCACCCGCCCGCCCTCCTCCTGCTGCTGCACGGCACGTGCATCTGGCACTCCGCTGCTGTGCCACTGCTGTCCCTCTCCCTCCAGCTGGCCGGGGCTGTGTGTAATGTATCCAGCATGCAGGGTCCTCCAGGTCTGGGTGGAGCTAGTCCTAGGGCTAGAGCAGAGCCGGGGCTGGGGGGTCGACCTGGATGCTAAGTGGGTGAAGAAAGAGAGGGAAAGCCCAATTTTCATGCTTGGCAAATATTTACCACCTGGCAAAAGTTGGAAAACAATTATAAAAAGGGGGAAAAGCAACTATTCTCAGAAGAAAATTTGCGGGGGAGGGGTGTGTTCCAAAAACTAAAAATGTTTTGACTAAACCCTCTTTCTTAACAACATTTAGTTCCTGCATTTTAGTCAAAATTGTTTTGGTCATCTCAATAAATAACAGGGCTTCTTCTTTAGCTCAAGCCATGGGGGTCTGGGCCTTTGGAGCAGGAGAAGCTAAGTTCTATTCCTACTGTAGCCCTACAGGACTAATTGGCCACAGTGTGTAATGGTGAATTTCTAGGTGGCCCTGCAGTCACTACAATATGTCATTTCAGGGCACTGAGCGCTTTGGCCCTGACCCAGCAAAGCTTGCTTTACTTTAGGCACATGACTTGTCCCATTGACCTCAGACAGCCTTAAAGTTAAACACTTGGCAGGATCGAGCCCCTACATCCCTTCATTAGCATCACAGCATATTATCAGCACCAGCACATGGTGTAAAGCTGGAAGTTCTCTCTGTGTAACAAGGAAAGTCCACGTTTTACGGTGTTCTAGCAGCAACTAATCATCCATGGTAGAACACTGCAATATCCTCCCCTGGGGAGTGAGGAGGCAATAACTTGTTAGTACCAATTTCCAACTATTATCTGCTGGCTTCATGAGAATTATTATTACATGAGAATTTGCAAGTCTCCCTCTTTCTCTGATTCATGCCCTGCTCTTTCTTTCTTTCTTTCTTTCTTTCTTTCTTTCTTTCTTTCTTTCTTTCTTTCTTTCTTTCTTTCTTTCTTTCTTTCTTTCTTTTACCCAGCATTTTCTTCTCCCCATCTCTCTCCATCACCCCAGCCAGATGTTTCTGCCACCAGGTGCTCAATATCTCTGCAGGTTCTCACCTTTCTCATTTTCCTTCCCCTTCCCTTTTCCACCCCAACCCGAAGCCTGAAGGGTTTGAGAAGGAAACGACCTACAACTTCCTGCTCTGTGCTGCTGGTAAGAGTCCCACCCCTCCTGACCTGCCTCTGCAAAGGGAAGGGTGGAAACCCCGGATGTCCGAGGGGAAGAGCTAACTAGAAGCAGTAATATGGAACTGAGAAACTGGGACACCTCCAGCTGGATAACAAGGAAACGTTTCCTAACACTGAAGGGCTGGAATGGCCCCCAAGGGAAGGGCTGGAAGCATAGGTTTTAGGGAATGGTTCCTGGGGGAATGGGCTAGATTAGGGTTACCATATTTTAAGTGTCCAAAAAGAGGACACTCCACGGGGCCCCCTCCCCTGAACGCTTCGCCCCCTGACCCTCCCCCTCCCCTGCTTCCCGTGAACATTTGATTCACAGGAAGTCTGAAGCAGGCAGGCAGCAAGTAAGCTGGGGCTGGGGCTGGGGCTGGGGGGGCGCGGCCCAATCCGCCCCCCCTGGCCAAGCGGTTCCCTCCGGCGGCTGGCCAGCCGGTCCAGGCCAAGAGGCTCTGGCCCCGGCGTCTCCTGCCTGGATCGGCTCGGCCCCTGGGGCACCGGCCCCCAGCCGAGCACCGCCGGCCCTGGGCCAGTCCCGGTTCCTGGTCGAGCACTGCCGGCCCCGCACCACCGCCCCCAGCCCCGCACCGCTGGGCCCCGGCCCCCAGCCCCCGGCCCTGCACCGCCAGCCCCAGCGGCTCTGGCCCCCAGCCAAGCACCGCCGGCCCCTCCCTCCCTATTTTCCCGGACATGTCCAGCTTTTTGGGATTTCCTCCCGGACGGGGCTTTGAGGCCCAAAAAGCCGGACATGTCCGGGAAAATCCGGACGTATGGTAACCCTAGGCTAGATGGGATTTAATGGGGCTTTCCCCTTCTTGCACTCTCTGATTCCATGGAGTGAAATTACAAACTGGAAGGTGCCAGGGAAAGAGCTGGAGACTGCAGTTCCCTTGTCTCACCAGGGGGTGGCACCTCGCTCCATGTGAAGGGCTGGGATGGCGGGTGAGGGGTTCCACACCTGAGAGGGGAGTTGGGGATGGGTGGGGTGTTCACTATAAAGCGATGGAGGAATGGAGCTGCTAAAGGCAGGGAGCCCCTGTGCAGTGCCAGGGGAAAGACAGCAGCAGGGGCAGAGTCCTAGCTCCTGTGCTGGGGCCTGGTCACTGCTACACGGGGGGATTTTACTACAATCCCATCTATGTCACTTTTCCCCAGGAAAGACAGCGCCGCAGCCAATGTCCCTGAAGCTCCCAGAAAATGTGGTGCAGGGCTCGGCCAGAACCTATTTCTCAGTGCTGGGTAAGTGAGGCCGTCCGAAGAGCCTGGCTTTGGGTGCTGTTGCCGTCCCTTCCCCATGCCTGACGTTAGTGGTCTTTCCACCCATTCCACTCCTCATCCCGTTGTGCACCCGTCACAGCCCCTCCATTTATCCCCCAGCTGTCCACTGCTGCAGTCTCTTGCTAGCACTTCACCCCTTTTTCTCTCTCCTTCCCCTGTCTCTGCCTCTGGGCCCACGACTCTAGCTATTCGTCCAGGCTAGTGCTCCCATCTGTCCTTCCAGCAGCACGCCCTTCACTTTGCCTTTCATGTGTCCCTTCTCTGTCTCCTCCTTTCTCTGTGTATCTCTCTCTCTTTCCCTCCTATTGCCTGTGATCTCACAAGCCTGTTATGGATGTCTCACACTAGCATCCTTGCTCTGCGGTGCACTCTGCCTCCACAGGCCGGCTCTGGGCCACACTGACTCCCTGTATCTCCATCCCCAGGCGATATCCTGGGCACAGCCATGCAGAACCTGCAGCAGCTCCTCCAGATGCCCTTCGGCTGTGGGGAGCAGAACATGGTCCTGTTTGCCCCCAACATCTACATCCTGGACTATCTGAATAAGACGGGGCAGCTGAGCGAGGAGACAAAATCCAAGGCCATCGGATACTTAGTCAGCGGTGAGAAGGGACGGGGCTTTTGTTTCTTCACTTGCTCCCTTCCAAGGTTGTGCTGGGAGCTTTTTGTGTGTGCCTTGCTCAGATAATGCTCCAACTGGGAAGGATGGACAGACTGAGGGGACCACCTGTCTCTTGGGTGGGAGGGGGAACGCACTTGTACCTTCTCAGCCCTGTCATCCCATTGCTCTCCAGTGTGTGAGCCCAGTGGTAATTCACTCTTACCCAGCAAACCAGACTCGGCTCCCTAAATGGCCTATAGGCCTTCCTAGCCACCAGTGTATTGGCAGCACCGTCACAACTGACCCCTCGTCATTCACCTTTGAACCAGGGCCTCTGACACCCTCTTCCCCCTCACCCTGCACCAGAGGTCAGAGGTTCCCTTTCCCAGGAGCTACTCCGAGTAGTTACTTCATTAATGGTTGGTGTTACAATTACACATTAGCATGCTTAGATCTAGGGTGACATCTAGGAACGTAGAGACCTCTACTCTCTGGAAGTGCTTGATGGGAGAAGATGGGTCCATGTGGATGAATGATACAGTCTGGGTGCTGCACTGCACTGGGTTCACTGGGTGCATTTCTGCTGATGATATGCAAGGCGGAGAAGAAGAGCTGGGTTGGTTCTGCAGGTCTGTCAGCAGTATATGGAGCAAAACCTGGGTTTAAGCCTTGTTTTCACTAGGGGAGATGTGTCTGTTTGTGACACATTTAGCCGACTTGTAGTTTTAATACATGTTAGTTGATCAAGATAAACTCTAGGCTCCTCACTAAGGTTAACTCAACCAGCTAACATGTGTGAAACTACAAGTGCCTTGTCTGTGTTAGGATTGAAACACGTGTTAGCTAGCAATGTTGGTAATGCTCCTTTATTCCTAATGTGGACATGACCTTTGCCAGTAAAGCCAGTAGCCATGACTCTGAACACACACGGGGCAGAGCTGCTGAGTGACAAGGGGCCTTTTCCACATAGTCACTTTTCAGAACAGCCCCAGTTTGGGTCACACCTTTGATTATTCCTCATTCTCCATTTCTGCTCCACCCTGTTTTTAATGAGGGTTAGCAATCTTTCAGAGACAGCCTTCCCATTTATTTTAGGTGCTGCAAAGGGATCCTTCAACCTGGTATAGGTGGCTAGTAGATGCACATCATAACCCTGTTGCCTGTACTTTCTTTTAACGCCTAACAGAAGACCCAGGCCTCTCTGCTGAGACACTGAGGCTGTTTTTAGGAATGGGAGGCCTGCCTGGTTTGTGTACTCTATATCGGACCTGCTTCTGCGTCTAAGGCTTGATCTAAACCCAGCTTTGTACCAGTATAACTATTTCAGTTAGGAGGTGATATTTTACCAAAATAATTTAATCAGTTCAACCCCTAGTGTGGATGCAGTTCTACTCCCTTCCCATCTGGGAACAAGCTGTACTGGTATTAGCACTTTTATACTATCCTAACTAAATCCACACTGGGGGATTCACAGCATTTTCATGTTACTGGTACAATTAAAGCAGGATGTTTGTATGTAGACAGGGTTGAAAATTCTCTTTTCCTGGCTGACGTCTACAGCTGGACTTTATTGCAGTAAAACCCAACTTCATTCTCCCTTTCAGGTTACCAGACACAGCTGAAGTACAAACACCGGGACGGCTCCTACAGCACTTTTGGGCCACGTTATGGGCAATCAGGGAACACCTGGTAAGATTTCAGTGCTGCTGAATTCTTTCCCTTCTCTTGTTATAACCTGGAGCTTGCCCATTGTTAACAGGTGCTGATCATGAAGGGGCGGAGGAGAGGGGAGGAGCTCTAGAGCTGATGATGTGGGATAAGGCAACTATGGGAGGTGGTAGGGAAGGGAGATCTCCTTTAGTTCATATGCTAGAGGCCTGAAATTTTGGATTAATAACCATTTACAGCCCCCTGATTCCCTGCTCAGCTCAGGTTAGAGCAGCCTGGGGCCTGTTCTAACTTGCTCCAGGTGGTCACAGTCCCCTGAGGACCATACATCAGCTAGCTGTGTCCAGAACACAGCACACTCCAGCCACTCACTCTCTGTACCAGGGGCTATATGGAGGATGGTGTAAAAGTCCTGGCCAAAGATTCCCCTGCTGGGTGACTTGCTGGTAGTTTCAGTTCCCTTTGTGTTACCTGAGCAAGGTGCAGGGGTCAGAACAGGGCAGAGAATCCACCCAGAAGTCCTGATTGTAGATACTTGTCCTTTCTGAAATTATGTGTTTGACCCTCCGATGGAAAATTTAGCCACCACTGCCCTCAGGATAATGAGGTGGCTGGTAACTCAGGGTGGAGCCATCACAGCCCCTCAATGCTTAGTGCATGCCTTGCTGGGTGAAGAAACAGGTTCTGCAGGGAGTGGTGGGTGGGCAGCTCTGTAGTGGTTGCTCTTCCCTCTGCCGCTACTGACTCTATTGCCCCAGTGTGGTGCTAGGGGGCGCTGTGCTGCAGGGAGCGGGGCGGGTGGCTCAGTAAAGGGCATTCTCCCTCTCAGTGCTGACCCCAGTCTGATGCTAAGGGGTGCTGTGCTGCTGTTTTATAATAAGAAAGTGCAGAGCCAGTGTCCTGGCCATTCCTGGTCACTGAAGATGCTGAGGACTGTTCTCCCAAGGGTTCTGGACAACCACCTTCTACCCCCTAAACTGTGCCCTGGCCGTTTGAAACCAATGCAGGAAGCTGGCTCGCTTCCTGTCCTAAAACGGGCAGTTTTACTATGCCCTGTCAGACGACTGCTGGGTCTTGCCCCCAGGCTCTGCTGCATGTCAGTAGGTGGCTGAATGAGATAATGGTTCCCTGGCCCATGGCCACCAGCTCTCCAGCCCCTGCTGCTTCCCCTCAGGCTGGCGATGCCCCAGGACCCCGTCCCCTCCAGCGAGCACAGGGCATGGGAGGGAGCTCTCACTGCTGTCCACTCTCTGTCACAGGCTGACGGCCTTCGTCCTCAAGTCCTTCGCGCAGGCCCGCTCTCACATCTTCATCGAGGAGAAGCACATCCAGGACGCCCTGGCCTGGCTCACTGGCAAGCAGAAGGAAAACGGCTGCTTCCGCAGCTCTGGGACGCTCCTGAACAATGCCATAAAGGTGACGTATCTGCCCAGCTGGCTTCCCATGGGCCTCACGGGACCCATACAGGACTCCAGTGACACGGAGAAAGTCTGCAACTGTGCATGGGAACAGCTCAGCCACTGCAGCACATGGGGCTGGGGCAGGGGGCTTGGAGATGGGATCTACCAAGGAAGGCAAGAGCTGGGGAGAACCATACTGTACATGGAGCTACCATGGGTAGGGGAAAGAAGAGGGGCAGATAGCTGGAAGCTAACATAGTGTGGGAAGAACAGGGATGTAGAACACCCCTGGGAGGAGGGGCCAGTGGGTGGGGTTATAGGGTTAATGTCTCTCTCTATGGTTCCCTGCAGGGCGGGGTGGACGATGAGGTCACGCTCTCTGCCTACATCACCATCGCGCTGCTGGAGATTCCTCTGCCCATCACTGTACGTACCTGTAACCCCACAAGCCACAGACAGAGCTGGGGACCCCCAAGTCACATCCCGAGAGAGAAGCCTTTAAAAAAGGGGGAAATCCAGTCAGAAAAGTCTTTAAATTGAGGTCCAAATCTGGAACTGGAATTTCCCTGCAGCTTCCCTTCCCTTCCAGTCCAGGGCGCTGGTTCTGTCTCATCTCTAATCCTTTTATATGATCTTTATTTAAAAACTTTTGAGGCGGCGTTTGCTTGATCCTCTCTTACAAGCCTACAGCTTAGAGTTTTACAGATATTTAACGCTTGGGTAAATAACACTTAACCCCTTGGCAGTTGGCACCAGCCAAATGGGTCCCCATCAAGGGCTGATTTCTGTTCTCCTTCAGTTAGGTCTGCTCCACACCCAGAAATCGCACTGGCAAAAGTTTTGTCATCAGCCAGCAACCAAAAAGACTATATTGGTGCAGTGAGTTGACACTGGGCCAGTTGTGCCAGCGCGTTGTGTTCAACTAGTATCAGGCCAGATTGGCAAAAGTGTGGTGCGTTGTGGGTAGGCATCCCAGTGTCCTCTGTGCCACTTTCAGCAGCACTGCCTTGTGGGGAAATGTTGCTGCGTAGCTTTCGCTGTGCTTGTGGGAAATGTTCACTCAGCACGTGGGACAAGGTAGCAAGTAGCAGGAACAGCTGTGGCTGTGGAGAATGTGCTGACTGTGTAAAAGCCAGGCGGGCTTCCCATCATTGGGCCCTTGGTTCAAAAGTGCTGCCAGACAGTCTCTGCTAAAGGGAATGTTGCACTGTGGAACTGCAGTGGAAGGACCACTTACACTGGTACTTCCAGTGAGCATACACCTTACCACTGTGCTGATATAACTCCACTGACATGGGGCTTATGCCACTCCAGAAAAGGGAGTCAGTGTGCCCCCAAAAGTGGAGGATTTTTGTCAGTAGGCAAGTTGAGTGTGAACGTGTGCCAGGCTATGCCCAGAAAAGCTGAGTTCTGTAACTTGAGTCTAGACCAGGCTTTAGATGTGTGGTGCTACTGGCTGCGGTCAGACAAGACAAGTGGATGTGGCCCAACATGGCCTGCTTGTTAACATTGTCCTGATGACGGGGCAGCCAGTTCCCATCCACTGTCATTAGACTAACCTGATCCCCTGTATTTAATTGAGGAAAGTTGATGTCCTGATTAAGCCCTTCTCAGTTAGAAGGAGTATAAACCCCAAGGCATTTTGTTTTCAGGCTTTCCTGTCTCAAAACCAGCTGAACTCATTCCCTCTCTTAGCAGACACCAAGTGCTAGGAAGGTTCAGATCAAAACATTTTGAAAAAAGTTTCAAGCCACTGAAAATGGGACTGTCTGCTGGACTTTCCATTCTCAGCCATTGACGAAAACAGATGAACTGCCCTGCTGTGTATGCACCTGTGCACATTGGTATCCCTTGGAATGTCATTATGGGAAATGTCTGATTCCAAACTTTGCTTCTCAAATGTTCCTAAGGGAGTGCTGACCACAGGACAAATTTAAAGGGTCAGGTTTCCCAATACACCATCGCCATTCACCAATCACTGGTTCGCTCTGGATGCTTAGTGCTAGCCTAGTGATGCAACACAGCTGTAAACCAGCCACTACGCATTGCTGGAGTGGTGAAAGCGAGAGAGTGTCCTGGGGAATATGGCTCTGAAAGGTCAGTTATTGTTTAGAGTTACCCATGTGTCAGAAAGTCCAGAAAAAAATACTTCATAAAATGGAAAAAGTGCATATTGTTTCCTGCCTGCTGAGCTCACAGACTGAATTCACCTCCATGGTGACCTCTCCCTTCCCTCTCTCAGCCCATGTCTCTCTCCCCACACAGCACTCTGCGGTCCGTAACGCTCTGTTCTGTCTGGAGACGGCCGCAGAGCAGGGAGGAAACCACGTGTACACCAGGGCGCTACTGGCCTACGCCTTTGCCCTGGCGGGGAAGGAGGAGAAACGCAAGGCATTGCTGGACTCGCTTGACAAGGAAGCTGTGAAAGAGGGTGAGAGTTCCCGACGGGCCCTTCTCCTGCATCCCAGCCCACTGGCCCTACATCCCCCACTTGTAAGGTGACCATGTATTGAGAATCATATACAGGTGCTCAGAGGGGAAACCACAGCAGGGGAAAGTTCGGCGGGACCAGGACCAGGCGGGAGACCGTTATTTGACATGAAGAAACAAGATTGAGAGAGAGGCAGCCCAGGCAGCCAGGACCGGCCCCCGGCACATTTCTGACAGCACAGCATGTTGTATCCCTGCCCTTTTAAACTGGATCATTGATTGTATCCTTCAGTATCCAACCTATCTATTAGGTAAAATGTCAACATTCCCTTTGTATTTGTCTCCCTTGCGTTTGCCCTTTCCCTTGTCCCTGCCTTCCCTCCATTTGCCCCCTTCCTCTACTCCGGAGCTTGTTAGCTTTTCCTCTGTTTGTTTCAGTCTGTTTTCCCCTTTTCTATACTGTGAAATAACTGGTCTCTCCTTTCTTTTCCTCGTGCTCTCTTCCTCCTTCCCCCAAGTCTCCCAAACTCTCTCCTGCCTCCCATACCAAAAGCTCTCACATACTCCCTACTTCCCAGTCCACAAAATCAAAGGCATACTGTCCTGCTGTCTTGTACCTCACAAATCTCTCTCTCCCCACACACACACTGAAGCCTGCCCCAGGCACAAGCTCATGCACAAGCACGTGCAAGGTTGCCCCAGGATCCACTCACACACAGGCTCCTTCTCCCCCACCCGAAAGCCACTCACACACACACGCAGGCTGCCCCCAACCCTAGTGCACATGGGACTTGTTATGCAGGGTCCCAGCACACGCACACTCCATGTTTCCTTCCCATCACAACAGACACCTGGGTTCTCTGTCCCCTGCCCCAGCCCCCACAAACACAGATCCTCAGCCCCACACTCATAGGCCTCATGCAGGTGAGGAAACTCACTGTGTTAGAAAATGCATTAGCTGACACACTGCTAAAGACAACTCAGCACCTAGTCTAGACAGGATCAGCTGGGGTGAAAAACAGCAGCTGGTCGTGGCCAACCAGATCACATTAGCTGCCTGTAGCTCACCTGAGGGCACCCCATAGCCTAAATTTACAAATAGCAAATGAATTTATAAGCCCAGCCATCGCTGTCTATGCTAGGTGCCAAGTATTCTTGACCAGTGTGCTGCTTAATGCATTTTCTTTTCTAACACAGAGCATTTCCCCAGGGTAGATGGACCTTCAGGCCTTGTCTACCCTCAAAATTCGTTCTGCTGTATCTGTACTGGTATAGTTAAAGTGGTGTGACTCCCCCAGTGTGGATACAATTATAGCAGTGTGAAGGTGTTCATACCAATAGAACTGTTCCCGTACAGCTCTACCAGTACAAGACACCTTCATGCTGGTATAACTGTGCCCAGACTAGAGGTACCAGTAGAAAAGTCACAGCCCTAACCAAAATAGTTGTAGTGGCACAAAATCTCTGTGTTGGCCAGGTCTTAGAAGCGTCTTTTCTCCCTTCCACCCTTCTTGAGTGTCTCTCCCCTCCTCCCCAACCATGTGTGCAGATTCTCTCCCTCCCTTTCCTGCCCTCCTCCCTAGGACCTCTCACCCAAGGTTTTTCTTTCCTTCTCCCCTGGTTTCTCCTTCCCTGTCCCTCTCCCCGCTCCTTTGGGTCCAGACCGTCGCTCCCCCCCCCCCCCAGGACTGTCGCCCATTTTGAAGAGGGAGCCTGTTGCTGGAGGAGGAAGCAGCTCAGTGACATCTAGCTTCCTCCCCCCGCCCCCACAGGCTCTGTTGGCTACAGCAGCCCAGGGGTGGGCCAGCACCGAGAGCAGCTCAGGGGGCAGCAGGTGAGGCAGAGGATGGTTTGGTCCAAGGGGCATTACATGGAGAGAAGCATCAAGGGGGCACATTTTAGGACACTGGGAGATGCCTTACAGCTCCCAGTACATAGAGGTCATCACCAGGGAGAAGAGATTTGGGCCTGGGTCCCCTTTCCCTAGGGCAAGTTCCTGTGGGGATGGTTTGATTGTTGCTTTTCTTAAGGCGCTGAAATATTCATATAAAGACAAAGGGAACTTTTTTAAAACGAGAGCTGGGGCCGGGGCTGCCGGTGCCTAACTTTTCAGTGACACAGGTGTATCTGAGAGTCCCACCCCCCACACCTCAGTGCTGTGAGTGAGCATATCGTGAAACCCTGACCAAATGGTACCATTCCCACTGAGCAATAGCACAGCTCTGCCAGTGTCTTTGCTGGCTCTGCTCCATTCCTCACTCCAACCACTGCTCCTCGCTCTGAACACTCGTTCCATGGGAGCGATGGCCCCTGGTCAGCACAGAGTGATGTCTGCTCCCTACAGCAAGAGACAAACGAAGAGGAGAAGCCTGATGTTTGGACTGATAAAATGAAAAAACAGATCATTCCGGGGGGCCCAAAATAAGGTCCTGGTGTCCCAGGAAATCCCAGGAAGAACTGGGACTGTGCTGGTAAGAAAAGGACTTATGGGCTCTTCACCCCACTGGAGTGGGGTGTGACCGTCACTGCTGTAACCCTTAGATCCATTGTCTACAGCCAAGCTCTAAGATATAACCGCATTTGCTCCAATCCCTCGGATAGAGACAAGCACCTACAAGATCTCTATCAAGCATTCTTAAAACTACAATACCCACCTGCTGAAGTGAAAAAACAGATTGACAGAGCCAGACGAGTACCCAGAAGTCACCTCCTACAAGACAGGCCCAACAAAGAAAATAACAGAACACCACTAGCTGTCACCTTCAGCCCCCAACTAAAACCTCTCCAGCGCATCATCAGAGATCTACAACCTATCCTGAAAGATGATCCTTTACTCTCACAGATCTTGGGAGACAGACCTGTCCTCGCTTACAGACAACCCCCCAACCTAAAGCAAATACTCACCAGCAACCACACATCACTGAACAAAACCACTAACCCAGGAACCTATCCTTGTAACAAACCCCGATGCCAACTCTGTCCACATATCTATTCAAGTGACATCATCATAGGACCTAATCACATCAGCCATACCATCAGGGGCTCGTTCACCTGCACATCTACCAATGTGATATATGCCATCATGTGCCAGCAATGCCCCTCTGCCATGTACATTGGCCAAACCGGACAGTCTCTACGCAAAAGAATTAATGGACACAAATCTGACATCAGGAATCAAAATACTCAAAAAGCAGTGGGAGAACACTTTAACCTGTCTGGTCATTCAGTGACAGACCTGCGGGTGGCTATATTACAACAGAAAAACTTCAAAAACAGACTCCAACGAGAAACTGCTGAGCTAGAATTGATATGCAAACTAGACACAATCAACTCCGGTTTGAATAAGGACTGGGAATGGCTGAGCCATTACAAACATTGAATCTATCTCCCCTTGTAAGTATTCTCACACTTCTTAACTGTCTGTACTGGGCTAGCTTGATTATCACTTCAATAGTTTTTTTTCTCTTAATTAATTGGCCTCTCAGAGTTGGTAAGACAACTCCCACCTGTTTATGCTCTCTGTATGTGTGTATATATATCTCCTCAATATATGTTCCATTCTATATGCATCCGAAGAAGTGGGCTGTAGTCCACGAAAGCTTATGCTCTAATAAATTTGTTAGTCTCTAAGGTGCCACAAGTACTCCTGTTCTTCCTTTGGCCTTGAGCGCCTGGGGCCACTTAGCGACCTCACACTTTTTGAATCAAAGAGCCCAATAAAGGCTGCTACTGTCCATTCCTGGGGTGTGCCTTCATAAGATAAAGGGGATGTAGGCACAGAGGTGGCAGCCTGATTAGTCACTGAGTGTTCGTACCACAAGGTTTGTATAAATCCACTAGACCAGCAAGTGAGGGACTATTTAATCCTTTCACATCTCATGTCAATATGCCAAACGAGCACAGGGGACTCTGTTCTCCCACCCGCAGCAGCAGAAGGTCAATAACCCCCTTAGAAATGGCATGTACTAAGCATCTGTATTTCCTTCTCTCCTGCCCTCCCTCTCCCTTCTCCCGCTGCAGATGGCTCCATTCACTGGCAGAGGCCTGGGAAGGAGCTGAAAGGCGATCTCCCCTTCTATCACCCCCGTGCTCCTTCCGCCGAGGTGGAGATGAAGTCCTACGTGCTCCTCACTTACCTCACCACTCAGCCGGTGCCATCCCAAGATGACCTGTCATTAGCAGCTCAAATTGCAAAGTGGATCAGCAAGCAGCAGAATCCCAATGGGGGCTTCTCCCCCACCCAGGTGAGCTGTTTCCATCCCCAGCCTCAGACACCCAGGGCAGGAGTGGGAGGCAGACAGGAGAGGGCAAGAGACAGACAAGTAATCCAGGGGGAGGGGAAGGCTGACCTGGGGAGAGGGAAGGGGTGGCAGTCTCCTGGCTGTATAGTTTAATTTAGATCATAGGATAGTCACAGCATGGAGTATGGCTACATCAGATACCCACAGGCCCAGGGGGGCTAATGAGGCAGGAGACTGGACGAGTGATGCTTCTGTGTATGGAGGACAGAAGAGTCACCCTGAGCACTCACAAGGTAGTGCAGTGCCATCCCCAGCTCACCCCAGCATTGACCCCATCCAGCCAGGCCAATTCAGCTCAGGAGCAGAGGCCTTCCCAGAGAAGCAGCAGCACCCAGTCACTGCCGGACATACCTGAAAGGGAGGAGGGGAGCATCATCCAGAGTGACAACCAAACAGGAGGTGCCACCTCCCCCTTTGAGCAGGTGCAGGCCATGCTGGTGCTTGGAGGCTGGGACCTCAGGGAGTGACCTCTCTAGACTGGACCAATCATTGGCCCCATGTTCCACCATTTCCCTGGTTGGCTTGATACCCAAAGGGCTGAAAGACTTTCTCATACTCCATTACTGAGCCTCCTGGCTGCCTCACCAGGGTCCTCTCTGAGCTACAGGCAGCTCCTATTTCACCTGGTCCTGAACTGTCCCTTCGGGGCAAGGGTGGTGGCATCTTCCCTCAGATGCCTGTGGTGGAGTGTCAGAGTTCCCAAGGCCTAGGTTCCATAAGGTACTTAGACACTTGGCTGCTTTTAGTGGGAGAAAGGTGCTTAAATACCTTTGAGGATCTGGGCCCAAGGGGATAGAGTGAATGGCTTGTGGGAGTGAGGAGTGGAAATGGGAAAATCAAGGCTCTGCAATGTAGGAGGAGCCGGTGGAGTGGGGGCTCCAGGCCCATAGAAATGGCTCATTCATCCCCTTGGGCACCTGGGCCCATCTCTTGTCTGGCAGGACACAGTGGTGGCACTCCAGGCACTGTCCCGATATGGAGTCTCCACCTATGCCAAGAGCGGAGGAGCATCCACAGTGACCCTGCAATCCACAGGGAACTTCCAGTCCCAGTTCCAGGTGGATCACAAGAACCGTCTGCTGCTCCAGCGTGTGGCACTGCCAGAGGTGCCAGGGGACTACAGCATGGGGGTGACAGGAGAAGGATGTGTCTACGTGCAGGTATGGGGCCCTGGGGCAAGTGGAGAGGGAGAGGCTGCTGCTGAGGGGAACCCATCTCATTCCCATTGGAGATGGCAAGATGGGGTGGATTGGGGAGGGAGGAAAGGAAAAGAGAGGAAGAGATGGGGGAGAGGAGGAGAAAATAGGAGGGAGGTGTGAGGAGGAGAGAGAGTTGACAGAGAGAGTTGGGGAAGTGGGAGAGAGAGAGAGAAGAGATAAAGGAAAGAATGAAACTGAGCAGAAGGAAGGAGATAGAGGAGATGGACAGATGGAGACACACAGAGAACCATGTATTCTCTTTCAGACCAGCCTGAGGTACAATGTGCTCCCCAAGCTGGGTGAGGCACCATTCACGCTGGAGGTGCACACAGTCCCCAAGACATGTGACAACGCCAGGGCTCAAAGGACTTTTAACATCGCCATAAACATCAGGTAATTCCCCCTCGCAGGGCCGGACCTTCCAGAGCAGCCTTAGGGCTGGGGACGAGTCATTCCAGAGGTGAGGGGAGCCCCCAGAAAAGTTGATACAAATCAATATTTTTCCAAAAATTAAATCATGATATTTTCTTAATTGCAATTGCTCTTTTCAATGTCAATCAGATTTTGTATTTCTATGTTGCCAGCTCTTTACTTTCTCCCGCTAAATTGTTAGAGTGATTGTTCTGGGCTTGTTTCTCTGAGACTGAAAAAGACAAGTCAGCATCTTAGTAACACCCTTAATGTGAGAGCAACACAAACTCAGACATAAAACTGCCCGGCCAGTAGCCTGTCCTCTATCTGCAACCACCACCACCCTCCCACAGAGCGAACTGCCCCCAGTCACAGCAGCTGAATGCTTTGACCCGGCCATTCTCCTTCACCAGGATTTACAGGCCAAGTTCAATCAGACTTGTGCTCCTAAACCATTTCAGTGCTTTTACAATACCCACCCTTAGATGCCAGAATATGGGCTTCGGAGCCTAAGGACAAGTCTACACTTAAAACACTGCTGTAGCACTTGAATGAAGACGCTCTACACCGACAGCAGAGAGCTCTCCCATCGGCGTAGTTATTCCATCTCCCTGAGAGGCACTAGCTATGTTGACAGGTGAAGCTCTCTCACCAACCTAGCTTTGTCTACATTGGGGGTTAGATCCATATAACTACATCACTTGGGTTGGGATTTTTCACACCCTAGAGTGACATAGGTATAGGTCTGTAGTGTAGACCAGACCTAACTTTAAGCTCCTATTTTTGAAAGTGTGTATCAAAAAGCTCACAATGACTTAGCTAGTGTATTGAAATAACTTCCTAGTGCTAACACTGAACCAGTTTGGATCTGAAGTGACAGAGATTTTATGCTACTAAGGGAGAATTTTCTACTAAAAATACAGTTTATATATCCTACTTTCAGGGCTCCTAAGAGGGTAAGGAGCATCCTCTTATTCATATTCTTTCCATTTGCTTGCTGCTTCCATTAGTATCCAGTACATGGCATTTGTGTATAACAAATTTCTTCAATTCTTTTCTTATCGGAGGCTGTTTATGTTTGATTCATTTCAAGGACTCAAGTATCAGAGGGGTAGCCGTGTTAGTCTGAATCTGTAAAAAGCAACAGAGGGTCCTGTGGCACCTTTGAGACTAACAGAAGTATAGGGAGCATGATGCTCCCTATACTTCTGTTAGTCTCAAAGGTGCCACAGGACCCTCTGTTGCATTTCAAGGACTGTATTTCATTTTTAGCCCCTACTATCAATTAGGATCCCTGCTTTTAAGCAATTTCTGTCACTTTCCCAGGTTATACCCTGCTTTATATCTTTTAACATTTCTTCTTCCTTGTGCCAGACAATTCCTATTACTGTTAGACCACAGCAATTATTTACAATGAAAACCAACAAAATCCCTTATAATCTTCTAAATTTGGAGGACACACTCCACACATTCTTTTATTGTACATAAGCATTTCACATTATGTATTAGAACAAGAAATATTTTGCACATATAGAATGTTGCAAGTTTGAATTTAATAATGATTCAAGATTGTCAGATAACAAGCTCAAATGAGATTATTTAACCAAAGATTAATACAGCTCTGTACAGAATACAGAAAGAAGGTCCATCTAGCCCAATATCCTGTTTTCCAACATTGGCTGGTACCAGATGCTTCAGAGGGAATGAACAGAACAGGGCAATTATTGAGTGATCCATCCCCTTTCGTCCAGGCCCAACTTCTGGCAGTAAGATTTAGGAACACCCAAGAGCATGAGGTTGCGTCCTTGACCATCTTGGCTAATACCCACTGATGGACCTATCCGCCATGAATTTATCTAATTCTTTTTTGAACCCTGTTATATTTTTGATCTTCACAAAATCACCTGGCAACGAGTTTCACAGGTTGACTGTGCACTGTTTGAAGAAGTACTTCCTTTTGTTTGTTTTAAGTTTGCTGCCCATTAAATTCATTGGGTAACTCCTGGTTCTTTTGTTATGTGAAGGGCTAAATAACACTTCCTTATTCACTTTCTCCACACCATTCATGATTTTATAGACCTCCGTCATATCTCCCCCATTAGTCATCTCTTTTCTAAGCTGAACACTTCCAGTCTTTCTAATCTTTTCTCATATGGAAGCTGTTCCATACCCTTAATCATTTGTGTGGGCTTTCTCTGTATTTTTTCTAATATATCTTTTTTGAGATTGGGCAACCAGAACTGCATGCGGTATTTAAGATGTGGCATAAAATGGATTTATACAGTGGCGTTATATTTTCTGTCTTAATATCTATCCCATTCCTAACATCCCTAACATTCTGGTTCCTAACACTCTGTTAGCTTTTCTGAAGGCTGCTACACACTGAGCAGATTTTTTTTCAGGGCTCCAAGATCTTTTTCTTGAGTGGTAACTGCTAATTTAGACTCCATCATTTTATATGTATGTTGGAATTATGTCTTCCAATGCGCATTACTTTGCATTTATCAACATTGAATTTCCGTCTGCCATGTTTTTGCCCAGTCACCCAGTTTTGTGAGATCCCTTTGTAACTCTTCGCAGTCAGCTTTGGACTTAACTATCCTGAATAATTTTGTATTATCTGAAAAGCTTGCCACCTCACTGTTTACCCGAGCCCAGCGAGGGGAAATCAGCATGGGGAAATAGTTTAGTTTGTGTAATGACTCATCCACGCCCAGTCTTTATTCAAGCCTAATTTAATGGTGTCCATTTTGCAAATTAATTCCAGTTCTGCAGTTTCTCGTTGGAGTCTGTTTTTGAAGTTTTTTTGTTGAATAATTGCGACTTTTAGGTCTGTAATAGAGTGACCAGGGAGATTGAAGTGTTCATTTTGAATGTTATAATTCTTGATGTCTGATTTGTGTCCATTTGTTCTTTTGCGTAGAGATTGTGGTTTAGCCAATGTACATGGCAGAGGGGCATTGCTGGCGCATGATGGCATATATCACATTGGTAGATGTGCAGGTGAACGAGCCCCTGATGGTGTGGCTGATGTGATTAGGTCCTATGATGGTGTTCCCTGAATAGATATGTGGACAGAGTTGGCAACGGGCTTTGTGGCAAGGATAGGTTCCTGGGTTAGTGTTTTTGTTGTGTGGTGTTTGGTTGCTGATGAGTATTTGCTTCAGGTTGGGGGACTGTCTGTAAGCGAGCACTGGCCTGTCTCCCAAGATCGGAATCACCCTTGTCCACATGCTTGTTGACCCTCCTCAAAGAATTCTAATGGATGGGTGAGGCATGATTTCCCTTTACAGAAGCCATGTTGATTCTTCCCCAACAAATTGTGTTCATCTATTTCTGATAAGTCTGTTCTTTACTATAGTTTCAACCAATTTACCCGATACTGAAATTAATCTTACCGGCCTGTAATTGCCAGGATCACCAATGGAGCCTTTTTAAAAAATTGGCAAATTACTTTAGCTATCCGCTAGTCATCTGGTACAGATGCTGATTTAAGCAATAGGTTATGTACCACAGTTAGTAGTTCTGCAATTTCCTATTTGAGTTCCTTCCGAACTCTTGAGTGAATACCATCTGGTCCTGATGACTATTTACTGCTTAATCTATCTATTTATTCCAAAACCACCTCCATTAACAGCTCAGACTGGGACAGTTCCTCAGATTTGGCACCCAACAAGAATGGCTCAAGTATAAGAATTTCCCTCACATCCTCTGCAGTTAAGACCAATGCAAATAATTCATTTAGCTTCTCCACAACGTCCTTTTCTTCCTTGAGTGCTCCTTTACCTTGATTGTCCAGTGACCCCACTGATGTTTGTCAGGCTTCCTGCTTCCGATGTACTTAAAAAAAATTGCTGTTAGTTTTTAAGCCTTTTGCTAGTTGCTCTTCAAATTCTTTTTTGGCCTGCCTAATTTTACTTTTACACTTGATTTGCCATAGTTTATGTTCTTTTCTATTTTCCTCTGTCGGATTTGACTTCCAGTTTTTAAAAGATGTCCTTTTATTCTCTAACAACCTCTTTGACTCTGTTGTTTAGCCACAGTGGCACTTTTTTGGTCCTCTTACTTTTTTTTATTTGGGATATACATATAATTTGAGCCTCTATTATGGTGTTTTTAAAAAATTGCAGGCATTTCACTCTTGTGACTCACTGTCACTATTCAAGTCAGGTGGTCAGTAGCATATTCCTACTGCTGTACTCTTATTATTCAAACATGGAATTTATATCCACAGGGATTCTATGGTACAGTTTGTTACATTTAAGATTTTTACTATAGTCGACTGTTTCTTTCACATATATTCCCTTCTTCTGTACCTGGTGGAATGCTGAGAGTGTTCATTCCCAAACTAACTTTCCAACGGTCTTTCCTTTTATACAGTGTGAGATAAAGAAACTTCTTTTTGGAGGAAAAAGTACTTTCCCATGATTATTTTTACCATGTGTTCTGTTTTCCTAGTTGCTGATGGAATTTCCTTTATGGGCCTCCATTTACCTAACTGAAGAGTGAAAAGGAATCTCTAATCCAGTCATTATTACTAACAGCTGTAACAACTGAAAGTTCTTAATGAGTTAAACGTGTTTCAATAGGTCATTATTCCATCCATTATAGAACCCATCTGTAATAACAAATACCTCTTATCAATCACAGAACATAATTGGATCATAAGCATCCCTTATTAAATACCCAGTCTTGTTTATGATAACATACTTCTGTAGATACCTTTCAGTAGTTTTGAGGGGTTCCCTTCCCTTGCTGTCTGAGCTATATTAGTGAAGTTGGGGTAAAAAACAGAGTAAACGATTGCATTCATTCCATCATCTTCCCTTCACCCTTGGGTTAGTTTCAATATGTATATGGCAATAACTATATAGATACACAAAATGAAAAGGCTTTTGGTTAGTATATAAAACTATTACGAGAGTTTAACATACAAAAATCATAAAAGGTTAATATTTACTAGCAAGAACAATGTTCAGCTTCTAATTTGGGGTGGAAAGATAATCGTTTGGATTTCTTGGGGAAACAGGCAATTCACCCAATTTGACCTTCAATCTTACAGCCACACTTCTGGTTTGTTTAACTTACAGCTTCCCCACCCATCTCTTGGGCCACTTTGCATAGGAAAGCAGGGAATGACCCTTTCTTGATAACTTGGAGTTCTTTTTAGCTAGATTAGGAGAGAGAAAGAGATTTTGTCCATATGCAAAGAATGAGAGATTCTTTTCTAGCTGATTAACAATACTCTCATTAGCCATTTTAGTTTTTCTTCCTGGGGAGAGCAACTCCTGACCTTGGCTGAACTGTGGGTCCATAGACAAAGGGTCTCACCTGATGTAAACCATTTTATTCCTAAGTGCATCCTATTTTGGGATAAACAGAGGTGGATAGCTTTTCTCATTTTTGAGGGCTGGAAGGAATCACTAGTTATTAATCATTCATACCAGACCTGTTCTATATATCCCCTACAGTACCTGCTAAACAGTTTGCAGAAACAGCGCCTTCACTTCCAGTATTTTGTTTTTCTGTCTAGAAGTTCAGTCAAATTCAAATAGGATCCCCTAGCCGTAGTGGCATTTAGAAACACGAGTTTTTATAACTTCGTTCATCACAAACTGCAAATCTAAAGTAGCAGTAGCACCATACTTACATTGGTTTTACAAACCCTCAACTCTATTTTAAATCAATAATTGAAAAAAAACAAGTGATTTAAATCCTGATTTAAATTGTTCCCTCCTCCTCCTGCCACCAACGATGGGAGTAATTTAACTGAACCCCTTATTGGAAAGGATGCTGTCTTGCTTCAGGGACTTTCAACAAACTTCCGCTGCTCCAAGGGCAGGACTGAGGGGCACTGGCAGAGCTGTGTGGGGAGCCCAGGACTGGGATAGCAGTGGGGCTGGGCTGCGGGGCAGGAAAGACAGGTAGTGGCAGAGCAGGGAGCCAGGGACCAGGACTGGACTAGCAGGAGCCAGGCAGGGTGGGAGGTGCATCAGCTCTGTGCTGAGATGTATTAAACCTTGTTTCGTTTCCCACTTGGTCTCCCAGCTACACAGGGAAACGCCCCGTCTCCAACATGGTCATCGTTGACGTTAAGATGCTGTCAGGATTCGTACCTATGAAGTCATCAGTGAGAATGGTAATGGCCCGTTCTGTGTATGGGTCGCAGCCCCCCAGGGGTATCTGCCCCACAACCCAGTGGAGTCCAGTTCCCCACAACCCCAACCTCACCCAGTGGGCATCTAGGGCCCCTTGACTCCAACCCCACTCTGGCCCCGGTCAGCTCCAAACCCCAACCCCTCATTTTACCAGTGCAACCTGGCACCTCCCTAGTCCCTTGTCCAGCGTCAGACCCCCCCTTGTCTCCCGTCTCTCTGACCTCATATCTTCTTTCTGACCCTCCCCTGATTCCCCACTCTTTCCCCGTCCCATCCCATCCCCCTGAGCTCCCACTCAGTGACTCCCTGATCAACTGTTACACACAGGGGGAGCAGGCCCAGTTGGAGGCACCTCACAGTCTCCCCTGGAGGGGGCAGTGCTCCTGTAAGGGGAAATCAGGCTGGGCTCGCGGGGTGCTTGGGAGAGAGAATGATGAGCCCCCACCTCCCTGCATCCCTCTGTTCTCCCCCAGCTCTAACACCCCCCTCCCCCCCACACACACACACTCCTGAGCCCACCCTGGGCCCTGCATCTCCTCAGGGAGACTCAGACACTGGGAGGTGTCCCTTGAGGGGTCCTGAGGTGTGATGCCATCAGACTAATGAAGCCTGTGAGCAGCACAGGGGAGGCAGTGCCCAGAGCCCAGCCCTGCCCACAGCCACAGCCCTCCCCTCAGGAGATGGGTCAGACAATGAGCTGAGGCTGCACTTGATTGTGCCCCTCAGGTCTCAAACCGTGATACTTCACATCTCAGTCCACCAGCTGGGTGGGGCCATACATAGGCGGGGCATGAAACCCCCATTCGAAGAGGCTAGCCCCCGCTCTGCCCCTTCCACCCAAGGCCCCACCCCTGCCCTGCTCCTTTTGCCTGAGGCCCCACTCCCATGCCCCCACACTCTCACCCACTGGGGCCAGAGGAGCCCTGAGCCCCCCACCACAATCAGAGGAACTCCAGCTGGCCTGGCAAAGCAGCCCTAATCCCCAGCTCTGGAGGAGCTCAGAGCCCTGCTGCAGCCCAGCCCTGGGGCCACGGCTGGGCGCATTAGCGGAGGTTTGGGGATGCTTAGACTCTCCCAGCCTGCATTATGCATTGCCCATGGGGCCACAGTACAGATATTGCCTCTTCCTTTAAAGCAGCAGCCAGAGGCACCGACTTTCTGGTTTCCCCGAGAGTGCTTGACCCCTGCTGTGCCCCAGGCCCTGTCTACACTTGCCACCTTCCCCAAGGACTGCCGCCGCCCTACCTCTTCGCACCCCATTCCACCCCCTCCCCCGAGCCCACCCTGCCCTCGTTCTGCCTCTTCCTGCCCCTGCTTCTCTCCCTCCCCCCCAGAGCCTCCTGCACACCACTGAACAGCTGACCACCGGTGGGTGGGAGGTGCTGGGAGGGGGGAAGGGGAGGAGCTTATCAGTGGGCCACCATTGGGTGCGGAGCACCCACTATTTTTTTCCAGGGGTTCTCCAGCCCCAGAGCACCCACAGAGTCAGTGTCTATGGCACCAGCCAAGAATCACAGAGCTATAGGATAGAGCCCTGTGTGGGACTAGTGTAGAGCTCTGCAATGGGATTGGGATCCCGCAGGACCCGTTGCCATAATAGCGGGAGCGGGATTAAAAAATAGTCCCACACAGGACTCTACTGTAGGAATGGGAGGGACCACAAGAGGTCATCAAGTTCAGCCGCCTGTGAGGAAGCAGGACCACGTAAACCTAGCTTCTCCCTGATAGGTTTCTGTGTAACCTGTCCTTAAAAATGTCCAGGGATGGGAAATCACAGCCTCCCTTAGAAGCCTGTGCCAGTGCTTAATTACCATTACAGTTAGGTTAGATTTGGGAAAAAAATTCTAACTCTCCCTTGCTGCAAATTAAGCCCATTACTTCTTGTCTTACCTTCAGTGGACTTGGAGAACAATTGATCACCATCCTCTTTATAACAAACCTTAAGGATATTCAAATATGTTATCAGGTCAGGTTCCCCCTCAGCCTTCTTCTCTCAAGACTAAACATGCCCAGAGTTTTTAACCTTTCCACATAGGTCAGATCGTCTACATTTTTAATCATTTTTGTTGCTGTTCTCTGGACTCTCTCCAATTTATCCACATCTTTGCTAAAGTGTGGTGCCCAGAAGTGGACACAGTACTCCAGCTGAGGCCTCACCAATGCCAAGTAGAGTGGTATAATTACATACCATGTCTTACATATGACAGTCCTGTTAATATACCCCAGAATGATATTAGCCTTTTTCACAACTGCATCACATTGCTGACTTATATTAAATTTGTGATCCTCTATAACCCACAGATCCTTTTCAGCAGTACTACCCCCTAGCCAGTTATGCCTCATTTTAGAGTTGTGCATTTAATTTTTCCTTCCCCAGTGTAGTATTTTGTATTTGTCTTTATTGAATTTCATCTTGTTGGTTTAGGACCAATTCTCTAATTTGGCAAGGTCGTTTTAAATTCTAATCCTGTCCAAAGTGCTTACAGCCCCGCCCAGCTAGTGTCATCCACAGATTTTAGAAGCATGCTCTCCACTCTATTATCCAAGTGATTAATGATCATGTTGAATAGTACCAGACCCAGGACTGACCACTGCAGGACCCCACTAGATACACCCTACCAGTTTAACAGCAAACCGTGGATGACTGCCCTTTTAGTACAGTCTTTCAACCACTTGTGTATCCATCTTATAATAATTTCATCTAGACCACATTTCCCTGATTTTCTTATGAGAATGTCATGTGGGACTGTGTCAGAAGCCTTATTAAAATCAAGATATATGATGACTACTGCTTTCCTCTCCCTCCCCGCCCCCACTATCCACTGGTCCCGTAACCCTCTCAGAGAAGAAACTGAGGTTGGTTTGGCATGATTTGTTCTTGACAAATCCATGCTGGCTTTATCTTGTAATCCTGTTACAAGTTGACTGTTTAATAATTTCTTCTGCTATCTTTCTGGGTATGAATGTTAAGCTGACTGGTCTATGAATTCCTGGGTCCTCTTTGTTCCCATTTTTAAAGATAGATACTCTGTTTGCCTGCCTCCAATCCCCTGGGAAATCACCCGTCCTCCAAGAGATCTCAAAGATAATTGCTAACAGTTCTGAGATTGCTTCAGCATCCCATTCCTTAGGGCTCTGGGGTGGTTCGAAGGGGGCTCAGTTACATCCTGCTTCTCTCTCTTTACCGCTGGCAGCTGGAAGGACATCACCACATCCACCGCACAGAACTGAGCACCAACCACGTGCTGCTCTACATGGAGCAGGTGAGCGCTCACAGGGGGCCGGGATGGGCCAGGGAGAGTCACCCCCTGACATACCTTTGATAGAGGCACTGAGCGGGGATCTCTCGGGTGTTGGCCGGGGAAAACAAACCCATGTATTGCTGCACAGCTGCTGCTGCTCCCCAGCATTTCTGTGCAGCTCTTCCTGTTCCCCCACAACATATAGAGCTGGGGCCTTCCTGTTCTCCCTCCAGCCTATGGGTACCAGGAAGAGCAGCTTGTACCTGGGGGATAGGGATCGGGGCAGCAGGGCTTCTCCCTCAGGGCCTGAATCCCTGCCAGGTCCTGCAGCCAAGGGGGGCAGATGCTGGACCAGCAGAATGAGGGGTGGGGAGATGGGGAAGGAAAGGGAGAAGTGGCTCAGAGTTGCCTCCTGAGTCTCGTCTGTTTCCCCCACACACACCCCAGGTGAGCAACGTGACTCGGAGCTTCTCCTTCGCGGTGGAGCAGGACTTCCCCGTGCAGAGCCTGAAGCCGGCACTGGTGAAAGTCTACGATTACTACGAAACGGGTGCATGTGGGGCAGTGCTGGGGGGACGTTAGCTCCCATGAGCCTGTCACAGGGACGGGAGAGGCCACAGTCAGAGCCACAGGGGACCCACTGGGCTCGGAATTATGTTTGGCCTCATTCTCTCGATGATCCACCTCCCCACTCCCATGCTGCTTCCTGAGGGTGGGGACAGGCCTGGGGCTGAGCTGGGAACCTCACGCGAGCACTGCCTGTTCAGCGACTGCCCACGCAGTTTCAAGGGCAAACCCCATTCCCTTCTCCTTCTGCTTCCAACCCGAATGGCCCTGCCACCACCATCCCTGACACCGGTTTGCCCCACGCAGACAGCGTCCCCCTCTCATCTCTGGACACAACAGGCCCATCTCAGCAGCGTCACCCCTCTCCCAGATGAGAGTGTGGGGCACACCGGGATTATGGGCGAGGGATCATATTCCACTGGCCTCATGCTCGCACCATGAGCCCCAGACCCCTCCCGCACTGTAGAGGGAAGGTGCCAACCCAGGTGGGTTAGAGCCAAAAGGATCTGGGAGGGTCCTGGGTTCAGATCCTGGCCTGAGATCCCAGCTCTGGGTGTGACCTGGGGGAGGCACATTTGCTCCTCCACCTCCCCAGGTAGGACATCGGGTGACAAAACCAGAGCCCAACGGCAACCCTGGTGGTCGTGTGTCAGACGAGGTGCAAACGGCCATAGGGCACCTGGCACAGACCTGCTGGAGATGCTTGTTGTGCTGTAGCCTTGGGGTAACTTTTGCCTTCCTCCCATGGAGCCCAGTTGAGGTTCTCCCTGTGTCTCCCCTCCCCTCCTGCCTGAGATCTCTGGTGCGGTGCCAGCTCTCTGCTGCAGGGCCTGGTGGAAGTGCGAGGAGTCCTGCTTGGGTCTCACACAGCCCTGATCACATCTCCCTTCCCTTGTGTCTTCCAGATGAATTTGCCATCGCTGAGTACAGCGCCCCCTGCAGCAAAGGTAGCGTATGAAGAGCCATTTCCTCCCCTCGTCCTGCTCACAGCACCCCCGGATCTACTCCCCACTGCGAGAGCTCAGCTCCAGGCGTGCATCCCCGGTGCAGTCAGAGCTGGTGGCTTTTTCCCCCTGCACAGGGGTTTGTTGCCTGCACTGATGGCGTCTTTGCTTATTCCGGGGGACAGATGCTCCTTTCATCCCTCACTTTACACATCTCCCTGCTGCAGCCTCTGCCTCGTGAGCCGTATTGAAACTGTGTCATTGCAGTGGTTTATGAGAGGCACTTCCAGGGGCAGGGCGAAGGCTCCAGCCCAATCAGAGCCAGCAAGTCCCTGCCATCTCCCTGGGTCACTTGTCTGTGTGACGTTTTCAGAGATGGGCTGTCCCGGCTCAGATCAAATAAGACCCTGAGGCCGCTCAGCCTGTCCTCTAAGCTCCGACTCCTTGCACCCCCTTTTCCCCAGCAGCTGGGTCTGAACTTCCTGCTTCTGGGTAGGATCAGAGGAGCCAAAATATCCGTGACAGGGAGGATCAGAAAGTGACTGAAAGAACCAAAGCACAGGAGAGCCAGACAGACAGAGGAGGGGAGGGTCTCCCAGCAGCAGGACTCAGCAGAAGCCTCCTTTTCCCAGCCCTTGTTCTGCAGGTCTGAGAGGCCCAGGGAAGGATCTCAGCATCCAGGGGCTTCTCTGGGCTCCATTCCCCCTGGTGCTGATCCACAGGCAGCTGCTCAGTCCCAGTGCAGGGAGCTCCCTTCCCTCCCCTGGGCACTGCTGGCTCTTGTGTAAATGGATTCACTCTAGTCTGTGCTGGGTCCCATAGGAACAAAGGGGCAGGGAGAGAACGTGCTCCTCGGATCCACACCTCGCTCCCGAAGTCAATGTCTGAGCTGAGCCTCAGCATGTCTATGGCACCGAGTATCTTGTGGCCCCACGTCCATCCCAGCTGGGCTGTCTCCCTGCCACATGGCTGCTCTGCAGTGTCAGACACAGCAGGGATGGTTCCAGCCGGACCCTAGGCTGACACTGCCAGCGCTGGATCCTGTGCTGCACCTCCCCAGTGCTCTGAGACACTCCATGTGGAGGCAGATGAGGCATGGCCCTGCCCTTGGTGGGGAGACGTCAGGACCATGGAATCTCCTGCCTGGGGCCCTGGCAGTGCTGTGCTGTGCTGTGCTGTGTGCCCTGCGGTAGAGCAGCCGTGCCCAGCCCTGGATGCGTGTTTTTGGCTCTGTGCCCAAGCCTAGGGGAGGCGTGGCAATTCTCTTCTCTAAACCCCTCCTGTTCCTGCTCCTTTCCTCCTCACAGTGGGAGCCGAGCAGAGCAACGTGTGAGGGATGGAGTCATGTTCCCAGCCTCCCGCGTCCCACCTGCTTAGCCCCTGCGCAGGCCGAGGTGGATGGATGGAGCAACAGAGAGAAAACAGCAGCAAAAAGAGGGAAACAAACGTTACAAATAAATGAATTCACCAACCTGACCAATGGCTCCTGGCCTCTCTGTTCCCAACCCCCTTATCCCTGTTCAGCCCCAGATCACAGCTTCACCCAAGACTTCTCAGGTCAAGGTGTGTACCATCCAGCTAGGGCTCTGCCCTGCACAGCCAGCCGGGGGAAAGGGTCTGTGGGAAAAGATCTGCTAAGCACCATTGTGTCCAATAGCCCTCACCTTTTCCAGCTAGCAACTAGTGCGGGATGTTCCTTACTTGTAAACATGAACTGTGGGACTGTAGAGTCTCTCTGCCCGCTACAGGCTATAAACAGAAATACTCAGCTATGAGCTGGGGCCTGATACGGCTAACATGTAATGGGGTCTCCTTTGGCTGAAGTGGTCAAGGCCCATGCGGAGCTGCTCCCCCCCAGCCTCTCTCCTCCCCCTCCCTCCTGCGTGGAGCTGCCCCCCCCACACGGTTTCTTTTCTTCCCCCCCCCATTTTATACATGGGTATAGTGAAACACCCAAAGGTTAAGTGACTTGCCTACAGTCACGCACAAAGTCAATCAAGTATCATTGCTAGTTAGAAAACTCAAGAGTCCTGCCTGCCAATCTCCAACACTTATGATAGATATTGTTTTAATAAAAAAAAACCCTCATGTCTCAGCTATTACAATATTCAGCACTTATGCAGAGTTCTCTGCCATAATGTTGTATTATGTGTACAGACCCCTGCAACTGTCCACACTCACTCACCTGAAACTACAGGCTGTAAAACTACTGTCACAAGTATCAGCAGGGTTATTAATTCAAAACCATACAATTTATTGACAAGATGACAACTTTAAAGATAGCCACCTTCTAAGTGCATTGAACCACTTATTTTCATTCATATTTAAACCTGCCACCCCCGCTCCTGCCCTGCAGAGCTGAACTCCCAGCATTCTCAGGACACATGCTGATCCCTAGTGGCCACTGCTGATATCCAGCACCTCCCTCCTCTCTTAACCTGTGAGTCCCTCTCTGCATTGGACCTGGACTGGAACCAAAGACCATCTTGGAAACAACATTACCAGCCCAAGCAGTCAAAAATCATGAGTTAGACCCCCCAAAATCACAGGCTCTACCGTCGCCGCTTCATTCATTCTTCAGCGGTAATTCGGCGGCAGGCCCTTCCCTCCAAGAGGTACTGAGGGACCCACCGCCAAATTGCCGCCGAAGAGCCGGCCCTGGGGTAGGGCACAATTTTATATTCTTGCCTTGGGTGCAAAAATACCTAGTTACGGCTCTGCAACCATGTCAAATTTTGGTGATGCCCAGACCCCGCCCCCACCCAAACTCCACCCCCGTCACCCACCCGCCCAAGGCTCTGGGTGAGGGAGGAGGTCTGGGGTACAGGCCCTAGGCTGGGGCAGGGGATTGGGGTGCAGGCTCTGGGAGGGAGTTTGGGGATGGGAGGAGGTGCGAAGGGAGGGGGTGCAGGTTCTGGGAGGGAGTTTGGGGATGGGAGGGGTGCAGAGGGATGGGGTGAAGGCTGTGGGTTGTGGCTGCAGATGAGTGGTTTGGAGTGTGGGAGGGGCTCAGGGCGAGAGTAGGGGTGAGCGCTCTGTCTGGGGCTGGGAATGGGAGGTTTGGGATGTGGGAGGGGCTCAGGGCTTGGGCAGAGGGTTGGGGTGTGGGGGGATGAGGGCTCTGGCTGAGACTGGGAATAAGGTGTTTGGGGTGCTGGAGGGGTTCAGAGCTCGGGCAGAGAGTTGAGGGTGCAGTGGGGGGTGAAAGCTCTGACTGGGGGTATGGGCTCTAGGGTGGGGCAGGGCTGGGGATGAGCTTGGGGTGCAGGCAGTCTGCTCCGGGACAGGGGCCAGAGAGGAGGACTCCCCCCAGCCCTTTCCCTGCCGGCAGCAGCAAGCTCTGGGGGAGGAGCCCCCCTTTCCTGCCCCCCCAGCAGCACACTCACCCCCACCACTGTCACTGCATGTGCTCCTAGGGCCTCTCTCAGGTACAGGAATCTCTCTCGCCTCCTCCGTGGTGGGTGCCAGGGGGTGCTGTGTGCGCCTCCTCCCCTGCTGTTGCCCCTGACTAGCCTCACTGGGGGTGAGGGATGGGGCTGCCTCCTTGCCCAGCATGGGGCAGGAGCAGTGACTGCGGCCTGAGGGGGAAGGGCAGGCTCAGAGTCAGTCTGCCCTGGCAGTAGAGTTGGGGGCACTAGGACCTAGCGGCAGCAGTTGCTGCAGGGAGGCAGCATGGAGCTGCAGGGGAGAGACAGTGACTCTCTGCTCAGGGCCCCGGGAAGGAGGGGGGGGCAGCAAGTCGGGGCCGGGGGACACTCGGGGGAGGCGCGGGGGGGCGGCTGGGAGATCACCCTAAATATCTCTGTGCCAGCAGCTTTTTTTTTTCTCTGCCGCTTTCTGCGCCGCACAGCTTTGTGCGCCCCAGGCAAGTGCCTCACTCACAGGGCCGTAGCAACCCATTAGGCAACCTAGGCGGTCGCCTAGTGTCACGGAGTGTGGGGGAGACCAGGCCCTGCACCCCCGGCTTCCAGTGATTCACCATGACTCTCAGCCAGCCAGTTGAACAGAAGGTTTATTTAGACGACAGGAACACAGTCCAAAACAGGTCTTGCCGGTACTGACAACAGCACCCTCCCCCTTTACTTAGGTCCATCTGGGGGCCCCAGGGAGGCCACAGCCCCGTCGGGTCCCCACTCCCCATCTTCCAGCCAGCTCCCAAACCTCCACACTCCCTTCAGCCTCCTCCTTTCTGGCCTTTTCCCGGCTCCTCCCCCAGCCTTTGTGTCTTTGTCCAGTTTCCTGGGCAGAGGTGTCACCTGGCCTCCAACCCCCGTCCTGGGTTCTCATGTTACATGCTCAGGTATCCTCCCTTCCCCAATGCAGGCAGCCCCAGCAAAACTCCCCTGCAACCTTCCCAGGTCAATACTCCCCACTCAGCATTCAAATAACACATCAAGAACATTCCCACTTCGTCACACCTAGGGCGCTACAATTTGGGGGGTGGCGACCGCGGTGGTATTTTTGCGGCGGGACCTTCCGCCGCCTCTGTGGGGGGCGGCATTTCGGGGCGGGACCTTCCGCCACCTAGGGTGGCAGAAAAGCTGGTGGCGCTCCTGCTCACTCGCCTCGCCCTTGTTACGGCACTGCATGGTTGTGAGCCACTCCAGGCAGCATGACAGATGGGGTAGTGGTAAGTTGGTGTGGAGTTGGCAGAGACTGACATAGAATTGAATGTCCTTTCTGGACAATTTCAGCAGCCAACCTGTAAGTGGGAATTGCAGCCCTTGCATCCACAAAAAAAGGAACGGCAAGTGTCACGAGAAGGAGTAAAGATTCTCCATAACTAGTCCAGGACTCTCAACCACAGCATCAAACTCCAGCCTGAAGAAGAATGCATGTTGTTATTACATAGGAAGAAGGACGTCTCTTCTTGTGAGCACAATCAGAGCCTGCCTGCTCTTAACATGTCTTTATCTGTAATGCAGTGTAGTGTCTAATAAGCTGGCTGTTTGGTTAGAGAAGGTGTTTACTAGAAACCACCATCCTTTCTCTCTCTTCCTTCCTCTGCCCATGATTACATTTTCACTTCTACATCCAGGAAGCTGGTTTGTGGGGAAGACTAAAATAGCAGCGGTTTCCTGAGCTGTGATTGCTTTTCAACACATGACAACTGGAATCCAAGCATCCTGCCAGCCATAGGTACCGACTCCATGGAAAAAAATTAGTGGGTGCTCAGCACCCACCGGCAATAGTGGTGCTGCGGCCCCGGCCACGGATCAGCAGTTCCAGGGCAGCCCTGCCCCCACTGATCAGCTGGTAGGCGACTGTGCTTATCAGCTGTTTGGCAGGCTCCCCTGAATGCAGCCCTGCCCCCCATCAGCTGTTTTGTGGCCCCTGAGCTGGCTGCAGCAGGGGCTGACCCAGCCCTGCTTCAGCCCTCAGTGGGGAGTGGGGCCTCTCCTCCAGCAGCCTCGGGGAGCTGCTTCAGCCAGGGTTAGTGGTAGGTGAGCAGGGAGTGCAGGACTCCCTCTGCTCTGCAGAAGCCTTGCCTAATCAGCAGCAATGAGATGCTGCTCACGTGGGTCGCCCTGCCTCCTACCCAGATCTCCTGGGCAGTCTCCAGCTCCCAGCCTGTTCCAACTGCAGGCAGCGCTAGGTGAGTCTCCTTCCAGGCAGAGGGAGCCTGGGGCTTGGGGTGGTGTGGTCCACTGCAGTGTCAGGAGTCCACCATGGGTGCAGTTTGGGGGGCCCATGCGGAGTCACTGCCACTGCCTTCCCCCATTTCTGCGAGGGCTAAGCTGCTCTGCCTGGGTGGGGAGGTGTCTGTCCTCGGGGGTGCCACTTAGGGGGCAAAAGGGGGACTGTCCTAGTCCCCCAGGATAGTAAAAATGTGGGGGGAAATTTGTCTCTCTCATTCCTTCCTTGCACACATGTATCCTTTATCCAAAATACTCAATTGGCACTGAAGTTAAATAGTTATTAACAAAATCAGATAGAACACAGAGTTTTTTGCCCACAAAAGCTTATGCTCAAAAAATGTGTTAGTCTCTAAGGTGCCACAAGTATTCCTCATTCTTTTTGTTCTCCTGTTGTAATTGATTGACAATTGCTTTTTAAATGATTGTAAATGCTAATCTAGACCCACACATTTGCAGAGTATCAGGACATGCGGGCTCAGCTTGGACAAACCACAAAACTTGGTGGTCCAGAACAAACATTTGTGGAGAGCCTCAGTTATCAACATAATTAGCATTTACAATCAATTAGCTAAAATTATAACAAGGCCACCAATTCTAGTCTAGACAAAGCCAAAGTATGAGTACTCCAGGCTAGACAGGACCTAGATTTTTAATATAAAAGGAGGCAACATAAATGTATCTTCCCTACCCCCAAAAAACCCAAACAAACAAACATACAAACAAAAAAACCCACCTAGACCCCCAAATCATTATGCCTTCTTTACACAAGAGAAGAAAATCAAACAATGGCACAGTCTCAGTTATTGCCCCTTTTATAGATCACCTTTAAAAATGAAATTATCCTTTACATTCCTAATTCCTCAAAATCAGGGTAACTGCTGACTTTGTGGGACTGGAGCTAGATGTGGAAATATGTCCGTTTCCACCATGGCATGTGCATATAGAATAGAGTGCTGGGAGCATGACATAATAGGTTAGGGTAAGAGAAAGTTGATTAGGGGAAAGGCCCTTAAAAAAACCTTGTCTTGAAAATAGCCACACGGTTGGTTTAGTAGTCAAGATTGTTTTATGTTGTTGTCATAAATATAGAGGGAAGGGTAACAACCTTTATGTATATAGTAGCATAAAATCCCTCCTTGGCAGCTGTACTGGATTGCTTTACCTGTAAGGGGTTAAGCAGTTCAAATAACCTAGTTGGCACCTGACCAGAAGGACCAATGAAGAAAGAAGATACTTTCAAATTTGTGGGGGAAGGATTTGTTGTTGTTCTCATTTGTTGTTCCCTCTCTGGATGGAGGGAGAAGCCAAGCAGGTACAATATCTCCTGAAAATATACCTGGAATAATTGGGGGGAGGGATAGCTCAGTGGTTTGAGCATTGGCCTGCTAAACCCAGGATTGTGAGTTCAATCCTTGAGGGGGCCACTTGGGGATCTGGGGCAAAATCAGTACTTGGTCCTGCTAGTGAAGGCAGGGGCTGGACTCCTTGACCTTTCAAGGTCCCTTCCAGTTCTAGGAGATGGGATATCTCTATTATTATTATCTAAAATCACAGAAATTGTAAGTAGGGCAAGGAAATGCATTAGGTTATCTTTTGTTTGGGCTTGTGAATTTTCCTATGCTACAGAGGTAGTTTTATTCTTGTTTTTGTAACTGTGAAGCTGAGCCAGAGGGGAATCCTCTGTGTTTTAAATCTTTGTATTACCCTGTAAAGTTACCTTCCATCTTGATTTTGCAGATGTGATTCTTTTACTTTTTTCTTTATAAATAAAGTTTTTCTTTTAAGAACCTGATTGGTTTTTAGTGTCCTGAAGACAAAGGGTCTGGTCTGTGCTCACATTGCTAAGGCAATTGGTTGGTATATTATTCTCAAACCTCCCCAGGAAAGGGGGTGAAAAGGCTTGGGGGGATATTTTGGGGGATCCCTATTCCAAGTGACCCTTCCCTGAATTTTTGTGTAAATCACTTGGTGATAGCAGCAATACCATCCAAGGATAAGGAAAGGAATTTGTGCCTTGGGGAAGTTTTAACCTAAATTGGTAGACTATAAGCTTAGGGGGTCTTTCGTGTGGGTCCCCACATCTGCACCCCAGAGTTCAGGGGGGTGGAATCCTGACACAGTCCCGCTAAAAAAATTATGCAACATCCACATTTTACACTTCTTATAACTTTTTTTTACACAAACTTGGGGCCCAAACTATGGCTCTGATCCTGATATTACTCTCTTGGGATCAATCGTGGATAATTTCCACCATCCACTTCCCTTTTGGGAAAGCAATAATTAAAAAGCTATTATGGGGCTGGGGTAGAATTTATGGTCCAAATTTAGATCATTTGATCAAGATGTTTCCAATATATATCCTCCCCCCTGCATTATGAACTTCTATTAATTTTCAAAGTACTCTAAAATCCACATGCATAATGAGATTATCTAGGATATTTGTATGCCACAACAGGGGCAATGGGACAAGTTTGGAGTAATTTGGTTCAGGCATTCCTCAGATACTGTTTCCCTTCCCCCCTCCCCCCCATAAAAATATTTTAATATTGCAGTTGCTCTAAAACTGATATGCATAGTGAGATTACCTTGAACAATGGTATTCCACAACTGAAACTGAGGTAGAGGGGAACTCCCATTGCGATGAATGGGTCATTTCACACCACCCAGAGCTATTGTGTTAGACTATTCATCTCTTTGGTGTGTCCTAATTCATCTGAGCACACTCCACTGAGATGAATGGGTCATTCCACACATCAACAGCTCTCCTGTACTGCAGAGGGCTAGGGAGAGCCCCTTCCTTTGCACTAGCTCCCTGAAGTGGATACAAAGCCTGGGTTCCCTGCTATTCCTCTTGCAGCCTCCAGCCGGTAGATGTGCTCCTAAAAGCCCATCAGTTACCATCCTCCTTTCTTCCCAGGGCCCTTCCAGCCCTACCGCGGGCATGGTGGGGCCAGGAGGAGGGCAGAGCTGGTAGTTAACGTGACATCATTCCCCTCCCACAGGTGCCCTCCAAACATGCCCCCTAACTAATGCCTCTTCCTTCAGAAACAAGGGAAATTTAACTGCCCAAAAACATGGTTAACACAGGCCTTGTTTACACTACAGCACCTTTGCCAGTATAGCTATCCTGGCAGAGTCCCTCCATAGAGACATGGGGTAAGCTGACAGGAGTTCTGTCAAAATAGCTACATCACCTCACCAAACAACATTAGCTAAGCTGACACCATTCTTCTCATAGCATAACTGTGTCTACAGCAGGGTTTTTGCTGACATAGCTATGTCAGCCGGGGGTGTGAATTTTTTTTTTTTTCTTCATGATTCTAGAGGACATAGATATGCTGGCAAACTTTGTAGTGTAGATTAAGACCTTCAAAGTTAGGTCAACATAAGTCACCTTTCGTCAACCTAGTTGTGCATGAGGCTACACTCAGATTTGCCTCCTGCTGATGTAGGTGCCCTGTTATAATGATACAGTAATACCACCTCCCCAAATGGTGTTGAGTCATGGTCGACCCTACTGTGGTTGACACAGTGCAAGTATAGACATCGCAGTCCTCCAGCAGCTGTCCCACAATGCCCAACACTGACCGGTCTGGTCACAATTGTAAATACCAATTCCCAGGGGTCACATACACCAGAAGCCAATTCCCCCCCTTTAAAAAGCCCACATATGTTTAGAATGATTGTCCAGCTTGGTGAGCACACCTAGTAGCTCTCCATGGCTGTTTGCAACTGCCCAACTGATTGTGCTGGCTACAGATGCGCCTCATACAGGGAACAGTGAGGTTAGGAAAACCTTGTTCACCAGACCTTAACACCCCACAAGGAACGCCCCTCCGTTTGAAATAGACAAAGATACATGCTAAACAATACATTCATTCAACTCGCCATAACGTAAAACCTTAACTTCTGGCCTCAGCAACACTAACATATTTATGGCTGACGCATGTAAACTGGCCATATATGCGACCATGGGGAATACATGAGACTCACCCCTGCTTGCTTAGTATCCTCTTCAACTCAAGAAATGTGTTTCAGATTCCTGCTGGCACTGCCAGTCTAACGTGCCTTCTCTGGCTTGTCAAATTGGGTTTATAACCGCTGGTGAACCACAGCGCCACTCATTTGACTGCTTCCCAGGCTGGTGAACCACCTGTGGTTCATAGAATCATAGAATCATAGATTGTCCTCAAGGAATCAATTATGAAACATTTAGAGGAGAGGAAAGTGATCAGGAACAGTCAGCATGGATTCACGAAGGGGAAGTCGTGCCTGACTAACTTAATTGCCTTCTATGATGAGATAACTGGCTCTGTGGATGAGGGGAAAGCAGTGGATGTGTTATTCCTTGACTTTAGCAAAGCTTTTGATACGGTCTCCCACAGTATTCTTGCCGCCAAGTTAAAGAAGTATGGGCTGGATGAATGGACTGTAAGATGGATAGAAAGCTGGCTAGATCGTCGGGCTCAACGGGTAGTGATCAATGGCTCCATGTCTAGTTGGCAGCCGGTTTCAAGCGGAGTGCCCCAAGGGTCGGTCCTGGGGCCGGTTTTGTTTAATATCTTTATTAATGATCTGGAGGATGGTGTGGACGGCACTCTCAGCAAGTTTGCAGATGACACTAAACTAGGAGGCGTGGTAGATACACTAGAGGGTAGGGATCGGATACAGAGGGACCTAGACAAATTAGAGGATTGGGCCGAAAAAAACCTGATGAGGTTCAACAAGGACAAGTGCAGAGTCCTGCACTTAGGACGGAAGAATCCCATGCACTGCTACAGACTAGGGACCGAATGGCTAGGTAGCAGTTCTGCAGAAAAGGACCTAGGGGTCACAGTGGACGAGAAGCTGGATATGAGTCAACAGTGTGCTCTTGTTGCCAAGAAGGCTAACGGCATTTTGGGCTGTATAAGTAGGGGCATTGCCAGCAGATCGAGGAACGTGATAGTTCCCCTTTATTCGACATTGGTGAGGCCTCATCTGGAATACTGTGTCCAGTTTTGGTCCCCACACTACAAAAAGGATGTGGAAAAATTGGAAAGAGTCCAGCGGAGGGCAACAAAAATGATTAGGGGTCTGGAGCACATGACTTATGAGGAGAGGCTGAGGGAACTGGGATTGTTTAGTCTCCAGAAGAGAAGAATGAGGGGGGATTTGATAGCAGCCTTCAACTACCTGAAGGGGGGTTCCAAAGAGGATGGAGCTCGGCTGTTCTCAGTGATGGCAGATGACAGAACAAGGAGCAATGGTCTCAAATTGCAGTGGGGGAGGTCCAGGTTGGATATCAGGAAAAACTATTTCACTAGGAGGGTGGTGAAACACTGGAATGCGTTACCTAGGGAGGTGGTGGAGTCTCCTTCCTTGGAGGTTTTTAAGGCCCGGCTTGACAAAGCCCTGGCTGGGATGATTTAGCTGGGAATTGGTCCTGCTTTGAGCAGGGGGTTGGACTAGATGACCTCTTGAGGTCCCTTCCAACTCTGATATTCTATGATTCTATGATTCTAACTGTGAGCACCAGAACTGGACATAGTATTCCATCAGCAGTCACACCAGTTTCTGTTTAACATTCTCCAGAGATACAAGTGGAATGGGAAAGAGTGTACTCACCATATGATGAGACTGCATCATCTGTTTTTCCCCCCAATTCAGCACAGAAATATATATTAGCATGTCTGCCTTTTCTACATTATTATTGATAATTCTATATCATATCCATCTAGCAATGGACCAATACCATTGTCAGAATTCTTTTTGTTCCTAATATATTTTAAAAACTCCTTCTTATTGTTCTTATTTCTGCTGCCATAGATATCTCCCTATGTCCCTTGACTTTCCTTACCAATTTTCTACAATTCCTAATTTCTGATTTATATTCATTACTATCAACTTCTCCTTTATTCCAATGGTTATGTATTTAATTATTATTATTTTTTTACAGCTGCCTTTAATTCTACACTAAACATTTTTTTTTAAACTAGCACAGCCTTCTTCCTCAATTGTGGGCTTATGGCATTGGGGACATCTAGTAAGGTGTTGTTTAAAGATTCCCAATTATCATTCAGTTTTTTTGTTTTGATTAAATTCTTCCTTCCAGATGGTTTGGATTTGGCTCATAATTGTTTTCAGCGTTGTGAAATTGGCCCCACTAAAGCACCAATTATATATATTACTGGTCTGGACGGGTTTTTTGCTATTTCTGCAGGGCACCCTGCTTCATCCCCCACATGGCGTCTGGTTGCCCTGACTTTCCTCACATTGTGCTTGGCATTGCTGCTAGGGCTGTTAGCCCTGGGAATTGTGTGTAAGTATCAATACTTTTTTATCTGGTGAATTTCAGATAAAAGATGCCAGATTGCTATCTATCTCCTGTAGTCTGAAGTTGTTGATTTAACCATTGCACAGGTACAGCGTGAGCAGTGGTAATGCAAGCTTTCCAGACACACTATCACCCATGAATGTACTTTACCGTGGTTGAGCTCCAGAGTAGTAGTATTGCTGCAAGTGACAATTTCTGTAGCCCATTCACTCCTTGACCTCTCTACCTAAATTGCCAAATGGAAGCCTTCTTGTGCCATCAAGTTATGATGCTGTTTTTTGTGATATGGAAACCTGTCCCATTAGGAACTGGATGACATCCACTAATTCATTTCACACTGAACACTTATAAGGTGGGGATGTTTTTCAGTTAATACTGACCTGCGCTGGATATTAATTGGTGACAAAATGGTGAAAGGCTCTGTATCCCATTAACAAGCCAGCTTATTTTATTTAAATTTTATTTTTAAATAGAAAAATTACACTAAACCTGTGATGTTAATACTAAGGGTTACTACCCAAAACAAGGCACAAAATTTAAACCAGATGAATAGAATAATGAAAAATTAAAAAAACAACAACAAGGAGTCTGGTGGCACCTTAAAGACTAACAAATTTATTTGGGCATAAGCTTTAGTGGGTAAAAAACCCACTTCTTCAAATTCTTCAGGTTTTTTACCCACAAAAGCTTATGCCCAAATAAATCTATTAGTCTTTAAGGTGCCACCAGATTCCTTGTTGTTTTTGTGCCTACAGACTAACATGGCTATCCCAATACAAAAATTTAAAGTGGACAAAGGCAGGAATAATTTTGATTTGTAAATTATGAGAATACAAAATGTTTTTTGTGAATTTCAGTTTTTCAGGTTTCCAGTGACTTCCAGAAGCAGATTGGAAACCTCAAGCGAAACCAGGAAATTCTGCAAACAAGTTCCTCAAAAAGGCCACAAGACATGAAAGACAATTTGTGTCTGAAAGGGGAAGAAAAAAATAAGAATAATGGTAAATAGGATTGTTATGCAAATGGACTCCTTTCCTTTATTCCAGAATAGATACAGGCTGGGCAATGGTTGTATAATTTCACCTATTCTCTTCCAATTACACCCCATTAAATGAGCTCTACACCTGCATTGAAAGGGACTACAACTAATTGTATGCAATTAGCAGAGAGGTGAGGTACAAGGGAATTCCTCCTTCATGATCCATTCAGTCCTTGTCTTCTCTGTTCAAATGGCTAAGAAAGCAAATAATTAATAATGACAGTTATTATTGTGATTTTGTGATGTTGACACCTGCCTCCTAGTAACTGAACTGGTACTTTCCAACTGATTTTACCTGGGCCATAAAATAGTATCAGATGGTAACTGTCCACTAGTGATGTTGCTTAGTGGTCTGCATAACAGCTTGGAAGATTAAGGATCAACTTTCATTCAGTTTCTCTAAGACTGGGTCATGAAGTGTGAAAGAAGTAGCATGTTCAGAGTCTGGAGAAGCAGGAATGCTTTATATCACTCAGCAATAGAGCTGGGCAACTTTATTTTTAATAGTAAATAATCAAATGGGTGTCCAAAATTACTCGTCAACTTAGGTTGAATTCAGCTAAATTAAAAAATAAGGGGAAAAAAAAAAGTCAAATAAAAAAGTTTATTTTTATTTATTATACCCTTCCAGAAAGTATAAGAGGACTGGACAGGTATTTCCCAACTTGTTTTGGCAAAAACAAATAAATAAATAAAATTCAGGCTAGATAAACAAAAGGATTTAGGTGCCATTCACAAAAGCAGAGTGATTCACAAAAGCAAAGAGCATGACTGGGAGAATGATTACAGTTTAGGTGCTAGGGCCCTCACTTGTGATGATGTAGTTTAAGTCCCTGCTCCAAATATTTTTTAAATTATTTTTACAAAGTGGAATGGCTTCAACAAAATAGACTAAACTCATCCAAGAATAGCCTCTAGTGCACTCTGCTGGGATAGAGGAGATAGAGCTTCATATCAATGCATCGGTGCAGGAAACCCAAATATCCCCTCCAAATGAGTGCCCTACCTGTTGAGGTAAGGGTTCTAAGAGGGCCTCCTCCTCTGGCCATTTTCTCAATCTAGTCCTTTAAAAATGTCTGGAAACAAAACATTGTGGGATGAAGGAAACATTTTGTTCAACCCCAAACTGACTTTTTAGCAAATTTTTTCCATTTTTTCCAAGCTAACAATGTTTCATTTCTAAATGAATTCTTTCATTTTTAAATGTGGTTTCATTTAACATCAAGATTTTTTTTTTTTTCAATTTTTCATTTCAGAGAAAAAATGAAAAACAAAACACTTCTGACTGGAAACTTTTTTTCAGATATTTTTGTTCAGACCCTAATCTAAAAAATGGTTTGGTTAGCTTTACTCTGCACTGCCCTCTTTGGCTAATTCAGGAGCAATATTGATTGGCTTCTAAGGTGAATTCACTCTGGAACCTCAAAGGTGGAGTACAGTAGTTGTTTGCAAAATACTAGAAAAAAAAGCAGAGCTGGAAAGATCATCGGAGTCTTTCATTGTGATGCCCAGAATCTCGGGGAGATGGGAAAAGTGATTTATTTCTGACCCTGGCTCTAGTGCCTAAGGCTACCAGTGGTCTGACTCTGGGGAAGAGGGATAGATAATCATTTTATAAATAGGTCCTTTAGCACAATGGTTCACCAGTGGAAAACATGAAGACATTTTGTTTTTGAAATGGACAATGGAGTTTCATTTTCACCAGCACTAGTTTTGATCATATTGTAAGAGCAAGAAATTTTCACATGCCTCCATTAATGTCCCCTCTCTCTGAAACTGGAACCTAACACAGAGCATGAATGGGCTTTTCTAATCGAGCATCATTTATGGGAGGAAGGTCTTCAGCAAAGCAGAGGCTACTTTCATAAAGAGAAGGATCTCTGTGGAACAGCCCCTTTATGAACGTTGAGATAGTGTGTTTTTTCCAGAACTGTGCAGAAGGAATAATTGGAACAGTGCTTGAGGGAAGTCAGGTCTGTGTGTGGGTATAGAGAGTTTGGGAGGACAATTCTGTAAGTCTGGTTTCTCCCTAGGGCAGAGTTAAGATGTTAGTGTGTAGTCTGTATTGTAGGGTGGTTGCTCTAGTAGTGATGTGTGTTCCTAGGTTGAGGAGTAGAGCAGAGGTTCTCAAACTGTGGTCTGCAGACCACCTGTGTTCTGCTAGCTACATTCAGGTGGTCCGCAGATAGTTCCCTCTAAGGTGCGCACCTGGGCGGCCACACACCAGAGAATGAAGGGCCACCCACCTAATTAGTGGATCCTTAGCAAATTTCAAGTGGTATGTGGAAAAAAAAAAGTTTGAGAACCACTGGAGTAGAGGATATGTCCTGTTAGATGCCCTGACTTTTAACCACCTTGCTTTTGTGATTTTGCCTTAGGTATGTTATGTATGGACTATCCTCTACAGATAGTATAGGAGCAGATTCTCCTTGACACCGCTATGGCAGCCATTTACACTCCCTTTAAAGCACCATTACATTGTCAGAGTGGGGTAAAGGGGCCTTACATAAAGGACATTCAGGTTCATAGTAATGTTATCAATTAATGGAAAAAGACTTGTTCCTGGTAGTTCATACCTTCTCCATCCCCATTCTCATTCTCTGGCCACTGCAGGATTGTTCACTTAGAAAAAAAAAAGGTGGCCTCTTTGCTGAGTCACACCAGATTTCAGGGCCAGGTAGGGTCAGTTTTCCATTGGAAGAGAAATTAATCATGAGGAGTGTGGGTATTTTTAGTGCAATTGGTTTGTTTACACTAGATACACCAGGAACAGAGGTGGTCACAAACAGCATACAGACAATTCTTGCTTTCAGGACTCTCAGCCCACACATTAACGTCTGGGTCCCAGGGGGCAACTCCGCCCCAGAAATGAACTCTAGTTACAAAGATTAAGGAAAAGAGCAACTTCTCTTGCTGCTTGTAACAGCTCTATAAAAATGAACCTGAATCACAAATCTAACAACAATACAGCATCTCTTCAGAGACTGCACACTGCTCTCATGCTGAGGAGCAGAACTTGTAAGACTATGTGTAGAAGCTCGATCTGCTGACTCCTGATATAACAATGTTCTCTGCTGCTGGGTTCAACAGTTTTTACCTTCTCAGCAAAGTGAAATCCAGCCCTTCCCAATGGAGATCGTATCATACTTTCAAAGAACTGAGACTCAGTCGATCATTTCACATGGGCTAGTGATCATCTCGGGCTTGGCCCGCGGAGGATCAGTGCCATATACATGACAGCTCTGCAACTTCTATGTGCATTCAAGTCAATGGCAGTAGCCCTTGTATTCTGAACTGCTTAGGATGAGAAACAAAGACAATTTCTCTCTCTCTTTTAGGACCAAATTGTACACTCTGCCCTGCAAACTGGCAATGGATGGGAGGTGACACCTGCTTCTACATGTCAAGAGAGAAAAGGCCCTGGAAGCAAAGTCGAGAATTCTGTTCCTTACAGAATTCCACCCTTCTCATGCTACAGGACAAGGAGAAGCTGGTACGGCTCCTACCCCAGCCTCTTTTATTTTATCTGGATATAAATTTCTCATAAGCCCTCCCCCTCCCCCACAAGACAGATAAATAGCTTGTGGAATTTACCACCATAGAATATTTTAAAGCTAAGAGTAGACGTGAGTCTCTCAGATCCTGCTGTGGTTATGAACAATGGGTTTTCCACCCAGGGCACTGCCTTCTGGGTGCTTTAAGGAGTAGGTTGATCAGTTCTATGGGATAACATTTGTCCTGTTCTTCTGGCTGCTAGAGGGGTTCAAGGATAGGATTTCCACACTTCCACATCAGATGGGCAGAGAGAGAGCAGGATTCACTTCTTCATTTACAATGTGGTAAAGTCGACATAAAATGTTAGCAATCTGATCTGGTAGATGTTTACACCCATGTAAATGACAACAGAAGGCACAGGACAATTGGGAATAAGGACCCTATTGTCAGGACCAGGTCATTTGTGGCCTGTGGGCCTGGAGTGAGCTGCTCAATATTGGGGCTGAAGGTCAGAGATCAATCCAGGGCCGGGCCGGGCCAGCCAGTTGGGTCAGGTTGGGCCACAGCTGGGTCAGGTTGGGCCAGAGTCTTTCACTGAGGTCAGCAATTGTCTTAAGTGGAAGACAGTAAATCAGGGCTGGGAGCCAAGCATAGGTTGAGCCGGGAGTGTGGGATAAAGACAAGATGCACCGAGGAGAGCAGCAAGGTGGAATCAACAGCAGAAGTCCACCAAAGGTCTGTTATTGCTCAGACAACTTCCAGAAACAGCTGTACTCGTACCTGCCACATGCAATGCAAGGGATGATTTGGATTTGCTATCTAAAGCTCTATGTGAGTTGTGTCCTAGCTCCCTGGTAGCTAACTTCTTCTGCCATGGACTGTCACAAAGCAATTGAGGCCAGCTGAGGAGCTAGAGTTAACCATTGCTAAGTTCAAATGTCTGGGGATGGAGAGGCAGGGCATTCTAGTGGAGGAACCCAGAGTATGGAATTCACTTCCTGTGCTTCTACAAGAAAGCCATAATTTGTGGATCTTTAGGGCATAGGGCTGATCCCATGCCTTTCTTCAGGATGTTGCTTATTGGAATTGGAGTTCAGTTGTTTGGTTTAAAGTTTATAATTGGATTGGGCATAGAGTTCTATTGTTTTTGACTTTTATTTAAAAGTCACATATTCTACTAACTGGAGCACATGAATTCAGAAACTTTGTATGGGGAGCATTTTCTAAATTACAAAATAAAGAAATCCACTTTGCATTGGCGGGTGGACAAGGTAGCAGCTTTTCTAACTCTAATTTCTGTGGTTTTATGAAACTAGAAATAATATTTATCGTAAGTATTTCTTGTCAGTTTTCTCAGCTATTATATGTTGTATCATATGTCAGAATCTTGAATTTTGCAGGATGAAGTTCTGTGTGCTACACCCTTAATTACTAGAGTCATTTTTTAAAGAGAACATTTTGTTTGTTCTGAGTTTCCAACCTTTTGCTTAAGGAGCTTTTTGCAGACAGAGACCTCCTCAGTGCCCAGTTACAGGCCATCCTCCTTTTCCAGCAGCAACAGCACACAATGAACACTAGCTTCTGTAGTAGCTCACTCACTATGCCCTCACCCTATTCTTAAAGGGGCAGTTCCCATTTCTCTTATGATATACTGGGGGGCAGGATAGCTCAGTGGTTTGAGCATTGACCTGCTAAACCCAGGGTTGTGAGTTCAATCCTTGAAGGGGCCATTTAGGGATTGGGGGGGAAGTTGGGGATGGGTCCTGCTTTGAGCAGGGGGTTGGACTAGATGAATTCCTGAGGTCCCTTCCAACTCCATGATTCTATGTCACCATTAACACAGTTCTATACAATAATGAACTAAACACAAACAACATTAATCTATTTCAGGGCCCCCAGATGTGGATACTATCATTGTGTATGCCTATATGACAGGAAATTTGTTAAAGGTGACTGCTTACAGGAGCACTTATGGATCTGTGAGAAAGCAGCTGTCCAGCTAAGATAAAGAAACATCACCAGAAGGAACACTGGCTCCATCAGTATGACAGGACATATGCTCAGTGTATTCTGTTTTCATGTGAGGTTTTTATACTTTTTTTCAGAATTTTCAGAGTGGGGATTGAAATCTCCATTCTATTATATGCTACACCAGAACTTCTTGTTTCTTCCTCCCTCACCCCCCCCCCCAGCGTTCAGTTATGGAATTCAAGACAATAACTGGAAAGGGTCTTAGGAAGTCACTTGCAAAAATAATCTACTGTCAGCATCAAAATACCACTGCCATGCACCAGAGAGAACACAAAATCCATCAGTGCAGTTCTGAAATGTGTAACAGATGCCAGATTGAAACTGGGAACTTCAGGCATAGCGTGGAACCAGAGAAACTGGAGATAAAATGCATTGGGTTACATCTTGTGACCAGGACCCCAGGGCATAATTCTCCTGAATAGGAGATCCACCAGAGCTTTTTCTAGCTTTAAATATTGTAATAGAAGTGATGAGGCTTTAACCACTTCTCTTTGAGAGACAATTCTAGAATATCACAGATCTCAATTTTACAAGAAAGTTAAAATTAAATCCTGAGTTTCAACTTGAAAGTATTTTTTTCTAAATTTCATCACACTTCAGTTATTTCCCTCAGACAACCATAAACTAAAGGCTTTCCTATACTACAAATTTAAGTCAACTTAAGTCAATGTACAGCCAACACAATAACTAAAGTGGTGGTTCACGTCCACACTATGTTCCATCTGACAGTGGTGCATGCCATGACTAGGAGTGCTTCCACTGACTGAGGTAGGGCATTGTGGGACACTGACAGCTGCAGCCCAGCAGCCCTGGGGCTGACAGCCTCAACTGTCAGCCTGCCCTCCCCCAGCTCCAGTGCTGACAGCCCAAGCTGTCAGCCAGGGGCCAGGCTCACAGCTGGAGCCCTCCCCTCTGGCCTGGGTGCTGACAGCTCCAGCTCTGAGCCCAGTGCCTGGTGACAACTCAAGCTGTCAGCACCAGGGTGGGGGAGCTCCAGCTGTCAGCCCTACTCAGGGCTGACAGCCAACAGGTGATGTAAGTAACGCAGTGTCTACATGGACACTGCGCTGCCCTAACAACACCGACCTAAGCGCAACGCCTCTAGTCGAGGTGGAGTTATTATGTTGGTGTAGCGGGTGACTTACTTCGGCAGAAGCAACATTCTAGTGTAGACAGTGACATAATTAGGTTGACATAAGCCACCTTGTGTCAACCTAGCTCTGTAGTGTAAGCTAGGCCTTTATCCTGTTTCTCCTTGGTGATTTTATTCATCTGATACTTGTACAAAGTTTCTTCTTTTTCAGACAGCCAGCTTGTTATTGTATAGATACATTAGAAACAAAAAGACATTCTTTACAAAGAGTATAGAAAACCATTAAAAATATTGCTACAGGAAATCGGAATCATATACTGTGGCTGGATTTCAAAATGTCCTGGATTATTTCATGCTCATAATAACCTTTGCAATTTTACACGTCAAAATAAGGATAATAACTAGATTGCTGTAATGTGCTCCACTTGGGACAACACTTGAAGACCACTCAAACTTAAGATCGTGCAGAATGCAGCTGCCTGATTGCTTAGTTGTGTTCCTTCATTATACATGTATATTAGTGTGGTTGTGGTGCCTGGAAGGGTCACATTGAGAATGCTTACTCAGGGCAAACAGCAAGGAATAGGGCAGACAATCCCCCAAACTGGTGGTTTATTCTATAATTAGATGCAGCAAGCCCATAACAAAACAGCTCCTATGACACCACATTGGAGAAGTCAAATACAATCCCCTTTAAGCAATCCAACCTTTGGCTCCCATCTAGACAGCCAATGTTCATATAGTGAGGGGTTATTGAAAACCTTATTCAGCATAATTACAGTTCTACCAATCCTAAAAGCCCATTGACCTTACCCAAATACACCCTTACAGCCAATCCTTATTAACTAAATCTAAGCTTTATTAATAAAAGAGAGTTATATATGACTTATATATAAGAGATCAATATACATACATATGGGTGTAAAGTCCTTAGGTCAGTTTCAAAGCGGCGACGGTGAGACTGCTCATTTGTAAAAGCCTTTCTGGAATCAATTTAAAAGGTTACAGTCCAATAGGCAGTTCAGATGTAGAGTTTGTTCAAGTTCTTTCATGAGAATTCCAGGGTAAATCTGGTGACCTCAGTCTTGTGGCTTAGACCTTCCATGTCAAAGTTTAAGCAGACCTGAGATAAAAAGGATCAGGCCCGAAGCTTTCTTTATCTCTGAAGCAATCTGGATGCTGACAGGTAATCCCACCATATGAGCTTTGATGAAAGCAAGCCAACAGTTTGATCTCTATTCAATGGGTCCTTTCTCAGACAATACATTAAGCAATAACTATTCAAATTACTAAAACAATTCATTATATCATATAATTAAGCTGAAGACAATGTAAATTATGTTATTCTGTCCTATAGCATCTTGCATCTGATTTTTGAGTCAATAGAATACAGTAATGAATCATTAAGAGACAGGAATAAGATTTTAGCATCTACAAGCTAATTAGATCACCTGGGTAAACTTCTAACAAGATATAGGTAAACACAGACAAATGCGCTTAGCTTCTAGTCTTGATTCTCTAATAATACAGCAAACATGTTAAAGATTTGAGACTTCTTAATATGGCTTTGATAACTATCTACAAGAAATGGCCCTGTTTACCATTTTAATACCCCCTGTTAAGTTGTTATGGTCACACACCAGTTGACCAGTCTGTTAGTGTCACAATTACACCTTATACACCAGAGACTGCACTGTCCTCCATGCATTTGAAAAGACTAGTATCTATTTAAAATTATACATTTGATTTTGTTTGTAGATGTGCCTTGATATTTGGACAGGTGACTTTTACAAATCTAAAGGAAAAATAATGTTTACTTTCATTTGGTCACTTTGTATAATGCTACAATATCCTGATTGAAGGTGCCATAGAAGTACAAACATTAGAAAATGAAGCAGCCTCTCCAAACCCTGTATGATTCAGATGGGGCATGGGTAAATGAGATGGAATCATATATGCTGTTCCAACTTCACAATGTGTGGTTTTATGAAACTACAAAAATATATATCACTTCACATTTCCTGTCACTTTCCCGAGCAAAATATATATTTGTGTCAGATATGCCAGAATCATATTTCAAAATGGTGTCTCTAAACTTTCTCGTATAGCACTTAATGGTCCTATAAGCATAAGAGCAGGGCTATCTCACAGATATCACAATGAGTGAACAGCACCCTGTTCTGTGGTACTCATCGTCTTTCAATGGTGCCATCAGTGATTCTGATCCTACAGACTTATCACTAAGAAGTGGGTGTTCTATTAAAGTGTCCTCATAGGAATATCTCTGTCTGTATAATAGCAGATACAATTTATTGGACTGGCTGCTCCTGGGAGGAAAACACAAAAAGATTGGTAAATTTTTGATAATTTAGGGCTAAGATTAACTATGGATTCCTAAAGTTGGGCTAAATGCATATTTAGGGCATGGGTAGGTACCACATGCATCAGTGACAAGCATCCCCGCATAGCTCCTCCAGTTTGTAAAATCATGTCACAGTTGCCCCATGACAATGAACACTCCAATTCAATCTTCTTCCCTTTATCTACTCCTTATCCTCAGTCATGGATAAATACACCTCTCTTATAGAAGAAGACTAGGGTTGGAAGAGACCTCAGGAGGTCATCTAGTTCAACCCCGTGCTCAAAGCAGGACCAACTCCAACTAAATCAATTCAATCAAGGCTCTTCAATAACAAACTATCTACGCCAGTCTCTCAAGTTCCCTGGCAACAGTTGAGGAGGGGAGTGCTGTGGAGGATGTTAATGGTAAGTCTGGGATGAGTGCTGTGTGCTGCCATCCAAGCAATCAGAGCCTGATTTCTTGCTCCCAGTCTCTCACTGCTTTTATGTCTGTCTCTACCTAGAAATACTGTGCAGCTGTATCCAGTGGTCTAGAAGTTGGTGCCTCCAATGCCATGTGGGTGTCCCACCTTAGATTCCATCCTTCAGTTTTTCACCACTCCAGGGGCTGAAGCACAGAAGTTAGACAGAGAATTAACAGAAAACTCTTCCTTACAATTTTCTTAAATAATATCCATTGTACTTGGGAGAGGGTCAGGGTGGAAGAAACAAAGTCTATTTTAGGTGGGAGCTGACAAATCTTAAGTTGTCATTAAATACTGATCCTATATTTGCCTAAGAAAAAGCAGACAGACACACAAAGGGGGAAAGAGAAAAGAGAAAGCTTCTGTTTCCGAATTGCTAGTTGGGTACTGGAAGACTACAGGGACTGCTAGGGCCCTTGGCCCATTTAGACACTCCTTGACCTCATCTGCAATTCCCTGGCCCAGGAAAACATCTGACTGGGTTATCCTGATTCTCATCATATTTTAGAGAGCAAAATTCCCATGGATCATGTTACTTCTGTATTATTTATGGCTTGCTAAATCAGTCACAGCAAAGTGCTGTCCTGGCTGGCTAAGCTAGGCTCTTAGAAGACACAAGGTAAAAAACCAGAAAGACAGAAAACAGAAGAAGGATGGGACTGAAATTGCATATGATGACAGGAAACATTAGGAACATGTGAGGCACGTCTCAGGAATTGCTCAGGACACAGTAATGGAGATAGTCAATGTGTCTGGTTCCATATCATCTGGCCCAGACAAAACATTTCGAAATCAGGGATGAAGCCGTAAGGGACGGTAAATCCCTGGATTCAAAGAGCTCTGCCTGTCACCTTCCATTGTTTAGGTGCCTACAGATGCAGATAAGCAGCCAGTGTGATTTTAAAAGTGCCTAGCTCCCACTAAAATCATTGGCAGTTAGGTGCCTAAGCATTTTTTTTAAATCCCACTAAGTTTCTATCTGCAACTTTTAGGTTCCTAAATATATTTGAAAATCTGTCCCCTGGTGCTAGAACAATGACTCTTAAATCTGTACTACAACATAGCAATAATCTGAGACACTTCAACAGTCCTGTAACACAAGTTAGGGCCATTTAATCAAAATCAGGATGCCATTGGCTGGAATGGGAGGATGTCATTGGCTGGAAGTTCTCCTGTTACTGATTTATGTTAGTTTTTGGTTTTCTAGCTTATACAAATTATGAAAGATAAGAACTTGGTTTCTTTTTGGAAATAGTGTTGTGATTTGCTCACAGAACCATGTACTGCCAAAGGGCTCCTATACACAATATTACTGGATTGATTGGTGTACATCTGAAAGGAACAGCTGGTATTGGGAGGATGGCTCAGCTCTTTTGACACAGAGAGCAGGTTGGGTCCTAAATACTATTCAAAACTTACCAACTGCGGCCTGTCCTGTGTGCTTGCACAAAGGAGAAGCATATGGTACTCACTTACTCTCCTGTGCTGTCTGCATTGTGACTACAAACATAGGGGCAATAGCAGCCTCTGTGGTGCTGCTATTTCCTGTCATGTGTGGATGAGGAGGCAGTGGACAAGCAGTAGTGGAGCATTAGCATTGGCCCTGGCCCTGCAGACCACTGGCTGGCACAGCTGAGCTGGCATGGAGCGGAAAGTAATCTGAACCAGTTGTAGGGTAGGTGAAGATTACTAACCCCAGGGAAACTGGTAAACACACAGCGCCCCAAATACATGCAGACTGCCAATGTGAGGACATAATGAAATGCTTTATTTTCTAGGATTGACTTGTATGCATCCTATAATTGTGGCTACTTATGTGGAATTTAAATTATTATTAATAACTAGGGCTGTTGATTAATCACATAAGGCCGTATCGGGTCAGACCAAAGGTCCATCTAGCCCAGTATCCTGTCTACCGACAGTGGCCAATGCCAGGTGCCCCAGAGGGAGTGAACCTAACAGGCAATGATCAAGTGATCTCTCTCCTGCCATCCATCTCCACCCTCTGACAGACAGAGGCTAGGGACACCATTCCTTACCCGTCCTGGCTAATAGCCATTAATGGACTTAACCACCATGAATTTATCCAGTTCTCTTTTAAACTCTGTTATAGTCCTAGCCTTCACAACCTCCTCAGGTAAGGAGTTCCACAAGTTGACTGTGTGCTGCGTGAAGAAGAACTTCCTTTTATTTGTTTTAAACCTGCTGCCTATTAATTTCATTTGATGACCCCTAGTTCTTGTATTATGGGAATAAGTAAATAACTTTTCCTTATCCACTTTCTCCACATCACTCATGATTTTATATACCTCTATCATATCCCCCCTTAGTCTCCTCTTTTCCAAGCTGAAGAGTCCTAGCCTCTTTAATCTCTCCTCATATGGGACCCATTCCAAACTCTTAATCATTTTAGTTGCCCTTTTCTGAACCTTTTCTAGTGCGAGTATATTTTTGTTGAGATGAGGAGACCTCATCTGTACACAGTATTCAAGATGAGGGTGTACCATCGATTTATATAAGGGCAATAATATATTCTCTGTCTTAGTCTCTATCCCCTTTTTAATGATTCCTAACATCCTGTTTGCTTTTTTGACCGCCTCTGCACACTGCGTGGACATTTTCAGAGAACTATCCACAATGACTCCAAGATCTTTTTCCTGACTTGTTGTAGCTAAATTAGCCCCCATCATATTGTATGTATAGTTAGGGTTATTTTTTCCAATGTGCATTACTTTACATTTATCCACATTAAATTTCATTTGCCATTTTGTTGCCCAATCACTTAGTTTTGTGAGATCTTTTTGAAGTTCTTCACAGTCTGCTTTGGACTTAACTATCTTTAGCAGTTTAGTATCATCTGCAAACTTTGCCACCTCACTGTTTACCCCTTTCTCCAGATCATTTATGAATAAGTTGAATAGGATCGGTCCAAGGACTGACCCTTGGGGAACACCACTAGTTACCCCTCTCCATTCTGAGAATTTACCATTAATTCCTACCCTTTGTTCCCTGTCTTTTAACCAGCTCTCAATCCATGAAAGGACCTTCCCTTTTATCCTATGGCAGCTTAATTTACAGTTAACTCATGCAATTAACTCAAAAAAATTAATCGCAGTTTTAATCACACTGTTAAACAGTAGAATACCAATTGAATTTTATTAAATATTGTAGATGTTTTTCTACATTTTCAAATATATTGATTTCAATTACAACACAGAATACAAAGTGTAGAATGCTCACTTTATATTATTTTTATTACAAATATTTGCACTGTAAAAATGATAAACAAAAGAAATAGTATTTTTAAATTCACCTCATACAAGTACTGCAGTGCAATCTCTTTATCGTGAAAGTGCAACTTACAAATGTAGATTTTTTTTTGTTACATAACTGCACTCAAAAACAAAACAATATAAAACTTTAGAACCTACAAGTCCATTCAGTCCTACCTTTTGTTCCGCCAGTGGCTAAGACACATAAGTTTGTTTACATTTACGGGAGATAATTCTGTCCACTTACAATGTCACCTGAAAGTTAGAACAGGTGTTTACATGTCACTTTTGTAGTCGGCATTACAAGGTATTTACATGCCAGATATGCTAAATATTCCTATAGCCCTTCATGCTTTGGCCACCATTCCAGAGGACATGCTTCCATGATGATGATGCTCATTAAACAAATAATGGGTTAATTAAATTTGTGACTGAACTCCTTGGGGGAGAATTGTATGTCTCCTGCTCTGTGTTCTATCCACATTCTGCCATATAGTTCATGTTATAGCTGTCTCCAATGATGACCCAGCATGTTGGGTTTTTTAACACTTTCACTGCAGATTTGACAAAATTCAAAGAAGGTACTAATGTGAGATTTCTAAAGATAACTACAGCACTCAACTCAAGGTTTAAGAATCTGAAATGCCTTCCAAAATTTGAGAGCGACGAGGTGTGGAGCATGCTTTCAGAAGTCTTAAAAGAGCAACACTCCAATGTAGAAGCTACAGAACCTGAACCACCAAAAAAGAAAATCAACCTTCTGCTGGTGGCATCTGACTCAGATGATGAAAATGAACATGCGTTGGTCCACATTACTTTGTATGTTATTGATCAGAACCCATCATCAGCATGGACATACGTCCTCTGGAATGGTGGTTGAAGCATGAAGGGACATATGAATCTTTAGCACATTTGGCACGTAAATATCTTGAAACGCTGGCTACAACAATGCCGTGTGAATGCCTATTCTCACTTTCAGGTGATGCAAACAAGAAGTGGGCAGCATTGTCTCCTGCACATGTAAACAAACTTGTTTGTCTGAGTGATTGGCTGAACAAGAAGTAGGACTGAGTGGACTTGTAAGCTCTAGGGTTTGACATTGTTTTATTTTTGAATGCAGTTATTTTTTTGTGTATAATTCTACATTTGTAAGTTCAACTTTGATGATAAATAGATTGCACTACAGTACTTGTATTAAGTGAATTGGAAAATACTATTTCTTTTATTTTTACAGTGCAAATATTTATAATAAAAATAAATATAAAGTGAGCACTGTACACTTTGCATTCTGTATTGTAATTTAAATGAATAAATTTGAAAATGTGGAAAACATCCAAAAATATTAAAATAAATGGTATTTTGTTATATTTTAACAGCGTGATTAATTGCAATTAATTTTTTTAATCTCGCGATTAATCACAATTATTTTTTAATCGCTTGACAGCCCTATTAATAACTACTGCACGGAGTAGCACTTCTGGATCTGTGAGAAAGCAGCTGTTGAGCTAAGGTACAGTGACCACCAAAAAGCACATTAGTGCTTTCAGTACGAGATAACATATACTCAGTATTTTGTTTGGGGGGTTTCAGACTTCTCAAAGTGGGGGTTCAAACTGGCATTCCATTAGACACTAAGCCAGAACTTATTGTGTCTTGATTTTCTCAACTGAAACCTGGGGAAAAGAAACACTAACTGGAAAGAATCTTAGAACGTACCTTGGAAAAATAACCTTCTGTGAGCATCAAGTACTACTGCCATGCACTAGACATAACACACAAAATCTATTGGTCCAATCTGAAATGTGTAACAGATGTCAAATTGAAACTTGGAACTTCAGCTATATCATAGAACCAAAGAAATAAAAAGAGATAAAAAGACCTGTTAGGACACATTTTGTGACCAGAAGCCCAGGTCATAATGCTTCTGAACATTCTCTAGGGCCTGGATGTAAAACAGGTGTTAGACATGGCAATGTTCAGTGTCACACTGTCTAACTTTTAAGTGAATAGAAAAATCATTGAGATTCACAAAGCCTGAGATAGGCACCTAGGCTAATATACATTGCATGGGGAGAGATAGGAGCCTTAGAATAGGACTCACAAAAGCCAGCATGATAGGCAGGAAGCCATCTAAGCTAGCCAAAGGGAGATGCTGAGGAGAGGTATATGCAAGTCCTGCCCTTCTCACAGAGATAGGCACCTAAATCCAGGCTGCAGGGAGGTGCCTAGCCCTGCTGCCTATTCTCATCTGGAAACTCTCTTTATGGTTAGGCACCTATGCTGTTTTTGCAAGAAGCGAAGGGAAGGGATGACTTCCCTTGTAACTTTCAGCCCAGTGGTTAGTTACTCACCTGGAATGAGGGAGAGTCCAATTCATGTCCCCCCTACATCTAAGGTGGAGATGAGGTATTAAAAGGGGTCTGCCATGTCTCAGGTGAATGCCCTATTTACTAGTCAATGGGATATTCTGATATGGGGCTCCCTCATTCTCTCCTGTTGAAACTGTCCCACTGTGGATAAATCATGAGTCATTGGAGCAGGGGAACTGAATCCTGGGTCAATGTCCTCTCTCTCAAACAGTCATTTGTACCAGGGAGCATGCACAACCATGAGAATGGCTCTAGTCTGGTGTCAAGTATCAGGGGGTAGCCGTGTTAGTCTGTATCTACAAAAACAACAAGGAGTCTGGTGGCACCTTAAAGACTAACAGATTTATTTGGGCATAAGCTTTCGTGAGTTAAAACCTCACTTCTTCGGATGCATAGAGTGAAAGTTACAGATGCAGGCATTATATACTGACACATGGAGAGCAGGGAGTTACTTCACAAGTGGAGAACCAGTGTTGACAGGGCCAATTCAATCAGGGTGGATGTAGTCCACTCCCAATAATAGATGAGGAGGTGTCAATTCCAGGAGAGGAAAAGCTGCTTCTGTAATGAGCCAGCCACTCCCAGTCCCTATTCAAGCCCAGATTAATGGTGTTGAATTTGCAAATGAATTTTAGTTCTGCTGTTTCTCTTTGAAGTCTGTTTCTGAAGTTTTTTTGTTCAATGATAGTGACTTTTAAATCTGTAATAGAATGACCAGGGAGATTGAGATTTCTGTTAGTCTTTAAGGTGCCACCAGACTCCTTGTTGTTTTTCTAGTCTGGTGGTTAGTTCACTCACCTAGGATGTGGGAGATTCAGGTGAAGGACAATCAGGAGTCTTTTATACCCAGGATGAGTATCCTAACCTATTAGGGTTGCCAATTCTGGTTGGCTGAATTCCTGGAGGTTTCATTACATGACATAATCTTTAATTAAAGATTAAGTTTTAATTCCTGGAGACTCCAGCCAATCCTGTAGGGTTGCCAATCCTATAACCAGTGGGCTAAAAGTCATGAGGGAGGTCCTCCTCCTCTCATTTTAAAAACATAAGATAAGAACATTGGGTCAGACCAATGGTCTATCTAGCCCAGTGGCCCATAGAAGAGCATCAGGGGGCGTGAACCAAACAGGTTGGAGTGATCCACCCCAACTTCCCTTCCAGCTTCTGGAAATCTGAGGTTTAGGGTCACCTCAAGCATGGGGCTGCATCCCTGGCCATCTTAGCTAATAGCCATTAATGGACTATCCATCATGAAATAATCTAGTTCTTTTTTTAATGCAGCTATACTTTTGGCCATCACAACATCCCATGGCAAAAACAGTTTAATTGTGGATTGTGTGAAAAAGGACTTCATCTTGGTTGTATTAAACCTGCTATTAATGTCATCAGGTGACCCCTGGTTTTTGAATTGTGTGAAAGAATAAGCATTTCACCATTCACTTTTCCTACACCGTTAATAATTTTGTAGACCTCCATCATATCCCCTCATAGTCATCTCTTTTACTAAGCTGAACAGCCTTAAACTTTTTAGTCTCTCCTCATATGAAAGCCATTCTGTACCCTTGATTATCTTTGTTACCCTTCTCTAAATCATTTCCACTATATCCTTTTTGAGATGGGGCAACAAAACTAGGATTAGAGCATACACAAGAATTAGGGCATACGCATCACACCTATTCTGTGGAGAGGGCTGAATTCCATTTTTAATTGTGGTCCATGAATCAGTGTATACATTTAGGACTTCAAACACCCCTCAATCCATAGGGGAGTTCCCACTGATGTCATCTGTAAAGCTGTAGAGCTGGGCAGGAATTTTTTGATTAAACTTTTTTTGTCAGCAAATGTCAATACTGAAACTTTTTGCAAGAAAAAAAAACAGTTTTTGACAAATCTTTCATTGAAAGGGATCTCGGGTCTATGATGGAATTGCTGGTCAAAACCAGGGGGTAGGAAGTCTGGGAAGCTTGATCCTTGAGGCTAGCAAACAGCCCAGAGGTTGCTGATACTCAGCTGGTATATGAGAGCCCTAGGGTTCAAATTCCCACTATGATTCAAGGTACAAGAGGGTACAAGTACATCTTGAAAAAGGGTAAGAATAGTGAAGACAAACATCCCCAGTTGATGATTTTACTGATACTGCAACATTGCAGAATCTTGAGAGGCCCTCACTGAGTCAGGTCTCTCAGGTTTCCATTAAAATGATGTTTGACTATAGGTGAAGCAAAACAAAGACGGTCCCTTCTGTTTTGTCTTGTATAAAATTCTGCTTGATTGTGTTGTGACATCTCTTTTCCTGTGATCCTACCAGGAAAACAGGCTTGAAGCAATCAGACGAGAAGTACTCTTCGTATATCCAACATCTATTTCTAATCAAAAGACATAACTTACTTATGTGGTCTGACCACATAAAGCCAGTTTCTGTTCAATAAATACAGATATGTTCAGCATGCTGGTGACAGTTATGTCTGGGCTGGTTTCAGATGTTGATTCCGTCCACCTATCTTAGGCCATGTCTACACTACGAGAGTAGTTCGATTTTACTTAAATCGAATTTTTGGAATCGATATTGCAAAGTTGAACGTGTGTGTCCACACTAAGGACAGTAATTCGACTTTGTGAGTCCACATTAACGGGGAAAGCGTCGACATTCGAAGCGGTGCACTGTGGTCAGCTATCCCACAGTTCCCGCAGTCCCCGCTGCCCATTGGAATTCTGGGTGTAGCCGCAAAAGCCTTCTGGGTAAAAAAAATGTGTCCAGGGTGCTTTTGGGTAACTGTCGTCATCCGTCCATCACTCCCGCCCTCCCTCCCTGAAAGCGCCGGCGGGAAATCAGTTCGCGCACTTTTCTAGTCAGTGACAGCGCGGACGCCACAGCACTGCGAGCATGGAGAACGCTGCGACCATCGCTGCAGTTGTGGCCACTCTCAACGCCTCGCAGCTTATCATACACCTTTCCCTGAGGCAGATGCAGATAAGTCAGGCGAGGAGGCTACGGCACCGCGGTGAGGGCCTGAAGTCTGACAGTAGCACAGACCTCTCAGAAAGCACGGGACCCAGCGCCGAGGACATCACGGTGGCAATGGGTCATGTTGATGCCGTGGAACGGTGATTCTGGGCACGGGAAACAAGCACTGAGTGGTGGGACCGCATAGTGCTGCAGGTCTGGGATGAATCCCAGTGGCTGCGAAACTTTCGCATGCAGAAGGGAACTTTCCTGGAACTTTGTGAGTTGCTGTCCCCTGCCCTGAAGCGCAAGGACACCCGGTTGCGAGCTGCCCTGACTGTCCAGAAGCGAGTGGCCATAGCCCTCTGGAAGCTTGCAACGCCAGACAGCTACCGGTCAGTCGCGAACCAGTTTGGGGTGGGCAAATCTACCATGGGGGTTGTTGTGATGCAAGTAGCCAAGGCGATCGTTGATGTACTGCTGCCAAAGACAGTGACCCTGGGAAACGTGGAGGCGATCATAGATGGCTTCGCAGCGATGAGATTCCCAAACTGCGGTGGGGCCATAGATGGAACTCACATCCCTATCCTGGCACTGCACCACCAGGCCAGCCAGTACATTAACAGAAAGGGCTACTTTTCCATGGTGCTGCAAGCACTGGTGGACCACAGGGGACGTTTTACCAACATCTACGTCGGATGGCCGGGCAAGGTTCATGACGCTCGTGTTTTCAGGAACTCTGGTCTGTTTAGACGGCTGCAGCAAGGTATTTACTTCCAGGACCACAAAATAACTGTTGGGGATGTGGAGATGCCTATAGTCATCCTCGGGGACCCAGCCTACCCGCTAATGCCCTGGCTCATGAAGCCCTATACTGTCGCCCTGGACAGTGAAAAAGAACTCTTCAACTACCGGCTGAGCAAGTGCAGAATGGTGGTGGAGTGTGCTTTTGGCCGTCTCAAGGGGAGATGGAGAAGCTTACTGACTCGCTGTGATCTCAGCGAAACCAATATCCCCATTGTTATAGCAGCTTGCTGTGTGCTCCACAATCTCTGTGAGAGCAAGGGGGAGACCTTTATGGCGGGGTGGGAGGTTGAGGCAAATAGCCTGGCTTCTGATTACGCACAGCCAGACAGCCGGGCGATTAGAAGAGACCAGCGGGACGCGCTGTGCATCCGGGAGGCTTTGAAAGCTAGGTTCCTGAGTGAGCAGGGTAACCTGTGACTTTTACGTTTGTGTACAGAGAAGCTGAACCTGCCCCCGTGTCTTTACCCAGTTAATGTTGACTATCCTCTCCAGTTACATACCCCCTTCACCCCCTTCCAACACACGTTTCAAAATAAAATCAGTTCTACTTTGTTAATCAACACCATTTTCTTTACAACTGTTTTCGCGGGAATGTTTTAAAACTGGGACGCAGACTGTGTTGGGGAGGGGGTGTAGTGTAGTGACGCAACTGAAGCTTCTAAACTCAAGGATTGACAGGCTCCGCTGTGGTGGGCTGCTTGTTTCAACGGAGCCTGTCACCCCTCCTGATCGGGACTGTGTGTATGGGTGGGCTATGTGACTTTGTGGCAGGGGGCGGACGGTTACAGATCCCCTGCTGCGTGGCTCTGTGATCCAGGATAAGGACCGCCGCTTAAGATCTGTAACTGCCCTCCCCCGCCACAAAGTCACAGAGCAACCCAACCCCCACCACATAACACGAAAACCACCTCCCAGACTGACCAGGGTAACTAGTCACTGCACTGTGTATGTGCCCTGCTGCTGTACCTGCCCCCGCCTATGTACTCTGCCAAAGGTGACTGTCCTGTCCAATTACCAACCGCCTTTCCCCTCCTCCTCCAAAAGAACATGATGGAAACCGTAGTTAACAGAAACAATTTTTTTATTATCAACTACACATGGAACTGGGAGGTGAAACTTGAACAGGGGCTTGTGTCAGGCGGGAAGGAAAAAACTTTTCAAATTTTGGGGAATGAGAGCCTTCTGCTACTAGTACTCTCTGCAGGGGTGGAGTGAGAGTTACCACGGACTCTGCCGCCCCTCCTTCTTTGGACTTTGGGTGAGGTGGGTATGAGCCTTGGTGGCGGGGGAGGGCGGTTAGAGATAGACTGCAGTGGGGCTCTGTCCTCCTGCCTCCGTTCCTGCAGAACATCCACAAGGCGCCGGAGCGTGTCTGTTTGCTCCCTCAGTAGTCCAAGCAGCGTTTGAGTCGCCTGCTGGTCTTCCTGCCGCCACCTCTCCTCCCGATCCATGTTTGCTTGGTGCATTTGGGACAAGTTCTCCCGCCACTGGGTCTGCTGTGCTGCCTGGGCTCGGGAGCAGGCCATAAGCTCCGAGAACATGTCCTCCCGTGTCCTCTTCTTCCTACGCCTAATCTGCGCTAGCCTCTGGGAGTGTGATGCCAGGCTAGGTTGTGAGACAGTCGCAGATGTGGCTGTAGGAATGGGAAAAAGGGTGTGAATTCCTAAATGTAGTTGTGAACAAAGAACATAGTCTTTCTCTGTGAACAAGACCATGCACAGCACCTATCACATGCGCACTCAGCACAAGGTCGAATTCTCGGCCTTCGCATTCAGTGCCTGGGGTCTTGCACAGCACATTTGAGAAGCGGGGCAGCACAACGGAATTTCTGTTGCAGGCAGACATGGTAAGCCATAGACTTGTGGCAGCTTAAAACTTTAATATTAGCACTGGCCTCATTTCACATTGAAAGCAATGTGAGTCCCTGCTGCCAGCAATCCGGCAAGCAGGAACTCTGCCCCTGTCCCACCCCCTCGCGGCTGTCCCCGGGAATGATCCCTGTAGGCTGCCCCTCTCCCGCCTCCACCGCGTGGCTGCAAACCAGCGGTTACCGTTCTGTAAAGGAACGGGAAAGCAGTCCCAACACTAACATTCCCCTACCTAATTCAAAGCAGGTCACCATGAGCGACATCACCCTGATGAGGATCTCTGACAGCGAGAAAGAGAGAATGCTCCGGGAAAGCCTCCAAAGACCAGGGCCGTATGCTGCCCTGCTGTGCAGAGCAATGATTCCCGAGTACTTGATTGTCTTGTGGCGCGGCAAAGTGTCATACTACGGAGGACCCAATAAGGCCGCTCTCCCCAGGAACCTCATGCAACGGCTTTCTAATTACCTCCAGGAGAGCTTCATCGAGATGTCCCAGGAGGATTTCTGCTCTATCCCCGGACATATAGACCGCATTTTACTGTAGCTGCAGTAGCAGGGACTAAACAGTAGAGCGGCTTGGGCAGGACAATCATGCAAAACCGGACATTGCTAGATTTTTTTTCAAAACTTGCACTGCCCATGACTGAACTGTTAAGCGCCTAGGGCAAAGTAATCATGAACAACCCATTCTTTTAATTGTTAATATTCCTGTTCTGTTAAAAATAAATGTTTAGATGTTTACAACACTTACTGGCTGATCCTTCCCCAGATTCTGTGTCCGGGGTAACGGCTGGGGACGGTTGGTAGGGGATCTCTGTAAGGGTGATGAAGAGATCCTGGCTGTCGGGGAAATCAGCGTTGTGAGCGCTGCCGACTGCCTCGTCCTCCTCATCTCCTTCCTCATCTTCCCCGTCCCCTAACATGTCCGAGGAACCGGCCGTGGACAATATCCCATCCTCAGAGTCCACGGTCAGTGGTGGGGTAGTGGTGGCGGCCGCACCGAGGATGGAATGCAGTGCCTCGTAGAAACGGGATGTCTGGGGATGGGATCCGGAGCGTCCGTTTGCCTCTTTGGTCTTCTGGTAGTCTTGTCTCAGCTCCTTGATTTTCACGCGGCACTGCGTTGCATCCCAGCTGTATCCTCTCTCTGACATGTCTTTAGAGATCTTCTCATAGATCTTTGCATTCCGTTTCTTGGAGCGCAGCTCGGAAAGCATGGACTCATCGCCCCACACAGCGATGAGATCCAAGACTTCCCGATCAGTCCATGCTGGGGCCCTCTTTCTATTCTGAGATTGCACGGCCATCACTGCTGGACAGCTCTGCATCGTTGCCAGTGCTGCTGAGCTCGCCACGATGTCCAGACAGGAAATGAGGTTCAAAGTGGCCAGACAGGAAAAGGAATTCAAATTCAAATTTTCCCGGGGCTTTTCCTGTGTGGCTGGTCAGAGCATCCGAGCTCGTACTGCTGTCCAGAGCGTCAACAGAGTGGTGCACTGTGGGATAGCTCCCGGAGCTATTAGCGTCGATTTCCATCCACACCTACCCTAATTCAACATGGACATGTCGAATTTAGCGCTACTCCCCTCGTCGGGGAGGAGTACAGAAGTCGAATTAAAGAGACCTCTATGTCGAACTAAATAGCATCGCAGTGTGGACGGGTGCAGGGTTAATTCGATGTAACGGCGCTAACTTCGACATAAACACCTAGTGTAGACCAGGCCTTAGTTCTTCTTCTTTTTTTTTTTTTGCATTTCATTCTAACAATGTAATTCTACTGGAGAAACATGTTATTGTTCCCTTCTGTCACAAGAAAGAAACAAATTGTATGTTTATACTGAATCAGTAATGGCACTATATTGGCTTTTTAACACATGGTTAGTTCCCTTAGAGGGAGAGTCTGCTTTGAGAAGCCCTACTACTTGTACATATTTAGCATCAGAACTGCTCAGCTGAGGGACAAAAATTAGTTAATATGAATGTTTACAGCTGTTTGCCCTGCAGAAAGAGAGGGAGCTATCCCCTATGTGCATCATCAGTAGAACTGCTGAGTTCCAGTAAGTTACTATTGTGAAGTTCATGGGGTTGCCCAGGTCTGCCTGAGTCTTTCAGTATAACACAGAGTGAGGAGGGGCACTTTGGATCTATTCACTGAGGAAACATCTTATGGCACTAGGGTGTTTTACATAAAAGTTTGGATCCTGGTTCCACTGATGCCAGCCAGCTCTTTAGTAGACTGAACTTTGTGGGAAAAACCTACTTTATTAGACAGGAAAGTTAACTTATTATAATGAGCGTAGGCCCTAGTTTGCATTTTATGATTTTGTTTTTTATTGTAACCATTTGTTTCCATCGCTCTCTTTTGTGTGTAGTTGAATGTCTCTCCTTTCTTAAATAAACCTTCTTTTGTTTTATTATAAATGTAGTTTACAGGAGAGGTGGTTTAAGTAAAACTGGTAAATTCGGGTACACTGCTCCTATGGGGATAGAGGATCTGGGATTTCTGAGTAGCCAGTGTCAGGGGCTGGATATCCCAGGATAAGAATTCAAGGGGACTCGGGGACTGGGGTGCACCTAGTGTTAACCTGACAGGCAAAGTCAGGGCTGGCATTGCCCAATGAACTGTGCTTGGGTGGCTGAAAGGCTAGTGGTGTCAGGAGCTAACACCCAGCCATCACAGGCAACATGGGCAAGGCTACCATTTGCTGGAGGTAACAAGGTGACTCTCTGTCCTGGGTACCCTGAGAACTCTCTCTCTCTCTCTCTCTCTCTCTCTCTCTCTCACACACACACACACACACACATATATACTGTGGTCCATACATCAGTGTTTACATTTAGTACTCAAAACCCCCGTCAGTCCAAAATGGGGTGCCCAGTGGTGCCATTTGGAGTTTTACACAAAGATCAAGGATAGAATTTGGCCTTTACATATTAACTAAGCATATTATTTATTATTATTATTTCTATTATCATTATTTCATTTTCTCAATGCCTAATTGTCACATTCAGAATCACTTAGTAGTAAATTATACTCCCCTTTAGGACCATGGCAATTTCTGCCTATGGCTTCTCTTCCTTTTCCATCCTCCTTTCTCTGTTCTCTCTCTTTCTTTTCTGTCTCCTCCTATCTTATGTATTTCCCTACCTTGAGCAACTCTCAATTTCCACTCTTGTGGGCTTCATTCTTATCTATTGTCTCATTCCATCTAAAAGGAAAATATTAATTCTCATATTTAGAATGTCATCAATAGGCTCATGGTTAATGTCCTTAATAAGATTAATGGGGATGTGGTGGAATTGAAAACTCACAGTGACCACTTTAGGCTCTCCGGAAAACTCCGGAAAACACAGCATCAATTGATACTTGGGGGTTCAGATTTTCAAGTGTTTCTTTGCAAAACTTGGGACTGGAAACCTAATTTTAAAAATAAAAAAAGTTTAGACTCTGCAGAATCTGAATATACCACAAGGGTCACAAAAATACATCCAGTGCCAGTGGACCAGTTCCAATCTACAGGCCAGGTGCTTGACATGCTGAACTACAGTATGCATCTTCCTCAACTAAACAACAACAGGAAAATGTGTCACTGTTACTCGAACAATGTACGGCTCGCTCCTCCCTCTCTGGGTGTAATTGGTCTCTACGGGTTAACGGGACCTTTTCCCAGTGAAAGAGCCTTTATTACACAATGAATATTCTTAAATATGTACATGTATTTATTAACAATCAACCGTTAATCAACAGAATACACATGCCAATAGTCTAGTGCTCACTATTCCCAGTAAAACAGATGGACTTCCCCCAATGGTGAGTCAGGGTCGTATCATCTGAGGCTCCAGCTTCTGCACAATCTGGTTGTGCAGGGGTTAAAAAGTCCTAGCAGCGTTGGTCTTGAGCTGTATCCCAGAGTTAAGTTCCAACGAGACTGTCTTTTGCCCCTCATTATATAATTAAAATGATGATTCCTCTTCTCTATGCCTTAACCAATTATTTTACTTACAATATTATTTTAACCAATCAGAACCCCTAATAGGCTAAAACAATTTCTCTGGCAACTGCAAAACCTTACAATATCTACTTATCAGCAAAAGCTACTTTTAACAAAACTCACACAGGTGCCCAATAAGAAACTTGCAGAAACTCAAGGTTAGCTTGTCGATACTCCCTTCCATGCCCATGAATCTGTGATTTTACTGTATCTATCCCTATTACTAACACTGCAGATGCAGCTGGTATTTTATTCTATATGTCTAGGCCAAGGCCGAATTTTCTTACTCTATGGTTTTCGTTTCCAAATTATGGTGGCTGAGCATACAAGATGGCTGCAGGTTATGCTAAATCCATACACAAGATGGCTGTGAGTCATGTCAAATCCATGCCTCTTGTTACATCACATCACACGAGATGTACTCCATTTCATTCACACATCCTCCTGGTGACACTAGGCAGCAGAAACTATGTATTAAAAATGAGTGTACAGGGAATCTTCTGATAGCTGCATTGGTACAAGTGAATTTCTTTCTAGCAAGAGGGGATTGTAGAGGAGATCAACAATGAATACCAATGCCTAATCTGTCTTTTCTGTAGCAAAATAGCAGAGTCTTAAAAGGGGCCATTTTTAGACTCTGGTCTCTGATCTTCCACCCTTGTCTCTTTTTTTTTTTTGGCTTAAAGTGAAGGGGATGAAGAAATCCACTTATTCAAATTCTGATGGTTTGACAAGTGTGGTCTTCCCAAGAAAATTGTACTGAATCAATTGAGCTATGAACTACCCTTTGTATGTCCAACATTCACTGTCTAGCCAGAAGGCGTAGTGTATGCATGTGGGTTTTGACTCCATAAAGTCTATTTCCATTTATTCAGTTCCGATTTTCCATGTATTTTCAGATTACTGTCTAGATTGTGGTTATATTTTGGTGTCTTTAATATGTGTAAATTGCTCTTTTCTCTCTTGTAATTCTGAACAATAAGATTCTATTGGAAAAATCATTTTGAGATTTTCAAAGCAGTTTAAGGAATTTAAAGACACACAAATTTGAATAGAAGATGTGTGTCTATATCCTCCTAGACCAGTGTGAAAATCTCAGGTGTTATTTTTCTGTACTGACAGAGACATGGGTTAAGATGTAATCAGCAAGACCATTATATTATCTTAGCAACACAGGACTAATTTTCTAAAAGTGCAGTTTTACTTTGAAGTTGACTATAAAAAGATAACTTCTTACTGAATACACCTGCTTCCTGTGGATATTTAGAGCCATGTCCACTGGCCTAAGGAACAGATATAAGTTATTGTTTTTTAGTCTTGTTCAAACTTCAGAAACAGACCATCTCCGGGAAAGGGACCTGGATTTTATCTCTTTGTGTGCATGAACAGAATTGTTCTTCAGAGCAGACATGCACTTTAAAGTATCATTTACCCACAACTTCCTCATCTTAATATCTGTTTGGATATAAATAACTTCATCATTTCACTTTTCCAGTGACTGTCAGTAAAGCTATTGTGTGATCTTCAGAAAAGAAAAAACAAAACAAACAAACCCCACTCACTACCTTATGTTGGTGGTATACTGATAACTACCAATTCTGATCCCACTCTGTTAATTGCATCATCTGTGCTCAGAAAGAGAATTGGCCTATATCTCTGAAAGGTCTTTCAATGCAGACTCTTTCTTCCCAAGTGGCTATCACTAGCCATGTTGCTAATAGGAAGAGAAAGAAGCAAAGATGTTTGTGCTACAAGCAGAAGAGGTAACTGCTAAAGAGGGAACTAACTTCTTCCCCTATGCATAGTTTACTTTTTATTCTCCAAACTGACATTTTGATGATAATGCAACTCCTCACTGAAGCTACTTTGTTAGGTGCTCAGATACCACAGAGATAGTGTCCTGAATAATATCTCTTAATCTGTATTGTCTCATCTGTAACTTGCTGAATATTTTAAGCCTCACTTCTTTAGGGAAACCATAATGTTTGCTGGAGTGAGATTCTCAAGGAGAAAATTACTGTCAGATGCTTTCACAGAGAATGTTAACTCTCTTCTTACTGGAAAGAAGAAATATTGATGCGAGTGGCCGTGTAAATGTGAGTCAAGAGCTAAGAGAGGTAGAGTTCTCAGCTCTGTGAAGATGACTATCATGGGGCCAGTGGCTCTTCAGAGAGAATGAGGGCTCAACTGGCCCATGATAACCATGTAACTGTAAGGGGACTGTTGTCCCCTTACTAAAACTTGGTTGGCTAGCTCCCAGCACCAAAAGAAAGGGGAAGGGTTGATGGGAAATCAGGACCCTGAGACTGACAGTCCTCAGGAACAATGGGGAGAGGCCAGTGCTCCAGTCAGCCTGATTGACAGGGTGGGCAGGCTAATAAGGGAGTCAGGAGGCCAGCGGGGTTCTTGTGAGCTGGAATTACCTGAGTCAGACGGAGTGGGGCCGAGCTAAGGAGAAAGTAGCGGCCCAAGCTGAGCTGGGCAGCAGAGCTGTGTCAGATCCAGAGAGGCCAGATAAGCAGCCAGGAAGCAGGTCATTGCTGGGAGCAGAGTCACAGAAGCAGCCCACAGAGCAGACCTGTCCTGGGGGCAGAGCTGTAGCAACCAGAGCTGGAGGGGCCAGAGAAGCAGCTCAGGGAGTTGGAGGCAGAGCAGCAGCAGCTGCCGTGCTGAGGCAGAGTGGAGCTGGAGCTGAGGCAGAGTGGTGGAGCTGGGGCTGGGGCTGGGGCTGGAGCAGTTCAGAGTCGAGTGCGGTGAACAGCTGGGGAGAGCAAGGGGGACCCTGGGCAGTGGGCCCAGTGCAGGGAGACGCTCCCAGCCAAGAGGATCTGCAGGCCAGACTTGGAGGGGGATTGTAACCCCAACGGGACAGGGGCGATGCTGGGAAGAAGGGTCCTGCCACCTAGAGCCTGAGGGTGTGTGGCCACCACCAGAGCAAGTGCCCTTCCTGCAGCACAGCCAGGGCCTGAGAAGGTGGCCCGGGACTTGTGAGGAACAGACTGAACTTCCCTTACATTCCAGAGACGCTGGTTATGATGTCCCCGTGCCACAGAGCAGGGTGATGTGTTTTCCTTTAACCTTTCCCACTTTTTCCTTATTTTTTTAAAATTGATTGCTGTTTAATAAATTGTATTTGCTTTGAACTGTATGAAATGATCAGTGGGTCAGGGAAGCATCCAGTGCAGAGAGCGCACCCTGAAGTGGGGACACCCTAACCCCTGCCCTAAGTGACCACAACAAGATTGGGGGTTGAGCCCCCAGGAATCCTGGGCCCAGCATTGTTGGGGTTACAAGGACTCTGCCACACAGGAGAGTGCAAGGGGAGCCCTTGAGGTCAGGCTCTGGGTAAAGGAAATGGGAGCAAGGACTCAAATCCTTTTGCTTGCCCACTTTACCGGGATACTGTATAAGCCAGGAAAGTTCCCCACAATAGCGGAACCATTCCCTGCTTACATAACTATACCTGGGAGCAGGTAGGTGCTCCTGGTGGTGACTCATTAACCAATTTGCAAGGGAGCAACTGAGGTCAATACGGAGACTGCCTGAGCAGTATATAAAAGAACCTATGCAGATCAGGTGGAGGAAAAAAAGGAGGAGAGTTCTTGCTGTGGGGAAGGCCTGGGACTACAGGCTAGAGGGGAAACCCACAGAAAGCAGAGCAGGCTGCTGTTGGGGAGAAGCCCTGAGTTAGGGCTTAGAGGTGACAAAGAGCCCTGAAGGGATGATTGTCAGAGCCTTTGTAAAGGGAGATAGGAGGGGGCATCTGGTTGTTAGGTCTGGGAAGAGAGTTGGTAGGTGCCTTTGAAGAGACCTGCAGTTTGAAGCTGGCTCCTGAGGAGGAAGTGGAAAAATCTGAAATCCTCTGGGTAGGAGTGGGTTCCTGGTGAGGGCACATGTAATAAAAGGCCTAGCTTCTGGGAGAGCAGATGCACAAGAGATTGATCTCCCTGTCCATGCTGGGGTTAAGCAGCTGATGCTCAGAAAGCAAGGGAATGGGAACAGTTTCTAGCAAGCGATGAACCAGTCTGATGAGATGGACTGGAGACTGAAACTGTTTCTTTGTATTAGTTTCTGTTATTAATGAATAAAATCCTCTGGAGGGGCTCTTAAAAGTAAAAAGTCACAGAGGGTCCGTGTGGCACCTTTAAGACTAACAGAAGTATTGGGAGCATAAGCTTTCGTGGGTAAGAACCTCACTTCTTCAGATGCATCTGAAGAAGTGAGGTTCTTACCCACGAAAGCTTATGCTCCCAATACTTCTGTTAGTCTTAAAGGTGCCACAGGATTCTCTGTGACTTTTTACAGATTCAGACTAATACGGCTACCCCTCTGATACTTAAAAGTAAAAGTTTCACTCAGGATTGAGTTATAACAGCAAAGGGAAACTGGGATGTGGCCTGGGCATATGACAGCACCACATAGGGGATGGCAGTTATAGTGTGAGCATAAAAGATGGAATAACTTGAAAGAAAGGCACCATCACACCCTCCTTGTATTCTGTTAACATTTAAAATAGATATAAGCAAGGAGCCTTTGTGGTCTGGTGCATAGTGTCAGTGAATACTGAAGTGAAGACTGGGACTGTGTTCCTGGCTTTGCCACTGACTCACGGTGAGACTCTGACTAAGTCTCTTCAGCTCTGTGTGCCTCAATGTTCCCAGCTGTGAAACATGGCCACCTTTGTTAAAAGCTCTGAGATGCCTAGATAAAAGGTGACACATAATGTAATGTTTGCTTAACTTTATACAGACTCATAATTGCACATTTCAAATTACATGGACTTAAAATACAGGGAGAAGGAAAGAAGGCTCAAGCCTAGACGGTATCACTTTAATTCTTCAAGGTGCAAGTCCCTTTTCTGTGCATACTCAGACTAGCACAGTGCCAATTTCCTGTGTGGGTTTTGTGGAAACGCTGCAATGAACAATGCTTCCATTCTCGGCATGAGCCTTACAGGACAGTCAGGGTGTCCCTGCCCTTGGAGATGACTATCCCAGGAAAGAACAGCCAAGTGTTGGATATGGAAGATGAGGAAGGATATATCATTTTAAATTTGTAGTCCAGATCTCTAGTCTCAGGCCATAGACTTCAGGCAACAAAGGAAATGAGTAATATTTGCATACTACCATGTATACGTATATTGCTAACCTCTATAATTGTCTCTGTTTCCACAGCTGCTTATTAAATTTTACAATGTTGATTATGATCATTTTGGGGTCTTTGATGCAATATTTAGCCTAATTCTGACTTGTTTCCATTTAACACAACGTGTGGGGTTCCCAAATCTGGAAAGTAGAATCCAGCCCTGATCAGGATTTTATTATTTTGGTCAACATTGTTTCTTAAGATCACGTGAGAAAAGGAAGGATAATACCATTTAATAATGCAGGGCTTGAAAAATGCAGTTACTCACTTACCCATAGTGAATAGAAAGCTTTCTTGCTTATGGGCCATTGATTTCTAGCGTTTCTGTTCCTTGTTCTTGAAGTAAAGTGATCATCAAGGGGTTAACAAGGTTACTCAGTATTGTGGATTGGAGCCATATTCCACCTCTCCCTTATTTTCTGTTTAGTTAATGTGTATCCCTATCTCACTGTTCTGTAGGTCAATAAAGCACCATGTTCCCAGACTGTGGTACTGTAAGTAAAGTGGTTCTTGTCTAATCAGTGGTTCCTTTACAAAACACATAGTACAGGCAAGTGAGGGGTGGGTGGTTCTCTCTCTTCTCTTACCAGATTTTATCTCCAGGATTATTGGATTGCCAAACTAAAATGGGCCAGTGTTCCATCAAATCTGATACAGTGACTCCTCACTTAACGTTGTAGTTATGTTCCTGAAAAATGCGACTTTAAGTGAATCGATGGTAAGTGAATCCAATTTTCCCATGAGAATGAATTAGGGTGACCAGACGTCCCGATTTTATCGGGACCGTCCCGATATTTCCTTGTTTGTCCCGCGTCCCAACCGACATGCGGTCGGGACAACCGGACAAACAAGGAAATGCCCCGGAGCCTAGAGCCCGGAAGTGCTCGCACCCCCCCCCACCGCCCCGACTCCGCCCCCTCCTCCCCCGATTGGCTCCCTCCCCGAATCCCCGCCTCTTCCCCGGGCTCACCATTCCCCCTCCCTCCGCAAGCGCTGGAGGGAGGCCCGGGAGACTCAGGGGAAGCGCGGGGCCGGGGTGAGTAACAGTCCGGCCTGGCCCCGAGCAGGCAGGACGCAGTCGGGCGGTAGGGCGAGGAGGGGGGCGGCCCGCGGGGCCAGGCGGCGGCTGTTGTTGTCCCCCCGGGCAGCGGGACACGGGAGCAGCCGCTGCTGCAGCTCCCACTGCCGCGGGGGAGGAAGCGGCCATGGCGCTCCGCGGCTGTGGCGCCCCCGAACCCCCCGAGCCGGGGCCTGCTGCAGGGACCCAGCAGCGCGCACGCTGGGCCCAGCCCCTGGCCAGTTGCGTCTGGGCTGCTGCCCAGCTGGTGCTATCCCGCGGCGGCCCCGGGGCGGAGGCATCGGCAGCCCAGCCCCGTTCGTTCCCCTGCGGGACCCGAGCGGGACGGGAGGGCTGGGGCCTGCTGCCCCCACTCCGGGGCCGCCGCGGGATAGCACCGGCTGGGCAGCAGCCCAGACGCGACTGGCCAGGGGCTGGGCTGGGCGCAGCGTGCGCGCTGCTGGGTCCCCGCAGCAGGCCCCGGCTCGGGGGGTTCGGGGGCGCCAGAGCCGCAGCCGCGGAGCGCCATGGCCGCTTCCTCCCCCGCGGCAGTGGGAGCTGCAGCAGCGGCTGCTCCCGAGTCCCGCTGCCCGGGGGGGAGAACAGCCACCGCCTGGCCCCGCGGGCCGCCCCCCCTCCTCGCCCTACCGCCCAACTGAGTCCTGCCTGCAAGGGACCAGGCCGGACTCTCACTACCCCGGCCCCGCGCTTCCCCTGAGTCTCCCGGGGCCTCCCTCCAGCGCTTGCGGAGGAAGGGTTTTTTTTTTGGCCCCGCCCCCCGCCACGCCCCCCCCCTCCACATCACCCCCCCCCCCGCGTCCCGATATTTGTCTTTGGTGATCTGGTCACCCTAGAATGAATGTAAACGGGGGGGTTAGGTTCTAGGGGATTTTTTTTTTTTGCCATACAGTACAGTACAGTACAGTACTACAGTTGGGAGGTGCCCCTGCCTTACCCCACACAGGCACAGCCCACTGGCACTGGAGACTATGAGGCGGGCACGGAGGCTGAAGGTGCTGTAGGCTAGGAGAAGCATGTTGAGCAGAAGCAGCTTCTCCTAATCTGCAGGTACCAGGGGCTGGGGGGATCAACCCTCGGCCTGCCCACACCACCCCTTCCCCCAAGTCCCCACCCTTAACCTGCCCCTTCTCCCCCACCGCTTACTCCGCATGCCGCATCCTCACTCCTCCCCCCTCCCTCCCCTGCCTCCTGCCCGTGGCAATCAGCTGGCTTGCAGCGTTCAGGAGGGAGGGGGGAGGAACGAGGACAAGGCGCGCAGGCTCCTCCTCCCTCCCCTGCCTCCTGAACACCGCAAGCCACCTGATTGCCACGGGCAGGAGGAAGGGGAGGGAGGGGGGAGGTGTGCCGCGTCCTCGCTCCTCCCCCCTCCTTCTGGCGGCAATCAGCTGTCTTGTGTTGTTCAGGGGGCAGGAGGGAGAGGGAGAGGGGGACTCGACGCACAGGCTCCCCCTCCCTCCCCTGTTTCCTGCCCATGGCAATCAGTTGGTTTGCGGCGTTCAGGAGACGGGGAGGGAGAGGGAGCCTGCGTGCCGAGTCCTTGCTCTTCTCCGCTCCCTCCTGAACATCGCAAGCCAGCTGATTGCCACAGGCAGGAGGTGGGGGGAAGAAGGGGAAGGCACTGATCTGCGGGGTCTGCCAGTGGGAGGGAGGCGCTATAGGGCGGGGCATAGGGGAGCTGATGAGGGGGCTGCCAGCTGTGGACAAAGCAGGCAGCCAAATGACATTATAGCGAAGCATTCCACAACTTTAAATGGAGCATGTTCTGTAATTGAGCAGGGACGTAAAATTGAAACAATGTTAAGCGAAAGGACGTTCAGTGGGGAGTTACTGTATTCTGTCTGAGAATATTTGTTAGAATAAGGTATAACCCACTATAAACTCCTCTGTGCACTACAATAATTGGTGCACTGTAGATGGTTGCATACATAATGGACCTCATTATGCAATAATTCTATCTTGGAAGTTGGAGACTGATTTTGTCCTCACCTAGTCTGCTTAAAACCTGGAACATGATTTTGCCCACACTGTGCCTGGTGTTGTGCATAGGGCTGGTAGCCCTGGTGGTCTTAAATATCAGGGGGTAGCTGTGTTAGTCTGTATCTACAAAAACAACAAGGAGTCTGGTGGCACCTTAAAGACTAACAGATTTATTTGGGCATAAGCTTTCGTGAGTAAAAACCTCACTTCTTCGGATGCATAGAGTGAAAGTTACAGATGCAGGCATTATATACTGACACATGGAGAGCAGGGAGTTACTACGCAAGTGGAGAACCAGTGTTGACAGGGCCAATTCAATCAGGGTGGATGTAGTCCACTCCCAATAATAGATGAGGAGGTGTCAATTCCAGGAGAGGAAAAGCTGCTTCTGTAATGAGCCAGCCACTCCCAGTCCCTATTCAAGCCCAGATTAATGGTGTTGAATTTGCAAATGAATTTTAGTTCTGCTGTTTCTCTTTGAAGTCCGTTTCTGAAGTTTTTTTGTTCAATGATAGTGACTTTTAAATCTGTAATAGAATGACCAGGGAGATTGAAGTGTTCACTTACTGGCTTATGTATGTTACCATTCCTGATGTTCGATTTGATCTGGAAGCCTACTTTCGTCGTCTCCGACTCAAGGAATATTTTCAACGCACCACTGAACAGTGCACTGACCCACAGGAACCCTCCTACCAACACTACAAGAAGAAGAACTCTGCGTGGACTCCTCCTGACGGTCGAAATGACAGACTGGACCTCTACATAAAGTGTTTCCGCAGACGTGCACAGGCTGAAATTGTGGACAAACAACATCACTTGTCCCATAACCTCAGCCGTACAGAACGCAATGCCATCCACAGCCTCAGAAACAACTCTGACATTATTATCAAAGGGGCTGACAAAGGAGGTGCTGTAGTCATAATGAACAGGTCGGATTATGAACAGGAGGCTGCCAGGCAACTCTCCAAGACCACATTCTACAGGCCACTATCCTCTGATCCCACTGAGGAATACCAAAGGAAACTACACCATCTGCTCAAGAAATTCCCAGCTACAGTACGGGAACAAATCTACATGGACACACCCCCAGAACCCCGACCAGGGATATTCTATCTGCTACCCAAGATCCATAAACCCGGAAACCCTGAACGCCCCATCATCTCAGGCATTGGCACTCTTACAGCAGGATTATCTGGCTATTTGGACTCTCTCCTCAGACCCTACGCTACCAGCACTCCCAGCTATCTTCGAGACACCACCCACTTCCTGAGGAAACTACAATGCATTGATGTTCTTCCTGAAAACACCATCCTGGCCACCATAGATGTAGAAGCACTTTATACCAATATTCCACATGAGGATGGACTATAAGCTGTCAGGAACAGTATCCCTGATGAGGCCACAGCAAGCCTAGTGGCTGAGCTTTGTGACTTTGTCCTCACCCACAACCACTTCAGATTTGGGGACAACTTATACCTTCAAGTCAGTGGCACTGCTATGGGTACCCGCATGGCCCCACAGTAGGCCAACATTTTTATGGCTGACTTAGAACAACGCTTCCTCAGCTCTCGTCCCCTAGTGCCCCTCCTCTACTTGCGCTACATTGATGACATCTTCATCATATGTACCCACGGAAAGGAGGCCCTTGAAGAATTCCACCTGGACTTCAACAATTTCCACCCCACCATCAACCTCAGCCTGGACCAGTCCACACAAGAGATCCACTTCCTGGACACTACAGTACAAATAAGTGATGGTCACATAAACGCCACCCTATACCGGAAACCTACTGACCGCTATACGTACCTACATGCCTCCAGCTTCCATCCAAGACACATCACACGATCCATTGTCTACAGCCAAGCCCTAAGATACAACCGAATTTGCTCCAACCCCTCAGACAGAGACAAACACCTACAAGATCTTTATCAAGCATTCGTAAAACTACAGTACCCATAGACTCATAGACTCATAGACATTAAGGTCAGAAGGGACCATTATGATCATCTGGTCTGACCCCCTGCATGCTGCAGGCCGCAAGACCCTTCCCTGGACTCTACCGTTGAAGTCCCCAATCCTGTGTTTTAGTGACTTCAATCGGCTGAGACCCTCCTGCTAGTGATCCCTGCCCCATGCTGCGGAGGAAGGCGAAAAACCTCCAGAGGCTCAGCCAATCTACCCTGGAGGAAAATTCCTTCCCGACCCCAAATATGGCGATCAGTAATACCCCGAGCATATAGGCAAGAGTCTCTAGCCTGACCCTTGTTGGCCATTATGCTGTTCATGTACCATTGCTTGGTTTTCCTTGGCTACTATGTTTTATCATTAAACCATTCCCTCCATAAACTTATCCAACTTAATCTTAAAACCAGACAGGTCCGTCGCCCCCACCGTTTCCCTCGGAAGGCCGTTCCAATATTTCACCCCTCTGATGGTCAGAAACATATTGCTCCCCACCAAGGTGCTTCAGCAGAGATCATATAGGATCACTAACATCTCTACTTAAAACCCACCAGCCCATTCCACAGTAGCCATCAATGGTAACATTTCTTCAATTATTAGCAACCTCTGCTGTATTCAGACTGGTGAAAGGCTCTGTATCCCAGTTCTCATCTCCTTCATATTTATAGTTAGATATACTTTTAAAAAAATCCCATTAACTATGTTGTTTTGCTAATATTACCAGTCTCTGACTTTGATAATTGTACATTTGTCTGTTAAAACGTGCCCTTCAAGATCGCGTTTTCCTGCATTTTAACGTTTATTCAAAGAGGCATATTACTGCATCAGAACATAATGTTACAGAATGATAGAAGCATTACAACTACAACTGGTCGGAATTTTTTTTTTTCCTTCATGGACCAAATTGTTAGCTACAAACTGAAAACAAAAATATTTTTATTTGGAAAGCCACACCGTCTCTCAAGGGAGTTGCAGTTTGGGTACATCATGTTCCCATTCTCCTTTATGTGATGGGCTGTCTGTTCAGACTACATCTACTGTTACACACCAGGGTTTTCTGTCTTGAGGAGGAGAGGTGATGAATCAGATAAGATAACGTATAATTCTCCTGAGGCAATGTTGGGTTTTTTTTTTTTTTTTTCAGCCAAAACCAGAAGACTTTAGCTTTTGGGGAGTTCAGTTTATCAACTAAATAAATTGAAATTTTCAGAAGAAAGCAGATGCTTTCATGTTTAGTAGAAAACAGAATATTCTGTCAAACAGTCTTGATGGAAAATTTTCAACAGTGTCGGTCCTAATTACAACTATCAATTTATGCCAAAGGTCAAATGCAAAAAGATCAAATCCAGAGTTTAATAATCACACCTACTGAAGGGATCATAAGAAATCATAAGATTTTTCTAATTGGACCACCTGCTTATTACAGGTCACCAGCACCCAAAGACTAAATCCAGCAACTGAAATTAGACCACGGTATTACAAACCACAGGAGACTGGACTATTATGTGCCACGGGGAGAAAATAGGTGGGACCGAAGTGCACCAAGGCCCCTGCAATGGCATGAAATTGATTTGGTGGGATATTCCGAGATGACTGTCACAGGGCAGGGCTTCTCCGCAGGTTCCAAGCATACACTGTCCTGCCCAGGCTCCTTTAAGTAGGTTTATTGTTCAGACATACACAAAACAAACAGGTCCCCAGCTCACCCTTCTCAGCCAGTCCTTATTCAGCCAGCTGTGCTCTTACTGGCTCCATTACCCTTCTTGAACAGCAGGTTCAGGGCAACTTTCCTGGACACTGACCCCTTGCTCCAGAGGCCCACTATAGGTCTTAGCTCCACTCCTCTGTGACTCCTCTCTTCAGATTTAGCCTGCCCCAATCATTTCTCCTCCTCTTCTTCCTCTTCTTGTGTTTTATGGCAAACCAGAGTCTATAACCTCCAGGCACTGGACACCACAGATAATTCAATAATTAAAGTTTCTCACCGACCCCAGTATTCTTAAAGAATTGCAATATTGCTTTTTTATAGGGCCCCTTTTTCTGATGCTCTTACTGGGAGCTGCAGTGAAAATTTAGGTATTTTAAGGCGTCTATATTTTTCATATAAATACCCCCTTTCAATGGTACACTCTTTGAACTCCCAAAGAAGATAATCAACTGTTTCCGGGACCTTGCACCTCCCACATAATCCATCTTTATTTTTTTTTAGAAACTAACTGGCCATTGTAGTTTAAATAGTCACTTAAGTTCTAACTAGGCTCCCTTCGCTTTTTGTCTGTGTCTTGGAGTACATCTGTATTTTCCACTTTGTTTCTTTTGCTCTTACTTCTTGCCATTCCTCTCTTTTTGAGATTTTTTTGAACTCCACTTTATTCAAAGAAATCTCTAAATCAGTTTCTTTGTACTTGACAGCAGTTTTGCTACTTTGTCTGCCAGCTCATTGCCCACTAGCCCTACATGTGCTGGGACCCTTGCTATTACTATGATTACACCCACCTGCATCAGTTCTGTTGTCAACAGTAACATTTCATTACATGTATTATTTCTGCTATCTGAAGTGCCATTTTTGACTGCCACTAATCCTGATAAGCAATCGGACAGTGGCTGGGCACACATCTATGCCCTAGTTCGATGCCAGTATTATCCCTGCTCATTCAGCTACAAAATACATACAAAATTTGATAGCCTTACAGTTGTCTTGATTCCAAGTGAAGGAATGCAGAATGCTGTTCCCACTCTTCCTGTTCTTACATTTTGGAACTGTTGGTGTACATCTGGCAGTAGCATCCCTACTTATCACAAGCACATTGATTTGCTATATCTTGTACATTTAACACTCCCTTACCTCTTTTTAATTTCATTATGCAGTTCTATATCTCTCTCAGGTGGTATAATTTTTCAATTATGATGCATTTTCCCAAAGCTATGTATTTTTAACCTCTTGCAGGTTTTTCTTTTCACTGAGATCCTTTGTCCATGGTTTAACTCTACTTACATGAGGTATTTTGAGGTTTTGATCTATATATTGACCACTTAATTCCTAGCACTCATCATACATTAGCTTATTGTTTCCATCTTCACTGTTTCCAGTTACTTTAGCCCAAAAGGTTGTCTATAAAAGCTTCATTCTTAAAGCAATAGGCATTTTACCTGCAGCCATCTTCAGTACACACAGTAGCATTGTGATGAAGGCACCACATGCATTTCTCAACACCTGAGTTTGGAGTGAGTCAAGCTTTCTCAAATTCGTTTTTGAAGCCAAACTGAAAGCCTGGCACCTACATTCAATCACTGGTCTTATTAGTGTTTTGAATGGCATTACCACTGCTTTCTTATGTGCACATCAGGAAGTTCCAGAAATACTTTTAAGTAAGTGGTTTGTGCTTTACACTTATCTCTAATATTTTGAATTTGGTCCTTCCAAGTGAGCTTGCTATCGAGTATCACACCTAAAAAATTGAAGCTTTTAATTGTACTTATTTTCTGTCCATATTTACAATCTTTTTAAAAAAATTATCAATTGACAAAACTAAAGGAAATTTCAGTCCTTTAGTTTTGTCAATTGAGAATTTAAAGCCCCCATTCCACACCCATCTCCTCTTCCTGCCTTCTGGCAGGTTTTTATAGCCTCAACTGCAGCCCTGCCCCCTTTAATTGGCTCACTTGGGCTCCCTGCCCTGACACAGGGACTGAGTCTGGTCTACTTACCTTGTAACACCTCTCCCCTCTTTTGACCTGTGAAATGCCTCCTGGGGCTACTCTGAGCCTTGTTGTTGCTAGTGCTATGGAATGTTGTTACTGTTGCCGGTGTTGCTGTTTTTGGCCCTCCAATGTCAGCTGCACTAGCAGAGAGTGGAGTGTGTTGATTCAGCAGACCTTGATGTTATTCATAAGCAAGACCACAGGCTTTGTTTGGTGGTGAAGGTGCTTCCCAGGTTTATTGTTGACAAAACATGGTACTAGCCCCCCATAGGAGCTTCAGGTACACTAACATGTGTGCCTGTGAGAATGGAACCAGCTCAGTCAGTGCACCAGTACTCTGCCCCCATGCTGGAAATAGGTGCCCCGCCTATGTCTTCTCCTTTTATACACTGATACAAATAAGTTCTGTATCACACTCCAGACATTGCTAGTTACCACCCTTCTCCTTGTACCTGCTAGTTCAAACAAAACATCCTTATCCATTATCCTGTCATCTCCTCCTTATCTTACGAGGGGTCAGCGTGTTCCTGTACCATCTCTTAAGAATCTGTTTATGTAGAACTTGAGAACTCTGGGTGTTCTTGTGTCATCCTCTCTGGTCAGGAATGTGCGTATTTGGTTAGCCAGTACCTAATGGGGTGGTGTTGTTTTGCCAAGACCAGGCCTACTCTGGTTCACAGCCTGTGGTTCACACTCTTATACCTAGGGCTCCAGCAAGGCCTACAACCCCTCCCAAGGCAAAATACATTTATCACAGACAAATTTCAGAAAACATTCCTAATACTCCAGGGCCTTCCATCCAAAGTGGATCCCAAATTTTCCCAAACCAATCAAAACATTCCCAGCACTCATTTACCAAAACACAAGCATTCCATAAAACATTTAACATTACACAGAAACTCAGACATATCACAGAGGGTTCCTGAAGTCCCATAGACCCAAATACAATCTAACTGGAACAAATCTCTAATCCTTGTCCTTCTGAGCCCTATTTAATGGGATCAGGGTCACACAGTTAGCCTCACCGGGCACAGTCAATACACGGTCTCATTTTCTCCGCCTGGACTTGGAGGACCTCTTTCCTCCTGAGTGAGACAAAGATCTCTCACCAGTTGCCCTTTCTCATGTTTGAGGTACTGTAACTTGCTTTCCACCTGTCAAGGCTGAATCTCCACTCTGTCACTCTGAGTGCAGAAGGTGGGGGCCCGCAAGGATTCTAAAAATTAATACTGGCCACTCCAGGTTTGTATTAAACTCCCAAGATTACAGCTTTTCTTTGACCTTGGGAAATGCTGCCACCACCCAAATGCAAAAGGAAAAAAAAACACCCTTGGACCCAGGAAGGAACACTTGGGAATTCCTCCCTGTGAGGTACCCTCAAGCCCCTTCACACACACCCCTCCGGGGAAGAGCTGAGAAAGCCACAGCTAGTTTCCTTTGTTTTCTATCAGCTAATCAACCCACATGCACAAACCTCTTAGGACACCAAAAATCCAATCCTGTTCTTAAAAAAGGTAAATTTTATTAAAAACAAAAAGGAAGAAAATACATCTGGAACTGAGGCTTTTGCTAGATTTTAAAAGAGCTATTTTGGGTGCTTAATTTTTGGAATCGCTTTCTTGGGGGTTCAACTTAAAGGTTACAAGCAAACAAAAGCCCTCTCGGGTTAGCACAGAGGAGATCCACAAGCCTTAAAAAATAAACAGAAATAAACCTGATCATGTCTAGCTAAACATTCTGATCTTACACATTTGGCATTTCAGATAAGTAGTTCTAGGTATGATCTGATGATTTATGATCATACCTGGCTTAAAGCTGCTCATAGGATTGCTGCTCTGTCCCTCTAGCCCAGAGAGAACAACGGAGAGACAAAGGGAATGCTTTTTTCCCATTTTAAACAGTTCTAGCCTTCCCATTGGCTCTTTTTGTCAGGTGCCCACTCCCTTTTCTTTACCTGGGGAGTTTTAATCCTTTACAGGTAAAGCAAGCAGCCACCGAGAGGGACTTTATAGCTAACTGGCTGGGTGGGTGTACACAAAAGGGAGCTCCCCCTCCCCCCCACACACACTTTATTTATCACACCACCACTTGTAATCATTCTGCAAGCTCCCCGGTGCCCAGGACAGACCCATAAAACAGGTATTCCCTGAATCCCTACCTGCTCTGGAGCCCTGCTTCCACCCATAGCCCCTTATCTGGGCTTCTTCTCGTTGGCGTGGCGCTGTCTGGGTCCCCACACTACCTTGCTTAATTGGAAGCCAGTCTGGGGCTCTGTAGTACCCTGTTAGGATTGAGACTTTGGTTTCCACAAGCCCTGCCATAACTTTCTGAGTAGACCCTGGCTCCTGGTTCTGCTCAAGTAACCGTTTCGGAGAACACACTTCATGACTGGACATTCTCATCTAATGTGCCCAGGCTGGTCACAATTAAAACACACCACGTGGCCCCCTCACCATCCCCACAAGTGTTTCCAGTAAGATGTGGAATTACCTGCGACCCCTGTAACTCTTGTGTATCCCCCAAGTTTTGGCCACATGAGGTCTTTTCCCTGTGGGAACTTCCCTGGGTCACCCTCTGCCATATTGCCCCAGCTGTTCATCTACCTCTTTTTGGACTCAAAGAAGGCCTCTGCTCATTCAAAAGCTTCCTCAACTGAGGGTGGCTGAAAGTGCCTTACCAAGCTCTGGGCTCCCAGGGGTAGACGTTTTAAGAACTACTCCAAGACAATTTGTCCCACGATTCTCTCTACTGAGTTGGGTCTGAGCCACAAGGTCCCATAATTTCTGAGACACTACCCTTGGTTGTGCCCCACTCAAAATTGGTGTCTGAATGCCTCTGGAGTCAACCCTAGTTGGTCTAGAATGACTGCTGTCACTGCCAAATAGGGACTCGCCTGTTCATCACTTACTACTCAGTAAACTGCCTTTGCCTGGCCTCTCAGTATCAGTGCTAGGTGGGGCATTCATGTTGACTCCTCCCAGCTCAGTGCCCTCACCACTTTCTCATATATTAGGAGTAAGGCCTCTGAGTCATCTTCTCATCACAGTTTTGCTAGGCCCAGGTCCAACTAGCCCATGGTTCTATCACTGACTCTGTTGCCTGGCATCCTTTGGCCCAGCCATTTCTGTAACATCTCTTGTTATTGAAAGTGGATTTCTAACCAACGCTGTCATGTGGCAAATTGTGACTTCTGCTGATTCTCCATCAATTGCATGAGCAGAACCTGAGTCTGCTGTTGTTGTTCTTGTTGCTGCTGTATCATGGCCATCTGCTGCTGCTCCTTTGTTACTAACAGGTGCATCACCACCTCCATTTTCCCTTATCCTCTCCATCAAATGAGGCTCATCTTTCTCTTCACTGGATCCCACATTTGCAGGTTCCTTCCTGCACAGAAGGATGGACCGTGGGATCCTGCCATCTCGCCTTTACCCCTCGTCACTGGGCACCAAAGATCCACCTCACGCTCCCCTTATATCAGGGCACAATCAAAGTGCCCACATTCTACACCATATGTCACAAGGGAGGGATTCTCCCCAGTTTCCAAGCATACACTGCCTCCCCCCCCCCCCGTTTCCTTTAAGTAGGTTTATTAAGTAGGTTTATTGTTCAAAGATAAGTAAAACAAACACAAACAGTTCCTCATCTCACCCTTCTCAGCCAGTCCTTTTTTAGCCAGTTCTGCTCTGCACTGGTTCTATTACCAGTCTGGAAAAGCAGGTTGAAAAGAGAGAGCAAAAATGAAGTGGGGATGTTCCTAGCTCTTTATAGCCACCTTCGTCTGCTATGGACCATCACAAGCAGTTGAGGCCAGTTAAGGAGCTAGAGGTTAAAATGTCTGGAGGGAGGCAGGATGTTCCTAGTGGAAGTTCCTGAACTCTGTAATTCACTTCTCATGCTGGTTCAACAAAACCAGAATTTGTTGATATTTAGTGTATAGGGCTGGGCCCATCTCTTTCTTCAGGCTGTTGCTCAAAAGGGAGTTCGGTAGTTCGAAGTGTAATTTATATTTTTTCCTTTTGCTTAAAACCCACATCTTCTATTAACTGGAGCACATGCATTTGGAGACTTTGTATGGAGAGTACTTTCTAAATTACACAATAAATAAATCTGTCATGCATTGGCTTTTTAGACTCATAGAGTTTAAAGCAAGAATGGACCACCAGATAATCTACACCATCCTCCTGCATATCTCAGGCCAGCAATACCACACAGCACTCACACATTAACCCAACAACTGAAATTAGACCAAAGTATTACAGCCCTTGAGAGACTAACCTACTATGTGCCTCGGGCAGAGAATAGGAGGGAATGAGGTGCAGCAGTGCCTGAGGCCCTTGAAACGGCAGGGAATAGATCCTACCAAGGGACCAGCACCCCACACTGCAGAGGAAGGTGAAAAATCCCCAAGGTCACTGCCAATCTCACCTGGGGAAAAATTCCTTCCCGAACTCACATATGGCAATTGGTTAGACTCTGAGCATATGCAGGAGCTTTTCCAGCTCTAATTTCAATGGTTTTATTACAGTAAAAATAAACCATCAATATATTAATTAGTATTTGTTGTCAGTTTTCCCAATTAAACGGAATTATATTTGATGTCAGATATATCAGAATCTCTCATATTTCTAAAGGATTAAGACTTGAGTTCATAGGGATTTCCATCCTTGTATTTAGGTGGAATATTCTTATATTTCTAGATGGGCAAAATCTCTTAGTCCTACAGCAGTCACTCTTAAATTTCTCCTGCAAATGTGAAGCCATTTCCTGTGGATTATCTCCTGTCATTGATTTCCATTAGGGTTTTTTTTTAAGTCACACAATTGTGAAAGATAAGATAAGAACTTGAGGTTGTTTTAATAATTATTAAATAATTATTTCCTCATAGAAACATATACCAAGAGACAATATACAATATTACTGGACTGGATTATCATATAAATCTGAGAGGATTGGCTGGTATTGGGAGGATAGCTCCGCTCTCCTTAACACAGGGAGTGGACTGGTAAATTTTGATAATTTAGGGACAGATTATGACCCATCCTGAGAGCCCCTGTAGAGGAAAATCCTATGTCACTCCCTTACTCTTTTACACTGGCTGCCTGTGTTGTAAATAGAAGCACAGGGTCAATAGTAACCTTTGTGGGGCTGCTGATCCCCATTGTGCCCAGGACAGGGAGGGAGTGGGCAAGCAGAGGTAGAGGATTGGACCTGGTCCCACAATGCCATGGTTGGCACAGCTGAATTGGTATGGAGGTGAAAGTAATCTGAACCAGTTGTAGGGAAGATATAGATTACTTTCCCCAGGGAAGCTGGTGAATGGGCCCTGAATACACATACGGAACGCAAATGTCAGGACATAATGAAATGATGCTTTATTTTCTAGGATTGAGTTTTATGAAAACTATGACAACTGTGCATCCTGTATGGATTGAAAATGTATACCCATTATGCCTGTTCATGGGAACAATTCTGGATCCACAAGAAAGTGGTTGTCCGGCTAAAATGAAGAGACATCACCAGAAAAAACATTGTTTCTGTCAATATGAGATAACATAGGCTCAGTGTATTTTGTTTACTTTTTTTTTGTTTTGCTTTTGTTTAGAGTTCCATTAGGAAACTGAACACACAATAACTGGAAAGTGTCTGAGGAAGTAACATGCAAAAATAAGTTAGTGTCAACATCAAAGTACTACTGACATACACCAGGAAGAACTCACTAGCTCCATCAGTCCAGTTGTGAAATGTGTAACAGATGACCAAGTGAAACTGGGAGCTTCAGGAATATCACAGAACTATATAAATTAAAAGACCTGTTCGGTCACATCGGGTGACCAGAATTCCAGGACATGATTCTTCTGAATAGTAGATCTAGTTCAGCTTCAAATATTGTAACTCAAGAGAGGAGGCTTTAAACATGTCTGTGGAGGATCACATAGATCTTACTTTTGCAGGGGGAAAAACAAGTTGCTCAATTCTAACCTGAAAATTATTTTTTTTCAATTTCATCACACTTCAGTTATTACCCCCCACCCGCTCCCGAGACAGCCATGAACAAATCCTTCATTCTGCTTGTTGATTTTATTTATCTGGTGCAAACGTACTATATCATGCCTGTGATCCTCACTCCAAGTTAGACATGTTTAACTCTCTTATTCTTTCAATATGATTGGTCTGTTTGGTGACTGGATAACTCACATGGTATTCTTTTTGTTTCCTGATTAGATGGCATACCCCTTATAAGCTATGTTCACTACCACCCAAAATAAATTTAATTTTGTCTCTCAGTGCTGCGGATGAACTAAGGAGTCTCTCTCCCTTGCACTGCCAGTCTTAGCACCAGGAAAGAATTCATAGATTTATTCACTGAATCATAGATTTTAAGGCCAGCAGGGACCATTAGGTCATCTAATCTGACATTCTGTCTATCTCAAACCATAAAATTTCACCCTGTTACCTCTGTACTGAGCCCATTAACTTGTATTTGGCCAAAGCATATCTTCCAGAAAGGTATTGAGTCTTGATTTGAAGATATCAAGAGATGGAGAATCCACCACTTTTCTTGGTAGTTTGTTCCAGTTTTTAATCACCCTCACTGTTAAAAACATATGTTTTAGTTTTAATAATTATTTATTACGTGATTTTATTGAGGTAGCACCTAAAAACCCCAACCATGGACCCAGGCGCTCATTATGGTAGGCATCCTACAAATACATAGCAAAAACATGGTCCCTGCCCCCAAAGGGTTTACAATCTAAGCATAAGAAAAGAGATAACAGGTGAAGACAGACAAATGGAGAAACACGGGGAAACAATGGGATGCTATTTATCAGCATGACAGGCAGTGGTTTCAGCACATCCACTGCTGAGATGTTGTCAAGTTTTTGTAGACATGATGGCAAAGGAGAGTATTAAAGGGAATTATGAAGGATGATAATGGGGTAGCTTTGTGGACTTTTACAGGGAGCTCCTCCTAAGAGAGGGGAAGCATGGGAGGAAAACACAAAGGTGCTTGATTGAAAATTAACAAATGGGTGATGACAGTTGGCATCATTGGCAGTAGGCATCATTGGCTGATCACAGATGGCCGTCCATATTTTAGTAGTGTGAGAGATGACAAGTGGCCTGAGGATAGGTCATGTAAGGCCTTTAAAGTGAAGACAAGTAATTGCTATTTGAAGTGATGAAAAAAGGGAGCCCAATGAAAAGATACAAACAGAAGGGTAACATGGTTAAAGTGATGAGCTAGGAGAATGATCATTGCAGCAGGGCAAGACTGCATTTGTCAGGGCTAGACAGGAGGATGTCATAGTAGTTGAGACATAAGATAACAGCCTGGAGTCTAGCAGTCTGGATGTAGAGGAAAGGCCATATTTAGAGATGCTATACAGGAAGAATTGACTGCTCAAGCCCATTCAATATGCTTCTCTTGGGATAATCTTTCTTGTTCATTACTCTGACCACATCGTCCCTCTCTTTGTATCCCTTCATTGACTTCATTAATCTTATTATGCTGGAGTTCTGCGGAGGGATTTTCTTCTCTCCTGCAGATGGCAGTATCTTTACAGTCATGAGGATCCACAGCTGTAATTAATGCCACTGTAGAAGTTATTCTTATACGTCTTGATAATATTATTCCCAGGTAGTGTGGTATTTATTTATAGTCACAGAGCCTATGAAGATGAGTGCAGTATAAAAACATCCATAGATTGAGAGCTCTTCACAAAATGATTCATGTTTATCTACCTTTGCTTTTCAAGATGTATTTCTTCCCTCTTTGTGTTTCAACCTAGAATCTCAAAACATTTTGTCACTATAAATATTTGTCATTGGGAAAAAAAAAACCACATTGTTTAAATAATAATTTAAAAGTGACCAAAAGGCTGCCAATAACAGATAGCAGGGGCCACTACATGGAGATATGTGTGTGTGCTTCTTTTTATCATCAAATCCATTCTTGGTTTCTCCCAGGGCTCCCTGCCTATATGATGTCTGGTTTGCTCACATTGTGCACACACAGTGCTGTTCATAGAGCTGGTAGCCTTGCTAGTCCTGTGTAAGTACTGAGACTTGTTGTATTTACTTCTAGATTTTTAGGGCATTCAAATGCTGGTGAAATGTGCTGGTCTGGTAGCCCCATGGAAAGTGTTACCCTCTAAATATCCACAGAACTAATACACTAAGGACAGATCAGTCTTCCAACAGGCACACACACATCCCACCCTCAAAACCCCAAGTGTCTCACCACAGATCATTTAAGATCACTAGATTCTGCACTTAAAACTCACCAGCTTATTTCCCACAGGCCATGAAAAAGCGTGATGGTAACTACTTTCAGTAAGTAGTGACCTGAGCTGGCTCCATCTACTGACAAGTTTCAGAGTAACAGCCGTGTTAGTCTGTATCCGCAAAAAGAAGAACAGGAGTACTTGTGGCACCTTAGAGACTAACAAATTTGTTAGTCTCTAAGGTGCCACAAGTACTCCTGTTCTTCTCCATCTACTGGTATTTTTCTTCACCTTCTCCTTGCCTTTACGTTTTGCAATGCAAAATGCATATGTGTACACACACACCTACCATGGATGCACACAAAAAAGAATGAATAACATAACAATAGCTAAAAGATCAAAACCATTATCTTGCTCTGGAAGGTATTTTAGTTCATTTCAGGTTTCCGAGCCTTTGGGGAGGGAACTGAAAGCCCCACCTTAGACCACAAAGATATGCAAGCCACTAACCACAATTGCTCAAAGAGTTTGAAAAAAATGAGAGTTTGTGTTTCAGAAGAATGAGGATGAATAAGAATAACGGTAAATAAGGCTGTAAATCCTCTATCCCAGAATGGGCACAACATAGAATCATAGAATATTAGGGCTGAAAGACACCTCAGGAGGTCATCTAGTCCAACCCCCTTCTCAAAGCAGGACCATCCCCAACTAAATCATTCCAGCCAGGGCTTTGTCAAGCTGGGCCTTAAAAACCTCTAAGGATGGAGATTCCACCACCTCCCTAGGTAACCCATTCCAGTGCTTCACCACTCTCCCAGTGAAATAGTGTTTCCTAATATCCCACCTAGACCTCCCCCACTGCAACTTGAGATCATTGCTCCTTGTTCTGTCATCTGCCACCACTGAGAACAGCCTAGCTCCATCCTCTTTGGAAACCCCCTTCAGGTAGTTGAAGGCTGCTATCAAATCCCCCTCACTCTTCTCTTCGGCAGACTAAATAATCCCAGTTCTCTCAGCCTCTCCTCGTAAGTCATGTGCCCCAGCACCCTAATCATTTTTGTTGCCCTCCGCTGGACTCTCTCCAATTTTTCCACATCCCTTCTGTAGTGGGGGAACCAAAACTGGACATAATACTCCAGGTGTAGCCTCACCAGTGCCAAATAGAGGGGAATAATCACTTCCCTCGATCTGCTGGCAATGCTCCTACTAATACAGACCAATATGCTGTTGGGCTTTTTGGCAACGAGGGCACATTGCTGATTTATATCTATCTTGTGACGTTGTGCAGTCTATATGGTTTTATAAAAACTTGATAATAAGTCAATATAATGTAACTGAGATAGTTTTAGAGAAAATACGGTAATAAGTGAATGTAACGTAACTGGGATATGCCTCATGCAAAAGGTCTCTTGTAAGGTATCATTACAAAGCTCATAATCTACTGAGTGTGATCATCCTATTTGTAGAAATGTACCACTCTTGTATCTAAAACTAGAAATATAAAACATAACTCTGAGGGCCTATTTTAATTATGTAAAGTGTGGGCCATTAATGATGGTTTGGAATCTTGATGACTCCCATTAACAAGGACCATTGTCTGCAGATGGCTCTCTTTTACTTTTAAGTCTCCCTGCATATGTGTGTACTGGCGAGTGGATAATGAAGTCTTGCAGTGACATGTGATCATGTCACCTGAACTGGAATCCATCTTTAACCTGGTGCTTTTCCAAGGGGGGAGGGGGGAGAAACCCAGAGGGACAAAGGATTCCTGCCTTATGCAAAAGATATATAAAGGGTGTTGGAACAGAACAAAGAGGGAGGAGCCATCATGAAGAATCCCCTAGCTATCACCTAAGCTGGAACAAGAGCTGTACCAGGGGAAAGAATTGTGCCCAGGCCTGGAAGATGTCCAGTCTGAGAAAAACTTACTGAAGCATCTCTGAGGGTGAGATTATCTGTATTCAGTTTGATTAGGCATAGATTTGCGCATTTTATTTTATTTTGCTTGGTGACTTACTTTGTTCTGTCTGTTACTACTTTGAACCACTTAAATCCTACTGTCTGTATTTAATAAAATCACTTTTTATTTAGTAATTTACTCAGAGCATGTATTAATACCTGGGGGAGCAAACAACTGTGCATATCTCTCTATCAGTGTTATAGAGGGTGAACAATTTATGAGTTTGCCCTGCATAAGCTTTATGCAGGGTAAAACGGATTTATCTGGGTTTAGACCCCATTGGGAGTTGGGCATCTGAGTGCTAAAGACAAGCACACTACTGTGAGCTGTCTTCAGGTAAACCTGCAGCTTTGGGACGAGTGATTCAGGCCCTGGGTCTGTGGCTGGAGCCAGACGGGAGTGTCAGGTTCAGCAAGACAGGGTGCTGGAGTCCTGAGCTGGCAGGGAAAACAGGAACAGGGGTAGTCTTTGCACATCGGGTGGCAGCTCCCAAGGGGGTTTCTGTGATCCAACCCGTCACAGTGGGGGAACCAAAACTGGACATAATACTCCAGGTGTAGCCTCACCAGTGCCAAATAGAGGGGAATAATCACTTCCCTCGATCTGCTGGCAATGCTCCTACTAATACAGACCAATATGCTGTTGGGCTTTTTGGCAACGAGGGCACATTGCTGATTTATATCTATCTTCTCGTCCACTGTAATCCCCAGGTCCTTTTCTGCAGAACTGCTGCTTAGCCATTCGGTCCCTAGTCTGTAGCGGTGCATGGGATTCCTCCATCCTAAGTTCAGGACTCTGCACTTGTCCTTGTTGAACCTCATCAGATTTCTTTTGGACCAATCCTCTAATTTGTCTAGTCACTCTGGACCCTATTCCTACCCTCCAGTGTATCTACCTCTCCCTCCAGCTTAGTGTCATCTGCGAATTTGCTGAGGGTGCAATTCATCCCATCATCCAGATCATTAATAAAGATGTTGAACAAAACCAGACCCAGGACTGACCCCTGGGGCTCTCCGCTTGATACCGGCTGCCAACTAGACATCGAGCCATTGATCACTACCCGTTGAGCCTTACAATCTAGCCAGCTTTCTATCCACCTTATAGTCCAATGACTATGCAATATCCCTCCCTCTCTTAAGCAACCATAAACAATGAGTCTGGGGCCCTTAGCCAGGCAATCAGAGGAACAATCTCCTATGTGTAAGATGGGAATACAAATGGAGGTGAGGTGCAAGAGCATTCATTTTCCATGATGCATTCAATTCTTTTACTAGCTTTCAAGATGACACAGCAAGGTGGTTAATTAAAGCAAATTACAATGGTGTCCTGTTTTAATGTGGACACTTTTCTGTTAAGAACTGGACTGAGACTCCCCAACTCATTTCACACAAACTATGGAACAACTCTCAGATGGACAATCAAAGATTCATCCCTGAGTCACTTTCACTTTGGATCATCTATTTATTTTGTCTATGTAACCATGTGTTTCATTTACCGTTTCTTGTCTTCTCACACACTCTTGACCTCCTGTTACAAACTAGGACCTGCTGTGATGCCTTGCTTTTAGTATAGATTATAAATGCTTTGGGCACAAACTGTCATTGTACGTTGGAACAATGACCAGCACAATGGGGCCTCAGTTCAGATGGAGGCCTTTGAGTGCTACCACAAAACAAATAATAAATAATAATGTCACTTGTCTCCTAAGGGCGTTGTTTAGCACTCTATATGACAAAGTTGAAGATCAGGGTTCAATTCCCATTAATTATTTTTTCTCCATGCCCATTGAGGGTAGGACAAGAAGTAATTGGCTTAGTTTGCAGCAGTAGAACTTCAGGTTAGATACTAGGAAAAATCTTCCAACTCTAAGGATAGTTATGCACTTGAACAGGTTGCCTAGAGGTTGTGGAATCCCCTTTCCTGGAGGTTTTTAGGAGCACACTAGACAAACACAGTCAGGGATAGTCTAGGTATACTTGACGCTGCCTCTGTGTGGGAGGATGGACTAGATGACCTCCTCAGGTTCCGTGCAGCCCGTGCAGGTTCCGTGCAGCCCTGTGATTGGTCATTGGAGTCATTGGACTGTGGCAGAGGCCATCTACCCCGTCCCGTAGAAGGTGGGAGTGTCTCATATCTCTCAGCAGTGAGATTTCTGGCCAAGTAAGAGACAACAATGATGGGTTCCTAAAGTGACAGCAATTTGGGGCCTGAAGGTAGGGACTGGATCAGGGCCGGCTCCAGGCACTAGCTTAACAAGCAGGTGCTTGGGGCGGCCAAGGGAGAGGGGCGGCACCAGCGGCAATTCGGGGGCGGTAGGTCCCTCACTCCCTCTAGGAGCGAAGGACCTGCCGCTGAACTGCCAATCGCGGCTTTTATTTTTTTTTTTGCTTGGGGCGGCAGAAATGCTGGAGCCGGCCCTGGACTGGATGAGATTAACAGCAAAAAAACCCCAAAGCAAACAAATGAAAAAAGAAAAGAGACAGGCATAGAGAGAGCTTCAAGTTCTTCACTTGTGACACAGAGGACCCTGGGGAGGCAGGAAAAGCAAATTGTACACAGGGGCTTGAATTAATCCATGGGGCTATGAGGGGCCTTTTAGGCTTCCAGTACAAGTTAGAGCACTCTTAGGATTGCTCTAAATTATGCCTGTTTAGTAACTGCCCCACAGGGGTCATTCAGTAGGTGAGGCATTGCCCAAGTGCCCCGTCCCCCAGGCACACACCTGACACAATCCCCAGCCAGGTGGAGTATGAGGGGATGGTGTAGGACTGGCTGTAGGGCTACATTAGCTGTGTCTACCAGAGATTCCCTAAAGCCAGGGGAATCCTCAGCTGCTCAGTTTAAGAAGTTTTTATGGTGTCTTCACATAAGTGGAGTGGCACAAAGGTGCCATCTCAGAGACTGGCTCAGTGTGGATTGGTTCATTTTTACCACAGCTGGTTAAAGAATATATGTAAAAATTTCATAGACAGTTTCATTGTGTGAGTTGTCTAAATGGTCTCAGGGTTTTTTTCTCCCAATTTTTTTATCATAATTTTCAAAAGTTCAATGTTCAACGTCTTTAATAGATTTTTGTTTAATTTTTGAAAAACCGAAAAGTGATTCATCAAAATTAGCAATGCAAACAACGCAAAACAGCTCCCAAACTAAACCAAAACAATAAACACAAGTCAAAACATGGTTGCTGGTAAAAAATTTTGCAAAACAAAAACAATTGAGAAAATCCACAATGTTTGTTTTTACCAAAAAATTCATTTTCAAAAAAAGGATCATTTTTTTTCTGAAAAGAAAATTGAACAAAACATTTCAACCAGCAATAATTTGTATCTTTGTCTTACAATCAAGGGTTAGTGTAATCTTTTATCTTCTTCATTTAAATCCAATGACTTTTCCATGTTTACACTATTAAATATAAATATATCTTTAAACAATAAGAAGGTGCACTTGGAAAGATGAGATTAGAGCTAGCCAGCACACACTGCCTGCACAAAGCTATAAAATCATCTCAGCAGCCATTCTCATCTGCAGTCTTTCATCTGAAGTTGGTAGACACCAAAGCCGTCATTCCCAGCACTAAATGGCTAAAGAAGAGGCAGAGAACAAAAATTAACCTGGCTCTGAGATGAATGAGATGTGCTTGTTCTGTTATTGGGATTTGAAATGTTTGGCAGACATTAAAGGTGGTGAAAGCTCAGATGAAGAACAGCACAAGGGGCATGCCAGGCTCAGTTCATGATGAGATTCTCAACACTAGACCACAAAATGAGTTTACTCTCCTAAAGTCTGTAATACTGAGGTCTAATTCTGGTTGTCGGGGTTAGTGTGTGGGTTGCTGGGAAGTGTTGGTGCCTGTGTTATACAGATCAGACTGTATGATCTAGGGGGTCCCTTCTGCCCTGAAGCTGTATGACTAAATTTCTGGGTTCAAATATCACACCAAGAGGTGGGCTTGTCCCTAAAACTTAAATTGTAGAGTAATACCAGAGGAATGTCTCCCTGCATGGGGGTGGAAAAAGAGAGGTCGAGCTACACATTTAGAGCCACCCTGTCTCTCCACTGGCCTGAGAATGGCTCAACACAGGTTCCTCCTGTATGCTATCATGCAGAACACACATGAAGCTGGGGTTGGTGAAAAACTGTATTGTGTAGTCACATAGTTAGGCCCCACTAGAGCTGGCCAGGAAACAGAATTTCAGTTCTGTGAAAGAAATTTTGTTCATCCTGAGTTGGAATGAGAATGAGAATGGAAATGGTCCGTGGGAACATTTTGGTGTTTCCAGAATGAAATATGCTCCCCACCAGATGGGCTACCAAAGAGTTGGGGAGCCTGGGGAGGCAGGAAGCAGGCGATTTGGTGGGCAACAAGCACTAGCCCCAAACCAAAATGAGGATTCAGGATTTTCCTCTAAATATAGAAGTAGCAAATCAAAGTTTAGCAGTGTGTATATTTCCTGTAAGAGTTCAGTTGTAACACTGATGAGTGATTAAATCTTCCTTTTTCAGCTTGTCCGCTGTAGGACAGTCAGACTCTCAGTTTCTCTCTCCTACTGGGATACACCACAAAAGAACAATAGAATGACGGATGTGCAGGAAGAGGACGGATACACCATTTTAAACCAGCCATACCAAAATCCAATGAACATTGACATACCTCCATGCAACAACCAAGGTATCTTTGCTGCATATTTTTTGCACTTTCATTGTTAGAATAGGTAATGACTCTATATACAATTTATTCTGTCTAATTCAGTAAATGAGTAATAGTTGTGTTTGCAGAATGTGTATCTATTTCTATACAATACTTATATTGTATTTCCTCTGATAAAATAGTTGTGTAATTGCAGTGAAAATGCATGGGGGTTGTGTACATAGAATCATAGAAGTGTGGGACTGGAAGGAACAATTGGTCATCTAGTCCAGTCCCCTGCACTCAAGGCAGGACTAGATAATAACTAGAATATCCCTGACAGGTGTTTGTCTAACCTGTTTTTAAAAACCTCCAGTGATGGAGATTCCACAACCTCCCTAGGCAATATATTCCAGTGCTTAGCCTCCCTGAGAATTAGAAATCTTTTCCTAACGTCCAACCTAAACCATCCTTGCTGCAGTTTAAGCCCATTGCTTCTGTTCCTAACCTCAGAGTTTAAGGAGAACAATTGTTCACCCTCCTCACTGTAACAGTCTTTTATGTACTTGAAAACTGCTATCATGTCCCCCCTCTGTCCTTTCTCCAGACTAAACAAACTCCATTTTTCCAATCTTTCTTGATAGGTCACATTTTCTAAACTTTAATCATTTTTGTTGCTCTCCTCTGGACTTTCTTCAGTTTGTCCCACATCTTTTCTGAAATGTGGCACCCAGAACTGGACAAAATACTTCAGTGGAGGCCTTATCAGCACGGAGTAGAGTGGAAGAATTACTTCTCCTGTCTTGCTTACAGCACTCCTGCTGATACAACCAGAATGATGTTTGCTTTTTTTTGGAACAGTGTTACACTGTTGACTCATATTTGGTTTGCAATTCACTGTGACCACTAGATACCTTTCTGCAGTACTCCTTCTTAGGCAATTGTTTCTCATGTTGTATGTGTGCAACTGATTGTTCCTTCCTAAGTGGAGTACTTTGCATTTGTCCTTATTGAATTTTATCCTATTTATTTCAGACCATTTCTCTAGTTTGTCCAGATCATTTTGAATTTTATCCCTACCCTCCAAAGCACTTGCAGCCCCTCCCAGCTTGGTATCGTCCACAAACTTTAAAAGTGTATTCTCTATATCATTATCTATATGCATAGTATGGAAGGCATTATTTATGACAATTGCTGAGGCATCACAGAGTCTGACATTTTTTGTTTCTAACATGACCTAGGATTTCCAAATTGAGCTCTGGCAGTTAGGAGCCAGCCCTGATCTAGATTTCATTATTTTGGTATGGCTTGCTTGTTAATTTCGCACAGAGCATTTGTGGCAGAGGCAGGACAATATAGTTTTAATGGAAAATAGTATGTTTAAACCTCAAGTTCCACTCTCTTGGGTCCCACTTTAATACATTTTAAGGTCGTCAAATCTTACCTCCTGTATAACACAGGCCATGGGACTTTCCTGAAGTAATTCATGTTTGAACTGCATCAGCTCTCTTAGAAAACTATCCAATCTTGATTTAAAATTTTCCAGTGATGGAGAATCCATGCTACCCTGGTCAATTGAAGGTGTTTAATTTCAAGGACCTGTTGAATTCAATCAGACTTATATGCATGCTTAAAGTTAAGAACCTGATTAACTGCTTTGCTGAATTAGTGCCTGAATCTGTAGATGACACAGATTCTGGGAGCTCTCTGCATCCCCTTCAGAATGGGTTAAATCCAATTTGTAAGATTTTATTCAAACACTTCTCTTTTCTGTTAATGGTGACAGAGCAGAAACATGTGGTGCTGCCACAAAAGGGATATGTGTCATTTTTGCCTTTCTAATTCAGAGAATCACCAGAACATTCCATGTGTGACATTACACCCCATATTATTTATGGAAATATGTTTACAATATGAATATGGCATAACTGAAATATATTTTATGCAAGATGGGTCTTGTAAGGTATCATTGGAAAGGTTATAATTTACTGAATGTGATTATCCAATGTGTATGCATGTATCATTTCTGTATCGAAAGTGAGGAATATTGACTATGTAACAATTACAACTATCTATGTATTTGGGAGACACCCACCAGACAACAGGCAATCAGCCTTGATGGGCCATTAGGAAGAAACAATAAGACTTTGAAGATATTAATCTCTCTTCCTGAGAGGTGTCCTGGAGCATAGCTGTGACACTACTAGGTCAGAGGGTCCTGTCACCTACTACTAAACACCATCTTGGACTTCTAATAATTTTCCACTAAAAGGAGGGGGAGGTCAAGACTGGGAAACAAAAGATTCCCGCTTTATATAAATCTTATTTAATGCTGGGGAGTAAGTTGATCTGGACTCTCCCTTCATTGTCATCCTGCATAAGAAGAAGGGCTGCTGAAAGTACCTAAAGAGACAAAGGAACTGAGCGGTAGGAAAGGCAAGGGCTGAGTCCAGACTAAGACGGGGTCTAGTCTGTAAAGAGAAATAACTGGGACTCTAAGCTACAGAAACTCTGCAACTTGCCTAAAAACAACATTTAGGGTGAGAAATTCTTGAAACTAGTCTCTTTAAGATCTTAAGCTTAGTATGTGTGTTTTGTTTTATTTGTTTGGTAATCTTTTTTTCTTCTGTTTGCTATCCCTTATAATCACTTGAAATCTGGCTTTTATAGTTAATAAACTTGTATTTGTTTATTATTAAACTCAGTTTGTGCAATTTGTAACATTTGGGGGGGGGTGGAAGAAGTTGTGCATATCTTCCTGCACATTGAGGGAGAGGGTGAATTTATGAGCTTACACTGAATAGATTTCTCTACAGCACAAGACAATATTATTTTGAGTGTACTTTCCAGAGGGGAGCTGCACTTGAGTGCTGGGTGATTTCCTAGCTGAATCTTCTCATAGAGAGCTGTTTGCAGACTCTATGTGATTCTACAGCTGGTGCGTCCCTACCTGCGTGTGTGTGCTGCCAGAGGCTGGAGAGTCTAATTCAGCAAAACTGGGAGAGGGAGCCTAGGCTAGTGGAGCAGGCAGGCTCAGTGAAATTCCAATACATCAGATGGCATCCCAGAAGGGGGTTCTAACCCGTTACACCAGGGTTTCACCATGTTTAGATGATAGGAATCCTCAACTGTCTGGTTTATCTTCCACCTAGTTCAGTATCTCATGTCCAACAGTAACCTACAACAAATATGTAAGAGAAGGCACAACCCCCTATACAGATCCCTTTTATATCTGTCAGCTTCCATTGGAGCTGAACCTGGCACTCAAATAGTGACTGAAAATATTTGATAGTGAAGAAAAGCAAAGTGTTTTAAAAAAGGTATTTAGTAGTGAAACCAGATGGCTACTAACGGTGGATGGGAAGCACCACTGCACTGAGGGAGAGGGGTTCACTTCTGTACTGCACTGAATCTATTGTTGATTTCTCCCAGGGCTCTCTGCTCCTGTCTTCACATGGTGTCCAGTTGCCCTGACTTTGTTCACACTTTGTCTGGTGCTGGTCATAGGACTGATGGCCATGCGTAAGTATTGATACAGTATTTATTTATTTTAATATTCTTAGGGCATTCCAGCATTAGTGAAAGGTGCTTGTTTGGCAGGAGCCACCCAACAAAACAGTCTGAACTCTTGCTGCCCATGAAAATTGCCCTCTCCCCATCTATCACTGTGCATCCATTAAGATTGTCAAGTATCACTAAAAAATCTGCAATGAAAATACACCCATTCATTTCACATAGGCCACTGATAATAGTGAGTTTCATATAGTAGCTACTTGAGCTGAATCTAGATCAGTGACCTAGAAATTAAGGTGATATATATGTAAATGATGACAAAGAGACCTGTGGCACCTTATAGACTAACAGAAGAATTGGAGCATAAGATTTTGTGGATGAATACCCACTTCGTCAGACGCATGTGGTGGAAATTTCCAGAGGCGGGTATAAATATGCAGGCAAGAAGCAAATGCTGTGCAGCAGCATCATAATTGCTTTGTAAAATATCTCACTGGATGATGTTTTTGTGCATTTCAGTTTTCCATGTGTCCAAGACCCATAAGGAGGGAAGGAGGATGCAAGAAATGCAAGAGTATTTGTGTTTGGAAGGGGAGGAGCACAATAAGAATAACGGTAAATGGGGTTCTTATGCACAGGGCTGATGGCCTGTAGACCCTCTATCGGAAAGGAGAAGAGAAAGGTAATGAGGGTTGTTGCTAGAACATACATTTGTAATACAATGTTTTCTAGATAGAATGATATTCTTGATCAGTTGATCCATAAATAGACAGATAATCAGAAAGAGAACTGAATGAAATATGTGAGGCTTGGGTGGTAATGTTTTACTGCCACACATTTGGGATGACTGCAAAACCATATGAGAAATATAGACGTGTATAATGCACAAAACCATCATGTATTATGTAAATTTCAGAGTAAATCTCAACTCAGCCTTAACTATTGAGTTGTGACTGATGCTTCCATAATGCCACAAGTTTTACAGAAAAACTGTTTCAGAAATGGGTTAGTTCTTTCTTTATGAATTAATTAATTAAATTGCACATCATGACTGAAGACCTCAATCCCCAGAACAGGCATATCAGGAACAGCAACAGTGCAAGATTGCTGAATAAACCACTTCCTTTCAGGGTGTCCTCAAGGGGCTGCTTCTAGGGATGAGAGGGCAGTTCAGTCTATGTGGATCATTTACTCTTTCTTCTCTCTGTTGAAACTACCAATGAGGATAACTATTGACAGTTACTATGATGAATGCAAAGTCTGCAGCTGACCAGTAGACTCTGGACTGAGACTCAGTCCAGAGTACTGTCATCATATGGTAACTGAGCCCTATAGTGATACTGGTTAATGTTTGTTGAGAACCTATGGTGACTACAATGTGGGATTTGAGGGAGGGATGGGTGAGATGTATTGGAAAGTAGGGGGAAAAATAAGCAAAAGTAGGGAGATCTACAGTAATATAGAGGAAACCGAGCAGGTCAGGTAATCTGTCTCTCATGCTCAAAAATTGATTTTATTGCCTACCTAGAGCTGGTGGCCTCAGACATGGGCACCGGGAACAGATAATGATGGGCAATAAACTCGTTGGACTCGTTGACCTGTTGTGCAGTGAAGTGTCAAATTAAACAGTTTCTGACTTTCCCTCATGACCTGTAGAATCATAAAAGTGAAAGATGGGAAGACCTTAAAGCACAGGCCACATGTTGTTCTTTTCCTCCCCTTTCTCCACATAGCCAGTTCAGTTCACTACAGTATATTCTCTACTGGTTGGTCCAAAGAAGGTAGAAATATATCAAGAAATGGAGATTCAACCACTTTCTTTGGGAAAGTATTTCATAGTCTAATAAATCACCAGTCAAAGGAATCCACATCACACATGCTACACAGGAATGTCACATGGGGGTCTCAGTCAAGATGTGACATAACATATGACTCATTCTGAAGATCTTCAAATGGGGCCAAATCCTGAAGTCTTTACCCAGAATTTATGTAGCTTTTACTTAATCAAACTCCTTTTGCTCTTAATGTGTGATTGTCTATATAAAGGGTGACTCAAACCTGAGTAAAGACCTCAGGATTTGGCCCATGAAGAATTAGTGGCATGTACATTACAGGTCTCCATTAATTTGCCCTCTCAAGCCAATGGCTGTAGGTTCTGTGTTCTTCATTTAAGAGTTCAGGATGAAACAGAATGATGGTTTCCTTCTGTTCTAGGACCAATATGTACATTCTGCCCTGCAAACTGGCAATGGGCAGGAGGCAACACCTGTTTCTACATTTCAAACCAGAAGGAGACCTGGCAGCATAGTCAGGAGTTCTGTTCCTTGCAGAATTCCACCCTTTTCATGCTGAAAGAGCAGAAGAAGCTGGTATAGGCCTATCCTACTGTGCTTATCTTGTATCTGTATGTAATTTTTCTCAAGTATCCAAAATTCAGAAAATTCATTTTGGTGAGGAACATCATAACGCAGGACACTATTAAGGAAATAGGAGGCATGAGTTTCTTGAATCATGCTGTGGTTATGATCTGTGGATCTTCTGCTCTGGAGACCACCTTCTGCCTGCTGCAAGGAGAAGTGGTTGATCAGTACTCTAACAAGAATTGTTGTCCTTCTGGCTATTGGAGGAACCAAGTATAAGCGGTCCACACTTGCAAGTCAGATGGGCAGAGATAGTTCTTAATGGGAGGTGTAGATTATTATGACTGGATATGGGTTTTAGGAGGTTCTAATTTTGAAGTTACCTCTTTTCTTTCTTTTTTTACTACCACAATTTAACAGTACTTGATTTCCATTAGCTTTTTTTGAACCTACAAAATGAAGTAAAAAAGTATTTTTTTTCTTATTTCCTCACAGGCGTATGTACCTCAAATAGATAAAAAAACAATATTACTGGATAGGGTTATCATATAAGCCTGATGGCTGGTTTTGGGTAGATAACACAGCTCTTTCTACAAAGAAAAAAGACTGGTAAGTTTCCACATCTTAATCTTCAGTAGTTTACATCTTTGCATGTATAATATTGTGTCTAAGTAGCAGACAGAGATTATATTCCCAGTTTTACTGATCTGCACAAAACTTCAATGTGAAGGCTTCATGCTGGGACCCGGTGCCATCTGTACCTCTGTCAAGGCTGTATCCCCACTTTGAACTTTAGGGTACAAATGTAGGGGCCTGCATGAAAACTTTTAAGCTTACTACCAGCTTAGCTCTGGTTCGCTGCCACCATTCCAAGCCTAGTTCCCTTCCCTGGGAAGCCTTGAGAGACCTTCACCAATTTCCTGGTGAATACAGATCCAAACCCTTTGGATCTAAAACAAGGAGAAATTAACCATTCCCCCTCCTTTCTTTCACCAACTCCTGGTGAATCAAGATCCAAACCCCTTGGATCTAAAACAAGGAGAAATTAACTATTCCCCCTCCTTTCTTTCACCAACTCCTGGTGAATCAAGATCTAAACCCCTTGGATCTTAAAACAAGGAGAAATTAACCATTCCCCCTCCTTCCTTTCACCAACTCCTGGTGAATACAGATCCAACCCCCTTGGATCTTAAAACAAGGAAAAAAATCAATCAGGTTCTTAAAAAGAAGGTTTTTAATTAAAGAAAAAGGTAAAAATCATTTCTGTAAAATCAGTATGGAAAATAACTTTACAGGGTAATCAAACTTAAAGAGCTCAGAGGACTCCCCTCTAGTCTTAGGTTCAAAGTACAGCAAACAAAGATAAACACTCTAGTAAAAGGTACATTTACAAGTTGAGAAAACAAAGTAAAACTAAGACGCCTTGCCTGGCTTTTTACTTACAAGTTTGCAATATGAGAGACTTGTTTAGAAAGATGGGGAGAACCTGGATTGATGTCTGGTCCCTCTCAGTCCCAAGAGCGAACAAAACCCAAACAAAGAGCACAAACAAAAGCCTCCCCCCCCCAAGATTTGAAAGTATCTTGTCCCCTTATTGGTCCTTTGGGTCAGATGCCAGCCAGGTTACCTGAGCTTCTTAACCCTTTACAGGGAAAAGGATTTTGGAGTCTCTGGCCAGGAGGGATTTTATAGTACTGTACACAGGACAGCTGTTACCCTTCCCTTTATAGTTATGACAACCTCACATACACTTTAAGGTAGGGCTCCAAAAAACTGCTGCAGGAGAAAGGAGGGGCTTAGTATTCTAGAAGGAAAGCGGGCAATCAGGGGAGCAAAAAGGTCATGAATTGGTACCACACATCACTTAGTGCCACAGTTAGACCCATCCAGTTTGAAAAGCATCCCTAACCTCATTCCAGCCTTCCTCCCAGATACCATGCTCTCCTGCACCCAGTTCCCCTCAGACACAGACAGGCTCCCAAACATAATCATCCATCCCTCATAATTATTAGCTGGGGAAAATTCTGAATCTAGATTCCACTCCTTCCAAAGGTAGTAAATGTGGGTAGTTAATATGAGAACTGTCCTTGGGGTTGCAATGATTGTGGAAGGCAGGTCTGGTGCCCTGAAGATAAGAACTCTGCACTGCCATGCTGGAAACATAAATTCAGTTTCTTTATTCTTCCTGTGTCTGAGCTGGGAGTACTGTGCAGAATCTCCTGTGTACTGTTTGACTAGGCAATGGCATTTTAGTTTCTACATACAAGCCGTTCCCAGATCTGGCTGTGGCTGGAAGCACTGTGGATGATAGGCCCAATGATCTAAGAGTTGGTGCTCTGCACTGTCCTCAGGGTGACCTAGATTATAATCCCATTCCTGCACACACTATCTCACATCTTCTGGGCCAGAAGGAGCACTCGAGAAGCATGGCCATTGCCCACAGGTTCAGTTCTTTGCACCACCAAACTCTTCAACAGTTTGAAAAAACATTTCACTGAGAGTGACTCAATCAATTTTTGTGATTATGGGGCTGAGAGTGACTATGCATTATTTACAGAACTTGAATTGGCAGGATGTAATAGAATGGTGCTTTATTTTCTAGGATTGTTTTGTCCTATGGTGAAAACTGTGCATACCTGTACTATCATCATTTGAAAGTTTATAACAGTAAGAACTGTAATGTAAAGTACCCCTGGATCTGTGAGAAGGCAGCTGTCCAGATGACCTAAAGAGACAATCAGCAGAAGGAACACTGGAAGAGCATCAATGAGTTCTGGTTTCAGTGGTAGCCATGTTAGTCTGTATCAGCAAAACGCAAAAAACATGGCTACCACTGAAACCTGTCACCATGCAAGGCACTGAATTTTTCCGTATGAAGTGGAAATCCATCAACTTCATGAAAAAAACTCGTCACACAAAGACTCCTGTTTTTTTCAATGAGTTCTGATTTTCTTCTGCAGATTTCACAAAATGAGGATTCATGGTGATATTTAAATAGAGCCAAACCAGAACCTTTGCTTGCTTGCTTGCAAATCAAGAAACAGAACTAGGAAGTCTCTGGCAGATATAAGGCACCAGCAGTATCAAATAGCTACTGACACACACCAGAGGGAAGGTACATGCACAGTAAATCTAGTTCTGAAATGTGTAACTGTTGCAGAAGTGAAACAAATAACTTCAGACAAAAAATAAGGCTACAGGAATTAGAGATGGAAAAAGACCTATGTGACCACCTATTGTCAATCCCCTGGGAACTCACTACATATCTATCTGTTCGCTACAGTATATTCTCCAAGGCTTTATCTGGTCCATTTTAAATGACTCAAGTGATCACCACTTCCATTTGGGAGGACATACAACCTTCTAATAGATCTCAGTGTTAAATATTTCATGATACTCCATCTTCATTTTCATCACACTTACTCCTAGTTACTGTATAAACCTTCAGTGACCCAAAGCAAGTCACCTTCCACCTTTTATTCTTCAGAGACTTGTGAAAGATTATTGTAGTTCTTTGGGTCCTTAGTCATTACTTGGCTCTGAATCATTTCCTCATATTTCAGTTCTTCCAGCCTCTTGATCATTTTGTGTAGTATGGGGCTGTAAAAAGTGCTCTACATTCCAATTCCATATGATTACCTCTTTACTGAGGTAATATGGTTTTAATACAGTGCCTAGGAACTCTCTGGCACTTGCTGGCAATAGACATCAGAGTCAAATACTGCGGTTAGATTTTTGAAAGGAGTGGGTTATTATGTACAGAATAAGATTTGTAGTTATGCCAGGGAAGATGATGATAATAATTAGATTTCTGCTATGAGCCCTACTTGGTGTTACACCTAAAAACCCCTGATGCAGAACACATGGCCTCTTAATTAATAATGCTCCTCATATAGAGCATGTTACCCCTGAGTAACAGAAGCCTTTTTTGAAGCGCATGTGGAGGTCAGGTGATCCTGTAGAGGGTTCGGGAAAATATTAATTGCTGATGGTGGGGCAGCTGAACGTTTGTCTGTATCTTTATAATATACACATACCTTGATTTTTAGACGGATGTCTTTTATAACTCCAAATAAATTATACCTTGTACTTCTATGGCATCTTTCATCAAAAGATCCCAAAGCACTTTATACATGTGAATGAATGACGCCTCATGACATCCACATGTGATACTGTAAAGGTTGATACAAGATGAGGTGCTCACGGTAACGGATCTCAGATTTAAACAAGAGTCTGCTTGTGATGGTGTTTTCAGTGAGGGAATCTTACCTCTAGAACACGCTCGCTGGATTTGTTGACTTTCAAGTCATGTTTCAAGGAATCTCTATGTTCTTAGGTTTATCCTGGGGCAGTGGTTCCCAAAGTGGGGTTCGCGAACCCCTGGGGGTTCGCAGAACGTTTCAGGGGGTTCGCAAGAAAAATTGCATTAATGGCGGCCAGAGGACTCTGCTGAGACCCAGTTGCAGGGCAGACAGCCCAAGCCCCAGGGAAAGCGGGGCTGGGCAGTTTGAGCAGGCAGCCCGAGCCCTCCCCTGTCAGCCAGGGAGCCGGCAGCCCGAGTCTCGTGGAGAGCGGGCAGTTTGAGCCGGCAGCCCGAGCCCCAGGGAGAGTGGGGCCAGGCAGCTTGATCCAGCAGCCCGAGCCCTCCCCTGTCAGCCAGAGAGACGGCAGCCCGAGCCTTGGGGAGAGCGGGCAATTTGAGTCGGCAGCCCCAGCCCTCCCCTGTCAGTGGGGGAGCCGGCAGCCTGAGCCCCAGGGAGAGCGGGGCCGGGCAGTTTGAGCTGGTAGCCCGAGCCCCTCCCCTGTCAGCCAGGGAACCGGCAGCCCGAGCCTCGTAGAGAGTGGGCAGTTTGAGCCGGCAGCCCGAGCCCTCTCTGTCAGTGGTGGAGCCAGCAGCCCGAGCTTCGGGGAGAGCGGGGCCGGGCAGTTTGAGCCAGCAGCCCCAGCCCTCCCCTGTCAGCGGGGGAGCCAGCAGCCCCGAACCCCAGCACTCCATGCGGGGTGCAGGTGGCAGCTCAGATTCCTGTCCCACCTTCCTCGGTGGAAGAAAAGCTGTTTGCGAGCCAAACCAGCCAGAAGCACATTGTAGCCAGTGTAGGAGTGTTAAGGTATCTCAGTAATTGTCCTTCTCTCTGGAGTGCTGATTTGCTTCAGTGAGTGAATCTTCTCAGTTTCTAGTTTGTTGGTTGTTCGCAGTCTCTCTCTGTTATTTTTATTAGAACTTTTGTACACAAGTTCAATGGATAAGTGGCTGAAAAAGGAAAGTGTAAAGACGCTGGAATCAGCTAGTGTTTCCTCAAGTCCACACTGTGGAAAATCTAAGTCTAATGATCATGATGGTCCTGGAAAGTCACTTACAAAGAAAAGAAAATATATCGATGATTATATAAAATATGGCTTTACATGCACTGGTGATCAAGAACATCCAAAACCACTGTGTGTGATTTATGGTGATGTTCTAGCAAACAGCAGCCTCAAACCTTCTCTACTTCGGCACCATTTAGAAACTAGGCATCCTGCACAACTCGACAAGCCTGTTGATTTTTTCAAGCGAAAATTAGCTGAGAAGAAAATTGACATTACCAGTTTTATATCCAAAGCAAGTACTGATCATGAAAATGCACTTAAAGCATCATACCACGTGAGCTACCGAGTAGCAAAAGCATCAGAAGCCCATACCATAGCAGAGAGCTTGATTGGTCCATGTATAAAAGACGTAGTTCATTGCATGCTCGGAGAAAAGGCTGCAAAAAGGATTGACATGGTACCTTTGTCCAATAATACGTTGTCACGAAGAATTAATTACATGTCAAATAATGGAGAGACCACAATTGTACATAGAGTGAAAAATAGTCCATATTATGCTATACAGTTGGATGAATCAACTGATGTAGCTATTCTAGCTATTTTGCTACTGTTTGTACGTTATGTGAATGAAGGTATGGTTGAAGAAGACTTGTTGTTTTGCCGACCATTGGAAGAACGTACAACTGGAGAAGATATCTTCAATCTGACTAATGCATATTTTCAAGAAAAGGAAATAGATTGGTCTCATTGCCTAGGCATTTGCACTGATGGGGCCACATCAATGACGGGGAAGTATACTGGATTTGTAGCTTGAACAAAAAATGGTTGCATCAAAAGTCTCTTGGACTCATTGCAGCATCCATAGACAAGCCCTTGCAACAAAATACATGCCAGAGGGACTGAAGGAAGTGCTGGACAATGCAGTGAAAATGGTGAATTTCATAAAATCATGGCCAACAAATTCCAGAATATTTCACGTACTTTGTGAAGAAATGGGTAGTATACACGACTGTGTGTTGACCCATACTGAAGTTAGATGGCTCTCAAGGGGTAAAATCCTTGTGCGCTTGTTTGAGGTTAGAACGGAAATCCTAGGTTTTTTTCAACAGCCACCCTTTCCACCTTACCAGCTGTATGGAAAATAATGTCTGGGTCCAGAGCCTAGCTTATTTAGCAGATATTTCCTCAAGAATTAATGACCTAAATTTATCTCTTCAAGGCCTCAATATAACAGTTTTCAATGTGCAAAAGCGAGTTGAATCCCTGATAAAGAAGTTGCAGTTCTGGGGAAGTTGTTTGGAAAACAATCAAGCTGAGTATTTCAGTAATCTTCATGACTTCCTGGCAGAACATAAACTTCAGTTGGATCAGTGCACTAAAACCAATATAATTGCACAGCTAAAAGGACTTTGCACAACTTTCAGGGAATACTTTCCAGCTATGTCAGGTGATAATGATTGAATTCGCAACCCTTTTGATGATACCACTTTCTCAACACAGATATTAAACACCAAGGAAAAAGAGAAATTGATTGAGATCTCCTGTGATTACGAACTGAAAAGGAGTTTCATAAATCTATGATTTATCAACTTTTGGCTGAGTTTAAGAAACGAGTACCCCTTTCTGGCAGAAAAAGCTGCTGCAGTTTTGTTACCATTTTCAACAACATACTTATGCGAGAAAGCATTTTCCTCATATGCACATCTGAAAACCAAATACAGAAACAGACTTGATGCCGAACCAGACCTGAGACTTTATCTTTCTCCAGTGGTTCCAGACTTCCAAGAGCTATGCAGAGCAAGGCAAGCGAATCCATCACACTGAGGAAATTTAAACTTAAATCCCTGGAAATATTCATTTTTAAGAGGGGGTTCACGAGATGTCACAATTTAGTGAAAAGGGTTCGCGGGCTGTTAAAGTTTGGGAACCACTGTCCTGCGGGAATGCATTAAGTGGGTGAAGTAGAATAGAGATTTTTGAGAAGTTTGTATGATTTTTGGATGTACATTGTCTTTTGGAAGTTTTATGTAATTTATTTCAAACCCATTTATGTACTCAAAGCTCTACTGGAACAAATACATTAAAAAATTAGGTGTCTGAATGCAATGTTCCAGGTGCAGTGTCACCTGAGTGACATAGAAAATGACTATCACATCCCTGTCTGTGACATGACACCTCAAAGTATGAAGCCCTAAACTACAATGGCCTTTGGGGTATCATTAGGGTGACCAAATAGCAAATGTGAAAAATCAGTACAGGGGGTGTGGGGAAATAGGTGCCTATATAAGAAAAAGTCCCAAATATTGAGACTGTCCCTATAAACCTGGGACATCTGGTCACCCTAGCTATCATATCATGTGGCAAATTCATATCTAATTGATTGTCCACTCCCGCCTACAAGAAGTGCATTTCAACATTACTGCTTTTCAGGTTTGTGGTGTTGCACTACATATGTTTATGGAAATATGCTTATAAATGTGAATATAATGTAACTAGAATATGCTTTATGTAAAAGGTCTCTTGTAAGGTATCATTACAAAGCTTATAATCAACTGAATGTATTCATCCTATTTGTATGAATGTATAATTCGTGTATCTAAAACTAGAAATATTAAGCATTACTCTGAGGTCCTATTGTAATTATGCAAAGTGTGGGCCATTAATGGTGGCTTAGGATCTTGATGGCTCCCATTAACTAGGACAATTGGTTGTGAATGGGTTTATTTACCTGCAAGCCTTCCTGTGTACTTGACATGGGTAATGAAGAATGAGGTCTTACACTGACATGTGACCATTTCACATGATACTGGAATCCATCTTAAACCTGGTGCTTTTCCATTTAGAAGGAAGGGTGGGGACCCAGAGAGACAAAGGATTCCCATCTTGTGCCAAAGCTATAAAAGGGGGTGGAGCAGGACAAAGGGGGCCCAGTCAGGAGGAATCCCCTACTTTTCACCTAAGATGCCTGCTGGAACTAACAAGGTCTGTACCAGGGGAAAGGATTGGGCCAAGACTAGGAAGGAGTCTAGTCTGTGAAAGAAGCTTATTGGAACATCTCTGAGGGTGAGATATACCTGTAATCAGTTTCTTAATGTATTAGGCTTAGACTTGCGTGTTTTGTTTTATTTTGCTTGGTAACTTTGTTCTGTCTATTATTACTTGAAACCATTTAAATCCTACTTTTTATACTTAATAAACTCACTTTTGTTTATTAATTAACCCAGAGTAAGTGATTAATACCTGGGGGAGCAAACAGCTGTGCATCTCTCTCTATCAGTGTTATAGAGGGTGGACAATTTATGAGTTTACCCGGTCAAGCTTTATACAGAGTAAAACGGATTTATTTGGGGTTTGGATCCTATTGGGAGCTGAGTGTCTGGGTGCCGGAGACAGGAGCACTTCTTAAGCTGTTTTCAGTTAAGCCTGCAGCTTTGGGGGCATGGTTCCAACCCTGGGTCTGTGTTGCTTGTGTGTCTGGCTCAACAAGGCAGGGTTCTGGAGGCCCAAACTGGCAGAGAAAATGGTCTTAGAGATAGTCTCAGCACATCAGGTGACAGTTCCCAGGGGGTCTCTGTGACCAAACCCGTCACAAGGTTTATCCTTCCTATTAAATATCGGGGCCATACTCTCTGTTGTGTTCAACTTCTGACTTCATTGGACAGCTAACATGCCTAGTAATATCAGCTTGGAGATTAGATCTTCCATCACCAGTAGATCACCTACCAACAAGGGCCATTTGTGCATATGGGGACTGTGTGTTCTAGTTTGTTATTTTAGGGTTTCTGGTTAGCACAGAGGCTGCTGTGACTGACTTGTTTTCTTGTATAAAACGCCAATGAAATATTTGTGATTTTATTTGTAAAACAAATGTAAGCCATGCCTGCTCAGTGTGGTGCTCTGTCCCATTCTAGTGGTGGTTAGACCAGGCAGAGATTGATTAGCCTGCTGCAGCCTTGACTAACAGGCAGTAGAGAATCATGCATTAAGATCAAGCAGTCTTAATCAAGATCCCTGCTGATGACGACTTACCATGGGGCATCACCGTTACACAAATGTGAAGAATTACATGGATTTTGAGAAAGATAAAAAGTGTTTGTGAGGTGGGGAATGTGCTGGCCTTCCCGTTATTGATTTTATTAGAGCTGTATCAGAGCCAGGAATTCTGTCTCATACAAAAATTCACATTTCTCCCCCAAAATTTCAGTTCCAAATCCGAACAAAAGGCCAGGTGTGTTCAAATTTATGCAGAACAGACTTTTTCAAAAAATGCCCTGCCAGGAAGCCAGGCTGGCTCTCTGATAGGCTGCTGGAGTGGTTGAGGAGACAGGGAGCTCAGGGAGTTCCGCAGCCCTTGGGAGCTGCGTGGATGGGTGGACAGGCTGGCAGGAAACAAGGCAGCTGTGTGTTCCTGCGGATGTTTCTATTCTGTCAAATCCACATTTTCCAACAGAAAACAATTCCATTGGAATTTTTTTGACCAGTTCTAGTTTCAATTCTTCATTCTTAGAGTCACATGTTCATTTCTCTATACTTTAGGAAGGGAAGCACATCTTAATTTAGCAGCATGGAGATTCCCATATGATTTCAGCCAGAACATAGGATAGTGATTAATATTTCTTTTCTTGACTTCTGCTTTTTTAACTCTGTAATTGTATCTCTTTCAGCTGGGGTTAATATAGAGGAAAATAACAGAAAATTTGCTATGAAGGACAAGGAGTAATGGTCTCAAGTTGCAGTCGGGGTTCCAAAGAGGATGGATCTAGACTGTTCTTAGTGGTACCTGATGACAGAACAAGGAGTAATGGTCTCAAGTTGCAGTGGGGGAGGTTTAGGTTGGATATTTCACAAGGAGGGTGGGGAAGCACTGGAATGGGTTACCTAGGGAGGTGGTGGAATCTCCTTCCTTAGAGGTTTTTAAGGTCACGCTTGACAAAGCCCTGGCTGGGATAATTTAGTTGGGAATTGGTCCTGCTTTGAGCAGGGAGTTGGACTAGATGACCTCTTGAGGTCCCTTGCAACCCTGATATTCTATGATTCTATGATTTTAAGTATGATTAAACAATTTTAAATCTGCAGTCCCAAACTCTAGTCTCCATCTACAGAATATAAGTGCAAACATTTTTTGGTCTTTGTATGACCTGGTTGTACAGATATAAATGACGACCAAGGACTGGGTCCTCCAGTCCAGTCAAACTGCACTCAGTGCACTGGGTGAGAGGGACAATGGTGATTTGAGTGGTTTAATGTTGAGGCTGGTTCTATGCTGGCTCAGTCCTTTGGATAGATTAAAACAACCTCATAGTTTAGAGTGATTATCTCCTCTATCAACCGTCCCAAGGAGCCATTCTGGCAGCTGGGGCTTCCTTGCTTTCTTTCCCCCAACAATGGTAAGTCAAACCTGGAAGTTTGGGTGTGATAGGAACCACTACAGTGGTTCTATTTAACCAGAGGAGCCTTCTGTGCAGAGTGAATATTTTGCAGAGGTCAGGATCTATGATAGGCTTGCACTGGGGGACTGGTGCAGTGCTGCCCTAATAGACATTGAAAGTGGGAACTAAAATATAAGAGCAATACCTATAGTTCTGGTTGCACAGGCAACCTTAATTCTGGCATTTCCTACCTTCCAAGTGCTGGACTTTGCAAGCTTAACATCTTTTTTGTTTTTATGTTATACATATGGATTGCTCACTAGCTACTAAATGCAACTTCCACTGGGCTGGAGGGACACGTTACAACAGTTGTTACTAGGGTAAGCAGAGACTAACTCTTCCATCTGAAACCATGGAAGCAAATTTTAGATAAGCAGAATTGCTCATGCCAAAATTTGGTCAAGACAGTGCAGCTGTCATTCTTACTCTTGTGAAAAGTTCCTTGAGATCTGTGGTAATTAAAAATGATACCGGCTGCAGTTTCACATTGCATCTGAAAAATTGCACATCTGGTCATTTAAAAAACATTCATTGTAGTAGTTCTTCCACTAAGACAACTGAGATACTGCCCCACTTAGAAAAGATTAATTAAAGTGAATTTATCATTCAGTTCAATGCATTAATGCATCCTGCACAGCTATTCATCTTCCAAATGAAGCCTCCTGGAGCATTGTTAGGGCTGGGTTATGAGAAGACGGCCTAGTGCTAGAGCCAGAATCAACCATCAGGAATCAGAATCCTGTGTTGATCCAGGATCAGAGTCAGGAGCTGAGGCCAAGGCAGGAGTAGTGGAGGGTAAGGCCAAAGTCATGGATCAGGGATCAGAGGCAGAAGACAAGGTAAGCCAGAAACCAGGGTTCAGAGCCAGGAGGAAAAGCCAAGATCAGGAACCCAGAATCAGAATGAGGAAGTAGGGTCTGTACCCCAGCTAATTGGGGTTCCTGTATCCTCCCCAGACTTAAATAGTATGTCCAGACCAATCAGGAATGTCCTATCAATCAGGCCCTTCATGGGCGGCATGTCCTGGTGTGTGTGAAGGTCCCTGAGGCTCATGACCTGCTCAGTGTGTCCACTTCCAGAGCTGTTAGGTGATTGGGGGGGCAGTGGTTGCTACATGGGAGATCTGCAGATGTGGGTTCTAGACTGGCTGTTCCTTACACATGCAATGCGGACTGTGTTGAAGACATCCCAATATAAACAGCAGAAAGGCTTTAGAGGACGAATTATTGCCTTGATTGAACAATGACAGTAGAAGCCTGAGAAACACTTCAAAATGTCCTTTAGTTAGCAAGTGCATGCTGAGATAACATTGTGATGCCACACCTAAACCATTGAACAGCAGGTGATAGTAGGCACTGTTCCCTCTGAACACCATTACCAAAGAGTAAGGGCATTTGGCATGAGGAGGGTTAGGTTTGGGACCATCTACCCTAAGGCAAATGGCTTCACTACTAAATGATGCAGTAATATGCTGAAATCTATCAGTAATGTCTTCTTTCCAAGGATAAAAATATCAGCCTTTGTCCAGACAATCACTTGCAACACTGAGCACTCTGTTATCATATTTATTCTGAAATCCTCCAGCCTTTGCCTCAGTAAAGATTCTTACTCTCCTTAGCACTTAGGACTTCTTAAGACAGACAGCAAACAAAGACTGGCAAAGATTCATTTTTTCTTTCTTTGTGGAGATGCTTATGTTCCTTCAAATGAAAATAGAACCTTTGACAAAGTTCCCCACATCTCTTTGCAATAGAAGGGAATCAGTTAAGATGTCATTTGTACCACTGGTCACCTACATATTAGCTATGATACCATTCAACATTCCAAATCACGGAGTTGTTTGCTAGCTTTGTATGGAATGGGAGATACGTAAGAATTAAGCTACAATACCTGTTCCTAAAATGTAAAAGGTTTCTTAAACATATTAAGAGGAAAGCTGTATGATATAGCCTATCAGTGTAAAACTAGCTATATTTTAAATGAAAACATAAGCTCCATCACACTGGCTTTATGTTGAACTATCAATGGCTGAGTTTTATTGGTTAAGGAAATGAGTGAGTCTTGGGCCTTTCTCATTCTCAAAAATATTATCATTCTATTCAGGAGAGGAAGGATGATCCAGTTACTAGGGCAGTGGTCTGGGAGTTAGGAAACCCAGGTTTGGTTCCCTGCTCTGCCACAGACTTCTTGTATGACCTTTAGCAAGTCACTTAACCTCTCTGTGCATCAGTAAAATGTGGCTAAAAACACTGACCTACCTCACAGAGGTGTTGTGAGGATAAATATATTAAGGATGCAGAGATTAAAGTGAGGCACTCAGAAACTACACTAATGTGGGACATATAAGTACCTAAAATAGATTATCATTAAAAGTGATATAAATCTTCAACTCAAAGAAATTTTGGAGATGCGATAGTAGTTCTGGGAGGTTAGTAGGGCTGTCTAGAAATTGGGAGATACTGGAGAAAATCTTCCTATTAAAAAAAAAACACTTGCAATAGAACTTACCCTGCAATAAATTCACAATCATTTTAGGAGAAATCCAGTGGCTACAAGTTAGTCCAATTTTTAAAAAGCATTTGGCTTTTGAGTGGCATTGATAGGGACAAATATGTAACTCATGCGTATTTCCCTGTAGTGACAGCCTGGACACTTTTTTACTAGATGTTATAATGTTTAAAAAGTTATTTGAAGTAAAGAAAATCAGTCTAAAATTTTCTCTAGTACTCAAGATAAAGCAATTCAGTATCTGCCCAGATGATATAACACAGAGCAATTAGCCCAGCTGGCAGTTTATGGGACTTGGGATTGGGTGGAGGGATTTGGTTCTTTATTTTCCTTTCCTTACTTTTATGGTTTTGTTTTGTTTTCTTCAGTAGCCCTTAGGAGACGTGGGTGAGCTGTGCTTTTTTATCAGTGTTTTCTACATGGTATTGAATTCCTGATGTTCCCATACTGTAATAAATCCTGTATGGGGCTTGTAGAGAGCAGAGAGTGTTGTTATTGGAATTCCCAGTTCTGTTCTCTCCTGCTTTGTTTCACAAATTGTGTGTGTGTTACATTAATTACTCTATTGATCTATGGGGACTTGATAATTATTCTGCAATGGTGTGCACTCAGTATTCACAGGTGCACATTGGGATATGTGCTTTCATATTGAACTTCCTAATACAATCTCATGAGTATTGTATAGCGCCTGCCCAGTATTTGGCACAGAAAAGAGAAAAATCTAACTCCTGCACAAGAAATCTACAGCCTGTGTTTGCCCCTCTCCTCCTAGGAAGCAGGCTATGCAGAGAATGGTGCCGAAGCTGGAGCTAATTTCTCCATCAGCAAAAGCAAAGCAATATTGTAAGTGGAGAAAGGATTTGGGAGTTATTCTCTTTTTAAGTGTGGACCTGCAGGGTAAAGAGTTAACCTGGGATGGGGAAAAGGGAGGTTGTAAGAAGACTGTTAACTACGCAGTTTTGTGAACATGGTAACAGGAATGGAACTCAAGTGAAGAGCTTCCATGGGCATCATCTGGTTCTGAAACACCCACACTCTATTGGGTGCTAATGTTTTCACAGTACAGTGTGGAGGTAGACAGGTGGAGCTATAGGGCCCTATGCAGAGAAAACTGCGTTGGTCTCAGAGTCATCATCAAGGTACTATATGAGGGGAAGAGAAGCTGGAAGGCAATGGGGACCGGAAACAGGTATCCTTCTTCCACGTGTTCCTTGGACAATGAACACCCATGACCCATCTCCTTATCCTCCCATACCCTTGAGCAAAAGCCCTTTCCCTGCTGACATTTGCCTCCAACTTGTTCTCATACCATCTCCCATCTCCTGCCTTAGCCCTGCTGCCTCCGGACCAGACTTTTAAGGCCCAGTCAGCACTGCTGACTGGAGCCTCCAGGGTCTCTTTTCGACAAGGCGTTCTAGTCGAAAACCAGACGCCTGGCAACCCTAACTAACACAGTCTCCTCCCTAGCCCCAGACTGTAATTGCAGGGCCTAACTCTCTCCTTCTCAGCCACAGGCCTCACCTCCACCACTGTCTCATCCTCAGCGCTGGCCCATAACACCAGCACCCCTCACTGTTTTCTCCCATAATTCAGGCCTGCACATCAACCTCACTAAGTAAGCATTGGCTCATTCTGACCACTAAATCCAGCCTGTGTTTTTGCTCCTTCCTCAGTCCAGCACACCAGCCCCTGCGCCCCTTCTCCCCTGCTCTGTCTCCATCCATTGGTCCCCATTTGTGTCTCTTTCCTTCCCTCTGCAGTTACGTGGTGCCTAACAGAGCCTCCTTGGCTGCCAGGACTTTAACCTCAGCCAATTTAGATTCCCCTGTCCTCCATGTGCTAGAACATTAGTCCCCACTCCTGCTATGATATGAAACTACCCCTTTTTTTTTATCACAGCATAAAACACTGGACATTAGAAAAGTACTCTGCCTGTAATAGTCACCTCTATGTCCCTCACCAGCCATTCTGAGACAGCACTTCTGAGGAAGAGCACAGCCTTCTTTGTTTCTATGGCTTGGTACAATAGTAGAGTGACCCTCACCTTTCGCTGTCTGCCCTGACCTCAGATCTTAGTTTTCACTGAGTACATCAGAAGGGTATCAAATATACACATAGGCAACTAACGAGAATTCCTGGTGACAGCATCTAATTAATTCTTGTGGGTGTTTACAAGCAGTTTTGGAGTTGGTCAGTGCCATGGAGATAAGAAATCCATGATCTGTCTCACCTCTGCCCATTCAGCCTCTCAAAGAGCTGCAGATGTGTGTGGGTCACACAGAAGGGCTCTGTGGTGATAGGGCTTTCCACAGTCAAAGGCCCTCTGCTTACAAATTTCTGATCCTTGAGGACATCATGCACAATGGCTGTCTAAGAAGCACACATTACACAAATTATCACCATCAGTATTTATACATGTTGTAAAACTCATAGTAGATAGACTGGAAAATGGAATTTGGGGAAGTAATTAAGCAAACCTGATGCACACCAAGGAAATTGCCCTGCATGGATACTGCATTTCTTCTGTAATCACCAGAAGCAGCACAAAAATAGCTCATTCGTACTGGTATTGCCTACCCCAGGCATTCAAAAGTCATGAGTCAGGCCTTCAAAATCATGGGATTTGCTCAAAAACCATGAGATTTTTTAAAATAAATTTTGGGTTCTTTGTATTTGCTTTCTGGTTTCTAAGCCTTTAGGGTGAACTCTGGTCAAGTTTCCAAGCTTTTCTCTGTAATCATGAGGGCTAGAAACTTACTCTTTTTTAAAATTAAAGCTGAGATTCTGTTACAATCTCTTGATTCCAAGATGGCCAGGGCCAGATATCAAATATTGCCAGACTCACCATAAAATCATGAGAGTTGACAACACTGAGTACCTAAGGAGTGTTTTTATTTTTAAATTCAGGAGAACTCAGGGTTGGCCTAACTCTGCTTTCATTGAAGTTACTTCACTTGGAAAATCTCTCCCTTAATTTTGTTTCAAATGAAAGCTTGCACTCTACAGAAATTGACTGGGCCTCATACAAACTGATCCTTTGGTGTATCAGCAGGGAGCACTGGGGGACCTTCTCACCTTCTGTGTTTCAGTTCTCTACACATAGCATAGCTCTACATCTTTCCCTGTGGTTTTCTATCTGATTTTGTAATACGTTTGGGTCAGTTACTCAGGCTATCCCTCCTTCTCTGAGCAGGTATCAGCAAAGGGTAGGCATTGAGACTAGAGTCTGGTGGGGCTCAGTGAGAAACAGGAGAGTGTGAGGGTTGACAGTACTGTTGAATGAAGAAGAGCTGGAAAGGAGCTGCTGGAGGAAGGCTCAAGGGTGAATCTAAAGGACTGGCTAGTGTGTGTCAGAAGACGATAAAGTACAACTTTGGTGATCCCTAAAATTAATCTTGACAAGTGAGCTCGAACTGCACACCTGTCTTTTCTTTGTCACAAACCCCAGGGGCAGAGACGACTCCATATAGCAGCACCTCTGGATGTGTCTTTCTCTGGAGATCTGCACCCCACTTCTGGCTGATAAGCCCAGTCAGGCAGTCCCCACTGAATTAGCCACTTTCTCACAAATGCAGAACTTGTATGACCCACACGCCGCAGCGTTAACATTTGCACCTTGAATTGACACACAGATCGGGTAAAGACTGGAACTGGCTTCTGGGATCCAAAACCTGGAATAGAAAGTCAGAGTTAATAACCAGCTGCAGCCCAGTTTCATGTGGTAAAAATCACTAATCAACCTTATATAAGCCCAACCAGTGCCACCCCTTTGAACTTGAAGTAGAAGTGCATTAAAGTAAGTCAGCTGTCAAGTACAGTCTGTCTGTACCTGGTGGGCGTGTGAGTGATGGATGACAAGGAGGTTGGGTATGTGAGTGAGTGAGTCCATAATGAGTGAGTGAGTCCAGTGAGTGAGTGAGTCCACTTCTTCCTTCTTCATACCTAGAAATTGAACAGTTTCTAGCCATGCAGAGACTTACAAGTCAGTGGAGAAAGCTGTACCATCCTCCCATAACCAGGACCCATCAGCTCCTTTGCGGGATAAGGCAATCCAGAAAGAATAGGAACTATAAGACTGTGCTGAGCTTATTATGAAACCCTGTATGGAAACAAAAGCAAAGCTCTGAATCATATCCCCTCCACAGCCAGTCAGAACTGGAAAGCCGTAAAGGGAGAAAGGCACAGAGAGAAAGGGAACTCACTGGTTTCAGTGTTTATAACAGAGGCTTGTTTTGCAAGGAAATCTGCCTCGGGTTTTCCAGTCCCAGCAGTTAGTTCTATTTCACAGGCCAGGAAAGGTGAGGTGCTGAATGCTCTCAATAACTACGGGCTCAAAACTTCCCAGGATCATGTAATGGGCCTGGAAGAATTCTTTCCATCAAACTCTGCGTACAGCAGTCATAAGGGAAGTGAAAGGTCTTAGCCCTTGAGATGAGCGATGTCTGGTGTTCTGATTAGGCTGGCCAAAATACGAGTAATCAAATCATATGTTTCGGGGTTTAAACTGATCATCAATGGGAGTCTAGGAGGAATTTTCCCCACAGTGAACATCTTTGCCTTCCCAGTCAGGTTTGCTTTCATGTATTACATTCTGCTTCATCTGGTATTGGAGAGATCAGGAAATTAGATGGGCTGGATGTTTTGATCCGGGAAGTCAGGAAGCAGGATGACGAGCTAGACTGACTAATTTTCTAATTCAGTAAGGCAAGAGATGTAAAGCAAGCCAAGTGTAGGACCAGTGGTCTGTTCCAATATGGCTGGAGATTGGATATCAAATAGAACTGCTAAATGATCTACTGAAGTTTGGTTTGAGGTGGGATAAGGAAGTACGTGGAACAGCCGACTTTTATCTGGTAGGGCAAGCCCTATGGCCTGGATCCTTTGATAGGTATATATAAGTATAATCCACTGGTCAGTGGAACTACACTGATTTACACCAGAAAAGAATCTGGCCCTATGTAAAGTAAGATAGAAAAATGAATCATTACCAGCTCTTCCTTACTCTCTATCTTAAGAAATCTGGAATCCAGGGAAGAGCAAAGAGCTTTGCTTTCTTGCCAAGTTTTCCATTTGGTAGAAAGGAAGTAACAGTTCTCTCCATGCTGTAGCCAGTTGTCAGGGCAAGGGCTGCATCTATGTCCTTGGAAATAAAATACCATATCACCATGCTTATCAATAGCAGCATCTAGAGATTTCCCTCTAAAGGATCACAAAAACACTCCACAAATTGTATTATGGAACAGCAACAGCCACTTTATAGTTAAGACTGCAGCTAAGTCAGCCAAATCACCAAGAGTTTGGCTGAGCACTTAAAAACCAAAATTGCAGAGCTTCCTACAGCTCTAGTAATACTAACCCATTTAGAATTTGATCAGATCCACCAGGGCTAACTTCTCTATTTTCACAAATGAGACCTTGAATGCACACAAGCAATGAAGACCTCGTTTTATGTCTCAGCTGAGTCAGTACATCCATCACACAATGACTTTGTGACAGAGCGCTACTTCTTCCCCAGAGAAGAAGGGGTTAACTTCAGCCTGTCTTCCCCCTTAAGCTTGCACCCATGCCTGTAGAAGGGTATGAGAGAAGGCTGCTCCTGAGAGCCTTTGGGCAGGTTGGGCATCAAACACACAGGGGCAGGGGCCTATGTGGGAGTTTTCTATTTACTCTGTGTGTGTGTGTGTGTGTGTGTGTGTGTGTGTGTGTGTGTGTGTGTGTGTGTGTGTGTTAATTAATTTCTTAGGGCTGGTAGGAACATTTGAGACTAAATGAAGTTTTGTTGAAATATGCTGCTTAGTCAAAGTTGAAATGTCTGGGGAAAATGTAGCAATTTCAACAACATTTTTGCTAGGAAGGTTTTTTGAGCGCAGCCCCTCATGCTGTATAGGCTGGCGGTTAGGGCAATGGCCTGGAATCTAGGAGACCCAGGTTTAAGCCCCCACTCTACCTAATTAATAAGAGAGTTTTTCTTCCCAGATCAGTCTGGGAATTGAACCTGCTGTGTCTCCGACACCAATGCCCTACCCCGCAAGCTGTACACACCTCTTCCTTAATTGAAAAGCTCAAGTTTTGACCTGACAGTGGACATTGACACAATTCCATTCTCATGAAAACATTCACAAGGTTTTATTTTTGTTCCAGTGTGGAACGAAAATAAAATCTGAAACCTCAAAATTGCCATCAAACAGAATTGTTGTCCCATTATTTTATTTATATTTTTCGTAGCTCTATTATTTTTATTTCTTGTTCGAAACATTGGGCCTGATTCTCATCAGGATTGCACATTATGAAGCCATTTACACCTGTGATACCATTCTGATTTGGTGGCATTTCATATCCACTTCGCACTCTTTTTGTACAGGTGCAGATGATGGCACAAGGAGTAAAGCAGGAGAGAATCAGACCTATTATTCCTTAAGAAGAAGCCTTTACTGTTAGTGACTGTGTTTATTCCTTCCTGCCATACCATTTTGTTAGCTGATTTCCCCTTGAACACCAAGCAGAGACTCTGGTTCAACATTGAAGTCAGAAAGAAGCAATCAAAATATTGGATTGTTTATCTGACCCTCGTGCAGACTACTCCAAACCAAATACATTTGCAAAATTCCTGCATCTGGTTGGGATGGCAATACAATAATGAAAACAGTTTTTCTCTTGTGGTACTTTGGGAGGTCCAATTCTGGCTTTAAAATGGATGCAGGAATTGTTATTATTTTTGATTTTTTATTTAAAGAAAAAAGTACCCCAGACTATTTGGAGAGCTTAGAAAAGGTTCAGGGAACTTGGTTCTTGTTTTGGGATGGTTGTTTCTTTCTGCATAGTGGTTCACCCATCTGTAGTTCACAGTACAATTTTATATTGCTACAAATCCATAGCTAACTAGGAATGTCATAGTTGCCAGTCTATACCCTGGATTCTCAGGACTTCATGCTGGATGGCAATTAGGATGGAACAATGTGGAATATTGAACCCTTATGATCTGATTTATTTTGATTTTCTGTCTAGGAGACTGCTGCTATTTTGCGTTCAATTTAGAGGTAGCTTATTACAGAGGGGATTACCACAGAAACTTTTGTTCAATCTGCTCCCCCGCTTCCCTTTTTTATTGTAAAATAAAAGTGATGTAGACTAATAGTACATGGTTGTGATATGTGTATGGAAAACCTAACAAACTCAGATTTTCCTTCATGAAAAGACCAAACCCATACCGAATAAGGGATAGAAAAATCACCAGCATAGGGTCTATTAAAACAGTTGAGGAGTTTTGCTCACGTCCAGGAGAGAGCAGTGATGCTCACACTAAGGTTTTCATTAACACATACTAGAAAGAGGCTGCCTTGAGGAGATCAATATATTCAACAAGTAGAGCTACTCAGGAATTTTCTGACAAAATGTTTTTTCTTTGGACAATGCTGATTTATCAAAACCAAAACTTTTCACAGGAAAGGGTCAGTTTTGACAAATCTGAGGATTCAAAATCTTTTGAAAAGAAGTTTTGAAATTGTCAGAATGTCCCATTTCAACATTTTCTAAATAAAGACTTTCATTTTTCGTTTTCAAATTTTAGTAATTTATATTTTTAAAAGGAACAATTTTAAAAGGGTGATATCAAAATAAAATGTTTTGATTTGACCTGATCCAATTTTTTTTTTCAGTTTATTGGTTCATGAAAATTTTCTAGATTGCAATGTTTCAACCCTAGAAAAGTTTTTTTTCATAAACTCTTGTGGGATGGAAAAAAAAACCATTTCCTGCCCAGCTCTACCAACAAGAACTCCCTAGAAAAAAGGTTACCTCTGTAGCTTGACAGTTGCTGCACAGTCTCCAAAAGGTTTAGGTTCTGCGCTTGGAGAAACTCCAACTGCTGGGTGAGGTTTCCCAGAATTTCCCTTTTCTGGGTAAGGTTTTCGTGCCATTCACTCACTAGATGGGAAACCTGAGTGACTTCAATTCACAATACAACTAGAATGAAATTGTTCCATTTAATATTAGAGTATGTTATATATTTGCATATGAAGTGTATATAAATGCATATATGTTGAACAAAAAGTCAAAAAGGCATCCTTTAAAAAATGGAACTTAAATCCTAGTGAGGAAAACAGAAGGAGCATAAACTCTGGCAAGTGAAGTGTAAAAATATAATTAGGAAAGGCCAAAAAAGAATTTTAAGAACATCTAGCCAAAGATTCAAAAAGTAATAGCAAAAAACATTTTTTTTAAGTATATCAGAAGCAGGAAGCCTTCTAAACAACCAGTGCGGCCACTGGATGATCAAGATGCTAAAGGAGCACTCAAGAATGATAAGGCCATTGCAGAGAAACTAAATGAATTCTTTGCATCGGTCTTCATGGCTGAGGATGTGAGGGAAATTCCCAAACCCAAGCTATTCTTTTTAGGTGATATATCTGAGGAACTGTCCCAAATTGAGGTGACATTATTGGAGGTTTTGGAACAAATTGATAAATTAAACAGTAATAAGTCACCAGGACCAGATGGTATTCACGCAAGAGTTCTGAAGGAACTCAAATGTGAAATTGAAGAACTACTAACTGTGGTTTGTAACCTATAATTTAAATCAGCTTCTGTACCAAATGACTGGATGCAGGGCCGGCTCCAGCATTTCTGCCGCCCCAATCAAAAATAAAAAAAGCCGCGATCGCGATCGGCGGCGGCAACTGGAAAAAAAAAATAGCCGTGATTGGCGGTGGCAGTTCAGTGGCAGGTCCTTCACTCCTAGAGGGAGTGAGGGACCTGCCATCCCCGAATTGCCGCAGGTGCCGCCCCTCTCCCTTGGCTGTCCTTGTTAATCTGGTGCCTGGAGCCGGCCCTGACTGGATGGTAGCTAATGTGACGCCAATTTTTAAAAAGGACTCCAGAGGTGACCCCAGCAATTACAGGCCAGTAAGCCTGACTTCAGTACTGGGCAAACTGGTTGAAACAGTAGTAAAGAATAAAATTGTCAGACACATAGATGAACATAATTTGTTGGGGAAGAGTCACAGTGGTTTTTGTAAAGGGAAATCATGCCTCACCAATATACTAGGATTCTTTGAGGGGTTAATAAGCATCTGGACGAGGGGGATCCAGTGGACATAGTGTACTTAGATTTTCAGAAAGCCTTTGACAAGGTCCCTCACCAAAGGCTCTTAAGCAAAGTAAGCTGTCATGGGATAAGAGGGAAATTAAGCCTCACATCCCAGCTCACTGGAAGCATTTGAAACACGCATTATCCCTGCTTCAAAGACTGTGAAACTGAGGCACAGAGAGATTGGACTAAGCTCACACAGCAAGGAAAAGTTTCCAGATCCGCTAATGCCCAAGCTGTGCCTGAACCACAAGACTGCATTTCCTCTCCTTAGTTTATTTCAAAATATGTTAAGGGTTCTTAGCCCAGCTTCCTTGCTGATACTTACACTTCACACTCAGGACCCCAGCTGTTACCAGCAAACCGAAGCAGAAGATCCCAAGAATCACTGCTGCAGGTCGCCAATAAGGAGATGGAGTGGGAGAGTCTGAGATAAAGAAAAGGAAGGGAATCGACAAATATATGGATCTTCTCACATCTAGGTCACCAGTTCATACATAGCCCCAAGTCAGCAGTGACTGAAAGTCATTCCTGTCTGATGGCTGTGCAGCTATGTGAAATGAATTGGTGGGTTCAGTCCAGTTCATAGTAATACTTTACAAAAACTCCCCTAATAATTGTGATTGGCCCCCTCTTCAGCAGACAGATGCCAAGGACTGCATGGACTATGGAGATAGAAATACCCAGTGGCATTTATATATATGGATAGGTTCAAAATATTGAGATGGACAGAATAGGATGTAAGTGACTAACATATAGAGACACGTGAATGTACACATGTAGGAAAAAAAACCCTCCCCACCGTATGCATTTGTTACCAAACACATATGTATATGTATAAAATATGGCCAAGATTTTCAGCTGTGGTTACTGATTTTGGGTGCCTTCATTTTTGAGTGCCCAACTTGAGATACTTTGAAGAGCCTAATTTTCAGAAAATACCCTCTGAAACACACATCCTCTGAAAATCAGGCCCCTTTAAAGGTGTCTCAAATTGGGCCCCCCAAAAATGGACATTCAAAATCACTTTTGAAAATGTTGGCCATATAAACACAGGCATGATGCACAGAGAGTACACAAACATAGACATACGTGGAAATATATAGGTACATACAAGCAATATGGAGACAAACATATATGCAAACACAGACAAGCAATAGATGCATAACCACACACACACACACACAATAATAAGTTGAGCTCTCATTTACTTCTCTGATTATTATTTTTTTTTACCAAAGATGAAGAGACTCAGCTGGAATATTGATTCCGTACTGAAGGCACCATGTGAAATCCTGTGGATCCAAACAATCCAACATCTGGATTAACCATCCCCCATTCCCAACCCTAAGGGGAAGCATTCTACAGAGTCTGACTTGACTCTCTATCTAAGATCCAGGGATCCTTCTGAGGGCTGGTAATGGGGTAGCCACCAGATTGGCTACTGACAGAGAATCCCCCCAGGAAAGTGTTCCTCAGTCTTGTAAATTGATAAATTAGGATCCTGTTGGAATTTTGTTACACTAATTCTTTGTTCCTCTAGGACCTTTAATTCTGAATGGTTCCAAAGCACTTTAAAAACTGTATATACCCTACAGAACAGGGATCAACCACACACACAGCACTGTTGTGAAGCTACACAGCATCATTTTCATAGACTCTGAAGTTAAAGGCCAAAGGGTCTTTTTCCAGCCATCTGTTCCATCCCTTGTTCCACCCAGAATTGTTCCCTACAGAATATTCCTAAGTGTTTTGTTCAATTCAGTTTTAAATAACCCAATAATAATCCATCATTTCCCTTGGGACGACTATTTCGCTGACCTCTAGCAACTGATGCCTAAAATCTAGCCCGAAAATGTCCCTTTTTCCTTAACTTCATCCCATTATGCCAAGTTAGACCTCTTTGCCCCTGCATAAAGAGTTCCTCTGCATTCTAAGTGTATACACTCTTCAAATACTTGTAGCTATTAGTCATATTTTTTCATTACTAATTGGTTAGCTAAGAGATATATACTGAGTAACAAATTCTACCCCCATGCCACCCAAATGGCTTCATTCCCAGTGATTTAAGGGGGATCATTTGTGTGCATATCAGGGGATAATATGAGTCTTAACTCTTCTACTCTTTTCTGAAAACCAACCCCTCCAGCTTCTTAGCAGTATAGCTCCTCTCCCTCTCCCTCCGTTTTGGAGCTGAATGCAGTTTTCTAAGAGAGGTCCCATCAGTGTCATACACAGAGGGACAACATTGAATGCTGTGTTCTAAGTAAGCAAGCTCACCACGTAAGGATCTACCCCACTCTGTTACCTTTCGCTTTGGCTTCATGGGGCTCTTGGTTTCTGGGCTGCTCCCGTGTCATGAACTTCAGATCTGCATAGGTCACTTCAGCCATTTTTGGCAAGGTTCTGAGAGAAATCCAGGTTATGGCTCAGCACACAGAGGGAGAGACCGACAGAGATACAGTTCTGGGTGTGATCCTTTGAATGGTCAGAGTCATTAGAAATGAGAGAGTGATTCATCTACAAATCAGGTGGGGACTATGACTCATGCCAGAGTTTTATAAAACAAAATCTGGGGCATTTGGGGAGCTTGTTTTATACATTGTGGGAGCTTTTACAATAGATTCACAAACTGACATTTATTTCTTCATCTGCCTCTGCAGAAACACAGTGGGAATGGGAGAGGGAGTCTTGCATTTCTTAGTTACTGCCATAAATGCATAGAAAGATTTATGGAGAGACAGAGAGAGTGAGCTGAAATGTGATTAATAGGAAGTGGGCTAGAGAGGGCTAGATTCAAACTGTGCTTTACAGATTTCTTGAGGCTTCACTGCAATATGTGTTCCAATTCTCAACTTTATTACGCAATTATTAACACTTAATAAATTCAAACAACAGTGCTCTTCAATGCTCCCAGTCCTCACTAGTCCTGTGGAGAACAAGAGTCCAAGCCTGAGAACTGAACTGGTTCTTCTAGGTGCTTTTGTGCTCCTGCATGGAGTTCTGACTCCTAGGGTGTAGCAGATCCAGTTTTCATAGCCAACATCCCACCTAAGGACTAAAAGAATCAGAATGGGAACTGAACCCAGGTTTTTCATCAGGCAACACAGAGCACTAACTGCTGTAGGTATCAGGCCCAGTCCTTTCAGTGCTGCCAACTCCAGAAAGTGCGATATCAATACTAGGAATAGATACTGGTTCTCCATGGTTTACAGATGAGCTGCACCATACCAGAGTCCAGCTTTACTATTTGCAGGGCCCCAAGCCATCAGAAGAAGGACCTCTAGACATGAGTTGCCTTTTCTTCTGGTCTTATTACTTGAGGTTCGTTGGAGACCTGGAAATAAATTGTTTCCTGTTCCTCTAGTCCCACTGCTGCAAAGGGACATATGGATGAGTTGCAGAGCCACCAAAACAGCAGGACCCCAAAATGTTTCTTATTTGATTGAGATTAAGACAGACCCTTAACCAGTCCTAGACTCTGTAGCAGTCCCAGCTGCTGCCTGTGAGAGATCAGGAATAGGTCTTGAACTTGAGTCTCTTGCATGGCAGCACATAGCACTAATTCAAGGAGCACAAGAACCCAGACTCAGTAGCATTCTCACTAGTTGTCACTCCAGGGGGCAACAGACCAGTATTGGGCAAAGCAGAATGCTACCCCTGTGGTGGCACCAAGCCCTACTTCCACATCATTCCCAGACCTCACCAGCCCCAGGGAGTAAAGGATCAGAGGTCCTATTCTCCTGACACAGAGAAACTCTTACATCTTTCACTAGGAAAAATGGGCACTGTGACCTGGACTCCATGGATTTCTTGCACAGCAGTGCAGACCGCTAACTCCTAGCTCAGCCACCACATTGAATCTTCTGTGAGGTGGGTGCAGCAACCTGCTTGGAACTTGGAGGCTAGAGCACAGGTTGCAGGAGGAAGAGTTTAGAGAAGGCACCAAGAAGTCAGTCTGTATGCACATGGGCTAGAATGCTAGCTGCAGTTGCAGCATCTCTGTAAATAGTTCTCTTAATAAACAGCCTGTTTTGTTTTACAATCTGGAGTCCTTTTGTGTTATTACCCAGCATGTGATACATGAAACAGTGGGCATATCCTTTCTCCACCTACAGGAAAAAAACAAATGGCTGTTATGAACCCCAAACTCTTTCCCATCTTCTGTTCTAAATTCACAAGGGAAATATCTGATATGACTAAAGAAGCTGGCCTTAAAAAACACTCCTCAGAAGGATAACAAAGCAGGGAAATTTCCATTGACTTCCAAGAACTGCATAACTGAATTTAATCAAATCTGGGAGGGGATTGAGACCTTGCTGAGACTGCATTAGCCCAGGAGTGTGTGTGGGGGGTGTGTGTGTGTGCAAAAGGGGGAGTTCTCTGCCTGTTCACTAGCAAACTATGTTGTCACTGGAGCCCCAGTAGGAAGTATGAAGCTCACTGCTGAACATGTAATGGGCCCTTGAAATCTATGACAACAGCAGAACAACAGGACAAGGATGTTTGTGAGCAATTTTGTAAAGGGTATAATCACTTGCTTTAAACTTCTAAAAAGGGGGAAAATCTGGTGGAGAAAACTCACTTCACTGTAAAACAAATCAAAGGAAAATAAAATTATGGGATAAATGAGCCAAAGTATCAAATTGAATGTGAATTATTCTGTCACTGTGTAATAGACTAATGAGGCCATGGTTAAATTACTATGTCCAACTATAACCATGGTATTACCAGAGGCCATAGAAATTAAAGAAATGGAGCCAACATAGTTCAGCCAGAATGAATGATCATGTGCTCTCTGAAGGTCACAATTTCTGGTTATAATGTCACACTTTCATTAGAGAAATGTTTATCACTTCATGTGATATTTTGCCAAATTTGATCAGTTTAAAATTGAAATTTTCTTCTAATACTAGCATTTCACTAAAAATCTGATTGACAATCTATTGTCAATAGCTATTGAATTAAAACTAAAAACTGACAATTTGGACTTCCGTGGATGATTACATATGATGGACCAGATCCTCAGCTGGTGTAAATCAGCATAGCTCCACTGACTTTCAGTGAAGCAATGTTGATTTACATTAGCTGAATACCTGGCGGCTGGAAAGAACAGTTTTGTGAAATGGTCATACATCTAGGGTCACCATGAATCATTTGTAAATGCAATGATCCAGACTTTTTTTTAGGTTTATTTCTACTTTTCTAGGTTGTTAAATGAGGCTGGGTTGTAAAGTTGCAGAAAGGTTGAGTCCACACTTATAATTTGCACATGTTTTTTTTGGTTATTGTGTGCTGAACCATGTCAGCTCTAAGAGTTGTACACAGTGAAGGCTGTTCAGTGAAGGCTGTACTGTCTTTTCATTTGAAACTTCCATAATATATAGGCACATTTAAAGAAAGGAAAGAACAGGAATCTGAAGCAGTCTGCAGATGGGAAAGAAGCCTCTAGTGTGTTTTTGCATGTTTCTCCTTTGCACACCAGTGTTCAGTATATAGGCCCAGGTCATAAACTAATTTAGATAGAAGGGTGAGGGAGAGATGACCAGACAGACAGACAGACAGATAGAAAGATAGCTATCTGAACAGTCAGAGAAGCCCATGACTCTTTTGGAGGTTGCTCATAGTGGACGGTTCTTAGCCCCCGTTTTGGGGGAATGTGTGTGTTATGTTTATGAATCCATTGGTTCTGCTCTTTGCCTTTAATAGCCATGACCAGGGCTAATGATTCACCAGCTTAATATGGATGCAACGTGATTGCAACATGGAGTAACAAGTTCCACTAGTCTCTGCATTGCTCACTTCCTCAAACATATATTCATATACCAGTCCTGGATGGTTGCGGGGTAGGAATAATAACGCATTACTGAGGAGCAATTTTCCTGTTTCAACTATTGGAAACAGTGTGTGAGAGAGAGAGATGCTAATTACATACATGGAAGCACTTCATAGATACCCGTGAGCAGTAATGTAATAGAAATCCAAAGTGGTTATACAAGAGGGAAAACAGCAGGTCATTAAAAGAGGCCTATTAAGTTAAATAGCTGGAGGGACAACTGTAATGTATGCAGGAGGAGAAGCAACAAAACATTCTCTACTATGGTAAAGGAGTTGTGGGGCATTGGCAGAGCTGTAAGGAGAGCCCAGGACTGGAATAGCAGGGGGGCTGCCGGGCAGGACTGAGGGACACTGGCAGAGCTGTGTAAGGCACTCAAGACTTGAATAGTGGAAGTTTCTGCAGGTCAAGACTGTGTGCTTTGGTAGAGCTGGAAAGATGGGGGCCAGGATTGGAATAGCAGATAGTTCTGCATATCAGGACTGAGGTGATCACCAGAGCAAAGGGGGAGGCACCAGCTGAGAAGAAGGGAGCACTGCATATTAAGAGTGAGGTGTGTGTGAAGAAGTTTTTAGGTATGTGAGAAGAAGTTTTCCATAACACATACACACACCGTTCTGCCCATCGTGCGCCAGCAGGCATGTCCCAGGTGCAATGTGCTTTCCATTCTGATTCTGGGCTTCTGGTTAGACTCAGCAGGCCAGAATAGCAAAAGCATAATGATGGGAGGGTGTTGAGGAAGGAGAATAGGAGGGGTCACATCGGAGTAAAGCAGAAGGTGAACAAATGACCTTCAAACTGCACCAGTCTCCCTGGACGAGGGGGAGGGGAGAGAAGTAATTGGGAATGAATAAGGTCAGAGCACCTTCCCTCCACCCCCCATAGAAGAGAGTTCTCCATTCTCAGTTCTTTCAGGATCATGGGTAAATTTTTCTCATTCATTCCCTGAGCTAGATCAGTTGGAAACAACAAAGCTAAGTGACTGGCATCCTCAGTTCTTTTCCTGAAGTGACTGGATGGTGTTTGAGCTCCCTTCTGAAGGGAAAGAAAGAGAGTAACAGAGTGAGACAGACATTGGCAGAAATATATAAAGAGAAAGACAAAGAGAGAAGAAGGCAGACAGAAAACCAGAGTGTGCGTGAGAGGGAAAGACAAACCCCGAAGGGTGCAGAAAGCAGTAGAGTAAGAGGAAGAAAGAAGGAACTCACCCTGGAAAGGGAGTTTCCCTGCTCCTCACCCCACTGTGAGGACTGGCGAGGATGAACTGAAATTAGGAAGGAGGCACTGGCCCTGAGCTACATGGGACAGCAGGGTCAGCTGTTTTTTCTTCATGGGGATCGGTAGCCCGCTTGTGACCCTCTCTGCTCTGGCAAGTCTCTCTTGGGTGAGTCACATCATAGGTTCCTCTTTGGCAGAGTTTGACCTCTGCTGGGGCACTGTATTACATCAGAAAGTTCAAGGAGATTTGAGCCAAAGATAGATTTGAAGTAAGAATTTCCCTGATATTTAAAAGTATTGGGGAAATAAAGTAGGGGCAGAGGAGAATTCAAAGCAGTAAAGAGGATGTTAGGATGTAAAGCAAGTGGGGATAAGTGAAGCAAGAGAATTGGGGGGGGGTAAATAAAATCTACATTGAGGAATGATAGAAAATGGGGTAACTGGAGATCCATCAGTGCAGTGTGGAATTCAGATTTGTAATGGACACAGTAAATAATAGGATATTGAGGGATATATGTTTTTAGAAACAGAGGGGAATTCAGATTTGTCATATAGGATGTAGAAAGCAGGTAGTAGTCTGTTTGTGGAAAGAGAGAATAGAAGAGAATTTAGGGCTATAATGGGGGCGGGGGAAGGTAAAATATAAATTACATGTTTGGATGGGGGAGAGGAGAATTCAGATTTATGATGGTGTGGGTGAGAGGGACAAAAAAGGGTGGGTAACTGTGAATCCATGGGTGGGGACATTAGGATTGGCATTGGGATGAATGAGAGAGATATTGAACATAGGACATCAAGGAGACTGAGTGAGGACAATTCGCCCTGATGGCCTTTTCTCTCCTTGTAGTTTCCCCAAGTAAGATGTGAGGAGGCCTGTGTGAATGCTGAACAGTGAGTATACACATCCTGCATTTTTTTTCAGAAGAGTTTGGGGGGGAGTGACAGACATGGGAGGAATCTCAGCTGATGGCCTTGTCTCTCACCAATAGAGTTTGTTTTAGTTAACAGTGTTGGTAAATCTTGAGCAAGCATTTTCCAGGGCCAGAAAGTTTGTTTGTTAGATTTGAGTGACTAATTCTTAACATACAATTTATTTGCCCTGTCTTTGTGCTTGCAAATTGTCTGCCTTCCCCTCCCCCTCCCCCCCCCCCCCCCCAGGGGTATTGGTTGTTTGAAAACTTTTGCCAAGAAATTTCTGGGATTAATTTTTGTTCTATCACTGTTTTGCAAGCAGTTCATTGTAAGGATTCAATATTCAGAATTCGGGCTATATTAGTTAGTTTTGACAGGACACGTAGATCAAGTGATATTGTTCGTGCTCCTAAAGGGAAGAGTGTAACATTTACTGGGTTTCCAATGCAAATACTCACCAGTAGGAATTTGAATGATTATATCGTAAATTCTGCTGTGGACATTCCTGCTAGGAAGGCTGTTTGCAGGAATATCAACAGAAAGTGAATGCAAAAGAAGTGTGAAAGCAGCCACAGAAAATTTAATATTTTATTTAGAGAAATGTCTTGCAAAACATCTTTGTGATCTGTTTGATCAACTCTACTAATTATAGGTAAAGAAATGTGCACTTCCAAAAAGAGGGTGACAAATTGGGAGAGAAATTCAAAGGAAAAACAACAAAAATAGTGTGGCTGGAAAGGCTGATTTATGAAGAAAAAATAAGGAAGATGCAGACATTAGAACTGTCTACAAGTATCTGAAGGATGTAAACAGAATAACATAGTCAGGAGGGGTGTGTGTGTGTGTGTGTGTGTGTGTGTGTGTGTGAGGAGGAAAACTTGGAGCAAATGGGATGAAGTTGAATAAAAGAGAAAATTTGAGGCTGGCCATTAAGAAAAAAATCCTAATAATGAGATTTATTAGACTGAAGAATAGTCTCCCCAGTGAGAAGTGGTGGAAGCTTCATCATGTGAGTCATTTAAAACTTAGAGTGGAGACCAGTCTCCAATCTTTCATCAGATGGAGTGAAGACGGGAGTTGGCCTGGTAGACAAGATAGGATCAAAAAGGGAATTTCTCCATCCATTATTTCTATGATGCTATGTTGTTAACTCTTTCTTTCACCCTCTTTTTCTCAGCTGCTCAAGCACTGATTGGGTCCGTCTCTGGTACATCTGGTAAGGTTACACTTACATAAATATCATTTGTATTTGTCGCTTAAGTTAGCAAGCAATTGATAGAATTAAATCTGATCCTTTAAGTGACAAAAATCGAACAATTCCTCCATTCTACTCTTTACCTCAGTTCCCTCTAGTGTTATGAAGGATGTATTGCGTTTTCCCATTCCTGCTGGATGCTATTAGTATTAGATAACACATTATCTTCAACAAACATGAACATATCTCTTTCCCTCTTCTCAGTCATGCATTTTTATTAAATGCATTAGTTTTGTTATAAGAAATGTAAGATGTACAACACTCATGATTTCATAGCACAGATGCGCAGCTGAGTGTTTTTTCTAAAAAAGGACTGTCTCTGTAAATGTTAGTAAAATGAGCGTGATCACTTCTTAGAATCCTATGTGACAGACCCAGACTAGTGAGGTACAGGAGTCTGGTAGAGGGCAAATATATTGGTCACTGGATGAGTAGTTTTCTGTTCCCTGAGTGACCAGAGCAGGGGCTGCACTAGAGTAATCAGGAACCTGCTAGAACCAATTAAGACAGGCAGGATAATTAAGACACCTGGAGCCAATTAAGAAACTGCTAGAATCAATCAGGACAGGCTAGCTAATCAGGGCACCTGAGTTTAAAAAGGACCTCACTTCAGTTTGTGGCACGCATGTGAGAAGCTGGGAGCAAGAGGCACAAGGAGCTGAGAGTGAGAAGACATATTGCTGGAAGACTGAGGAGTACAAGCATTATCAAACACCAGGAGAAAGGTCCTGTGGTGAGGATAAAGAAGGTGTTGGGAGGAGGCCATGGGGAAGTAGTCCAGGGAGTTGTAGCTGTCACGCAGCTGTACCAGGAGGCACTCTAGACAGCTGCAGTCCACAGGGCCTTGGGCTGGAACTGGGAATAGAGGGTGGGCCCGGGTTCCCCCCAAACCTCCCAACTCCTGATCAAACACAGGAGGATTTGACCAGGACTGTGGTTTCTACCAGAGGGGAAGGTCTCTAGGCTGTTTCCTGACCCACATGGTGAATCTGTGAGGTGAGCAAATCTGCCAATAAGTGCAGGACCCACCTAGGTAGAGGAGGAACTTTGTCACACCATTCAGTGTGTGTACATAAAAAAGGTATGGCAGTAACTCTGCTTCCTTTCCCTCTACAGGCTGGTGGTGGTGATTGGTGGGCTGCTGCTTCTGTGTGGCCTGGTGTCAGCCTGTGTGAGGTGCTGCTGCCGGCAGGCAGGGGAGGAGTCGGGTTCCCACCCCTATGAGGTCACAGTCATCGCCTTTGATCATGACAACACTCTCCAGAGCACTATCACTTGTGAGTGTGACCATGCAGAAGCCAAGGTAGATGTAGAGAAGGCTGAGAATCCTCGAACATATTCCAGAATCCAGAAACTGAAGGTCTGAAAAATTCAGACCTCTGTGTCCGATGAATTTCAAGGGCTAGATCTTCAGCTAGTTTAAGTCATACAACTGCACTGAGGTAAATAGCGCTACATTGATTTACACCAGCTAAGGAGCTGTCCCCTAAAGTCTAGAACCCATGACATACTTTAAAGTGCCAAATCCTAGAGCCCCAAAAGTTTGAAACTATGGGTTCGGGGATCAGGTCTGGTCTTAGCTGCATATAGATCATCATGTCACTTACTGGGGTAGTAGAGGGAGGTCCTAACAGCTGGTGTATGGGCCAGGTTGCTCTCTGCTGGGGAATGGGGGTATCTGTGAGTTGGGATTGGGGGATTTCATGGGATATATCTGGAAGATCCAGCTAGCTGGGAAGTAGGGAATGAGGGTGGGACACTTCTTTTGGTGGAATGAGGACAGGTCCAGCAGCTGAGAGAAGCTGTGTAGCTGGGAAAAGCTTTGCACAGCAAGTATATTTGTGCTCTCTGTCTGGCTCATGTCTGGTATTTGATGGTTCCAGAGTTAGATTAACCTTTCCCAATCTCATCCCTTTCAGCTCTGCATTCAGTGTTTGGTCCTGCTGCCAGGAGGATACTGGCTGTTGCACGTTCCCACAATACCGTGCTAGGATCACCACCACCTTGTGGATCGGAGACCCCTCCAGTCTATGAGGAGGCCCTACATATGAGCAGGTTCACAGTAGCCCGGACTGGGCAGAGAGTCCCAGACCTAGCCCCAGTGCTAGAGGAAAAGCAACAGGTGTCAGCTGTGAAAGATGATTCACAATAAGACCTCCCCTGATGTGAATGCACCCAATTTCTTTTTCTTTTTTTTTTTTTTACTTGAACAACAATGCAGAGTGCTAATATTCAAGGGGAGAATCCAAAATCTGTTGTAGGTGGGCTCAGGAATACAGTTCAGGTTATTCTCCTCTTTGATCGAATGTCCTGAACAAGGAAAGTAACTCAATTTCCTAATACTTTATGACCCATAATATTTTCATGGATCTCTCTTGATACCTCCTTGGAGTCTTTTATTGTTAATTAGTTATTGCTATTCATTATTATTATTTATTACTCTCATTACACACATCAATAAGATGCCCATCACTGTAGTCTCTAGCACCATAGTTAGTCCTTGCACCAGGGCAGCAGGGTTATTCTGTTGATCCAATCTGCTGGCAGGTGTTAGATGCTGACTGATTCCTGATGGCTCATTGTGGCAGGCGTAGCTTAGTCACTCTAACCTGGCTGTAAGGGAAGTGGGAATGGTTATTTTGTTAGAGGGAGACAGGCATAGGACACAGAGATCTGATGGAAGAACACTAGGAACAGCCAAGATTAGGGAAAGAACTTGAGGTGGAATATGTTTTTTATTATTAATTACCTTATTGATAATGACATGCCACAAGAAAAGGGTGAGTTTAACCTTATACAGTGTTTATATTTTGGAGCAGGGTGGTAACACCATCTGCTTATATAAAGTACATAACTGTGATAATATAACACTATAGATACATGCAGTGCTTTAGAGATCATATTGAAAAACAAGAGGCCCAGTCCTAAATATCTCATTTTTTTTTTTTAGTTCAAATATAAGCTATGTGGGATAACAGATCAGACATGCGAAGGGGCAGAAACATTGCTGGTGAAATAAAGCTCAATTAATGTTTATCTGTGTATTATTACTAGGCTTGGAAGGTTAGATTGTTATCAGCAGATGTGGGTAAACATCAATTTCAACATACACTCACAAATGGACAAAAATATTTCATTGATAATAATCAAAATGTACAGATATGTAAAGTAATAAAAATGCTGCATGAGAACTTAATAGAGTTTGTTTTAAGGGTATTTGTGCGCTTTAATGCCATGTTGACAATTTGTGGTTTAATGGTCATAAACCTTTAACTGTTTTCCCAATGTCTATCAATAAAAAATTCTCTGACCTCCCTCCATTGTCTGATCTCCCCATAATTTCCTGCAATGGTGAAAATTTAAATAGCTAAAAATTAGGGCTGTCAATTAATTGCAGTTAACTCACACGATTAACTCAAAAATGATTAATCGCAGTTTTAATCGCACTGATAAACAATAGAATACCAATTGAAGTATATTAAATATTTTTTGATGTTTTTCTACATTTTTAAATATATTGATTTCAATTACAACAAGGTATACAAAGTTGACAGTGCTCGCTTTATAGTCTTTTTTTATTACAAATATTTGCACTGTAAAAATAGCAAACAAAAGAAATTGTATTTTTCAATTCACCTCATACAAGTACTGTAATGCAATCTCTTTATCATGTAAGTGCAACTTACAAATGAGGATTTTTTTTAATCACATAACTGCACTCAAAAACAAAAGAATGTAAAACTTCAGAACCTACTTCTTGTTCAGCCAATCACTAAGACAAACAAGTTTGTTTACATTTATGGGAGATAAGGCTGTCCGCTTCTTATTTACAATATCACCTGAAAGTGAGAACAGGCATTCGCACGGCACTTTTGGAGTCTGCATTGCACGGTATATATGTGCTAGTTATGCCAAACATTCGTGTACCCCTTCATGCTACAGCCACCATTCCAGAGGACATGCTTCCATGCCGATGATGCTCATTAAAAAAATAATGCATTAATTAAATTTGTGACTGAACTCCTTGGGGGAGAATTGTATATCTCCTACTCTGTTTTACTCACATTCTGTCATATTTCATGTTATAGCAGTCTCAGATGATGATCCAGCACATGTTGTTCATTTTAAGAACACTTTCACTGCAGATTTAACAAAATGCAAAGAAGGTACCAATGTGAGATTTCTAAAGATAGCTATAACACTCAACCAAGGTTAAGAATCTGAAGGTTGGTTTGTGCTCATCTTGTTTATTCTCAAGCCTCCCCAGGAAAAGGGGTGTAGGGCTTGAGGGAATATTAGGGGGCAGTAGGAACTCCAAGTGGTCCTTTCCCTGAGTTTTGTCTAATCACTTGGTCGTGGCAGCGTTACCTAATCCAAGGTACAAGGGAGAATTTGTGCCTTGGGGAGTTTTTAATCTAAACTGTTAGAAATAAGCTTAGGGAGTCTTTCATGTGGATCCCCACATCTGTACCCTAGAGTTCAGAATGGGGAGGGAACCCTGACAACTTGTATTAGGGGAATTGAAAAATACTATTTCTTTTGTTTTTTTACAGTGAAAATATTTGTAATAAAAATATAAAGTGAGCACTGTAGACTTTGTATTCTGTGTTGTAATTGAAATCAATGTTTGAAAATGTAGAAAACATCCACAAATATTTAAATAAATGGTTTTCTATTATTGTTTAATAGTGTGATTAATCACGATTAATTTTGTTAATCGCTTGACAGTCCTAATAAAAATGCCTACAATTAAAAATCATTATCTGCTGAAATTATAAAAAATAAAAATCACATTCTTCCAAGCCTAATTATTATTATTACTAGAGGCGATCAAACTATTCAAGCTGAATAATATTCATCACAAATGTAGGCCATTTTTCAGGTAACAAATCATTTGTGAGCCTTTTCTGATCTGCATAAATATATTAATTATTCATGATTCTTCTTCAAATAGTTTGTATGAATAATTTTCAACCAATGGACAGTCTGCAAACTGCTCCTTGGAATAGTTACTCTTTCTGGTGTCTGATTGATCACCTAAGTTACATGGTATTGTTTTTGCTCACTAACTGGATGGTGAAAAAATGTTAGACATAATGGCAAATGGCAAATAATAGTGATGAATTAATGACACATTTATGGTGTGAATATTCAGACAAATAAATATTCACCTGCCCAGCTATATAAATGGAGCCCCTGTAAACTTAGCTTCTGATCACCTCATAATTTTTAATGTATTTATCCTCAGAACATCCCTGTGAGGCAGTGCTATTATCCCCATTGTACAGATGGGGAGTGGAGTCATAAGAGACTTAAGTAACCTGCTCAAGGTCACACAGCAAATCTGTGATAGAGCATGGAGCTGAATCAGCATCCCAACTTACCAGGTGAAATCCTTTTCAGATCCATGAACATTTTTCTTGAATTATCCACTGTCCAACTGTTTGCCACTAGTGAATGCTAAGACCCTATGTGTAGCAACATACCAATGACTCATGAATATATTTGCAGATCTGTTTTTCCACTATTCAAATTATTATTAATTATTATTTGTGTAGCCTTGATAAATCTATTCTAGTTGCTGATCTTTAACATCCACTCAAGACCCAATGAATCCATTATATTGTTTCCTAGAGATTTCAGGTTTACTGAATAATAAAGGCTAGGAACCCAGAGACGTTAGAATGTTGACTCTGGATACAACTCTGCCAAGTGCACAAAGTTCCAGGAATCCTTGAAGATCTTTTCCATTTGGAACATACCATTCCTTTACTTGCTCCACCCCTTTTCTGGCTCTGAATAGAACAGCCTACTTCTTTACATTTATGTGGGTTTATGTGAGCATACATTGACACTAGATGTCAGTCTTGCTCCACTTTGCAGGAATGGTATCAGAGCATGTTGTAATGTCTATGTAAATCATAGAAATGCAGGGCGGGAAGGGCTATTGAGATGTTATCTAGTCCAGGCCTCCACACTGATATAGGGTTAAGTAAACCTAGATTATCCATAACAGGGATTTATCATTCCACAACCTTCCTTGGAAGCCTGTTCCAGAGTTCAACTATTCTTATAATTAGAAAGTTTTTTCTACTATGTAACCTAATCTCTCTTGCTCCAGTTTCTTGTCCTACTTTTAATGGACATGGAGAACAATAATCACCATCCTTTTCTTTAACATATTTGAAGACTGTTATCAGGTCGCCCCTCAGTCTTCTCTCCCAACCCTCATCTACTCAGCTAGTAACCCTATTAGAGAAGGAAATGGTTTGGAATGATTTGTTCTTGACAAATCCATGTTGTCTATTATAGTCCTATTATCTTCCAAGTGCTTACAAGCTGATTATTTAGTAGTTTCATAAATTCCAAGGCCAGAAGGGACCATTATGATCATCTAGTCTGATGTCCTGTGTAACACAAACCATAGAATTTCCCCAAAATAACTCGTAGAGCAGATATTTAAAAAAAAAATCCAATATTGATTTAAACATTGCCAACGATGGAGAACCCTTGACAAATTGTTCCAATGGCTAATTACTCTCACTGTACAAAATGTATTCCTTATTTCCAGTCTGAATTTGTCCAGCTTCAACTTTCATCCATTGATTGGATCATGTTATATCTGTCTCTGTTAGACTGAAGAGCCCATTATTACATAGTTTTCTCATTGTGGGTACTTATAAACTGTAATCAAGTTACCCTTTAACCTTCTCTTTATCCATCAAAACTCAAAATCTTTTTCAGAATCACTGCTTCCCAGGATAAAGTTCCCCGTCTTCTAAGTATGGCCTACATTCTTTGATACTAGATGTATCTACTGTATTTATGTTTAGCTGTATTAAAGCATATATTGTTTGCTTGCACTCAGTTTAACAAGTGATCCAGATTGGTCTAGTTCAGTGACCTGTCCTCTTCATTATTTACCAGTCCCCCAATTTTTGTGTCACCTGCAAACTAAATATCTTTAACCTGTTCTTTCCCTATTCTGGCTTGTGTTCCTTCCTCCGTATCGTTAATTTTAATTGTGTTAAGTATCTGGTCACAATTAACCATTTTAGCACTCAATAGCACTGTGATTTTTGGTTCAGTATGTTTTCATGGGATGAGGGGGAAATTAACCTCACCTGTCATAGGGCTATGTCCTACTACTGTTCTTTGACTTCAGGTGGAAAACTTCAGAAATAATAATTAGACATCTCATAATGGACCATCTATTCAGGGCTCACCAGGACAAGACAGAACAGCATGCTGCTATTTCAGACACTTTGAAATGTGTTCAACCATTGAAAATAGCACATGAAAGAAAAGGTGTGTGGAGTAATGCTAGTGACTGAGTAGGGGATGCTTTTCTCTCTGAGTCATTACTGACCTCAATGTCCCAGCATGGTACTAGGGGGCACTGTTCTCCAAGGAGTAGTGTGAGTGACCCAGCAGGGGTTACATTGGTCTTTGAATCTATACTGACCGTAATATCTCAACCTGGTACTAGAGAGCACTATGATTCTAGAAGTTGTCTCCCTCACATAAGACTTAAAAATGAGAGCCTAGTCAGTAAAGATCCAGTAGGAATAGTAATCCCTAGCTCTTACATAACACTTTTCACCAGGAGACCACAAAGCATCATACACAGGGAGGTTAGCATCATTATTCCCATTTTACAGAGGGGGAAACTAAGGCAATGAGATGGAAAGTGATTTGCCCAATGTCATCCAGCAGCAGAGCTGACATTAGAACCTAGGTCTCCTGAGTCCTACTTCTCAGCTCCATCTTTTAGGCCTCACTGCCTCCCTTTATGAAAGAATAGGAATAATAATTCCAATGACTGGACCTAATACCTGTTTATTATAAATAATTACTTTTAGGCTCCCCCAATTCTTCCAGAAGATTCTAAGGGAATATAGCATTTTTCTTTACCTCCATTGCTAATCTGTTGTTTAGTGATGCTGTTAGACAGCAGACTTGTTCCACACCAGAGATGACTGCATTTCACTGATGGCTGTGGACCTTGAGTATACTTTGTATGGCAGTTTATTAGTGATAAAGCTCTTTGAAATCCTTTGAGATTACAAGTTTATATATAACGTAAAGTATTATTAAAACTAGTGAAGGCTCTTTAACTGAATAGCTAATAAATGAATACATTTAATCAAATACGTTCTTTAAGTAGTGACTTTTTTCTATACCTGTGAGTAGTAACTGCAGCTGTGACACGGATAATTCTTAAATAAGGCATAAGATGCATATTAGAATTACTCTGTTAATCATTAAAGAATTATATGGCTTGCGTAACTGTTATGTAGTGTCACTGATACAGAATGGTTTCTACATTCCACTCAAGAGATGGCTATATTTTGGCGCATATACTCTGTACAATACTTGTTATTCTTTAAAAGGAAAAAAAACAGATCAAATGATTATCCTTATTAATAAAATAAAAATAAAACTAATACTTAAAATATTCATTCAAAGATCTCAAAACACTTTACAGACATTAACCCATTCAGTTTCACAAGCTCGTGTGGCAGGTAAGCAATTACTACCCTCCATACCTGAAGCACAGAGCAGTTAAGTGACTTGCCAAATACTGGACTCCCTGTTCCCTGCTCTAGCTATTAAGTAATGCCTCCTCCCTTATAAAGAATTGCTTATCCATTGTGTGGGGGGAAATAGGCTGGGAGCAGAGCAAACACAGAGCAATTAATTTCAGAGTAGAGAGGAAGAAGAAGGAGCATTTTGCATCATTCTTTAGTGACCATTCCAGCCAACACATGGCACCGTATTGCCCAATTCCGGAGACAACTGATTAGCAGCTTCAGGAATTGTTTGGAGGAGTTGTAGGTAAGTGGCACCTTTGAAGGAACGGTGTGAATTAAGTGGGCGTAGCCTTTGAGAAAGAATAGAATCCAAAATGCCCCTGTGATATGCAGGGGCACTAAGGGTGTGTAGTCCCTTTGTCCTAAGTGGACTAGAAATAACAACTGTGAACCGACAGACAGAGTGTTGCAATCTCGGGTTTTGGCTTTTCTCCAATGGTGCTGCTTCTTGTAATGTGTAGAGTTGCTTTCCAAAATCCTGTGATTGTACTAGCTGCAGCTGTTTCAGTAGCTGGAGCTTAGGCAGAACCTTTAGATCAGTTTTGCAGATGTGAAAAGCTCTTTTGCAAGTGTAAGAAGCTACAGAAAATAGAGGTGTCAAACTGCGTCCTCAGCACAGGCAACACAGAGCCATCACCTAAGAATACAGATGAGTGGTTGGCATCTGCACAATTAGCCACCGTCTTCTGGAAGTGGCTAACTCAGTTCCCTAGCCCAAGAGCTAATGGGCTCATAGTGGTTCTGGGATAGTTAACAAACCCAGTGCCAAATGAAACTTGTGACCAGTCATAAGTGACACTGGTCACCAAATGGAGAACTTCCATGTACTGCTGAAGGACAGCATACAGAGCAGAATTAGAAGACACTCTGGCAGCAAATACGCCTTCTTTCTTTGCTTTAATATACAGGGAAACCATTCAGACTCCCCAGTATTTTCTAGTGAGAGAAAGGCTTCAGCTTGCCTGATACTACGCTGAGGAAGAAAAGTGTTCACCCTTTTTGAGATAAATGGAGGCTTATTGTGATAGCCACATGGAGCAGTCCCATCTGGCAAAACAAGTGGGGCATGTAAGAGATTATCACCTCTGAGGTAGTAGTTGCTAATGGAATGGCATCCAGCCATTAAGGATGGAGGTCATGAATCATAGACAGCTGATGGCAATGAAAAGCAGCTGCAGGGCTAACAATATTGATGCTGCAGGTACAATCCGTTGTTTATAAGGCTCCCCAGGATTTCTGATTTTCCCCACAGGGGCCTCTCTGTACATTCCTCTCTCTTCCCCTGTTTTCCTTATTCTATTCCTGGGGAGATTCTGTGCCAAATATTTAAAAATTTGGAATTTTTTGGTCAAAACACAATATAATCACTCCAGTTTCAATTATTTTGATAATTTATTTCAAAATACCTGTCAACAATTATGTTAACAATACAGACAACAAAAAAGGTTCCCCCAGCAGCAGAGAGTTAAAGAAATACCTATGACAACCCAATTCCAGTTGAAGGGTGCTGCATGGATCTCCCCAGAGCCCAGACATCTGCACCCCGCTCCCTCCAGAGCCCAACCATATAGTAACTCCCGGGCCCAGACACACACAATCCCACTCCCCAAGCCCAGCCATGGGGCACTCCATTCCCCCCGGAGTCTTTACTCCCCCCAGCTTCTTTACTGTACCACTGGGTGATGCAGTGCGGTGCGGTGCGGCCCTGCCCTTCCTCACCCTTTACTGGAGCCGGGTCTCCCAGACCATCTCTGTCCCAGGGCAATCAAGCCAGGCAGCCAGAGCATGCAGAGCCTCCATCCCCACCGGGCTGGGCACTCCACTCACTACAAGCTGGTGAGTTGGGCTCTGCACAGTTTAGCAGTCCCTAATAGCCGCCAGCAGCTCTACAGCCCCAATTCTGTGGGAGTGATGAGTTGGGACTCACCACCTGGCACCTCCTACTGGTTGTCTCAGGAATTAACTCTGTCCAGTGGAGCGCCCCCTCCTGGTGGTGTCCCATCCATCATCTCACCCTCGGTTTGCATGTCCAGACCCGTGTTGCTCACAAGCTCACAGTGTCCTCTTCAAGCCACTGCCCTCCGGCAGTTCCCCTTAGTCCATCCTCACCCCCTTCTGGCGGGGGGGGGGAATCAATCAGCTGCCACTCTGCATCCTGGCCGATGTGGCCAACTGCACCCTCAAAGTCACTCCCCTCTTGGCAGGGGGTTGGTGCAGCTCTAGATGGCTGCTCCATCAGCCGGGTGCAAGGCAAGGGGCAAAGGGGGGGGGGGGACCCAGGCCCGCCCACTACTCTGGGTCCCAACCCAGGGACTCTCTAGTGGCAGCCATCCTGCCCTCCTTCTCTCCCTCAGTCTCTCCACATACCTGGGCCGCTTCCCCTTCAGCCCCTCGCACCGGCTAGGCCCTTCCCTTCAGGGCCTGCAGCCTGACAGACTCCAGGCTGGAGTTACCCTCTGCTCCCCTGGGCCTGCCCAGCACTGCGCTGTCCCAAATGCTAGTCTCCCAGCCTGGAGACAGACCTTCCCCTGTTAAAGGCCTAGGACAGACTGATTGCTCTGCTCCCTGAGCAGCCTTTTAAAGGGCTGAGCCTGGCCCTGATTGTCTGTCTCCAACCTGGGCCCTGATTGGCTCCTAGTAAGCCCTTCTCCCATTGGCTGTGTGTCTGCGCAGGCCCACTGGCCTGCCGCAGCTCATACTCTCAGGGAATGGGGCAATCGCCCCACTACAGGGAGAAACATAAAATTCTGCACAAAACATTAATTCTGGGCAAGTTCTTCATTGTGCAATGGCATGGAATTCCTGCAGGTGTATTATTTGGAGTCTTACTGAAGATGAAGATATTGGTTGAATGGCAGAGCTTGTCTTAATAGGAGGATTTAGGATTTTTGTGTCTTTGGCCAAGGTACACATAGAATATGAGGGTTTAGAAAGCGATTTAAAAGTGGGGGTGGCAAATGATATCCCTGCTGACATGCTTAGTTGGCGTGCTCTCTACTCTGCTGTGAATTTCTGGATTCTGCCAGCCCTAATAGCCATCTCAGGTATAAGGAGTGACTCCTGCCCCCAACTCCCAGAGACACACTATCATCCTTTGCTGAATAAGGGCTGGAAATGTTCCCCTCTCCTGTTGTCTGCTTTTCTGTCCCCCAGTTCGCTTCTGAAACATCAGTGCCATTTTCCTCTTGCTGTCCCCTGTACTCAATTGATGCCTAGGTTCAGCAGTTCCTCCCCCCTTAACTGGGGGGGGGTCATTAGTTTTGGGCAGTCCTACATCCACCCATCCCAAATGCTTCAAATAGCACAATCCATCTCTCTGTATGCAGGGCATAGTTTCTCCCAGTTGGGTGGATTTTGGGGGAAGTTATCTGCTGGCTGAGAGTTCTCCTTTTCTAGTTGACCTTGGGCTGGCGTTGCTTCTCTTTTTCTTCTTGCTCTAGTTTGAGCCAAAGGATTTCCAGCTGCATTGTTCCCCTCTCCAGCCACATCCATTCTAGGTTCAGTTGTAGGCTTCAAGGTCTGTTTCAGCCTGGCTCCACAGCCTCTGGTCCTGAGGCAAACTCAGGAAATTTGGCTGCCTTTCATAGTGCCTGTTATATTCCATGAGAAGGGTTTTCAACTCGTCCATCATTTTTTGTTCAGCAAACACCAGAACAATCTACGTACAACTCTTCTAAATGATTTATTGTGTCCTTAGCATATATTTCTTTGCTCATCCTGTTGTTTTTGCTATTCTATTTCCGTTTCCCAAAATAAAATTACAGAAAATAACAAACTGCAACCTTTTTTCTGTGTCCGTTCTTGACCTTCTCACTCATGAATCTCTCAGATTCTAATTTCCCAGGGCTGGTCCTTAGCTAACCACCAAACTGTGTCTAAATCCTGCCAAGACTACACTATTGTGCAACTTCCTTGGGGTGCCCAGGACTGTGAGTCACTGTGTTCCCTCTTGCAGGAAGCAGTGGGGTAATATTTCTTGTGGTAGCTGGGTGTCACTGCCAGCCACTCAAGCACTCTCTGCTGGGCTTATGCTAGCCCTGAGTTCACCTTGCAGGTTAACATTAAGTGCACCCCAGTCGCCAACCTCTTCTGAAGCATCCACCTGCAGTGTCCAGAACTTAACCACTGGACAATCACAGTATACACGCAGCTAGACTGGTCTTACTCACCCACTGCCTTCTCTTCTGCAGATTGGGGAGTGTGGCGCACTGGAGTTTCCAGTTGCCTCTGCCTTCATTAGCAGAGGGTCACTGTCTGCTGATTCCCTGTCTGGACTGTGCACTGCTAGGTAGCTCTTTACTTGACAATTTCCTCTCACAGCCCTTCCCCTGGCTCCAATACTGCTGGGGAGGGAAGGTAAAAGTCCTCATCATTTCTATGCAGGACTTGAGACTCCAACACAATGACATTGATCTGATGCCTCTAGCTCAGGATTCCCCATGCAATGAGATTTTCCACTGTGCTTCAGTCAAGAGCCTATACCTGCCAGAGGCCCTGAAAGGAAGCAAGACCTCAGGCCTCATCACCCTGCTCCTGAGGAAGCTCCTATCCTAGCTCTGGATTTAGTGATAGTTTATTAAAGGGTTAGAAACTCTAGGAAAGAGCCAGTTCAGTTCCTAAGGGAGATGCTGGTTTGCTCCTGGTCTTCTGCCCTGCCCCAAAGGAGACACGGAAGTTGAGAGAGTAAAACCAATATATATCATTAGAAGAAAAGCTCACTCTGTGAGCTGAAGAGAATTGAGGGTAAACTGTCCCTGGACATCACATATTGACTAAAGGTACCATGGAAGCAGATTGTGACTAGATTGTGTTTTTACAGGGGAAATTTCTCTGTGTCATCACAGCAGTATGAGAGGGAACAGAAATGGAGAAAAAGATGGTGCATGTCATAAAATTTGGGCATGTGCAGGGTGGACCGTGGTCTGTGCTAGGAGGTTTTGGAGATGGTATGAGAACAAGTTGGAGGCAAATGTCAGCAAGGAATGGGCTTTTGCTCAAGAGTATGGGAGGATAAGGAGATGGGTCATGGGTGTTCATTGTCCAAGGAACATGTGGAAGAAGGATACCTGTTTCTGGTCCCCACTGCCTTCCAGCTTCTCTTCCCCTCATATAGTACCTTGATGATGACTCTGAGACCAACCCAGCTTTCTCTGCATTGGGCCTTATATCTCCACCTGTCTACCTCCACACTACTGCGAAAACATTAGCACCCAATACAGTATGGGTGCTTCAGAACCAGATGATGCCCATGGAAGCTCTTCACTTGAGTTCCATTCCTGTTACCATGTTCACAAAACTGCGTAGTTAACAGTCTAATTCAGGGGTGAGCAAACTTTTTTGGCCGAAGGGCCGATTGGGGTTGTGAAACTATATGGCGAGCCAGATAGGGAAGGCTATGCCTCTCCAACCAGTCTGGCCCCCGCCTCCTATCCACCCCCTCCCAATTCCTGCCCCCTGACTGCCCCCCCCCGAACCTCTGACCCATCCAACCTCCCCCGCTCCTTGTCCCCTGACCACCCCCTCCTGGGATCCCCGCCCCTATGCACCCCCCAGGACCTCACCCTCTATCTAACCCCCCTGCTCGCTGTCCCCTGACTGCCCAGACCCCATCCACATCCCTGCCCCCTAACAGGCCCCCCCGGGACTCCCACGCCTATCCAACCACCCCCTGTTCCCCATCCCCTGTCCCCACCCCGAACCTCCGCCCCATCCAACCTCCCCCTGCTCCCTGTCCCCTGACTGCCTCGACCCCTATTCACACCCCCGCCCCCTGACAGCCACCCCAGAACCTCCACCCCATCCAACCGCTCCCTGTCCCCTGACTGCCCCGCCCCCGACAGGCCACCGGGACCCCACCCCCTATCCAGCCCCCCCTGCTCCCTGCCCCCAGGACCCCCTTCGCCTTATCCAATCCCTCCCCTCCCCCGGCTCCCCGGCCCCTTACCATGCTGCTCAGAGCAACAGGCGCTCGCAACCCTGCCAGAGCCAGCCACGCCGCCCATGTGGCCCAGGAGGAGCGGCAGGCCAGAGCGGCTGCGGCATGACACGCTGAGGCTGTGGGAGAGGGGGGATAGCAGGGGAGGTGCCGGGGGATAGCCTCCCTGTCCGGGAGCTCAGGGGCCGGGCAGGACGGTCCCGTGGGCCGGATGTGGCCCGTGGGCCGTAGTTTGCCCACCTCTGAGTTAGACCATGAGCGTGAGGGCAAGACCCACCAGGCAGATACCTGGGAAAGAATTCTCTGTAATAACTCAGAGCCCTCCCCATCTAGTGTCGTGTCTCCGGCCATTGGGGATTTTTGCTATTGGCAGTTGATAATGGGCCACATGCCATTTTAGGTAATCCCCTCATACCATCTCCTCTATAAACCTATCAAGCTCAGTCTTGAAGTCAGTTAGGTTATTTTGTGCTCCCCTTGGAAGGCTGTTCAAAAACTTCACTCCTCTGATGGTTAGAAACCTTAGTCTAATTTCAAGCCTAAAGTTGTTGATGGTCAGTTTATATCCATTTGTTCTTGTGTCCACAATGACGCTTAACTTAAATAACTTTTCTCCCTCCCTGACATTTATCCCTCTGATGTATTTATAGAGAGCATGTCTCCTCTCAGCCTTCTTTTGGTTAGGTTAAAAAAGCCAAGCTCTTTGAGTCTCCTCTCATAAGATAGGTTTTCCATTCCTTGGATCATCCTAGTAGCCCTGCTCTGGACCTGTTCCAGTTTGAATTTATCTTACTTACACATGGGAGACAAGAATTCCACACAGTATTCCAGATGAGGTCTTACTAGTGCCTTGTATAATGGTACGAACACTTCCCTGTGTCTACTGGAAATACCTCACCTGATGCACCCTGGGACTGCATTAGCCTTTGTCATGGCTGAATAACATTGGCAGCTCATAGTCAGCCTGTGACCAATCAATACACCAGGTCTTTCTCCTCCTCTGTTGCTTCCAACTGATATGTCCCCAACTTACAGCAAAAATTCTTCTTGCTGCTCATGTCCCGGGATGCTTGTGCTGCGGCAAGGAGCCAGGAGCAACTGGGGATATGATCCATTTGTTTTTCTATGTAAACAAAATTGCTGTTGCATAATCAAGGAGAGAGACAGTGCCACTTGGCAAACAAGGTTATATTAAGCTGCACTTTGCTGGATGTGTTTGTTTTGTTCTTGAAAAAAATATATGCTGACTTTACAGTGTTCAGCTTGTGGACTGGAGGTGGGGAAAGGAAGTGTATAAGGGGATCTGGGAAGAACCGTCAAGGGGGAAGATGTTTTGAAAATACCTGAGCTCTGACACAATCTGGTTCACTCCAAAGGCAAAGGGAAAGCAATTTGCTCTTCAGAGGTATTTTTATTAACCTTCAGGAATGAGTCAGGAGTGGCTAAGAGATGTACAGAGAGGTGGTGACTCCATGGGGGCAGGGGAATCCCCTCAACATTTGTTTCAGCTTGATGGCAGAATTTTAACAAAGGGCTATGACAAGCTTCCTGTGCACATCCCTGGGGAGGGAAAAGTCCAGGTCCTGCATTAACTGGATGGTTCAATGAATCTGAGGCTAGACACATTATAGTAATCAATCAATGTCGGTTGGTAGCCTGTGTGAAATGTGATTGATGGGTTCTCACCCCAGTACCTAGTGGGGCCAATGCCCACGTCACGTCACAACAGAATGTCAACACACCAAGCAATCTTTGCCCCTGCTGCCTTGTGGGCAAACTCAGAGAAGAGGCCAGCCATCTGAGTTACAGGGAGGTGCTGATCCACAAATCTAGAAACCCCCTCTAGAAATCTCTCAGACTCAGGCTCAGGGTCTTAGGACTCTGCATGGGGTGGAGGGTTTAAGCCAGGGTAAAGCCGGAATCCAGGGTTCAAGCCCTATTGCTTTTCAGTGTAGACAAAGCCCCCCTGGACTCAGGTCCTGAGAGTCTGCCAAAAGTATCCCACAAACTTGTGGGCCAACTTCTTTTGCCTTCTCTAACCCAAAAATCACCAATCAACTCTAGGAAAATAGAAGCAACCCCACTTGTTGTATTTCAGCTGCTCGGCGAGTCAGCATTTAACCCTTCCATTGTTTTCTGACCGCCGCACTGGACACACACCTTCAGAGAACCTTCTGCACAGGCGCCAACTTTTGTTGGTGCCCGGTGGGTGCTCGTGCCCCCCCCCCCAACTCCACCCTGACCCCGCCCCAACTCCGCTCCCTCCCTGCCCCATTGGATCCCTCCCCAAATCCCCACACTGGCCCCGCCCCCTCCCTGCCCCAACCCCGCCCCCTCCCTGCCCCACTGGATCCCTCCCCAAATCCCCACACTGGCGCTGCCTCTTCCCCCAGTGCACTGCATTCCTCCTCCTCCCCCGTCCCTCCCAGGCTTGCACGAATCAGCTGTTTGGCGGCGCAAGCGCTGGGAGGAAGGGGGGCGAAGCAGGACGTGGAGGCGCGCTCACAGAGGAGGCGGAGGTAAGCTGGAGCAACGGGGCGGGGCCACGGGGAGCTGCTGGTGGGTGCTCAGTACCCACCAATTTTTCCACATAGGTGCTCCAGCCCCAGAGCACCCACGGGGTCGGTGCCTATGACCTTCTGTATTTGAAATAGAGACTGACTAAAAGAAGTCCTTTGCAAACCGTGGTGCTTCATTGTCATGGGAGCACAGCCAGATTTTGGTTAATGTCTGTTGAGAGGCCAGCAAAACAGTGGACTTTAATGAGAGTGCCAGGAACGACCACGCATACCAGCAAAGAGCACAGAAAGTGGCAGAGTTGGAAATTTACTGGATCAGTGACCAGTGTAAAGAGCAGATTAAGCAGCTCAAGACCAAGTTCCAGAAAACCAGGGACCAGAACTGCATCGTGGGCAACTTGCTGACATCAAGCCCATTTTAGGAAGAGTTTGACCAGGTGCTGGGCACTGTGCCGAGTGGTGGTGCATGAAGACCTGGGCAGCCTGGATGGCACCCTGCTGGCCCCAGAATCCACCATGGGGACTGATGGGAGCCAGCAGCAGGCACTGACTGAGGCCAGCAAAGTGGGGAGGGATAGCTTAGTGGCTTGAGCATTAGCCTGCTAAACCCAGGGTTGTGAGTTCAATCCTTAAGGGGGCCACTTAGGGGATCTGGGGCAAAATCAGTACTTGGTCCTGCTAGTGAAGGCAGGGGGCTGGACTCAATGACCTTTCAAGGTCCCTTCCAGTTCTAGGAGATAGGATATCTCCATTAATTATAAAGTGACTTTATTACTGAAACTGGTCCCAGAAGAGGCTTTATCACAGGAGCAGCTGCAGCACATCCTGAGGCTGTACTCAAAGGAGTGTTTTGATGCCCTCCCTGAGGAACAGCTCTCCAGAGGCAATGTGTGGGGGCAATTCGGGGTCAGATTTCTGCGAGTGCTAAGCTGCCCTTGCAGGGCTTGGTCTTCGGGGGGGAAGAGGGGGTTCTGTCCTTCTCCCACTGCACCTCCCCCACCCAGCACGTTTATGGTTCGCTTGGCCCCTCTCCCCGGCAGCTGGGTTTAGGCGGGGAGTGGAGGGAGCGGGATGAAGCCGCTTGTCCTGCCCGGTGAGGATGGCCGCTTCAGGTCGCTGCCTCTATGCAGCACGGCGGCTGCCTGTGAGAGCCTGGCTGGGGAGGTGGCAGCAACCCACACCCCCTCCATTCCCTGCCTGGGCCTGGAGCTGGGGACAGGGGGGGCTTTGGCTGTGTCTGCCCCTGACACGTTTCTGGCTCGCTCGGCTCCTGTCCCCAGCAGCCATACCCAGGCGGGGAGTTGAGGGGGCAGGCCACCACCGCCTCCCCAGCTGGGCTCTTTCACATGCAGCCACCATGCCGCACAGAGGCAGTGACCTGGAACAGCCACCCTCAGCCAGCATGAGAAGCGACTCCGTCCTGCCCCCTCTGCTCCCTTCCCAGGTCTGGCTGCTGGGGAGAGGAGCCGGGCGAGCTGGAAATGTGCCGGGGGACGGGGGAAGTCACAGCGAGAAAAGGACAGAGCCCTCCCTTGCAGGTAAATGTGGCGGGGAAAGTGCAGAAGCCCCGGGCTGGGCGCAGGGTGGGGGGTTCGCTGGGGAAGGTGCTGGGACCACATTCCCTCTGCTCAGCCCGAGTTAGGGCATTGCGTGCACTTCTCCCCCTGCTGAGGTATCCCCAAGGGCATGGGAGCTCCGGGGAGATCCTGTGTTGTTGTGGCCTCCCCGGTTCCAGCACCCCTGCCTTACAGGGATGGCAATGTAAGTAACGCCGCTCTGTAACCACTGAAAAGTGTAATGAGGTGTCTGGAAACAGTGAACTGTTGTGGGAGGGAGGGAGGGAGGGAGGGAGGGGAGATGGAAATGCATTCCCCTCACAAAACTAGTAGTCCATGCAGTCCACAGATAACAAAATCAGTTGTCTCAAATATGATGCAGGTTTGAAATTTTGTCCAGAAATGTGCCCAGGGGAGAAGGGGCTGTAAGGAAGATCGCAGTGGATTTCTGTGTGTTTGCATGCAGTTATAACAGGTGAAGGAAGCTAATATGATTCCATCATGAATTCTGACCCAGTCCTGGGGGTCTGATAGCTGCAAGCTTTTCCTGTAGCAGAAACTCCAGATAGCTAGTCACATTTTGGGATAGGGGGTATTTTCTAGGGCCACCCGACCTCGGTAGGTGACCAGCCCACTCCACTCATAGGTGTGCTGTTCAGTCACTATACATTTGAATGTTTCAGTTCCATACAGTGCTGGTTTCCCACCAGCAGCTTGGAATAACTTCTCCCTTTGCCAAAACAGGCACAACAAAAACTGTTATATCATCCAAGATGTAGAAAGCCCGAAATAATAGAAAATCCTTTTGTAGCAAGGCCACTACTGCCCCCCTAAACCCAAATGCTTCTGCAATTTTCAGGGGGAAAAGCAGCTTTTTTTAACTTACAATTATGTCTACACTTCTTTCACTGTGATTAACCTGGCTGTGTCCAAGGAACTTCTATGGTCTAAAGCATCCCGCTCACAATATATTAAAGTTCAGTTTGGAAAAGTAACATTTTATGTCCTTCAAATTCCACAAGGATTTTTTTTTCTGTGCTCCTATATTGAGCTATGAGAGACAATAACCTCTTGTGTCTTGTCTTATTCCAGGCCCCTCAACCTCTATAGGCTGCACTTCCACAGCTCGCCCACGCTGCAGCATAAGCCTGGCTCAACGTACCTTCACTTGCGGTACCAACAGAAGTGTTTCTGTGATGAACTTTATGGTTGAAGAACCATGTTCTGCAGAGGGCCAAGATGGTCCAGTACTAAAGAAACAGAGGGACTTGCAACTAGAGGAAAGGCCTGGCGAGAGGCAAAGGAAAGTCTCAGGCTGGCTGCACAGCATGAGGACAGGGTTGCAACACAGGAGCAAACCTTTGCTTCACAATTCCTGGAACAGTAACAGCGGCTATAGGAAGATGATAGAGCTCAGCAGAAAGAACTGTTTGAGCATCTGCTATCACTAATGGCTGCAAAAGTACTGGCTCCTGCTGCACCCACACCACAGCCTGAGTCCCCTATGCAGTACCCTGGGCTGCAGTGGACAACTCCATGGCTGGGTGGCCCTTGCAACTGGTCCCTAGGAGCGGCTGGGCAGTGCAACTTTGCCCCCTGGAGACCTCCATAGTGACCTCCTCTTCTGTGGATGCCCCCGACCTCCAGCACCAAGTGGGCAGCAAATGTAGAAGGAAAAAGAAAGAAGAACGTGGGGCCAGGGACATGCAACAGCAGGGGGTTTCTATCTTGTTCATGGGTTGCACTTGTCCATGCACTTTGGTTTTTTTTAAGGTTTTGTTTTTGCTAGCATTTGGTGTGATAACGGCAGCTGGCCTGCCTGCCAATGGGGTAATAGTGTACTTTCCTAATACTTGTGTGATGAAGTGGGAATGTTCTTAATGTTTTCTCTGAATACTGTGTGGGTGCCTCAGTTTCCCCTATGCATTTCTTAGGTATCTAGGTGGGGAGGGGATCAAGGTGTGTGATTGTTGCAGAGCCCAAGAGGTCCCTTGTGATACTGTCTGCACAGAGAATGGCCAACACTCTGTCTCCTGGCAACTAATGGCCTGGGCCCCTCCTCTACAATGGTGCCAACACAAGGTGTTGGAGAACAAAGAGATCAGCTGACCTCCTGGCCCAGGAAAGGGACAAAGGCAGAGAAGGGGCAGGAGAGTTTCAGTTTGGAGCTGGCTGGGAAAATGGAGGGGAGGCCAGACAGACCTCCTGGCCTCCCCTGGCCCCCCAAGATGGGCCTGACTGAGGGGGGTCTTGTTGTCTGTACCTGCAAGACCTGTTTTGGACTGTGTTCCTGTCGTCTAAATAAACTTTCTGTTTTACCGGCTGGCTGAGAGTCATGGTGAATCGCAAGAAGCCGGGGGTGCAGGGCCTTGTCTCCCCACACTCCGTGACAACATGTTTATAAATAAAGCTGTTTATGTTATCAAGTAAGTTTACTGCTATCACTGCATTAAATCATACAATGTGTATTTCAAATAATAAAGGTAAACACATGATCAGGGAGAAATAGCATGGAAATAATATTGCTCAATACACTTTGTTACATCAATCACTTCCTTGCATCAATCCATGTTGTGAACCAACCCGTCCTTTCCACTTCCCCATTTGATAAGCAAGCAGGTCACTCATAAGTACATTGAATGGAAATCAACCCCAATCCCCCCACCACGCAGCACTGACACACACCCCCCAAGCACATTCATGAGATTACTATTCTCCTTCTTCCATTGGCCCATGCAAGTCTATAATGTAGGTGCACAAAGCATCCCTGGCTTCTGTAGTCCATGTGCATCCAGCTCCAGTAGTGTAAGATGCACTGTCTGGCTCAGGGTACCCGTTCAGCAATCCCCCTGAATGGACCTATGACAGTAATGGAAGTGGCTCATGTGACGGTGCACCCTATAAGGCTTTATGGAAATACGCTTATGAATGTATATATACGACATAACTGGAATATGTTTTATGCTACATATGCCATGTAACATATCTCTGTAAAGGTTATGATCTACTGAATCTATTCATCCTATCTGTATGCATGTGTTGTTGTATAAGAAGTTATGAATATTGGCTGTGTACTTGCTTGATTTCTAAGTAGCCTTAGTAAAGCATTTGGTCAGCTTCTTGAGAAAGGAATTTGCAAATTAAGTGCCCAATCAAGAAACACTTAAAGGACAATAAGAACAGGAGTTCTTAGGCACCTTAGAGACTAACGAATTTATTAGAGCATAAGCTTTCGTGGACTACAGCCCACTTCTTCGGATGCATACCTGAAACCTGTCATTAAAGGACAATGAATCTTGGAAGGCTCCAATCCACATAAAAAGTCTACCTGAGAGTGTTCAGAGTAGCATGTAAACAATGGCTGCTGCCTGTAAAAAGTGAGTCATGCATGGACATGTGACTTGCCCATGTGACTTCAAAACTCCATCTTGGAGCTGGACTTTGCATAGGAGCAAGGAGGGGGTCTCCACCCACAAGAGAAAGTCTATTGAAACCCCTGGGAGACCCTCCATTTCGTCTTCAGCTGGCTCAAGAGATAGCCTCCACACCCCCAAGGATACCTGAAAGAAACTGGAACGAAGGACAGTAACTACAGGGAGTGTGAGTGATTGCTGGATGCTGACTAGAAGGAGACTAGTCTGTAAAAGGAAGCTTACTGGAATTCCTCTGAGGGTGAGGTTTTTATCTGTATTCAGTTTTCTTACTGTATTAGACATAGACTTGTGTGTTCTATTTTATTTTGCTTGATAATTCACTTTGTTCTGTCTGCTGTTACTTGGAACCACTTAAATCCTACTTTCTGTATTTAATAAAATCACTTTTTACTTATTAATTAGCCCAGAGTATGTATTAATACGTGTGTGTGTGGGGGGGGGAACAGGTGTGCATACCTCTCTAGCAGTGTTATAGAGGGCGAACAATTTGTGAGTTTACCCTGTATACGTTTTATAAAAACGGATTTATTTGAGGTTTGGACCCCACTGGGAGTTGGGCATCTGAGTGTTAAAGACAGGAACACTTCTTAAGCTGCTTTCAGTTTAAGCCTACAGCTGTTAGGACGTGGTTCAGACCTGGGTCTGGTTCTGCAGCAGGCTAGCAGGTCTGGCTCAAACCAGGAAGGGCACTGAAGACCCAAACTGGGAGAAAAAGTAGGGGCAGAAGAAGTTTTGGCACATCAACTGGCAGCCCCAAGAGGGTTTCTGTGATCCAACCTGTCACAGCTCACTTCTGGCTTCACAAAGATTGTGAAGAGCCAGGGCCGGCTCCAGGGTTTTGGCCGCCCCAAGCAGCCAAATAAAAAAAAAAATAAAAAGCTGCGATCGCGATCTGCGGCGGCAATTCGGCGGGAGGTCCTTCGCTCCCAGGTGGAGTGAGGGACAGTCCGCCGAATTGCCGTTGAATACCTGGATGTGCCCCCCCCCCTCCGGAGCCGCTGCCCCAAGCACCTGCTTGAGAAGCTGGTGCCTGGAGCCGGCCCTGTGAAGAGCTCAGCAAGTCATGGTGATGCAGACAGCATTGATAACACTGGAATCCAAATGGGTCTGTAAACATCTTGAATGGGATTTCAATGTGCCAAACATACACTGAACAACCATTCTCCACCTGCTGAGAGTGTAATTCAACATTGTTTTGCCAGGGCCTCTGATATCAGCCAAGGCAAAAGGGAGTATGCAGGGTCCCACAGAATAATGGTGGGAACAGTAATTCCATTTATGACAATATCATTTGGTGGGAATAGTGTCCCGATCGGTCTATGAATGTAGACTCCTGATTGGTGGAAAAGCCTAGCATCAGACATTTTTCCAGTGCAGCCCATGTTGACGTTCATAAATCAGCCTCTGTGGTCCACAAAGACCTGCATAAAAATGGAGTAGCACCCTTTGGAGTTTATGTACTCATGTGCTCCTTGAGGAGGGCAAACTGTGGGCACATAAGTCCCATCAATAGCCCCAGCACAGTTTGGAAAGCCCATTCTCTCAAAGCCAGCAATTACTTCAGGAATATCTTTTATGCCTTCCACCTTGTGATAAACTGCATGCCTGATTGCCTCAGAAACAATTTTACCCACAGTCGACTTTCCAACACCAAACTGGTTGGCAATGGATTTGTGGCTGTCTGGGATAGCCAGTTTCCAGACAGTTATAGTAACCCTCTTCTGGATGAGCAAATCACGTGGGTGACTATGCTTGAGGGTTAGGACAAGCTGCCCACAAAGCTCCAGAAATGTAGCTTTCTTATGAGATAATTCTGGAGCCACTGCTGGTCATTCCAGGTCTGCAAGATGTAGCCCCACCAGTATAAGCTTGTAGTCCAGCTCCAGAAAGCAGACCGAGTTTGACATGTCTGTGTCCTCCTTCTGCTGTGTCAGGTGCATGTGGTGGGTCAGAAAATGCCACAGAAATGTCCACCAGCATTGCACAGAATCTCTGCCCATTTCCTGAACCAGAAGTAAAAGCACAAACTAGAGAATTCAGTCTTCTGGGATGTCTAGCCATTTTGTTCAGTGGACAGGGTACAGGATTTGAACTCTGGAAAGCTGGGTTCTCATTTGGCTTTGCTACTTATCTGGTGTGTGGTCTTGACTCTATGCTTCTGTTTCACCCAACACTAAAATCACTTACACTTATTAAAATAAGGTGATATAAATCAGCCTTAAAAAATTCTACTCCTCTGTGGTGGTCTGACTGAGGTCCCATGGGGCCACACTGAGATTGCTCAATCGGGGCAAACTGCAAAGAATGGGGCAGACAATCCCCAAACCTGGAAGTTATTTTAATACTTAGATTCACCAATCCAGCAATAGAACAGCTTCTATAATATCTTACTGGTTACCCAGATGCCAAAAATACAGTTCCTTTAAAGCAACCCAGCCTTGGGCTCCCACCCAGACAGCTAAATCAAATATGATGAGGATTATTGAAAATCTTGTTCATCATATAAAAAGTTCTACCAGTCCCAAAGGATCAAACACATTACCCACCAGGTCAATGAATACAGGTCTGTCTCATCTTACGCTGGGGTTATGTTCCGCAGTCAGCGCCTAAAGCGAAAATCGTGAATAGTCAAAATTACATTGAGTGTAATGGTGGGCAGAATCGCCCGCACTACAGAAACAGTATTTAAAATTATTATTTTTCTCTTTTTTCTTGTTTTTTTTCGTTTTTGCCGACCGTATAAAGCTGAAATTGCGCATGTTAAATATGCCTAAGATGCGACAGACCTGTATTTCAGATCTTACCCAAATAAATGCTTACAGCCAATTCTAATTAACTAAACTAAAACTTATTGAAAAAGAAAAGAGAAAAAGGGTATTGGTGAAATGATCATTATACATACAGATATGAATAAAGTTCTTAGGTCAGTTTCATAGTAGAGATAGTGAACTTTGGAGTTGCAAAACGTTCTTTCAGAATAAGTTCCATAAGTTATAGTCCAATGTCCAATATCAGGGTGACCCAGTCTGGAGCTGGGGACCAAAGTCTTGTGACTCAAACTTCCCCTGATGAAGCTTAAGCAGATCTGAGATAACAAGATCAGGGCCCAAGAGTTCTTTTCATAATTCTCTGGCAGGCTATTGACAACCTCTTGATAGCAGGTGTTCCTTGGGTGAAGCATTGTGGCTTTGAAGTAGAATCATCTATTTCCTATGTATACATAGGTAACTAGTTGCATTCATCAGCATAAGATAATTATTCATCAAGCAGTTCATAGACAGTTTACTACAAACTTAAAGAAAAATATAGACAATGACATTATTACACCCAAGTTTCATCTAAATGTTAATATTCCCTTTTGATCTCTGAATCAATAGATATAGTAACAGATAGGAACCGTCTGTTTACATGATTAACATCTAACTTTAACAAGATATAAGTAAACATCTGCAATTAGTATTACCTCTAATTCTCTAACAATACAGGTTTGCATTTGAAAGCTCTAGTCTATCTAACATGGCTATGTTAGCTATTTATAAAGAATAACCCTAATTACCATGTATATACTTTTCTAATATGCCTTAAAAGGTTGAATTTAGATCACTTAGCCTGCTAGTTGCTTAACCCTTTCAGCCTTAATGTCACGGGTGAATTGGTCACTTGATAATTACCTGTTCTATTCATTCCCTCTGAAGCATCTGGTACTGACTGTGACAGGTTGGATCACAGAAACCCCCTTGGGACTGCCACCTGATGTGCTTTGACTACCTATGAGTCTGTTTTCCCTGCCAGCTTAGGACTTCAGTGCCCTGCCTGGCTTGAGCCAGACATGTTTGCCTGCTGCAAACACAGCCTCAGGTCTGAACCACATCCCCCAACAGCTACAGACTTAACTGAAAACAGCTTAAGAAGTGTTCCTGTCTCTAACACTCAGATATCCAGCTCCCAATGGGGTCCAGACCCCAAATAAATCTGTTTTACCCTGTATAAAACTTATACAGGGTAAACTCATAAATTGTTCACCTTCTATAACACTGATAGAGAGATATGCACAGCTGTTTGCCTCCCCCTCCCAGGTATTAATGCATACTCTGGGTTAATAAGTAAAAAGCGATTTTCTTAAATACAAAAAGTAGGATTTAAGTGGTTCCAAATAATAACAGACAGAACAAAGTAAATTACCAAACAAAATAAAGTAAAACACGCAAGTCTATGCCTAATACAGTAAGAAAGTGATTACAGATGAAATCTCACCCTCAGAGATGTTACAGTAAGCTTCTTTTACAGACTAGTCTCCTCCTAGTCTGGGCCCAGCAATTACTCACACCCCTGTGGTTACTGTTCTTTGTTCCAGTTTCTTTCAGGTATCCTTGGGGGGTGGAGAGGCTATCTCTTGAGCCAGCTGAAGACAAAATGGAGGGGTCTCTCAGAGGCTTGAATAGACTTTCTCTTGTGGGTGGAGACCCCCTCCTCTCTCCTAGCCAGAATTCAGCTCCAAGATAGAGTTTTGGAGTCATATGAGCAAGTCACATGTCGATGCATGACTGAGTTCCTTACCAGCCAGGCCACATTCCTGGGAAAGCTCAGATGTGGATTGGCATCTCCAAGTTCATTGTTGGCTTAAGAGTTTCTTGATTAGGCACTTAGTGAGAATAGTCTTTTCTCAGGAAGCTGACCAACTGCTTCACTGAGGCGACTTAAATTAAACAAGTACATAGCCAATATTCATAACTTCGAATACAAAATTGATACATGCATACAAATAGGATGAATATATTCAGTAGATCATAACCTTTACAGAGATATGTTACATGGCATATGTAGCATAAAACATATTCCAGTTATGTCATATATACATTCATAAGCATAAACTCATAAAGCATTATGGGGTACAACATCATACTGGCCACTGTCAGAAGACAGGATACTGGGCTAGATGGATCATTGGTCTGACCCAGTATGGCCGTTCTTATGTTCTTAAATTTAATGGATGAATACATTTTGATAGGCAAATAAAACATCACTGGATGGCACTGGGTAAGCAAGAGAATTGGTCAATGTGCTGATGCATTTTTGCAATAATTTTACAAAACTGATATATATTTACTGATTTGAGCTGGCTGACCATTCATTAAGACAGGGGTGGCCAACCTGTGGCTCCGGAGCCACATGAGGCTCTTCGGAAGTTAATATGCGGTTCCTTGTATAGACACCGACCTTGGGGCTGGAGCTACAGGCACCAACTTTCCAATGTGCTGGGAGGTGCTCACTGTTCAACCCCTGATTCTGCTACAGGCCCTGCCCCCACTCCACCCTTTCTGCCCCCTCCCCCTCCCCTGCTATGCCCTCGCTCCTCCCCCTCCAAGCCTCCTGCATGCCATGAAACAGCTAATCGGCAGGTGGGGGAGGGAGGGGGTGGCACTGATTGACAGGGCTGCTGGTGGGCGGGAGGCGCTGGGAGCTGGGGGTGTGGGAGAGCTGATTGGGGGGGGGGTGTTGACGTATTACTATGGCTTTTTGGCAATGTATATCGGTAAATTCTGGCTCCTTCTCAGGCTCAGGTTAGCCACCCCTGCATTAAGAGATTCTCTTGGTTAGTAACTGGCTTGTGAACTGATACTGATTTCCTTGGAATGTCTTTATTGTTTATAAGTGTCCGCTGAATAACCTGGATGAATAATGGCCAGCCTACAGCTTGTTTACAAACTGTTCACTTCAACTATTTGCAATTTCTGTTGTTTAGCAGGTCACCGAATTGGTTACGCAGTTTCTGCACCCTAACTGGATGACTGAACTATTTTAAACATGAATGAATGACAAATACTGAATAAGGAACAGTAAAAGTAATAATACATGACTCTTACCTAGTGCTATTCATCAGATCTCAAAGCGCTTTACCAAGGAGATCAGTATGGTCCCCATTTTACAGATAGTGAAACTGAGGAACAGAGGGGTAAAATTACTTGTCTAAGGCCACACAGGCTAGTGGTAAAACTGGGACCATATCCCAGGTCTCCTTAGCCACAGTTAAGTGCTCTGTCCTCAAGGTAACATAGCCAACTCTTTTAGTACAAATTTTCAGATTAATAATTTGTTCAAAAATATGGGGGACTTTCTGGATTGAGAAATGTTGTCATAAAAGACTGCTAGTTGTCCAAACACTAATAAATTATGGATCCCATGAATGAGAACAAACCTAATAGGGCATTTTTATTTCTGAAAATATCCTCCACTCATTTTTCGGGTTGGTCCCTTCCCCCCAGCAGCAATGGAGGCAGCATAAAGCTTCACTTTAAAGCTTTCACTCTATGCATCCGAAGAAGTGAGGTTTTTACTCACGAAAGCTTATGCCCAAATAAATCTGTTAGTCTTTAAGGTGCCACCAGACTCCTTGTTGTTTTTGTAGATACAGACTAACACGGCTACCCCCTGATACTTTAAAGCTCATATTTTTCCTCCAATGCCAAGTGTTTTGGTCTAAGAATTCCCTGACGGATGTGGGGACGCAACTTGGAGGGTGGCGGCTGCTTTCCACAGCAGCTCCGCTCAAACCGCAAACAGATTCCCCTCCCCCTGTCTCTTTCCACGGACACTGCGCAGGGCGGGCTCTCCGCCTGTTTCCCTTCTCCTGCTCTGTTGACAGAGGCGGTGATGGCGGATTTGCAGGTGTGTGACTCACCCAAATCACGAGCTCTCTCCCACAAGAGCCGCAGCCCGCTCGCCTCTTGGCGGCATTGGGGGAGGGGACGAAGCAGCCCAGTATTACGAAATTAAAGGTTATTATGGACACACGAGCCTGCACTCATTAGTCATGCTCCGTTCAGAACAAATGACACCACCGCCTCTCTGCGAGCAGATCACGCTTCTATGTAGCCCGCTCCGCCACCATTATTTGTAGCCCCATGCGTCATGGTCAGCTTCTGCTCTTGCTCAGCCCTTTGTTTTGCTTTAGTCAGAAGACACTCAAACATGGGAAACAGACACAAACATAGAAGATCGCATCCCAAAAACAGAGAGAGAGGCCTGGGAAACTGTCCCACTTTGGGGAAGGAATAAACACCTGCGTAGACAGAGTAGAACAGAACAGTCTAGATTTTTCACACAAATATTTCCCATTTGACGATCTGCCCCCCCTACTCTGCTCCTAGTTACCGTCCCAAATGCCCCTGTTAATGACTTAGAAATGCTGGCAGGCATCCGGTAGACTGTAAAGAAACAGAATTTGTTTCTGTTTTTATTATTGTTGTTTTGTTTTGCAACACACGATTCTCCCCTTGTACCCGAAGTGGTTTAGCCCTGAAGCCCGTTCGTAGCAGTAACGTGTGGATCAAGCCATAGGACACAGAGCAAGGGGGGAGGACAAATTCTTAAAATATACTTGAAAGAGTTTGAAAGGCCGTATCTTCAGTGATGCAATGACGGGTGATACCACGTATTTCCAGGTATATCTTCATGTTTCATTAACAGCCGTGTGCAAATGCGATTTAATTAACGTGCAGTCTCTCCTCCCTATTCTACAGGTGAGATGGTGCTGCCTAGAATGATGGAAGCTTCTCCCTGTGACATCACAATGCCCAATTTGCTACATCGTTGTTTGTATTCCATGATCAGCTGTATCTCTGCAGCCTGGGAAACTGACATAAGGAGAATTCAGAGCAGCACCGAAGAACCTCAGCTCTCTTCAGAATTTGCTGTGAACCACTATCTCTGATATCAGGGGCTTTGGAAGACACCTTACATACATACAAATATATTTTATAATAAGAAACAACAGCATCAAAAGGGGAAACTTGAGACACCAAAAAAAGATCAACAACATGAAATTCCAGTACAAAGAAGATCATCCTTTTGAATACAGAAAAAAAGAAGGGGAGAAAATCAGAAAGAAATATCCAGACAGGGTCCCTGTGAGTGGAATATATCATTGTGTCTTCCTATAATGTACTGATTGCTGCCCCCTGGGCTTGCCTTGCAGTGCTGATTGTATTTTACAAAGAATTTGTGTGGCCTTGGATTTATCAAATGTTCTGTGGTTTATTTTTTTAAAGGGGGAGAGGGAGGGGAAGAGGATTTGGGATTGTTATTTAGTATATTTTAATGTCCTGATCTGCTTGAAATTTGCTGTTTATTTTCTGATCGGTGTTTATATACCTGTATCTATTTATTATATTGTTATATACCAAGAACAATACCATTTGATTTGATATGTAAATAGGTGATGGGGTGTATCTCTCTGGCCCCTTCCCTCCATGATCTGCAGCAATTTAGCAGGGAAAAACGCTGCTAATCTTTTTTTATGACAGTCTGTGTGCATGTTGTTGCAAGGTGGGGAGGGAAGTTAACCATTTTATTTACAAAAATGGTGGAAAACAATATGTGAGTTAATCATATAACCTTCATGGAAAACTGGAGGGCCTGTATGATGTCATCAGAGATCTTTCTTTCATTTTATTTTTTGTTTTATTTTCTTTTGGCCTGTTTTTTTCAATACAACCTTGCTCTGTTCTTGTCCTTGCATACAAGAGAAGATTGATAACAACCACTCAGTCTTTTGACCTCTCATTTAATCTCTTTGTGGAAAAAAAAATCACATTGAAAACGAGGTCATTTTCTTCCAGCCTAGCTGTGCTTCCTCATCCTGAAGTCCCTTTGGAATGCTTATGGAAAACTTCTGTCTTTATGATAATAATTAAGAAAGGGAAATGGTGGACTAAACTCATTACATTTCTGCGGTCCCTTTTATTAAATATTTTCAAAATGTTCTTTCTTTCCATCCCCATTGGAGATGTCTGTCCCAGATTTCGCTTTCAGGGGCTACCTTCCAAAATAGTCTAGAATCCCCTGTGGACGCAAGGGGAAAGAAAAACCTTGCCATACATTTTGCTGCAATTCAGCACCATTTTATTCCTTAGGAGAGGCCCCATGATTGAACTTGCAAGAGTTTATGCCAGTCAGAATTGAGGTAGTGCAGTGGCAGAGGTGTATGTGGACCACAGGACTGGAGTAGTTAGGTGGGTGTTGTTGCTAGTCAGGAATGAGGTGCAGAGCCTTAGGCCTGGGATAATAGAGGGTGCTACAGGTCAAGAGTGAGGTCAGGGTCTGTGCTGGAGTCTGAGGACTAGTGTAGCAGGTTGTGTTGTGGGTAATGATGAATAAGTACTGCAAGAGCTATGTGGGGGCCAGAACAGGAATAGCAAGGGGTGAGGCAGGTCAGGATTGAGATGCACTGGTTGATCTGTGGGGGGAGGCCAGGACTAAAATAGCAAGGTATGCTGCAGGTTAGGGTAAACTGAAGGAAAAACTCTGTGTGCAGAGATTTAGGACTGGAACAGCAGGAGGAAATCCATCTGGCCACAGTGGAAAATACCTTTCTCAAAATCATCGACAGAGCTGTGTAGTGGATAACTGAAGGCACCGGGCAAGCTTCTTTGAATCATTTCTGTGTCTGCCTTTCCTGACAGCTGGATCCCTGATGATGATGTCCCTTCAGCTGCTAACTCTGCAGTGCACCCAGTACATCTAAGCATTTTAGCTGAGACAAGCGTATTGGTGCCCTCCCACACTACAGCAAACACCACTCAGTGACAATCAGGAGATAATCTGCAGTGCATTTGCCCTTTGGTTTTTCCTTTACCAAATGTCTCTCCATCTTTTTGCAGACAGATTGTCAAACGTTTGGGATCAGAATCACAGCTGAGGGTGAGGGGTGGAGATAAAGTTCCAAGGACAGTTTGGATGGAGTATGGCTATTTTGTGAAGGTTTCAGGTCCGTGAGAATGGACACCTGGTAAATTTATTATCCGGACAAATTGAATAGCTGTTGAAGCCAATCAACCAAACATCCCCATTCCATTCCTATCTCCTTGTAAATTGTAGTCTGTGTTTAAACTCTATTGGATCTCAACACTTCCTAGGATTTAGTAATCCCAGTACCATCCTTTCTTCCTCCCAAGTCCCACACTTCTTGTGACCTCTCCTTTCTTCCCCATCAAGATAAAAATCATGCTGGGATTCACCCTCTTATACCAAGAAGGTGATCTCACTTCTGTTTTCACAAGGTTCTCCTTGTCAGTGCCTTGGGAAATTGGAGGGAAGAAGGAAAAGTCCAACCCTAACCCCACAGTCATTCACTCCTTTAGTCTTCTTCCCCCCCCCCCCCCCCCCGCCCCAAACACACACTTCACCGTTACATCCAGCAACACCACGAGGTGGCCAAGTGGGTAAGGCGATGGACTGCTAAACCACCATTCTTCACATGCTGAATACACAACACAGGACCCCCAAACTATCCCCCATTCACAACATCCTCCCCATATCAACACATTTACAATATCCTTTCTACACACACACACACCAAGCTATCCCAAACCCACAAACACATCCCACTCACCACACACATATGCAGTATCTTGGAAGAGTCAAGTCTCCAAACTTACAGAGATGCTAGGACCCACATTTTGAAAACCAGCCTGTGATTTCATGTACCAACATTAAGTGTGTGTCAGGCTGGATTTTGTTCAGAGCTTCTGGGATCTGCAACTCCCATTGATGTCAGCTAGAGCTGTGAGAGTTTAGCACTTCGGCAAATCAGGTACTCAAAAATAGACACCATTTTTGAAAATTTGGGCCTAGTTTTTTCTTGCCCTGACTTGCTATGGGCAAGCACAGGAAATTCTGCCTCTCATTCTAAAAAATGAGTCTAGATGGTGTTGGGTGAATGATAGGCCACATAGTTTCAAGATGTGACCAATCTCTACTAGTCATGCTCAAAATAAAAAACTGGAATCACTTGCCTCCATGTTTCTCCAGAGAAATCAGTTAGTGCCAGGGAAATTTCTATCCAACTTTTGAATGGCTTCCCGAGTTCAGCAAAAAATTTCAAACGGAACGTTAAGTTTTCATGGAAGCTGCTCAAACCACCACATCTCTCTCTACTATTTGAGTACTTGTTGATTTGGGGTTAAATATTTGTCCAGTTGTACCTGTAAATATTGCTTCCATAGTTCTGAACCTCTTTGTCTATTTGACTTTATGTCTACTACTCTTGTATTCTTTTACGCAACATATATAGGTAATTAGCCTGTGGAACTCATTACCACAAAATATTATGATGGCCAAGAGCTTAGTAGGATTAAAAAGTGGTTTAGACATTTATGTGAATAATTAGAACATCCACAGTTACATTAGATCAGATAAAGTAATTTTAAGGAATGTAAACCTTCATGTTCGATCGGTATATATAAAATATAAGCTAACCTCTCAGTAATTGGGGTTAGGAAGAAATTTCCCGTGTGGGCTGGCTATTCTGTTATGGGGTTTCTTGTGCTTTTCTCTGAAGCATGTGATAATGGCTACTGTTGGAGGCAAGATACGGAACTACTTGGACCATTAGTCTGATCTGATTTTGCAGTTCCTGTGGTCCAACCTTGCAACTGTTCCTCCCTTCTCTACTTTACTCTTTGACACCTATTATTCCAGTCCTGAGCTCCCCACACAGCTCTGCCACTGCCACTCAATCCTGTTCTGCAGCCCCCTGGCTTTTTGAGTGTTGGTCCCCCAGCAGAGCTTGAGAGAATTTCCATGGGCCTGTAAGAACCATCTCTCTAAAGCCGTGTTTCTCAAACTGAGGTTACCGCTTGTGTAGGGAAAGCCCCTGGCAGGCCGGGCTGGTTTGTTTACCTGCCCCATCCGCAGGTCTGACCGATCGTGGCTCCCACTGGCCGCGGTTCACCGCTGCAGGCCAATGGGGGCCACTGGAAGCAGCGGCCAGTAAGTCCCTCGGCCCACGCCACTTCCAGCAACTCCCATTGGCCTGGAGCAATGAACCGCGGCCAGTGGGAGCCTCAATCGGCCGGACCTGTGGCCGGGGCAGGTAAACAAACCAGCCCGGCCTGCCAGGGGCTTTCCCTACACAAGTGGTGACCCCAGTTTGAGAAACGCTGCTCTAAAGGGACCACTTATTTTCCCAGTTTCAGAGTAACAGCCGTGTTAGTCTGTATCCGCAAAAAGAAGAACAGGAGTACTTGTGGCACCTTAGATTTGTTAGTCTCTAAGGTGCCACAAGTACTCCTGTTCTTCTTATTTTCCCAGTGATACTTTTTGGTCCGCTCTCTTTGGTGATTCTCATGTCCTATTTCTCCCTCTCCAGGTTATTGTGGAGAAGGCACCCAAAGCAAGAGTACCTGACCTGGACAAGAGGAAGTACCTTGTGCCTTCTGACCTCACAGGTAACAAACTCTGCCCCATTTCTTTCTGCATTCCAGTGAGGAAATAACCAGGAATTCTTTGCACTTATTTCATCATAATGAGAATCTGGTTTGCTGGGAGGATGGGAAACCCAAGTCGGCAGTGTGTATACTGGTTGGCACTAGGAAACTAGGAATAAGGACTCCTGGATTCTAGTTTCAATTCTGCTGTGGACTTGCCATATGACCTTGGACAAGCTACTTAACCTCTCTTTAACTTAATTTCCTCTCTGTACTTATTGCACAAATCTATCTCACAAGGGGGATTGTGGAGCTTAATTAGTGTTTGAAAAGTACTTTGAGCTCTTTTGATGAATGGCTCTGTCTATTATACTGTATTCTAATGACCTAGGTACTTGTGTCACCACTGCCTTTTATTATAATGAGAATGATTTAGCTGTGTATCGTAGCCCTCAATACAGCTAATAGCCAGTGGCCATTCCCCTTTAGCTCAAGTGGTTAGAGTCTACATCTTTAGAGCAGGAGGATGTGAATTCGCTAAATACTCCCATCGTGAAATTCTAAGTGGCCATAGTATATAGCGCAGTGACAGTCATGAAGTTCCACTTCCAAATGGCCCTGGGTTTGTCACTGTATGATTAAGTCTGATTTTATTTTGGCACATGAACAAAGGAAACATTTATAAATTAATTAAAGGAAATACATTTTTCCTGTAGTATATAATTAACTGCATAACTCTTTCCCATGGAATATGGTTCAGGCGAATACTTAGTGAGGATAGAGTGTGTTTTATGAATGAGAATAGAGTGTGTTTTATGAGAATAGCATCTGCAGTGACAATCGCTAAAGTAAAATTTACAAGGGCCTACAAGCTTCAGGATTTAAAGTGTCAGCTGATCATATGCTGGTTAGAAATCCTTGTGTCTCCCTTCACTAAAGCACTGCATGCTAGAATGAAGTGAAGGTGCTGTCAGAGAGACTCGATATGGGACTAGAGTGTCCAGTGGTCTGAATCCATATGGTAGAAAATGAGATACTGGTATAATCAGGACATTGGCCAGCTCTGGTAGGCAGGTGATGGGACATTGGACTGGGTGGTAGGTGGTGACCCTTAAGTTCCTGTTTTCTTTCCAGCATTGCCCATTTTTTCCTAGTCTTTACATAACACTTGTGATCTCTTCTTACAGTGAAACTGAGAGTGACTTAGCCCAAAATCAAATCCCAGGTCCCAACGCATTTGTATTTTGGTGGGGAGGGTCAGAGTTTCAGCCTGGATCCAGATTTTATTTCAGACCTTTGTGTCTTTAAAAGGTTGAACCAAAATCCCAAACTCAAATGACCATGAACTTTGGGAAAGTCAGGTGTAGATCTGAACTTTGCATTGGAGGGCCAATCTCTAGAATGAACTTGTCATTCTTGTTAATACCATATCATTTTTTAGGGTTTCTTCTTGTGTGATCACCTTATCTTAAGAGATGTCTGGGACTGGAATAGCTGGGGGGTCGTGGGACAGAACTGAGGGGTGCAGGACTAGAATAGCAAAGGCTGCAGGGCAGCATTGAGGGTAGCTGATAGAACTGGGGTTTAGGGCCAGAAGACCAGGAGATCTGCAAATGCAACTGGACATTGACTTTGTGTGTATCAAGCATTCTCTTGACTTTTGCTCTGTGATCTCTGTATCAATCACGTTCCATCTTCCACTGTTTCCCTTCCCTTCCTGTCCCTCTTCAGTTGGCCAGTTCTACTTCTTAATCCGAAAGCGGATCCACTTGAGGCCGGAGGATGCCCTATTCTTCTTTGTCAATAACACCATCCCTCCCACCAGTGCTACTATGGGTCAGCTGTATGAGGTAAGCCCAGCCCATCTCCTTGTTATATTGCTGTAGTGGCTTGAACAACTCATACCCTAGAATAATTTTACATATGAGAACTCCTCACTCAGTAGAGCTAAGCACTGCATGCCTGATGATTCCTGCTTGACATTAGCTCCTCCTTGAATGGAACTCTCCACTCTAGCTTGAATTCCATCAGCCCTCTTTGGAATGTTGCATTCTATGGTTAGACCAAGGGGCATGGGGAATTTGGCAGAGGAAACAGGAATTTTAATAATTAATTTAATGCTTAATTTATTTTCCTTTGCTAATGTAAGGGTGTTAGATTAGGAGTCACAGAGAGTCCCGGCAGGTCCACATTTTTGTGTTACAATGCAGTCTCCCTCCCATTCCTTCCAAGACAGATCCTGGAAGGAAATGTTGGTCTAGTGATTAAAGCACAGGACTGGGAGTCAGGCCTCCCCTGTTCTATTCAGTGATGTGCTGCTAACAATTTAATAAGGCTACCACACATACATTTGGCTTTTGCCTGCGCTAAGCCCCATTTCCCAGCGGGTATGTTTGTTCATAGCTCAGATGAGTGACTGGAGAACCTATTCATTTGCTTTCCTGTTTAAACAAAGACATTTTCTCTTAGCCAGGAAGAGGAACCACACCAGTGGGCAAACAAACATAATAAGTTCATATGCTGAAAAATACACTGAGTTTGATAGTACACTGCAGGGACCAGCATGTGTAATTTGAAATCTGTATATGAAGCCCTCGTAGGGAATCTGAGGATCATCTTCCAGTGATCACTTTTTGAGAACACCCGATAATTGGTGCCACCTGGTCCATTCTAGATGCAAATAAAAGTTTTTCCAAAGGGCAAGTTATGAGCCCAAGGAACATTATCTCTGGCAGGGCTGCCTTACAGCTTTCTGAGATGGGGTGACTCCATCAAAAGCAGGAGAATCTCCTAAATCTTCCTTTCACTGTAATAATGGCATTTTTAAAAGGGCTTCCTCAGACTGTCCTGAGTACAATCATTATCCATCAGTAACCCTGGATGGATTTTTTTTTTAATGAAGGTGATAGAAGTTAAAGACACCAAGGCTCATTTTCAAACTAGACCCCTAAGAAGAAGGTAGGTCTAGTGGTTAGAGCTGAGCATTGAGGCTGGAGAAATCTGGGGTCTATCCCTGGCTTAGCTGCAGGCTTTGTGTGTGAATTTAGGCCGATCCCTTAATCTCGCTATGCCTCAGCTTTCCTATCTGTAAAATGGGGTTAATAGCTTCCAGCCTTGCATTTCTATGATTCTAAATCCGACCCCTTGCGCTGAGGAAGGGCAACGTAAATATAGAACATCCCTGACAGGTGTTTGTCCAACCTGTTCTTAAAACCCTCCAATGATGGGGATTCCACAGCCTCTCTTGGAAGCCTATTTCAGAGCTTAACTACCCTGATAGTTAGAAAGTTTTCCTAATATCTAACCGAAATCTCCCTGTCTGCAGACTTAGCCCATTACTTCTTGTCCTACCATCAGAGGACATGGAGAACAATTGCTTATGCACCTTGTGTTCTGAACAGTAGTGACTTTCAGTGTTTGTAAACTGCTGGGGTACTAAGTATTTAACACCTCTCAGCTTTCTTTTCACAACCTAAGGGCCTGATGCTGAATGCCGTTTCATGATTTGCAACTCTCATTGGCTTGTCTCCTACCCTAGCAGTTCTCAGGATCAGGACCCTGAAACCTAGGGCCAGGCTGCTAACTGAGGATACATCTACACTCCAATAAAAAAAAAAAAGTGAAGTAGTGAGTCTCGGAGCATGGGTCAACTGACTCGGGCCCATGGGGCTGAGGCTGCGGGGCTATACATTTGCAGTGTAGACATTTGGGCTCAGGCTGGAGCCCGGGCTCTGAAACCTGCTGCCAGGGAGTGGATCTCAGAGCCCAGCCTCCAGCCAGAGCGGGAATGCCTACTCTGCTATTTTTAGCCCTGGAGTACAAGCCCTGCAACCCTGAATCCGTTGATTCTGAGGTTCACTGCTGCGAGGTTTGTTTTGTTTCTTTTCCAGTGTAGATCTAGTGCCACATTCCTCCAACTCCCGTCCCACAACCTCTCAATGGCATGCAAATGGAAGGATCCATTTCTATTATTTCACAAGCATTTGGGGCAAAACCATTTCTCTGTGTGGACCAGAAACGTCCACAAAGAAACCTTGCTGTTCTGTACTCAGCCATGTCCAGAGTGCTCTGTGGAGGAAGGAAATAAGGCCCTGGGGGAGAGAGAGAGAGAGAGACCGTGACAAAAAAATGCTCTTTCCTTTTGCTGTTACAATGGACCCTGGTTGGGGATGTTCCCAGATGGTGAGTGTGTCTCATCTCTCTTCCTTTCTCCCCTCCCACTCCCAGGATAACCATGAGGAGGACTATTTTCTCTATGTGGCCTACAGCGATGAGAGTGTCTACGGCAAGTGAGCGCTGGTCTCCGGGCGCATAGGCATAACGGACTGACCGGAACGGTGGGGGGGAGGGGGGATCCACGTCTGAGAGGAGGAAGATTGAGGCGAGAGAACTGGAAAAGAACTACATACACAATGCCATCATTTTCACACATCTGATTATTATTATTATTATTATTACTATTATTGTTACTTTTACAGCGGGGTGGGGGGAGGAGGGAGGAGACGTGGCTCGATTGAGTGATCTGACTGGGTGACAGAAGGTTCTGAGCTGTGTGACTGGGAGGTTCCCCTTGTAGCATTCTGCCCCTTTCCATGTGTGGGAATTCTGTTAGCTAGTAACAGGGCCTTGGTAAGCAAGCCAGACTCGCACACCTTCCAGGTAGCAGTGGGGGAGGTAGGGAAGGGTTGCTGGGTGACAGTAAGGTGTGTGCACATTCTCTGGATGTGGGAGTGAGTATATTGTACTGTCCCTCTCATGCTTACCTTCACCATCTAGCATGGGCATTCAAGTGTGCCACGTGTTTTGCTGTTTTGTGTGCCCATGTGAAGTCCCTATGCTGGGCATCCTCATTCTAGTTGGTGCCCACGAATAGTTCCCCTACTTCTCTGTTAACCTTTCCTTCACCAGGGGTTGGGAATTACCCAGGCTGAGATGAGGAAGATGAGATTGTTTTTTTTTTTTTTTTAAACTTCATTCAGGTGCTGGACCAAATACGTTGAAAACAACTTCTTCTGCCCCTTCCACTGCAGCCCACCTGGTACATAAACCCTTTGGATTTAGTCTTCCCCTCCATGTCTCATTTATACATCTTGCATGCCCTTTAAGAGCAAAGTATTTCATGGCCCTGCACACAGTCTGACCTGGGTTCCTGGTGTTGGGCAATACTGCCCCACTGTGGCCAAGTAGTGGTATTTACCTGGGGGGAGGGTAGTTTGAACATCATCAGGACAGGTACTTTAGATATATGTATTTTTTTCTGAGCCAGTGTTGTCCTTATAAAGGTACTGCGAGATCCCATTCCATGCAGGACTTAAGCTGTGAGGCCAAAGCAGTGCCTTTTGAGTTGCACAAACAGTGGACATTCTTAGAACTGCCATCAGTTAAATCAGGAGCTAGGGAAGGAGTTGAATTTTGGGGAAGCTTTATGTTGGAATTTGAGTAATAATAAAATAATTTAATTACTGTAAACATTCCTCCATTGATGGGGGTTGGAAAGAGGGACCTAGAGGTGGGGAGAAGACGAGGAGGGGAAGAACAGATGGACCCCAGATGAAGGGGGGGCCATCTGATAAACTCTCTATTTTCATAAGATGATTCTACTCCAACTCCCTATATTTTCTTGGGGAGGTGACAATGGGGAGTGAAAAATCTGGGTTAGCACTGCACCGGAGCAGAGAAATAGACAAGCAGCTAACCTCTGGTGACGCGTGTGAAATTTGTCCTATGATTTCTCTGTCCAACTTTTTGAACTGTTGTTCCACAAAAATGCATAGGAATAGAAGAGCTGTTGTGGATCAAGCTTGAGGGACATTGGCAGAGTGGTGTGGGAAGCCCAGGACTGGAAAAGCAGGGCGGGCTGCAGGACAGGATTGAGGGGCATTGGCAGGACGTACTGCAGTGAGGACAGAGATGCATTGCTTTAGAAAGGGGAACAAGAGGCGAAACATATAGATAAGCGTTCCCTATTTGCATCCTGAATTCAGGTTTGCTTTTCTGTTGCACGCCTCCTGGGATAGTCCTCCTGGGATGATCTCACGCTCAAAATACCATTATAGATCATTTGGGTGTTGCCTAGGATGTCATGACATAATTCTCCCTCTGCCCTCTTCCCTCCACTCCTCTTTACTTATTGGGGATTTCCTTATCCTTTGGGGGGAAATCCATGTTGGCCTTTCATTTCACAAGCTCTGAATGTTCTGAAGGTTAGAAAATCCCTTTGGGTGAAGGCATGCTGGGGGCAGCGGCAGCCATTGCACTTCTCTCCCCCCAGTCTTGTGCTTGCTCACACACTTACCTCTACACGTGTGTTCTCTCTCACTCACGCATGCTCTCGCTCGTGCATGCCCAGGGGGAGACAGCTGCAACCTGGGGTGTTTGATTTTGTGTCCATACCTCCCCCTAGCACCGTGATGTTTGTGGGAATAATTCTGGCCATTTGTTACATGTGGGGTTTTATGTTTGGGTTAGTTTTAGGTTATTTTAACTGGATTGTGGCATTTACCTCTGTTTTCGCTCTAGTCCAATATTGTAAAAGGCAATGATGATCATTTTTTTTCTGTGTCGGTTATTCTAACCAGCTGCAGGTTCTTGTAAAATAAAGTTCATATTGTATGGGCTTAATCAACCGATCAATAAAGACACATTTGAAAATCCGAGGCTTGCTCTAGGCTGGATATTAAATGCAGTTGGCTGTAATACTTTTGTTTGTCACTGAAAATGGCACTGCCTCCCATTGGACAGGATATATCAGAGCTGCTCATTACTTCGCTCTCATAACACACCAGAGTTCCCTTCACGTGTTGTGTGTGTGTGTGAGAGAGAGAGTGAGTGAGTGTATCCCATCCCCTCTGAATGATACATATCATATTTATATCTGTCTCCTCACCTAGTTGTTCACTGTGGCATAACTATGACTCATTAAAGGACCTAAGCGGTGTGTGAGGAGTTTGTAGAGTGGTATGTGCTGGGCCATTCCCTACTACTTGAAGTGTAGTAAGCAAATCAAGCAGCAACAAGCAGGGGAGCTCTCTGCAAATACACCACAGACTGGGATTTGTGGTAGGCTGAGTCGGAGGCTTCAGCCTTCCCAAAGAATGGTAGAGACAGTGGTGGGCTAGGGCCCACTCTTTGCCTTGCCAGTCAAATATGGACCTGCTGTGGTGGTAGGCCAGGGCCTCTCTTCTTCCCTGCCTGCCAAGTGTATGGAGTAGTGGTGAGCCAGGAAGGGAGGAGGCCCAATGGAAGGTTGTAAGGCAATGGGATTGTGGGGCTCCTTGTTCATTATCGCTCAATAACTGGATCAAACATGCTCAGTGGAGGGTGGTGAAGCACTGGAATGGATTATCTAGGGAGGTGGTGGAATCTCCATTGTTAGAGGATTTTAAGGCCTGGCTTGGGGGGGCTGGGATGATTTAGTTGGGGTTGGTCCTGCTTTGAGCAGGGGGTTGGACTAGATGACCTCCTGAGGTCTCTTTCAACCCCAATCTTCTATGATTCTATGAGTTCACAAGTAAAAAGGTTATGTTTTAGCTGCTGGCCCTGCACACTCAGCCTGGGATCTGAAAATGAAACTGGGCTGTTTCTATTTTGAACATCACCACTAATACAGACTCTCCCTGCCAAACTAGGGTCTTGGTGACACCTGTGCATCCCCACAATCAGCAGTGGGTTTGCACAGATATAACTGATAGGAACTTAGTAAAAATTGGGTTGGTGATGCACAGGAAGGAATAAGCTCTTGGCCCCAGATCGTCAGGGGTATTTAGGTGCCTAACTCCCATGATTTCAATAGGAATTAGGCACCTAAATACCTCTGAGGATCAGGGTCTTGCCTCTGAGCTGTGCTGACTCTACAGGGTCAATGGGAATAGAGTAAAAAGTTTTGGTCACTAAGGTCTGCAGCTGTGACTGATACACACAGGCAACTGGGCTGCTGTGTAAGAAGGGGCCAATTTTATGTTGTTTTCAGAGTGGAAACACAGACCAACGTTAAGCTTTTACTCTTTGTCCTGATGTCTTTTGAGACTGGAAATAATTCTCCTTCTTCTATAATGTAAGCAAAGGGCCCATCTATAACACAATGGTTGCTATGCTAGTGTCCCCTATCATGATTAAAACACAATTCCATCCTGTGTTATAAATGGAATTTGATCATGACTCCGGACATAGACAAGCTACAGTAGGTTCAGGGACAATTAAAACAGGCTTAGGTTCTGCTGACTCTGTTAGCTGGACTCATGTTCTCAACAGTGCAGTTCTGAACTGTGTGGTAACTGGATTCACTGGCAAAGCTGTTGTTATTGACCCACATTTTGTCTACAAGCACACCTGTATTTTTCTAAACAGTTTGCAACATTCTCCTCTGACATGGTTAAAACAGAAAAGGGGAAGGGGTGTTGTGGTCCACCCGGCATCTTATTTGCAACATAACCATGTGTCGGTGATGTTTGTGTGTCTGTCCCTGTCCCACTTTCTCTTTGCATTAGTGCAGTCTGGTCAAGGCCATAGCATAGATGTATCCAGACAGATAGACAGAAAGAAAGAAAAATGCAAAATGGACACCTTTGAGAAACATGATTTGCTTCATAAATATGTAAAATCTCATCCTGTGCATGGATACTGGACTTACTAACTTTGGGAACACTTGTCTACCATGTCATGCCAATAGATTTATTGAAATTGGTTTGGAGAGAGAAAGACCCAAAGGAAGCTGAGGACCCTTCTGGTTAAGGGAGGTTGGATAATTAACAAGCTGCCTTGGCTCATATATCTGCACCTGGGACCCTTTTCTCATGGGGTCAATGCTTCATTTCAAACAGACAAAGAGTTGGGCTAGTGAGGAAAGGCCAACGTGGAGCCAGGGGAAATTAAAATTGTGTCAGGGCTGATGGCTGCTACCTCCCCACCTGGTCCCATTGTGAATGGAATTCTGTCAACACTGCAGCTTCCCAACTATGTTAAGGAAACTGACAGGATTCTAGTTTAAATACACTTTAAAAAAAATTACACATTTTGTGTACTGAGAACAATAAAAGGTTCTGACTCCTGAAAGGGTGCATCAGGTGTAAATCTCCCATGCATTCAGGTTGTGGTGGGACTATAATAGTCTTTCGTCCCTGGATAAATCACAAACTAGGATGGGTTTCTCTCTGATGGGGAGACACCTGCAGGACTGACACAGGTAAAGCATGAGTGAGTGTGAGGGATCATGGGATTGCAGCATCTTTCCTTATGTTGCCAACTCTTGTGATTTCATCCCAAGTCTCATGATATTTGATGTTTTCCTTAAAGCGTGTGGAGTCCTGTTATTTCATAAGAGTTGCAGATTTCACTGAAAAAGGTAAGTTTCTAGCCCTCACGACTTCAAAGAAAAGCTTGAAAATATGAAGTGACTGCACATTATAAATGCTCTGAAACCAGAAGGCAAATATTTATTATTTTTTTAAAAATCTCATGTTTATTAAGACAATCTTATGATTTCTTGCGGCCCTGACTCATGACTTTTTAAGTCTTTGAGGTTAGCAATACTGCTTGTCCCAGGAGTTTCAAAGCACATCTGGCTCCTGGAAACACTCAGGCATACTTAAGGGAATAAGTTCATTTAAGTTTTGCAGAACTGGCGATTTCCAGGTGAATGACCCCTGGAGAAAGGGGGCCTGGTTCTCTCCCCACCATTGCACCTTGGATGTGCACCTTGGATGGTCATTTATAGCTGTGCAAAGTAGATGAAAAAATGCTACCACCAGTGTATGTGAATGAGTGGAGCATTCTGGTTTTGTAGCATTTTACACATAAGAACAGCCATACTTGGTCAGACCAATGGTCCATCTAGCCCACTATCCTGTCTTCCAACAGTGTTGAATGCCAGGTGCTTCAAAGGGAATGAACAGAACAGGCAATCATCAAGTGATCCATCCGCTATCATCCACTCCCAGCTTCTGGCAAACAGAGACTAGGGACACTGAGAGCAGGGTGTTGCATCCCTGCCCATCTTGGCTAATAGCCATTGTTGGACCTATCCTCCATGAACTTATCTAGTTTTTTTTTTAAACCCTTTGTTTTGGCCTTCACAACTTCCCCTGGCAATGAGTTCCACAGGTTGACTGTGCCTTGTGTGAAGAACTACTTCCTTTTGTTTGGTTTAAACCTGCTGTCTGTTAATTTCCTACGTTGCATGGGTGTAAATGACTATCCAAGGTATAGGCATCCCTAATCTGGAATTGTATACAGCAATTACTTGGCCTACCTTCCCTTTCTGCCATAAGCCCTCCACAATCCACTGGACAAGCATTCTCAAATGACTTTTCTGAAGCTGGAAAACATGCCCCCTTCTGTACAGGCAGTCCCCATGCTGCTCAATTACCTCATGGTGAGAAATCCTGCCTACTCCCCTAGATAAGTGCTCCCATACTAATACCCTCCTCTTATGTTCAACCTGCCTTCCCACAACTAGAGCACCCCTCCCCCCTGCTCTCCTCTGATATTGCTTGGCTCCATGGGACAAGAGCCAGTCTTAGTGAAGACTAAGGCAGTGAAGATGGATCTCTGTGACCTGACACGTGTAACTTTTGTAATATGTGACTGGGGCAAGGGCATGCAGATCAGTTCCTCACTAGCCTGGCTGTGTTTCCCACCTTTAGTACACAAGAGATCTTGCCTCATCCCCATTCTCCCCACTGTCATCACAGCACATAATCTCCCCATGCAACCTGTCTCCTGGCTGCCAGGGCATCCACCAAATCGTTGTGCATTCCCCCTTGCAGTCCTTTTCCCTGCTGCTGGAAGCCTTCCTTGATTGATCCCCTCAGACATACCCTCCATCTCCTGCTGCCAGTTGCGCTAGGAAGGTGTATATGCCCAAGGGACCACAAAGAGAATGGTCAGGCAGGTGAGAGGCATTGTGAGTGGTTGAACTGGAGAACTTTCCAAGGCAGTTCGGAAGAGAATCAGAAAGTGTCATCTCCCCCCACCATGCAAGCCCTCAACCCACTTCCACCCACAAACCCATTTTAGAGGGTCAGCATGGAGAGGAGATTTACTCTCTGACTCTGGTTATTTCTCTAGCTGGTGTTTGTTTGACTGAGGGCAGGAATGTGCAACAGGATTTCTGGGGACCAGCATGCCCCAGGGAGGTTTCTTTTCCATTTGGTATTGCTGCCTCCCCTGCCCTCCTGTTCTCTCCCTGAGGAGGTGACAGAAGGTTCCATGATTTGTTGCCATTCAGCAGCCTGGAGCAGCAGCACCTGCCTCCTTTCCCAGGGGAAGTGGGGTTTCATTGCCAGCAGTGCAGCATGCAGGGCTGTGGGGAGTGAGTGGAAATAAAAAATAAACACACCACATCAGACATACACCCACTCATACACCACACTCACCACATCAGACATACACACATTCCCCACACCAGCCATGCAGTCATTCACACACCACACTCACCACATCAACCATATGCACATTCCCCACACACATCATAAACTATACACACATTCATGCGCCACGCTCACCTACACACACCCCACATCAAACATACATTCGGACAACACACTCGCCACAGCAAACAAACACACTGGCACCATTCACACACAGCACAGGTAAATGTGTAATTGCAGTGGAGGAGGCAATACACAAACAATACACCCAAAGCAGCACATACCACACACATTTAGCACAAGGGAAATGAAAGGGAAGGAAATCCACTATACACACAGAGAGCACAACACTCACAAACAAAGCAGAGAATACTCTAGGGAAGTGAATAATGGTGAGAAAGCAAAGGAGAAAACACACAACACAGCAAAGCACACCACACACCTGCATACACAGGGGCATGCACAGACATTTTACTTTGACCCCTTTTGGGGGAGCATGTTCTGTGTTCCCTGCTGCCCCACTGGCAGGAGCTCGCTCTTCCTCCCCAGCCCCAGTCCCACCGGCAGGAGCTCGCTCTCCATACCTCCCCCCACCCTGGGAGGAGCTCACTGTTCTTCCCTTCCTCCCCGCACCCCAGAAGGAACTCGCTCTTCCCTGACTCCTGACCCCCCCGCCCCCTGCAGACCCAGGGATGGAAGGAGCAGCTCACCCACTCCCCTGCCACCGTGGACCCGGCTTGGGGCTGGAGTAGTTCTGTGCTGCCAACAATCATTGGTAGGGGCTGTACCCCCCCTGCTCCCCGCTCCGCCCCGTGCACACACATGCTGAAGTCTCCTCACACAGTTTAAGGGATTCTGCAGAAGTGTAAGCAGTAGGGAAAGAAGAGGGGGAAAAACCTCCACAGTAGGGATGTAAATAGTGTTTTAAAAGTTAACCCTTTAAACCATTAAAATTCTATCCTTTAAACAGCTAACCGATTAAAGGGAGAGGGGCTGGGGTTGCTCTCGCCAGGGAGGCGAGGGCTGGGTCTGGGGGCTGGCCAGCGCGGTAGGAGACCAGAGTGGCACGGCCGCAGCCGGGGGCCGACTGGTGTGGCTGGGGCTCAGACTGGGGTCTGGCCGACACATCCAGCCAACACGGTCGGGGTCCAGCGTGATGTGGGAGCCAGGGCTGGGATTTGGCCGGCACAGCGTGGCTGGGAGTTAACTGTTACGGTCGATTAAAATTTTACATCCCTAGCTACTCCACACCCAAATCGACACAAATACCAACTCCCAGGCAGCAAAAGGGGCTGCTGGGGAATGTGAACCAGCCAGGAAACACAGGGGAAGTAAATACACAACACACACTCACTGAATAGATATGGATTCAGGAAAGACCAGGAATAGGTGGGTGAAAAGAACACAGCATGCTCACAACAAGGTACCTGCTTTACAACACACAGGCATACGCACATCCTCTTCTTGTTACAGAGAGTGTATAACGAATGAAAGAATCATGGGGCCAGAGAGAGAGAGCAAACAAGCATGAGAATGATTCTGTGACCTGGTGGTGGGAACACTCCCTTCAGAAGTGGGAGATCCAGTCTCCCTGTTCCCAGGACTCTTTTATTTATTATCCAAAGTGAAACAGCTTTAACAGGAGAGACTGAGGGACCCCCACATCAGAATGTCCCTTAGCCCAGTGGTTAAGCCACTCCCCTAAGAGTAGCAAGTCACGGTTTAATCCTTTCTCCCCCTCAGGTGCAGGAGGAACTTGAACCAGGGGTGTCCTGCATCCCATGTGAGTTCCCTAACCAGGGATGAAAGTAAAATTGAACTCTTACCGGTATGGAGGCCAGCTCTGCCCCCCCACCCCTTCAAGAAGGGGCAGGGCCTTGTGTGGAAGGGGCAGGGCTGGGGGTCAGGGTCCCCTAGCCAGCCCATCCGCATTGCCTGGCCTGCGCTGCCCGGAGCTCCAGCAGCGATTTAAAGGGCCTGGGGCAATTGCTCCTTCCCCCCGCCCCTTGTCGGCAGCCCGGGGTGGGGTGGGGGGGAGAGGCAACTTTAAGCAGGGTCCTTTGCTGCGGCAGCGCTTTAATGTTGCTGCCCCTTTTGCGTCCCCCTGTCGGTGGCCCTGCTGCTAGGGACCCGCTTTAAGCAGGGTCCTTAAAGTGCTGCCACGACAGCGCTTTGAAGTCAGCTGTATGGGCCTGTACGGCCTTACTTTCACCTTTGACCCTAACCATCAGGCTAAAGATTATGAGGGAAGTCTGCCTAACTCACCTGCAGTGCCTGATCCAGTAAGCATGTTCAGACCTTGCCTACCAGGCGCTGCAGGTGAGTTAGGCCGAGCAACACCTATCTTCCCCCAGGTTGAGCATTATTCTGAGGCTTAGGCACCCCCACGCATGGTATGAGGTTGCAGTGCACATGCTGAGAAGCAGAAACATAGGCACCTAAGGAACTTTTACTGCAAACATTTAAGTGCTGTGAGACATTTGAGCAGGATTTTTGTGACTTAGACATCTAAGTCCTTTTGTGAATCTAGCCCTAAGCAATTTGCCCAAGGTCTGTGGCAGAGCAGGGACTTGAAGTAGATCTCCCAAGTCCCAGGCTAACTTCCTAACCCCTGCACCATCTTTCCTCTCCCCACCTTGTGTTCTCGGGCCAGGTGCTCAGTGTGACCCAAGAACGGGGCTATAGGAATGTCCTCATTTTGGTATGTACATTCTGGTTCACCAAAAGAATGTCATGGGAGGTCTCAAATTAAAGCTGGGGTCACACTTGTCATTGATATCATTGTGAGAGGTATGTACAGTTACTATGTAAGGAGCTATTTATACATACTGAAAGTATATTTCAAAGACTGTATCAAGGCAGAGTTGACAAATGGGTTTTCGGTCAGGCTAGGAATATTTATTCACATCTTCTCTGTTGAAATATAAATTAAGCATTGTCTCATTCACAATGGGTCCCCCATCACCTGTCTAAGCAGAATGCAGATGAAGGATTTTAAGAATTTCAGAAAGGAACTAAGTAGAGAAATACAATGGAGGAAGAGGACCTTATCTTGAGATACACTTAAAAGGTTTGCTGGACTATATTTGGGGAACAAAGAAGACACTCTGTCATCTTGCGTGTAGGAAGTAAGTAGGCAGTGTGTTTACATTCATGAAAACAGGATCCCAACCAGTATAAGCTAGAAATGCTGCAGACGACTGTGGGTGAGATAAGACTTCTTTAGATAGGAGGTTAGCTGTTAGATTAAATTTAGTCTCTAGAAAACGTGTTGTGGTTTTGTTTTATGGTAACCTTTTGTTTCCACTGTCCTTACTCACTATGTCTTGAATCTTGAATCTTTGGTAATACACTTATTCTTTTCTCCACTCTAAGTATATCTCAGTGCTGTGATATTAAGCCAGGTGCTGATCCTGAGTTGAATCATTCAAGCTGGTGTGTACACTTTTCCTTTGGGGACAGGACATCTGGTATTTCTGTGAACGTTCAATGGATAAAGGACTGGACACTATAGGGGAATGCTTCAAAGGAGCTTGGGGACTGGGATAAAATTATTGTTAACCTGCAAGGGAAAGTAAGAGCTGGCATATCCCAGAAGAGAGTGATTGCGTGGTGCACAGACTAGGGGTGTCAGGGACCTGGTATCCAGTTAAGCACAAGCAAATCTGCCTCACACTGGAGGCAGTGGATAGAAAGTGACTCACAGACCTCAAGAACTGTCACACTCAGATATTATAGTAATGAGCTGGGTATAAATACCGAAATAAACAGATTGATAAGATTAGATCAAAGGATTATACAGCAATTAATTAAATGTTCCAAGTTTAGGTCCATGCAATGAGTACAGCAGAATTAACCAAACCCAGAAAAACAAAAGTCAAGTTGCACTGTAATTTTTAAAAATGTATTTTCTAAATGATGAATAAAACAACAATACAAACCAGGCTGTATTTTTTCACTACAAAAATCTTGCATTTTTATATAAATACAGTAAATAAAACCAACTGAGATACAGCAGGAGAAATCCTTGTAAAAGATTTTTCTAAAAAAAAATCTTTGGATAACGGAGTGTGAGCCCAATTTTCAGACATTTACAGTTTCAGTTTTAGTGTCCAGATGCAAGGTGTGAACATTTCAGGCCTGAGTTGCCTCTGCACTATTCTAGTTTTGCATCAGCATAAATTCATTGGAATCAATGCATTTACAGAGGCACTAAACTGATGGAATGGTGAATCTGACCTTTCATATTTGTTTTTCTACTTTACACTTCTATGGCACCGTTTATCTGAAAAGCACTTCACAAATATTGATGAATTAGCCTCACAACACTCCTGTGAGGTAGGTGAATATTATTAGCCCCATTTTACTGATGGGGAAACTGAGGCACAAAAAGGTGATGTGACTTGCCCAAGGCCACACAGTGAGGCAGTGGCAGAGTCAGAAATAGAACTCAGAATATTCTGCCTCCTAGAACCCCATTCTAATCACAAGACTACACTCCCTTGTAGGGTACATCTACAGAGCATTTTGGAGTCACCAGGAGCAAGTCTCTCATACCAGCTTGACAGACCCGGAATCATGCTAGTGCTTTAAACATAGTTGTATAGACAGTGCTTTGACGTTGCGGCTTTGAAGCCCACCTCATTCCCTAGACTTCAGAACTCAAGCTCCTGCTGAACTCACAACATCAAAGCACTGTCTATACAGCTATGTTTAGGGCATACGTGCAAGCCCCGCTGGCCCAAGGCTGTCGACCCAGGTCCTACTCACTCTAATATGCTGTGCTGACATATTCTCAAGTGCTTGGTTCTAAAAATTGATCTCTATGTATCTATCTTCCATTATTTAAACAAACACCTGGCCTTGTTTGTGACCACAAGGTTTCCCAATTTTGACATTCTGTGAACCCACAAGATTAATGTGGCCTCTTCTCTGGTAGAATATCAGTAGAATGTTAATTAACTTACTGTGAGCACTGCTTATTTCATGGCTCAGTGATGCATTTAACTGTGCCTTTTTTCAATATAATATGTCTATTTTTTAAAATGTCAAGGCAGGACTGGGGAAATATGTTTTGAATTTTCCTCCCCTCTTACATATGAGGGAGAGGGGTCTTTTTCTCTTGCTCTTTTTTTTTTTTTGGCAGCCTATATATTTTTATTGGCTGATTTATTTGACAAGGTTCCAAGGACAGTTTGAGTAAAATGTTCAAATGTGTATCAGGGATTTAGGAGCCTAAATCCCATTTTCAAAAGGGATTTGGGTACATAGGCCATAGAATTTGCTCTGTTCATTGTTGCAAGACCTAAGGCCCAGATCCTCAAAGGTATACAGGCTCCTAACTTGCATTGATTTCAATGGAAGTTAAGAGCCTAAATATCTTTGAGACTCTGGACCTCAGTGACTTAGATGGTTAATTCCCATTTTCAGCCATGTACATTCAATGAGATTTGGGGCACATCTAGACTACAGATATGCTATACCGCCAGTATAGACATTTTCTTCAGTGACAGAAGTGTTTTTCCCTTGATATAGGTAATCCACTTCCCTGAGGGGCAGAAGCTAGGTTGATGGAAGAATGCTTCCATCAACCTAGGCACATCTACACTGGGGCTTAGATCAGCTTAACTACGGTGCTAAGGGATGTGAAATTCACATCCCTGAGCGATGCAGCTAGGTTGAGTTAAATTTTAAGTATAGAACAGGCCTTAGGTTCTTGAGTCACTTTTGAAAATGAGATTTAGCCATCTAAATCACTGAGGCAACAGTAAGCAGAGCAATTCCTAAATACCTTTGAAAATCTGCATTTTATGAACCTAATGGTAGTTAAGCATCTAGGTGCTTTTGAAAATCCTAAGAGGCCCCAATCAGCAAGTTTAGCCATCTAAACGCCTTTAAAAATCTGCCCCTAAATGCCTAAATCACTTCTGAAAATGAGTCATAGGCTCCTAAATTTCTTAGGTGCTTTTGAAAATTTGACCCATGGCCTTTGGGACAGCATTGTTTGGGTTGTCAAGAAGAAAGGAATGGGAATGTATAGTTTTGCTGAGGAACTTGCAATGTGACTTTGAGGCAACGATAATTAATAATAATTCAATACATTACTCTAGTCCCTTTCATCCCAGAAGATCCAAAAGGGCTTTACAGATGGTACCTACAGACTGTATTCTTGCAACCACCTACTAAAATATTCAAACACTGAGTGGGTTCTCTTAACTTGTGAGAGACCACAAAGCTACCAAGGGAGGAGTTGGTTGAGATTTAATAAGCTAACCCTCGGGATGGATCTGTCCTGGACTTAATTCACTCACAGCATGGGAGTCACTGCTGATTTACAATAGTGTGATAGAAGAATCAGACCTTAAGGAAAATAATACATTTCCCCAGAGACCAAACCACCAATGCTCCCTTTTCTTTTACTCCCCCCTCCCCCCTCTGCAGTGAAACAGAACAATCACCTAGTACAAACAAACACATAGACTACCCTGGAAAGTAACCATCAGTATATGTCACTCACAAAACATGAAGGACAAAACAGAGCAATTACAAATGCACACATCATGGCTGGAAAAATCTTTCAATTACAATGTTTTACCCTTTTGCTATTCTTAAATTTCCACCCATGAACATGAATATTATATTTTACAGTATACATGCATTAAAAAGAAAATAGAAAAGCTGCTTAAACAATGTGGGCCAGATTCTGCTCTCAGTTAAATAGGTATCAAGTTGGTCAAATCATAATCCCACTGACATTAGTGTCAGAATTCTCATTAATACTCAATGGGGCCAAACTTTGGCTCAGAATCTGGAATAAGTGCACTGGCTTCAATGGAGTTACTCTGGCTTGACAATGGTGTCTCTAAATCAGAACTTTGAGCCTTGCCTCTGGAAAAAAAAGGGGGAGGCTTCAATGAGATGAGCAAGAATTAGAATATCAGGAGACAAATTAACATCATATTAATGGTTGATTAGTTAAAATACGGGTTGAATTAAATATATATATTTTTCCAGTGTCAGCCACCAAATCACAAATAACTGTTATGGGGAGGTAAAGAAAGCAGAAATAGTTGTAAGACGGTGACAAGGTTCCCTGTTCTGTATAAGCAATGGAATTCTTCTTTCTTTTTATTCCTTCCTTTTTAAAATTTCTGTGTTCACCTAAACCCCTCTTTTTTGTCCACTGCTCTTCTGATGCAAATCATTGCTGGAGTCCTTTAAAATGAGGCCCTGGAGAATGTACTACAGAGAACAATCCCTCTTTGGCTATGAGAGCAGCTATGGACAAAATGTGAATGGCTGCAATAGGTCATTTCCATCCCTTATTTACTATATTTCTCTGACTTTCTCTTCACACACTGTTGAGTCCAAGAAATGCTTCAACTTGAAAAAAACAGTTCAATATTGTGATTAGTGCAGGAGATTGTGAGACCCTTTGAAGAGTGGCAAAATAGCTCTGAGCGGGCTGGGCTTAGAGTGGACATTGGTAATCCCGAGGCTATGATAACAGGACTCACCATAAAGGATATCACAGCAGAGAGCTTAGATGAGTGAAATAATTTAAATACCTAGAATTAATGGTTGCTGCTGCTGCTGCTGCTTTCTTCAGAGATGCCTGGCATCATATTAAAGGTGTGTGGTGCAAATGGCAGGAGATGATCCCATTCCCTGTGACAAAAAGGTGCCAATAAAGTTAAAAGATGGAGAGTATAAAACTGTAATTTGACCTATCCTAATGTCCGGAACAGAGACTTGGCCAGCCAAAAGAAAGGAAATCAGGCTGCTCTCCACCATGGAAATGAAGATGTTGAGATGGTCAAATGGTTGGATGCTCCGTGACAGCAAACAAAACGAGATTGTGAGGGACCTAAAGCAGGTTGCTGCAAATGAAGAGAAGTTGAAGGAGGCTAGGCTCTGCTGGTATGGGCATATTCAGCAGAGAAAGGAGAATAATATTGGTAGGATGGATTTTACAATGGAAGACGACCAACAGGAAGATCAAAAACTTGATACATGGACCGGATATCAGTGGGCCTCAGAGAGACCAATCTGCATAACAGCCTGGAGTACAATCATGAATTTTAGAAGAAGGCTATAAAAGTTGCCAACCCTGTATAAGGAAATGGCAAGAGAAAAGTCAATAACTGTCATATTTTATTGCTGCTTTAGATTTCTCTCTCTCTTTTTAATATATATATCTATATGTATATATATAATATATATAGATATATATAAAAGATCAGCAGCCCTTGAACACTGAAGTTTCCTGTTTAGGTCTCAGAACAGCTATAGCAGGGGCAGTAGCGATGTAAGATACTCTCACATTGTTCTGCCAATGTACCTTGAATCTGAGATGGAAAAATCAACCGTAGAGATGTGAAGAGAGGTCAGTGTGCAAGGCCAATTCAGTCCTGTCCTCAATACTGAGGTTACCAGTGACCTGGCTAATTAATGTTTACTATGATGATTCTTTTTTTAAAAAAAGATTGTTTTAATTCTATTTACCTTGTTATTTCTGGTATCTTTAAGAGTTTACAGTTTGGGCCTGATTTTGCAAGCCCTTTGATCTTATCAGAAATTCTCCTCATAGGGAGATACTCAGGAGGGCTGGGGGGTGCCAGGGTGGAAAACATTTTCCACGGTCCTAAGCAACCAAGCAAAAAAATTAAAAAATGGCCCCGGAAAAAAACTTCCTTGATTGCCCGCACATAAGGCCAACCCTGACACTTCTATCCTTTGTTTCTTTACTTTGTGCAAAGACTGCACAGTTGCTTCTGCTCCTTGACAAATAAATTAAATGTAACAGTAAAAATGCTGATTGTGATTTTAAATCTGCAACAATCTGACAATTTTTACCAACATTTTTTCTATTTAAACAAGTTAAATAATATGCTTCGTTTTACATACACCCCCCTCCCAATCTTGTCATTAACGTTAATTTCAGAAAATAAACAGAATGGCACCTTCTAACTCAACAAATCTGTGCCTGATACATCTGAGATGCCATCTGCTGACACATGCATGTTCCTTAAATATGAATGCTGCAGAATTAAAACAGCTATGAGAGTAAACACCTTCGCTTCATGTCTCCTCTAATTCAATTAATTAATTTCTGACTGTGGTATTTTTGGTATTCATTAATTGAAAAAGCTTCTAAATTGCCATAGCAGCTACTGGTGATAATGAAAGAAGAAGAAAGTACATGGATTTTCAGCTCACAGGTTTGAGGTTTTAGCTTTGAACCTTGGGCAATAAAAAAAAAATCATCTTTTGAATTGTAAACCATGGCATACAGAGTTTTAAGAGGTATTGTAACTGAGATACTAAGGTACTTTAAGGGGTATCGTAACTGACTGTATATGGATAAGTCATGTGCTCCAGCCCCCTAATGATTTTCATTGCCCTCCGCTGGACTCTCTCCAATCTGTCCACATCCTTTCTGTAGTGGGAGGCCTAGAACTGGACGCAATACTCCAGACGTGGCCTCACCAGTGCCGAATAGAGGGGAGGAATCACTTCCCTAGATCTGCTGGCAATGCTCCTACTAATGCAGCCAAATAGGCTGTTAGCCTTCTTGGCAACAAGGGCACACTGCTGACTCATATCCAGCTTCTCATCCACTGTAATCCCCGGGTCCTTTTCTGCAGAACTGCCGCTTAGCCAGTCGGTCCCCAGTCTGTAGCTGCGCATGGGATTCTTCCGTCCTAAGTGCAGGACTCTGCACTTGTCCTTGTTGAACCTCATCAGATTTCTTTTGGCCCAATCCTCCAATTTGTCTAGGGTCACTCTGGACCCCATCCCTACCCTCCAGCATATCTACCTCTCTCCCCAGCTTTGTGTCATCCACGAACTTGCTGAGGGTACAATGATTGGCTAGTTGGATTTTGAGTCATAGAAACTAAAACAGGTTTGATGGGGAAACCTAGGGTGCTATTCTGCTCTAGTACTGGTGTATATCAGGAGTAACCCAGTTAAAGTAATTGGAGTTTCACTGGTGCAGAACTGATGTAACTGAGAGGACAATCAGGCCCATAGAGAGAAAATTTGAGATGGTCAGAAAACAGAAAAAAAGTCACATAAAATCTTTTCCATTATTTATCGACATTTTGTTTCAGTGGAAATTTTCTAAGTGGCAACCGAGAGAATGACTCTGCAATGTCTACAATGTTATTTTACAGAGTCACTTTTCTGCTTGAATAGAAACTAAGGATAAATGATGTCAATTCTAAATAACAGCCATTTGAATGCAGCCTCAAGGTAGTTTTATGAAGCACAACCTTTCCTCCTTCCTGTTGTCTCTGATCTTGACTGTGATTTATTATGATCTCCTTGGCCTTGTTGACAATTATAGACAAAGCCAAGAGGAAAAAAAACAGAAGACTCAGAGTCTAAAAGCTATTACAGAGCTCCTGTCTCTTCTGACTCTTGTGTGCATGTGTGTCTCTTGAGTCTTTTTCTTTGCCTCTTTGTCCCCAACATTCCTCTCTGATGTGTGCTTTTGTTTCATAATTAATGACTCATAACATATCACTGAGAGCATCATCTCCCTGCAGACTTCAAAAGGAAGAGATGGACTTTCAAGGAGGCAGAATTTATCCTTTGTCCTTCAATTTTCAGATTCCCTCTGATATTCTTTGTAGTCTGCTCCCTCTCCCTCAGCAGATCATCATCTGATTCTCCTGGTGAGGAGAGAGGGCTCTTCAGATTCCCATCTTCTGCTGTGTTTGAACTGTACTGTTTTGCTTAGACTGGAAGGGCTACACTATGCCTTCACTAATACACAGAAAACTCCAACTGAATTCACTGGGAGCTAAGCATGAGCAGCTAATGCCAGAATTTAACCAGAAGCTCCAGGTGGCCTTAGCACTGATCTTAATAATTAAATGCACGAACAAATAAATAAATAAATAATCACACTCACTCTTTCTTCCTTTCATTCTCTCTCTCCCCTCTTCCTTCTCCCTCACCCCCTAAATATCCAGAACATGATTGAGGTAGGAGATATAGCAGATGGCCAGCCGGAGGACCTCAATCTTTGAGAGTTTCTTGTCAGGGGGCAGAGTGGGCAGCAGCTGTCGGAGCTCCCCATAGGCCATGTTGAATGCCTCCACCCTGCTTCTCTCCCGGGTGGCATGAGCTGAGCGGTAGTTCGCTGTAGCCCGCCGGCTCCGTCGTTTCTCCTCCCGGCTCAGACGCTGCAGGTTGGGTGCTCCCCCAGGCCTGGCATTTTCTCCATTTTCTGCTTTCAAGGCTGGGTTGTCCAGGAAGCAGCAGTCTCCCCTGAGGTCACTCCCAGTGAGGGATTCTTGGTCAGAGTCTGCACCCCAGAGAGGGTCCGAGAAATCCACCTGGTCCAGCATCATGTTCTTAACCAGGAAAGGAAAGAGAAAATGTCAATGGCAGAATATAAAGCTATTCCTGGAAGACAGATTCATGGAAGATAGGTCCACTAATGGCTATTAGCCAGGATGGGGAGGAATGGTGTACCTAGCCTCTGTTTGCCAGAAGCTGGGATTGGGTGACAGGGCATGGATCACTTGATGATAACCTGTCTGTTCATTCCCTTTGGGACACCTGCCATTGGCCACTGTCAGAGGACAGGATACTGGTCTAGATGGACCTTTGGTCTGACCCAGTATGACCGTTCTTATGTTCTTATGTCTTTCAACCTAAAGGAATTTACAGACAATGGAAATAGAATCACTCTTCCACACACTGAAATGCAGCTGTCTTGTGGGGTGGATTGCAGAAAACATTCAGCACCAGCATCACTACAGAAAAGACCCTGTATTGGACCTCAAAAGTAACTTCTTTAGTTCCCTGCAGCAGGGTGAAAACAATTATCTCCACTAAACTTCAATCAGGACATTATCATAAACACCTTTAGGCTTGTGGAAAATATAAATGGAATGGTATACTGACCATGAAGTCAGAAAACCAATTTTAATTCTCTTCTGAGACACAGTGCCCACTGACTCCAGGCTGGGGTATTAGAGTCAGTATAGACTCAAGGAAAAATGCCTGGTACTTAGTTTGCCACACCAATTCCTGCATGACAGTACCTCCTAGTATCACTGGATTGTTCTCTTATAACACCGTCATCACTTCTTGGAGCATCCTGAGTTTAATATGGAGATCTCCCATCTAAGCGTGGTGCAGACCTGATCTTCCTTAAACTGTGAGATCAGAGCAATCAGAGCTGGTAAATTGTTATATCTATTTATTATTTATTAAGTGCTTGACAATCTATATGATAGATAGATAGATAGATAGATAGATAGATAGATAGATAGATAGATAGATAGATAGATAGATAGATAGATAGAAAGTCCTTGCCTAGCACAGCTACCAAAGACAGACAGAAAAGAGAAGCCACGGGAACCGAGATGTGGAAGTCCAGTATGATAATTCTATTATTTTAAATTTAATATTATATATTTATTATTTGTTGGGCTTATTATTGTGGCCATCACTGGAGAAGTGGGCCTTTAGTGGTTTTTAAATGAAGAGAGGATGGAGGCCTGCCAGACATGGGTTGGGAGGACATGTCACGCAGAAGGGACAGCAGTGAAGTAGGGTGTATGTGAATTGAACCCTAAGAACAATTAAGTTTTCTCTATCTTGCACCTTTTATGTAAAGTGTTTCTTTGCCTGTCTGCTGGGGTGGTAGGGCCATAAGTCAACTCAAGATGCTACTAAGAGACAGAAGAAAACACTAACTGAATTCTCTTTGCCCAAAGTCAAAGCAAGTATCAAAACGCAAACCCAGGCATTGGGCCAGATACAGTGAAACTAGTGCAGGGAGTATAAATTACTCAAAGTCCTTGCATCCCAGGGAAGATTCACTGCAAGGGATGTCAGGTCGTGTTACCACCACCGTCCCCCCCTTGAATTTTACCCTGGAGAGCCCGGAGCAGCTTCACCTTAAAGCCAGGGCTCCATAAAAGCCTCAGGAATGGAAGCTACTGAGAGAATATGCTGAATTAAAGCAGCCTTCAGCCACCCTGAGCAGGCCTCCTTCCTGGCCGGTACTGCACGGTTGTAGTTTAGTATTGACCCCCTCTGTACCCATAGAAGGAGGATAGTTTATGGCCACATGGCTCTACCACCTGAGTCCTTTGGCATATTTCTGTTGATGGGGCTCTGCACCATGATTTATGCCAGTGCAAACAAAGACTGAATTGACCGTATCTATTCTTCTTTTTCCATTTGACTTATAGGGACTAACCCTCTCTTTTCACAGTGCATGTGCATGCATGTGTGTTTATGTGTGTTTACATATGTAGCTGTGTTTGCATGCACATGCATTTGTGTTTACATGTGTGTTTGTTTGTAGCTGTGTTTGCTTGTGCATGCATGTGTATTTACATGTATAGCTGTGTTTGCATTTGAATGCATGATATTTGTGGTCCTGGTTTTGTAAAAAACAAATAAATACCTAAGAATTACACTCATCCTTTCATCTCCTCTTTCTACCTCCACCCCCTCAAGGGCTAAGTCTTTGTTTTCTCAAAAGAAAACAAGAGCATCTCTCTATTGCCCCCTCCTGCCCCATTTTCCCTTCTTGCAAATCCCTTATCCACCTTCCAGTCCCCATCTGTCAGGCAGCCAGCAGCACAACATCACCATTTCTTGTGACTATGTCAGCAGCATCATGGGCTAAGACAATAGAGCCAGCAACTAATACATTCCCCTGGGGACAAGCATCAGTAATGGGTCTGTAGAGGGAGGGGATGGAGTTAAGGGGGGGAGAAAGGATTTACACTGGAAGGAAGAGACTAGAGGCTTGGTCCTGCTTCCATTTAAATGAATGGACAGCTTTGGCTCTGATTTGCAAAGACGCAGGACTTGGGCCCTGCATTGCAAAGTAAGGACTAGATTCTGCTCTCAGGTACCACCATAGGGCCTAACTGAGTTCTGTAGAATTGCATGGGTGCAATGATAGAATTATCTTGCCACTTCTCTAAATACCAGTTCAAACTCTGTTATTCTTCAGATAAGTGTGAAAAAAATATATATTTTTTAAAAAAGCAGGTTTCCATTTTAAATTATAATTTTAAATGACACTTTCTTAATGGGATATTGTAGAGGTTTGTTTGTTTTATTTTCCAGCCTCTCAAAACATGTTTAAATCATTGTAGATAGTTTTTTTCTGTCAACCATGTTCATTAGCTGTAAATAATATTCAATTGCTTTTGCATCTGACAGGTACATAACAATATATTTAATAATGATCTGATTTAATTTCAATCTGCCAACCATAAGAAACCAACAGCATTAAATGACCTTAAATTAACTGCTATGGCTCACCTGTTTATGTGCGCTGAAGAAAATTGAGACTCCAGGCCAGGAATTAAAATGAAATCAAGTGTTATTTATTTTAGCCTTCTGCCACATCAGATGAAGAAAAACTGAAAACAAATTTCAAATAGAATTTTCTAAAAAAAACCCAAAGTTTGAAAATCAACAAAAATCTGTTTTATATAAAGCTTCTTTCAAATAAATGAGTTAATGTTTGCAAAGCACTTGGGAGCTATAAAGTGATATTTAATACTAAGGACTCCTACAGATGGGAGAGAGGTGCTGTTTCATGTCTTGTCTTGATTGGAGGTTTATTACCCAGGATTATTTTCCCCAAAAATATGTTTTCTTCTTCTTTTCAATATAGCTGGTTAAAGTTACATTCACTTCCAGGTGCTCTTTAGTAAAAAACAAGACGAGAAGTCCCCCTCAAAATAGAACTGAAATGACCTAAAGAAATTCATTATTTTGCCCTTCTGATACCAAAAAAGATGGTTGAGAGACTGGACTGGACTGAACTGCTTCTTTGCTTCCAAGGAATGCTGTAGCTCTTTAAAGAACTGAGCAGAAATTCCTTTCTTCTTTGATCCAGGCTGATGTTAGCTCAACAAAGCTTTCTTGTGTCAGTGTTTACATCCGCATCACCACAGCTTCCGAATATGCAGAGGGTACCACATTCCATTCAGGCTTTCCTTCATTCGCCTACCTGCTTTATCATTTTATTCCTTTAGCACCACTACATTTTGTGTCAGGCTGGAAAATGCTGTTGAAAAATGATTAACGTTGGATTTTAAACAGGGCGAGTCCCATCTGGTGGCAGCAAAGTAGGACGAGTACAGAGAGAGGGCTCACTGCCTATTTGCTTTCCTGGGGCCAATGGACTCAGCTGGAAGATGATGTAAGATCTAGAAGGGAGGCTGAAAACTAGATGGAAAATTTCTTGTCTGATTCAAATGATATTTCATGGCAGATCCTATTGGACAGCAAAGCAGCAGATATGAGCCATTTGCCTGTATCTGACATCTGCCACTGTGTCACGGTTTTCACAGCCCTCAACCCCTCCTCAAACATTTTCACTGAAAACCAGACTAGAGATGGCTGTCAACAGCCCCCAAGATGTTTTCCCCTGTGCCCCCAGCTTTTCTCTTTCAATGACGAAGGGATGTCACACACTGTTAATAAAACCAGACAGTCCAATGAAACTGGAACATGGACCTGGAGGATTCCGTGTACTGACTGGCTGATGAATGCTATCAGCTAAATTGGATTATAAATAAAATATCAATTTCTTTCCTTTGTCTCACACCCTGGAGCCTTAGAGGGATTTTCAGATAGCATGTATGTAGAGGGATTGCTGCAAGTATCCCCAAAATGCAACTGCCTTTGGAGAGGGAATGCATCATCCATTCCGCATCAGCAATGCCAAATGATAGTTTAGGACAGGAAGTGAAAAACACCTTCTCCAGCTGAAACTGAAAGGGGGAATTTTAGGAAGATAGAATGTAAATACCTAACTTGAAATTTGGCCAGAAACACCAGGGCCAAGACCCTAGGTCTTGCAAAAGGTATATCATGAATGGCCAGAATGTGGCTAGGGGCCTGGTTTTACCACTCCTAGAGAAATGGTAATTGCAGTAGCACAAGTCCCATATGCACCATTCTGGGGCTTGGGATCCAGGCTGACTCAGGCCTTTGTCTACATGAGACAAATGGTACCAATTTTAGTAAAATTTAATTAAATCAGTGCAGGCCGCCTTGTGTGGACACTCTTGTTTTTGTTTGAAAGTGCCTTTTCTCAATTTAGCTTCAGTTAAGTGTTTACCCTTTGAGCGGTCTAGCAATCTGTGGGCTTCCTCAGGCCTCAGGGAACTGAAAGAGTCATTCTCCTTCTCTGAGGGTATGTCTACACTGGCGCTGTTGTAGCCCAAACTATAGAATACACATTAATTATATTGATTACTTAAGAATTCCCAATAATCACTTTGAGGTTTGACAGGTTCTTGTCCCAAGGTCAGGCCCAGTATTATTAAAATTACTGTTTAGTTGGGATCCCCAACGTGCATAGTTGAAATATTCACACTTTAGGAACCCTTTTGTATTTACAATAGTTTATTAATACATTTAGCAAAGTCACAAACACTCTAACCCAGCAAGGTAGATAGAGATAATACAGAATGTACATCTGAACATCCATATACTCCCACCTTCCCTTGCAGAACCACCTGAAATGGTAGCCATTATCTTCCTCATTGCCATCATCTTCCTCATCATCACCAGTTGCCATCATCCTGGCACCTCCCAAGGGCTACATCTCTCCCATACACAGAGTGGGATAGAGGTTTTATAATCGGTTACACTGACATCACTATGTCTAATGCATATTCAGTAGGAGTTTCTCCCTTCTTCCTGATTTGTATTTCCTCACCCTACTAATGTTGAGGTGCCCTTCTCCCATAGGTTAGTATATTAATGATTTCAGCTTATTATCAGTTACGTCAATTATTTCCATAGCACTCTTGTGGTTAGACATCTGCAGATGTTCTATCGAAAAGCTGGTGTTAGCTCATTTTCCTATCGTTGGCTAGTGTCGTTATGGACAAACTTTCCCCTTACACACTCTATTTCCAGTTCCGCAAAACTTAGGGGTGACTGCTGGGCCATTTATCTGTGCCAAAGTCCATAGGCCTCAAGTTTTACACTAACTGCTGAAGCCAATGCCTTACAGGACACAGGCTGGTAGGTTCCTTGCATTACTGCTGAATAAAATAAATGCTAAAGCTTTCAATGCTGAATGTTCTATGGGCTACACTGTAATGTAGAAATTCCAGCTGAAGCAGACATACCTGTGCAAGCTCTAGGGCTCTAAAAATAGAAGTGTGGCTGTAGCAGCATGAGAGCCACCTGAGTATGTGCCTAGGGATTCAGATAGGATCGTACTCCTCTCATGCCACTGTGGCTGCACTTCTATTTTCAGCGTGTTACCTAGCGCAGGTTTGTCTGCTTGAGCCAGAAATAACACCTTCCAGCAGTGGGGTAGGCATATCCTGGGGCAGAATGCCTCCAGTTCTCTCTCTAGGATGATACAGCTCCACACTGCAGTCCCTTGGATAGCTAAACACAAAACCACCCTTTTCTTCCCTTCTGATGGGATACATTTTGTATTCAAGTCACTGAATGAATAAGCAATTTCTCCCTACTGCTTTCAGCAGAATTTGTGAATCTGATTCAGTGGGTATGGAAAAATTGGGAGTGACATGGTCTGCACAAAAGCTCTCCATTCCCCTTGCTGCTCAATCCCTACTGGGAAAACAGGGAAGAAATTTTACATACTGATAAAAGAATCCTATATTCATAAGGTAGTATCATCCATATTAATGGTGGAGAGTTCTCTTCAGAAACTGTGGGAGAGGGATAGCTCAGTGGTTTGAGCATTGGCCTGCTAAACCTAGGGTTGTGAGTTCAATCCTTGAGGGGGACCACTTAGGGAACTGGGGTAAAAATCTGTCTGGGGATTGGTCCTGCTTTGAGCAGGGGGTTGGACTAGATGACCTCCTGAGGTCCCTTCCAACCCTGATATTCTATGAACTGCATCCTGATGAGGAATTTACATGCCCAGAGCCCTCTCTAGTTTCCAGCAGCCAGTTATACTCACTGATATGCTACTGGGAAGAGATCCACAGAGCAGGAGGGTATTTGTGAAACCTTTATTCATATAATTTATTTTTAATAATAATAATTTGCACATATATATTGTGTTAGTGCCAAAGATGTTGTGTGAGGAGTTATTAAAGGAAACCAATGACAAACAAGTAGTGACATTTACAAAGTTGTTTATTAAATCTGTTAATGAACTAATTGCCCCTCTAATATAAACTCCTGTTGTATCTGACTGGAAATAACAGTTACATAGGAGCTTTCTGATTAGGTGGTGAACATTCCAAAAGGGTGGGATTTGGTAGCTGAAAATGCACTGATTCTTACCGAATGGTCAAGTCCCATCTCCTTCTGGCACCAGAAAAAAAAAAAAAAGAAGAAGACAATTTCTCGGATTGCAGAAGAGAATTTTTGAACGATTGGCAATGAGATTGGCCAGTGTAATGTGCTAAGCTGAGTGGCAGCAAATATTCTAGTTCTTCTTGTGTCTGCAGCATCCCAGGATATGATTGTCATTGTCTTAATGATCCTCCTGCTGCTGCTCATGCAGGCTTGGGCTAAAGAGCCCTTTGCTCTTAAATATAGGTTTTTGGCTGTGCACAGCCATAGGAGTGAGTGTCTCCTGTTCTGAAAGCTGCACTGCCCCCTACACTGTCTTGTTTTACTTGAAACCTTAAATGGAAAGACACATTTTATTATCTATGCCATTCTAAGGGCAAAGATCCCCTAGAATGGGGAGCGGGGAGGAAACTAGCCTGTCCTTTGCATCTGCAGATGGCCCTGGTGGTAGTGGAGTTCATGTGGTGCAGTTGTGTAAGGGAGTGTAAGGATTTGAGAATACTTTAAAGGGGATATTCAGGTCCTGCACATCACAGGGCTTTGTGCAGCTGTGGAAACAAGTCAAGGGTGAATCCACCTGAAATCCTTCTACTTTCTTGGTGGGGGAGGACCAGGGCTGCAGGTGGTACCACAGCCTGGGAACTGCTGTACCAGCCATGGAGTGTTTTCAATACTGCTTCACAGCCTTGGATAAGGGATCCCATCACCCCACTCCCTGAGTAAACCCCCCTGCACTAAGACTGGCTCCTCTTGCTTAGCATGGGAAGGAGGCCAGGACACCATGAGGGGGTGACAAGAGGCAGAGGTGGGTGAGATAGGGCAAGGCAACATCAATAAGATTATACAGTTACGCAGCAAAGGAGCTGGTGGTCTGCAAGCTTTGAGCTAGATAACTCAACTGGTACCTCTCAGTCCTGACCTACAGCCCTGTCCGTCCAGACAATAATGGTCGGGGATTGGGACAAAGGAAATAAGAATGAAACAATGAGACAATATTGGTCAGCATGAGCAGGAGAGGTTTCAGTATATGAGTGGGCCAACCCTTGTCAAGATTTTTCTAGGCCTCATGGCAAAGGAGATCTTTATTGAGATACTGCGAAGAGGAGGATGAGGTAGTTTTGTGGATATTTATGGAGAGCCCTCTATGTCCGCCTGTTATCTCTTGTCTTCTGCTTAGATTGTAAGCTCTTTGTGGGCAGGGACCAACTTTTTGTTTTGTGTTTGTACAGCGCTTAGTACAATGGGGTTCTGGTCCATGGCTGAGGCTCCTAGATGCCACCATGACACAAATAATAAATAAGAATAAAAATGAGAGATTCCCAAATTGTCTGTGATTGTAATGGGTGATAAATAACTAGTTTAAGGGGTAGTTCCATGCTTCCAAAATTGAGAGGATATTTTAATGCAAACATCCTTTAGTAATAATGAAATCTGAATAGGTTTCCTCATATTTTTCCACATGGCACTTTAATAATCCCTAAGGGCCTAGACCAGGGGTGGGCAAACTTTTTGGCCCGAGGGCCACATCGGCATTGCAAAACTGTACAGAGGGCCGGGTAGGGAAGGCTGTGCCTCCCCAAACAGCCTGGCCCCTGCCCCCTCCCACTTCCTGTCCCCCTGACTGCCTCATGGTGGGCCATGAATGCTCACGAAATTAACAATTCAGAGATATTCAAATAAACTCTATTTAATAAAGATACATTTTAGTGGAAATAAACATAAAACCATACTTATTATTATAAATATACCATCATAACTATGTATTACAATAATTAAACCAAACTTAACCCCTTTCCACACCCTCTTTGATTAATGTGAACAATGCAGCTGGTCACCCTTTTTTACAATGGCATCAAAGTCTTGTTGTGGAAATCCGCAATACCGAGCTGAGATGCTGATCAGTTAACTGGGATCTGTAGCGAGATTTGTTGTAAATTCAGCAGGGAAAATGTTTGTTCGCACACATAAGTGGAGCCAAACAAAACAAGGATTTTCTGTGCCACTTTGCGGATATTTGGGAACTTTGTTTCACGCAAGTAGGCATACAACTCATCCAGTTTTTCTAAATTGTACTTTTCCTTCAAGGTGGAATCACACTGGAGATCAATGAGCTCCAGTTGTAATTCTTGTGGGGCTTTCTTGTAGTCAAATGACAGTGGGCATGACACCCGCTCCAGTGTCTTCATCTCTGAGCTCACACACTCGTTGCAATACCTTTCCTAGGCTGAGCCAGTGGACATTTGTATGATAAAGTAAATCCTGGTGTTCGGCATCAGTGTCTTCAAGAAGGGAAATGAATTGCCGATGATTAAGTCCCCTCACTCTTACGTAGTTCACTATTTTCGCTACTGTACGAACAACATGATCAATGTCCAGGACATTTTTGCAGAGGGCCTCCTGATGTATAATACAATGCAGAAAAATCACCTCTTTATCAGGATCGTCATTTTTTACTTTGTCCTGAATTCTTTTTAAAAGTCCTACATTTTTTCCTGTTACATTTGGTGATCCATCTGTGGTTATGTTTGCCAGTTTACTCCAGGGGAGCTTCAGATGTTCAAGGCACCCAGACACTCTCTCATATAAATCCGATCCCTTAGCTGTGCCTTTCATTGATTCCATTGATAAAAATTCCTCTGTAATTTCAAATTTGTCGTCAATTCCTCTGACAAAAATCAGTAACTGTGCTGTGTCCTTTATGTCAGTGCTGTCATCTAAAGCTAATGAAAACAATGTAAAGCCCTGCGCTTTCTTGTTCAACTCAGAAGCCAAATGTTCATCAATCACTTCTACACGGTGAGTAACAGTTCTTCATGACAAACTAATGTTCTCAAATTTGTTTTGGTATTCCAGGCACAGCATGCCAGAAACATCAACCATGCATTCTTTCAAAAACTCCCCTTCAGCAAAAGGCTTATTTTGTTTAGCAATTTTAAACGCCAGGACATAACTTGCCTTTGTAGTGGCTTCCTGAATTGCAGACTACGCAAGCGGCTCAGCAGGAGCCTGAAATACAACATAGACGTTTCTACTTATGTCCTGTCATGTGAGGTGTGACAAAGAGTGGGGAAACCCCAAGACCAGGTCAAAGCACCTCTCCAGACATTTTTGCCAGGGTAGGTTGGCCCACTGACATCCTTACAGATTCAGGAACTAATTTCCTGGCAGGGATCATGAAAAACCTATGGGAAGCTCATGGGGTGAACCACTTGGTTGCCACCCCTTACCACCATCAAACAAATGGCCTGGTGGAGAAGTTTAATGGAACTTTGGGGGCTATGATACGTAAATTCGTAAATGAGCACTCTAATGATTGGGACCTAGTGTTGCAATAGTTGCTCTTTGCCTACAGGGCTGTACCACATCCCAGTTTAGGGTTTTCACCATTTGAACTTGTGTATGGCCGCGAGGTTAAGGGGCCATTACATTTGGTGAAGCAGCAATGGGAGGGGTTTATGCCTTCTCCAGGAACTAACATTCTAGACTTTGTAAGCAACCTACAAAGCACCCTCCGAAACTCTTTAGCCCTTGCTAGAGAAAACCTAAAAGATGCTCAGGAAAAGCAAAAGGCCTGGTATGATAAACATGCCAGAAAGCGTTCCCCAAAGTAGGGGACCAAGTCATGGTCTTAAAGTGCTCCAGGCCCATAAGATGGAAGCATCGTGGGAAGGGCCATTCACGGTCCAAGAGAGCCTGGGAGCTGTTAACTATCTCATAGCATCCCCCACTTCAAACCTAAAGCCTAAGGTATACCATGTTAATTCTCTAAAGCCCTTTTATTCCAGAGAATTAAAGGTTTTCCAGTTTACAGCCCAGGGAGGAGATGACACTGAGTGGCCTGAAGGTGTCTACTACGAAGGGAAAAGTGATGGTGGCGTGGAAGAGGTGAACCTCTCCATGACCCTAGGACATATGCAGCAGCAGCAGATCAAGGAGCTGTGCACTAGCTTCACGCCGATGTTCTCAGCCACCCCAGGATGGACCGAACGGGCATACCACTCCATTGACACAGGTAATGGTTGCCCAATTAGAGCCCAACCTTACCGGGTGTCTCCTCAAACCAAAACTGCTATAGAATGGGAAATCCAGGACATGCTACAGATGGATGTAATCCGCCCCCTAACAGTGCATGGGCATCTCCAGTGGCTCTAGTTCCCAAACCAGATGGGGAGACACGCTTTTGCATGGACTATCGTAAGCTAAATGCTGTAATTCATCCCGACAACTATCCAATGCCACACACAGATGAGCTATTGGAGAAATTGGGACATGCCCAATTCATCTCTACCTTAGACTTAACCAAGGGGTACTGGCAAGTACCGCTAGATGAACCCACCAAGGAAAGTTCAGCCTTCATCACCCATGCAGGGCTGTATGAATTTAATGTGCTCCCTTTCAGGCTGCAAAATGCACCCGCCACCTTCCAGAAACTTGTAGATGGTCTCTTAGTGGGATTGGGAGAATCCGCAGTCGCCTACCTTGATGATGTAGCCATTTTTTCTGATTCATGGGCAGAACACCTGGAACATCTGCAAAAAGTTCTCCAGCACATAAGGGAGGCAGGACTAACTGTTAAGGCTAAAAAGTGTCAAATAGGCCTAAACAGAGTGACTTACCTTGGACACCAGGTGGGTCAAGGAACTATCAACCCCCTACAGGCCAAAGCGAATGCTGTCCAAAAGTGGCCTGTCCCAAAGTCAAAGAAACAGGTCCAATCCTTCTTAGGCTTGGCCGGATATTACAGGCGATTTGTACCGCACTACAGCCAAATCGCGCCCCACTGACAGATCTAACCAAAAAGAAACAGCCAAATGCAGTTCGGTGGACTGAAGAGTGTCAAAAGGCCTTTAACCAGCTTAAAGGAACACTCATGTTTGACCATGTGCTAAGGGCCCCAGACTTTGACAAACCTTTCTTAGTAACCACAGATGCATCCGAGCGTGGTGTGGGAGCAGTTTTAATGCAGGAAGGACCGGATCAGGAATTCCATCCTGTCATGTTTCTTAGCAAAAAACTGTCTGAGAGGGAAAGCCACTGGTCAATCAGTGAAAAGGAATGTTAAACCATTGTATATGTGCTGGAGAAGCTACGCCGATAAGTTTGGGGACGCGTTTCCACCTGCAAACCGACCATGCTATGCTGAAGTGGCTTCATACCATCAAGGACAATAACAAAAAACTTCTTCAGTGGAGTTTAGCTCTCCAAGATTTTGATTTTGAAATACAACACATTTCAGGAGCTTCTAACAAAGTGGCTGATGCACTCTCCCATGAAAGTTTCCCAAAATCAATTGGTTAAAATCATCCTTGAAATGTGGAAAATATTGTTAGTTTTTACATAATCAGTAGTATATCTAAAGGTGCATGTGTCTTAATAATTCTGTTTTCTCCTAGAGCTCCAGGAAAAAATCACAGCCAGTGTGGAGCAGGCTGTCCAGCACTGTATATGATTTGGGGGGCATGTCATAAACATACAGCTAAGGATAGCATAAAATCCCTCTTTACCCTATAAAGGGTTAATTCCTCTTTTACCTGTAAAGTGTTAAGAAGCTCAAATAACCTGGGTGGCACCTGACCAAAAGGACCAATAAGGGGAGAAGATACTTTCAAATCTGTAAGGGAAGGTTTTTTGTCTGTGTCTCCTGGAGTCAACAAGGAACCAGGGCAGGGAAAACACATCTCCCTAAGCCATATCTAAACTAAGCATCTGGTATTGCAGAAATAGTAAGTAATAGCAAAGAAATGTGTTAGGTTATCTTTTGTTTTAGCTTGTGAATTTTCCCTGTGCTAAGAGGGAGGTTTATCCCTGATTTTGTAATTTTAAAGTTTTGCCTAGAGGGGAAATTCTCTGTGTTTTTGAATCTTTTGTTATTCTGTAAAGTACTTACCATCCTGATTTTACAGAGGTGATTCTTTTACCTTTTCTTTAATTAAAATTCTTCTTTTAAGAACCCGATTGATTTTTCATTGTTCTTAAGATCCAAGGGTTTGGGTCTGTGTTCACGTGTACCAATTGGTGAGGATATTATTCTCAAGCCTCCCCAGGAAAGGGGGTGTTGGGCTTGGGGGAATATTTTGGGAGACTAGGACTCCGAGTGGTCCTTTCCCTGATTTGTTGTCTAAATCACTTGGTGGTGGCAGCATACTGTTCAAGGCAAGGTGGAATTTGTGCCTTGGGAAAGTTTTTAACCTAAGCTGGTAAAAATAAGCGTAGGGGGTCTTTCATGCGGGTCCCCACATCTGTGCCCCAGAGTTCAGAGTGGGGAAGGAACCCTGACACAGACTGTTGCACATAAATATTTTGCTGAGTTTTTAAGTTTGTGGTGAGTTGCTCAGCTTTTCTTGCCCTTTCCTCAGTTGTTAAATTGCTGCCATAATTAGGATGTTCCGTTGAAAAATGGCATTTCAAGTTGTACTCCTTGAACACCGCGATGCTCTCCTGACAAATCAGGCATAGAGCTTTCGTGTTCACGTTTGTGAAAAAATATTTTGTATTCCATTCTTTGTTGAAAACCCGACGCTCATTGTCCACTTTTCTTTTTTTTGCAGCACTCATTTTTGAAAGGGAAAAGAAAATCCTAACTGTTGCCCTTATTTGAAGCCCCTATCCCAGGGCTCCAGCAACGGGGCTCTGGTGGCAATTTAAAGGGCCTGGGGCTCCAGCCACTGCTGGGAGCCCCAGGCCCTTTAAATTGCCACCTGGGGAAGCCAGGCCGCCCCGGTACGGCGCACCGGCTTACTTTCACCTCTGGTACCATGTAAAGCCAAATCTGCTTCACTCCTGTCACTGAGATATTTATTATTTATTATATAGAACAAAGGAAGCATGACAAAATATACTTCACCAGCTCTTCCTTGCTGTCTATCTTCAGAAATTGGGAGCCCTGAGTAAGGCAATAATCTGTTCTCTCCTGCCAAGATTTCCATGCATTAGAAAAGTGGTAACAGTCCTGTCCATTCTGCATCCATTTCTCTGGGCAATGGGTGCTTTTGTTGCCTTCAAAAATGCATGCATTTAGAAATTGACCATTACAAGTAAATGAAAAGAGGGAGGTAGAATGAAAGTTGGAACTCATCCCTATCTACATAGATATTTGTATAATACAGGGTGGTGTGGGAGCAAAGGTTTTTTTGGCAATGATTTGGGACTGCCACATTATTCATAAGTGGCCAAATGAGCGCAAACAAGCACACTGTCATCTTGTATTTTCTTTATATTATGGAAGTACTACTGAAGAAATGTTTAAGGATATTTTATTTTTCTTTATTGAGATTATTTCATATATCTCTCTGACTGTTTAAACCTTTTGCTTTCGTTACTATGAGGTCAACTGTGCAGGATTCAGAAGAAACCAGCTAAATTTCTATTCAAAACCCTTCAAAAAGCTTTTCCGTAGATAAATATTTCATGACTGAGAAGGCTGATTTCTCAGGACCTGCTAGGACTAAAAGGAAGTGTTGTGTGCCCCATGGGAAAGCTGGGAGTCTCCCAAAAGTATAAAGCTCCCATTAGCTTTACAAGGAGGTGAGATAGCTGACTTTAAATCTGTTAGAGATAAGGTAGGATCTTGTATTGGACCATCTTCTGTTGGTGGAAGGTACAAGCTTTCAAGCTACAGAGTTTACACAAGAGTAGCCCCAATGATTTCATATATTTATCCAGAAACCTCCTGAGAAGAAACCCCTGGAAAGAAAGCTCAGCAGGAAGGTTTGGAATTGTCTGAAGTACTGGGAGCACCACCACCAATGGGTCTGGGATAGATAGATAGATAGATAGATAGATAGATAGATAGATAGATAGATAAGAACTTTGGGGAGCTTTATGTTGGGTTGTGGAGTACATTGTCTAAGGTGAATGAACTTCATGGTTGTTGGAGGAGTCATGGTATTGATATAAAGATTGATTGTTGAAGATAAAAGTACAATTACATTCTTATTGTGCAATTAAAAAAAATCAATCAACCAACCAACCAACAAAATCCCCTCCCTCCTTCAAAACATATTGAAAAGATTCACCACGCAAAAAACTATGAAATAAAAAAAAATCAAGATATATGAATAGCATTCTAAACAGCCACATGTTTCTCTTGATCTGATATTTTGTCCTCCATACATTCGCACTTTGGTGTCCTTGAACTCACTTGTCATATCTCATGTCACTCTTGTTGAATAATTTATTAGCAAGAGAGCACTCCATCAGCTGGTTGATTAAAGAAAAAAATCTTAAAATAAATTATTATGTGCAAAATAAAAAAAATGGCCAATTCAACCAACTTTAGTAAAGTGAAAATGATGCTTTAAGTTTAGGGAAAGAGAGGCAGTTATTGCTCGGATGCAATATTTTTTGATTCCACTGGGTGGCAGCTGAGCATATGTTTTAAATGAGGGACCATGCGTTATCATTTATAAGATCAGGTGTTATAATTTCCTGTGCTGGGTTAAAATAGGCATAAATGAGAGCAGAATCAAGTCCATAGTTTCCTTATAGAAAGCAACTGACCACCATATATGTTTCCTGTGCAGACTCTTTAAGAGGTTTTCACTAAGGGCTCAGAAATAATCTCTCTGCTGGAAGCGGTTTTCCAGTATTTCCTATTGCTGAGTGATGTTTTCCACAGTTTGGTTTTGCTGGGTGAAGTTTGCCTGCTGTCTGCTCCGCTCACTGAATAAGAAAAGTGGAAAACTTACATTGAAACTAATATTTCAGCAAAATGTGTCACTGTAAAATAAACTGCAATTTTACAAATCCTTTAATTCAGATTCTTTCCAACAGTAAAAACAGAAACAATTAATAACCTGATAATGAATAGTGATTAGGAGATAATTAGTCATGGGTTCTTGCTACAGCAGAATATGTATCTCCAATTAATAATGGTTTGGGGATTCATAAGCATTTTCTCAACCACCTAGCAGTTATCCTTATAAAATAATATAACCCCATGAATAATAACAGGTCATGTATATGTAAGGGGACTATTATACCCTTACTAACATTCAGTGGTGGTGTTTTGGTTGGCTAGCTCCCAGTACCAAAAGGGGAAGGGTCGATGGGAAATGAGGACCCTGAGACTGATAGTCCCCCGGGGCAATGGGGAGAGGCCAACGCTCCAGGTCAGCCTGATTGACAGGGTGGGCAGGCTAATGAGGGAGTCAGTAGGCCAGGGGGTCCTGTCCTCCGTGTGAGCTGAAATTGCCTGGGTCAGACAGAGTGGGGCCGAGCTAAGGAGAAAGCAGGGGCCCAAGCTGAGCTGAGGAGCAGAGCTGCAGCCTCAAAGAACAGAGCACAGCCCAGAGAGAGCAGACCTGCCCTGGTGTGATGAAGTGGAACGGTTCTTAATGTTTCCTCTGAATACTGTAGGGGTGCCTCAGTTTCCCCTATGCATTTCTTAAGTCTCTAGGTTGTGAGATAAGATAGTGTAATTGTTGCAGAGTGGAGGGCCGGTATGCATAGGTGGCCGATACTCTGTCTAATGGCCTGGGCCCTTCCCCCTGCAAGGTGATAGCTAAACGTGTTGGAGAACAAAGGAATCAGGTGACCTCCTGGCCCGGGAAAGGGACAAAGCCCAAAGGAGGAGGGGCTGGAGGGTGAGTCAGTTTGGAGCTGGCTGGGGATGTGGAGTGAGTGCAGTCATGGGTGTCTGGCTCACTGCCCCCCAAAATGGACCCGGCTGAGGGGTCCTGTTCTCTGTACCTACAAGCTCTGTTTTAGACTGTGTTCCTGTCATCTAATAAACCTCTGTTTTACTGGCTGGCTAAGAGTCATGTCTGACTGTGAAGTTGGGGTGCAGGACCCTCTGGCTTCCCCAGGACCCCGCCTGGGCAGACTCGCTGTGGGAAGCACACAGAGGGGCAGAGGATGCTGAATGCTCCAAAGTCAGACCCAGGAAGGTGGAAGCCGTGTGAGCTTCTTGCCCTGAAGACAGTCTGCTCACAGAGAGGAGACTTCACCAGAGTCCTGACTGGCTTCATAGAGCATCGCTTGGGGACTCCGTGACACCTGGGAGCAGAGCTGCAGCAACCAGAGCCAGAGGGGCCAGAGAAGCAGCCCAGGGAGCTGGAGGCAGAGCAGCAGCAGCAGCAGCAGCAGCTGTGCTGAGGCAGAGTGGAGAAATCCGGAGCTGGGTGCGGTGAGCCGGTGGGGAGAGCGAGGGGGACCCTAGGCAGTGGGCCCAGCACAGGGAGACATCTCAGCCAAGAGGCTCTGCAGGCCAGACTTGGAGGGGGATCGTAACCCTGACAGGGCGGGGGCGACAATGGGAAGAACGGTTTGGTCACCTAGAGCCTGAGGGCGTGTGGCCACCACCAGAGCAAGTGTCCGACCCACACCATCCCTGCAGTACTGCCAGGGCCTGAGAAGGAGGCCTGGGACCTACTGTGAACTGCCCTGTCATTCCAGAGACACTGTTTGTGATGTTCCCTGCCACAGAGCAGGGTGATGTGTTTCCTTCAACCTTTCCCATTTTTCCTTATTCCTTTTTAAACTAATTGTTAATTAAATAAACTATATTGCTTTAAATCGTATGTAATTATCAGTGGGTCAGGAAAGCATCCAGTGCAGAGAGAGCACCCTGGAGTGGGGACACCTTAGCCCCTGACCTAGGTGACCACAGCAAGTTTGGGGGTTGAGCCCCCCAGGAATCCTGGGCCTAGCCTTGTTGGGGTTATGAGGACTCTGCCAGACAGGAGAGTGGAAGGGGAGTCCTCAAGGGCAGGGAGGCCTCTGGGTAAAGGAAGTGGGAGCGAGGACTCAGATCCTTCCACTAGCCCATTTCACCGGGGTAGTGCAGAAGCCAGGAAAGTTCCCCACAATAGTGGGACCATTCCTCCGCTTACATAATCAAAAAGAGTGCTTTACAGGTCTAGGAATACTGAGATACTATATCAGAAAAGCACTTCTAGAGTGGATGCAGCTATACTTGCAAAGCTGCCCTTTTACCAGGACAATAGAACCCCTATTTTATGAACTAATGGAGACTAAAGAGTTCATAAAGTCCAAAATTTCATGAAATTGAACATTTCACACTTACAGGAAGTGTGGTATATAAGTTGCAGTACAGGGCACTGCATCACTATCTTTTTGTCCTTCAAACCATTACAAAGTGATTTCCAGTGTATTGAAATTATTATAACGTGAAGAGATGTCATCTTGTTCTTCGTCAACATCACTTTCCTTATATGATTATTTTCCCCTGTCAGAAAAAATGGTTCATATAATCGTTCATTCAGAAGATTGGTGTTTGTAAAATTGAGGTTCCACTGGATAGCTTATTCCAGCGCCCCTCTCCTGAGAGAAGAAAGCTGTACTGGTTAAAGCACAGTTTTGCTGGTATAACTGCATCAGCTATACTAGGGGCTTTGGCCGCCACAGCTATGCTGGTTACAAATCATACCTCATCACACTCTCGATTGACATTCCTATGCAAGCAGAAGTAAACCTGGCCTGTAGTTTAGACCTGGCCCCATAGTGTAGACCTGACCTGTCTAGTCACAAAAATGTGTATGAATAAAGGTGGGGTTTTTTTTATTCAGTTACTTCTAATCATTACTAGTGTTCTGTTCAATAGTGAGCATGTAGAAAGTTTTCTGTTTAAATGACAATTTAAACCTCAGAGAAAGGACTAGAATTCTATGCATACCAACAAGTCTGTGTAGCATTTAGATGCCATATAATTAAGGCCTTTTTCTATATATGTCATGAAGCTTTGGAAAGATTTTTATAAATAATTTTGTAGCTTCAGTAAACAATGCTTATTGCCATTCTTTTGTTTCTAACTTTGGTAATTTAATTACATTCTATCTACTTACATTCTGGTGTATCTAGGTACTTATATGGCCCTTATTAATGTAATATCCAAGCATATCTCAAACATTAGTAAATTTGCCCTTGTAACACGTCTTTGAGGCAAAGCAGTATTATCCCCATTTTATAACAGAAAAACTGAGGTGCAGGTGGCTAGATTCTGATATCCTTACTCATACTGAGTACTCACTGGTTACACTCATTGAAATTCATGGGAATACTTGTGGAGTAGGGTGCTACTCACTATGAATGAGTGACTCAGAATCCAGCCTTATGGATATATGTGGATATACAGTAACTGACAGTAGATTTAGGCCCTTGTTGTCTTTCTCTGATGATATCTGCATTTACAATTGGCCCCCAAGAAGCCAGCTGTTCCCAGCAAAAGCAGACAGAGGATCCCCAGAATCACCACAACGAGCCACCCTGGACCAGGAGAATCTAAGGGGAAGGGAAGGGGAACAATGATACAGAAAGACAGTCAGGCTTAGCCCCCATCCCGAAAACCCTGAATTAGACCAGAATTTATCTGGGTAGTTCCAGGGCTCTAAGGCCACCCAAACTGGACTGAAAATCTGCTTTATATTAGCTGTCATTAATGGGACACTCAATAAAAATATCCAGACCAAGTATGCATTCAGGTGCCAAGTTTTAGGTACTCAAGTTGGCATCATGCCTAGCAAAGGCATATTACATTAAAAAAGAAAAAAAATGTAAAGCGAAGTGCATTCAAACCTGCTACTGCTGTGATCGTCATGAGCAAAGCTTCATGGCCATGCAAGATGAGGTTTGTCCACACACAGCCAAGCCCAGAATCTAGAGTCAGGAGCTTGTCACATACAATATCTTTGATACTGGTTCTGCAGATTTTTGACTCCTCTCCTGCTCAGAAGCAGTGTGACATTTCAGGACAGAGTAGGTGGCTCATTCACTTGACTCTGCTGGATGACAGGAGAGGCACATTAGCTTTTGCTTAATTGGATGGATGATGAAATTAGATGAAGAACCGATGAGTCTATGAAAAACTATCAACAACAGGAATATCAGGAATTTTCACTAAGGAGGGGTTAAACCATAATACAATGGTCTGTAAAGAGCCAGAATATTGGGATGAACAGACGTATGCAACTGTATTCCTATATTAAATCAAGTAATGGGGCATTCAGTTGCGTCTATGTCTCTTAATTTATTTTTCTGATATCTGGCCCTTTCTTTCTTTATACTTTCATCAAACTACCAGGGTTGCAAACAGATTTCAGAACTGTTATCAAAAGCACCATTAATGTTCTTCTTATAGAAAAATCTAAAAGTTGTTCTAGTGACAATATTTCACTGTGCAAAACTCTGCTAATCTTCAGGGACAACTAGTTATACCCAACTTATAAGAAAGTTGGAGGCGACAGACAGGAGGAGGCAGAGACCAAGATTTAGAACAAATAAGAGCCTAAAGTGAAACTCCTAAAACTGTATTTAGGCAGCTGCAAGATTTTCAAAAGCCCCACCATCTCCCGGGCCCCAGGATCCATCACAACACAGTTAGGCCTTTATTGTCACCCTCCTGAGAGAGGTCCTTACTGGGTGTAAATGCCAAGCTAAAGCCCAAACAGCATCTGGGATGTGAGACATGGGTTTCTGCTGTCTACTGTTCCCTCACATGTCATTTTCCTTTCCCACTTTATTTCTCTTCTTTTCTTTTTCCTTCTGTCTCATAAAAGTCTGGCTTAACCTGCACTGATAGCTCCACCTTGTGCAACACTGCTGTGAGCCTCACCCGAGAGGCAACTAAAAGCAACATCTTCAACAGTCTAACACTAGTAAAATCTTGCCAGGTCTTACAGTGGCCAACCAGACCATGTGCTGGGCCTGTGTAACTTCAGCAGCAAGGCTGCAAGTAAAAGTCAGCACTAAAGATGGAAACTGCATTTTCTCTCTTTGCTGTTCTTTACTCTCCCCTTCATGTATGTATGTCTTGTATTGTCTTAAAGAAAATAGGATTAGACTTTAAGAAGCAACAGCTTCAGGCTACCTAAATTAACCTTTTCTCTTTTCCCTCAAAAGGACAGCTAATACAATCTTTCAATACAATCTAAAAAACCACCCACTCCAAAACCAAAAAACCTTGTCAAACAAGTTTTCCCTATAAAAGACACTGTACAGCTAAATGGGAAAAAAGTTATATTGTTAAAATGAAAAACTTATTTAACATTTTACATTTCAAATGCTTTGACTGTTTTTTCCTTCTTTTTCTGAGTCATTAATAGAAGGTGAAAAATACTTTTAATGGTGATTGTTACAGTGGGAGACATCAATGATAGCTTGACATGGACCACACTTAACCATTTAATATGGTAACAGTGAACAAAGGTTTTATTGACATCGTCTCTTGTTGGGCCTGAGACACCGCCTTATCAACACAATGGTATCATTAGTGGTAATGGGATAACCTAGAGCAAAAGGAGAAATTTGGCTTAATATTAGCAAACTGATTCCTAATTGTGAGATCTGTTAGTGCATCTGAAATTGTTGAAGCTCATTGTGTGAGTCATTCTGAAACCCTCGGTAAGGAAATGCAAGATGGACACAGATTTGAATGAAATTAAATACCATTCTGGAACTAGAACCCTTAGGGGAAGTTACCATAAAATTAAATTGTTTTTATTACTGCATGATTGCACAGGATTAAACAAATCTAATGTAATCATATTTACAATGTAAAAATCCCAAATAAATGAAATTGAGTATTCATATATAAAATATGACTCAATAAAAATGAATTAGAGCAAGATAAATTAACCAATTAAGCTGGCAATATATAATTATACTAGGACTTGGGCTCTGGTGGTCTTAGATTTAGCCTACAGTCTCCCAAAGAAGGCCACCCTTGAAACCCAGAGCCTACAGCATCAAGGCATTTGAAAGGAAACAGGTCCAGTCTCCCCAATCTTTCTTTATTAGTCTGGTTCTCTGGGCTCCAAGTCCCTAATTAGGACTCTATGTCTTGAGAAATTATTCTGATCTTTGATCTGAGTCCTCTGAGTAGTCACTGCAGTTGCAACAGAAGCAGCTGGGCAAGCAAGTTACTGGCAACCTTCCTTGTTTCTGTACAGTTATCTTCACCAACACATCAAGATAATACAACAGTGACTCTTCCTTGAGAGTAAGAAGTGTCCACAAAAACTGAGCTGTCTCAGAGCTTCCAGCATCACTTACTGTACCTTTGATTCTCAGCTGACGTAATGGCCTCCATATGACTCTCAGCCACTTGTCCCGCCTCTCCTTCACTAACTGCTCTCTACTGCGTCCTTTAATCCTTTCTCTGGTATTACCTGGTAGAGACCTATAGGAGGCAATGGGAGTTCGGCATAAGTAAGGTGCACTGAACTAGAGCCTTAGGGTCTGCTCTGTGTCTACCTTCTTTAACTCTCCTCTGCTATCAATTCTTCTGTCTCCAAATCCCCCCTGCATGTTTTATTTTCTGGCTTACTCGTTTCCCTCCCTCAACAACTCTAATTTTCTGTCCTTCTAGCTGCTTTTCCCAGTTCTCCTTCCCTTACCTTGTAGGTGTCCAGTGTTCCCAGCTAGGACCCTGAAGGCTGTATATGTAAAGCTTCTTGTTAGTTGTAGCTTGGCCCAGGTTCAAGTTTCACAAGGTGTATTTGACCAAATTAAGTGGGAAAAAAAGAAAATCACAAGCCCTTTTCGGTTCCCTCTGAAAACCTGCATCACAGCCTCCTTTGCTGAGTATTTCTTTCAACCACAACCACATTTTTGAACACCTAAAAGGAAGGGCAGTGTATTCCATAGACGGAAGACCCAAACAGCCGTAACCTGGAGGGGTTAGAGCAGTGGGAGGCCACTGACAATGAGTTTTAATGAGGGTAAACTCTTGTGCACAGAGAGGATGGGAAGAGCAAATGGGACAAATGCCCACTTTTCCCAAAATGTCATAATGTCTGAGACAGAGCTTAAAAAGGGGACTGTCCTGACCCAAGCAGCACATATGGTCACCCTAGTTCAAGTATATTTCCTGCAAAAGCACTATATCTGCCTTTGTTTTCTTTAAGAATGAATATACTTTTTTTTTTTTAATGGAGTGGTGAGAACCTTTCCATCCCAGGAAATAAAGTTAAGATTCAGGACCATTTGTCTGTTTTAACAATGATTTTTGGATGTGTAGTCTTACAAATGAAGGTGATGAAATGTTTGTGTCATTTGCTGTATTACTTCCCGTTCTTCTCCCCACACAGAAACTCATGAGGGTGATAGTCTATGGATAAAATGTCTCACACACTTATGCCGCAGATTTTGGATTGCTTTGCCAGATGCTTGCCATGTGCCCGACTTCCAGAAAATAGGGATGAGAGTGGTCTGGAGAGAGGGAGGGGAGAGCACAAAACAACAAGTTAAGGCAAAAACATAAAACCACAAACCATATGTATAACAACTTAACTTATTACCAAGCATAGTAGGTCACAGTGAAAAGTCAATAATTATACACTTCACACAACAAACAAAACTAAACTAATTATAAATTCCACAAGGGTGCGCTGGGAGGTACATCAATACCCATTATTTAAATTATTATTTATTGTTAATAATAATTATGATTATTTATTAGTTTTAAACAGGCACTCTATTTTACCATACCACAAAGTAGTAACTACATTGTAGGGAGATAGGAAGGGAGCACATACTCCACAAACATAGTATTTCTTAGCCTGTTAAGTGTATTATCCCCTAATCTGTAATCTTTACAGTTTGTCAAACCAAACACCAAGGTATCGGTAATGCAGGTTGGTGCCCTGTATGTTGTGGGTATTAATTTTGGAGGGCCACATGCCCTCCTCCCCATTTTAGTTTACAAGCAAACATTCAGTTTCCCTTCCTCATATTAAACAAACATATAGCTACCAGTAGAGAAATCTAACTGCTCCCACAAATAGTAAATTACCAGACCAAAGAACTCAACAAACAATCCAATTGAGCAGGTGACTCTTGTTCTATATTAACTTCATTCTATATAAGGTGTTAGTGTAGGGGAAGGAGCTTAAGACGTTGTCTGGGGAGACAGGGTGAAGGAGGATGGTGCAACAAGAGGAAAGAAATTGGAGAGGTAGTGGGTGTGGAGGGAGGGCATGGGGGGAGAGGAAGGCAGGGGACATGGGGAAAGGGTCTAGCAGGGGAAGGGTGAGAGGGAGGAAGTAGAAGGTGAGAGGGAAGGCAGAAATCACTGTCGATGTAGGTCCGCAACTCCCAATCTTCTCCTCTGCTCCATTGGTCCACAGGGGTACAATTACATCACTCAGTTCCTGTGCAGCTTTCCAAAGCATCTTGCACGAAGGAAAGCTTCCTCTCACGGTCTAAGCATATGAGGTGTCAAGTTGCCAGGCTCTGAGGACTCTCAGTAGTATGGCATGGGGACACAGCAGGGTCTCCCACTGGTACCAATTTTAAAAAGACTTATTGGAACCCTCAATGTCCCACAGAACAAGAGGGAGCTGCACTGCCCCCTGGTGATCTCTCTGGTGTATGTCAGTGCTGTGGTAACCCACAAGCCTTGTATAATCACAAACAAACTGTTGATGTTGATCACTCCATTTAGGGGAGTTGTCAAATGTTTCATTAACTCACAAGCACAAATACAGGAGCAAAGGCACTTAATATGACTAACACACCATTTAAATAAATCCTTTCCACAGCCAGTTCACTCCCATGAGATGAAGTGTTCCCTTAACAGAGTTAAGTTGACTCCCCTGCTGAGGTGCTTCATGTTCAGCCATTTTATGAGGATTGATGTACATGTTCCAAAAGATAATAAAGTATAAAAGTGGAACAGAAGAGATAACCCAAAGCAATAAGTTAACCAGGGTAAATGAATATGTTCATAAGGTAGGGCAGACATAACAACTGGGAAGTAAATTTGGTGGAAAACAGAACAGGTATTTAATCTACTGCGGGCATTTTAAAAAAATGTTCCGTGTCTTGTGGCTTTTGGAACAGATTCACTTCCTCACCAACCCTGACATATAAAATATTTGAGCCTCGCTTCTTGGTAAGCTCCCTTACTCTTCTAAAGACTGATCTCTTTTCATAGAATCATAGAATATCAGGGTTGGAAGGGACCTCAGGAGGTCATTTAGTCCAGCCCCCTGCTCAAAGCAGGACCAATTCCCAACTAAATCATCCCAGCCAGGGCTTTGTCAACCCTGACCTTGAAAACCTCTAAGGAAGGAGATTCCACCACCTCCCTAGGTAACCCATTCCAGTGCTTCACCACCCTCCTAGTGAAAAAGTTTTTCCTAATATCCAACCTAAACCTCCCCAACTGCAACTTGAGACCATTACTCCTTGTTCTGTCAAAAACAATGTCTTGAAAAATCATTATCTTATTTTGTGGTTTCCCAAAAAACAGTTCTTTTTTCCCCCATGAGCTAGCTGCATTATTTGTTCTTTTACAGTGAATCTGAGAAATTTGACAATCAGTGCATGAGTTTTGGCATTTGAGCCAGGGGGACCTATGTGCTGTCTCTAAATCAAATTTAAAATAATCTGGCAGGATAAGCATTTCGTGAAAGGATTTAGGGAACAGATTCTCAGACAGTGGTCCCCATGCTGTGGTGCATGTCCTCCTTAAGGAGGCATGGAGGAATGTTGTGGGGGGCATGTCAAGGCCAGCCCCAACAGGGGCGGGGAGGGAATGCCACTCAGCCCAGCACTGCCCCCAACTCTACTCCGGTCCCAGCTCCCAGCTGCTGCTCTGCTCCAAGCCCTGCCACCAGCCTCTGGCCCCCTCTGCTCCTAGCCCTGACCCTGCTCCTGGCCACGAACCCTCCCCAGCTGTAGCCATGGCCTCAGTCCCTGCTCCTAGCCCAGCCATGGCTCCACACCCAGCTGCGGCTCTGCTCCTAGCCATGGCCACAGCCCCAACCCCATCAGCAACCGTGGGCCCGCTCCGGTCCCAGCCCTGGCCCCTCTGCCAACCACAAACCCAGCCTCGGCCTCTGGCTCCCAGCCCAGCCATGGCTCAGACCCCAGCCCCTGCCCTGGCTCCCAACCACATCTCTGGTGTGTGTATGCGGGGCGGGGGAAGAGGAGGGAAGGCGCTGACAGGGGTAAGAGGAGGTGCGAGATAAAAAGATCGGCGACTACTGTTCTAAGGTGTTGCTTCTCTCTGTTCCTTCAGGTATTCCTATAATTCTCAAATTATGGCTGCAAGACCTGCCCACAAGGTCTGCCACTTCAGATTTAGGAGAAGATAAATCTGTGAGGCTTCTCTGCATCTGGGCAGGGAGCCCTTGTACCTGATCTTCAATTGATGATATTCCCCCTTCTGCTTTATTTACCCATACTGTTGTTACCTGCAAAAATCTAGGGCACCCCACCTATACCCCACCTAGGGCTCAAGGCATGACCCGGTTAATTTAGGAACCCCCACCCTTCCCTATTGAGGGCTCGAGGTGTAAAGCACCTACCCTTACCCATGGGACTCAGGGGAAAACATGTTAGATTTAAGTATCCATCCTTTCCCACAGTGCTCAGGGCACTACGGGTCTGTGGAAACTTTTTCCAGTGAAAGAGCCTTACACAGCTGTGCTCTAAACATTGATTTATTAGCAACACACACAGAATACATAGGCCAAGCAAATCTCTTATGTTCACCACTCCCAATATACAGACAAATTTCACCTGATGGCCAGTCAAGATTCACTTGTCTGGGGTTTTCCGGTGATGCCTTCTCATGTCACGGTCGTACAGAGGGGTCAGAGTTCCAGCAGGTTGATGTTGAACTGCAGTCCAGAAATAATTCCCAATGAGCATTGTTTTTTATTTACATTATATAGGTAAAACTAGCCACCTCCTTTAATTTCACTAAACCTACCACATTATTTGATACACTTAGGTGACAATATTTAACCAATCATGCACTGGCACCTATGTTTCCTCCTCCCTGATCAAATCTTTTTTACATTTTATGTCTCATGCCCAAATTGTAACTTATTTCCAACTTTGTTTGTGCAGATGGTCAGTATAAATTCACTGGTCAGAGCTTATCTTATCTATTTTATCAATTCTTGGAGTCTTTCTGTTTCCTGCCTAAACTTCCCAGTGCCTGGGTGTCTGTACTCTACAACCCTTGGTGTTATAACTCTTGTTAGGTGCATTCCTGAGGTGGGAGTGTCTTATCAGCAGTGGAGCATTTTTCTTAATTTTAGTGGTGAAATCCCTGAGTTTCTCCCAAGGCTAGTCAAGGCTAGTGTAGTATGGGAGTGAGTTAAGTCCCAGGCCTTCACTGTCAGTATTTGAAGAGAGACATTAACTGAGGTAACCGTCGGTTGTGTTATGGCCATTTTGGCCTTGATAACCACTGTGTCTACAGCAATTTTCTGCAGCAGGGCCATAATAGACACAGTGAGGAGAATCGGGTGCTTGGTATCTAAAGGCAAAAAAGGTGAGCAGAACACAAAGCTGCAAATAATACATCATACATAACAAGTGTGCATCATCATGTCTCTACTCCATCGTATTTCCTACAGTACATTTTACATGTTTCTGCTCTTATACTGACTTTTATCAAGAGAAAAATCAAATAAAATCTATACTTGCATATAACATTTCTCTCAGTATTAAAATTATGATTCAGTTCCTGAATTTGGCAGATCTGATAAAAAACACATAAATCACAACTATGCCATTTATCTACTCCAACAACAAAAGTGCCAGGAGCATTTGGCAGTCATAGCTTTGCTTGAATCTGGAGGACTGCAGGTGTCTTAGGATGAAACTTTAAATGGCATATCGATCTTCATTCTACACATGAATCCCCAGGACAGGAAAAGTCTGCTATCATGGTGTGACCAACCTGTAAGAAGATGCTCAGAACAAGCTGGGAGAGAAAGAATGATTGATTCACTCTGCGATATTCCAGCTGAAACTGTACAGAAAGTTCTCACGCTGCTAGTCTGAAATGCGCTGCTACTGCACAAAGAGCTCAGAGCAAAGAGGTTTTCATCTTGATGGGCTAAAGTGACACTCAAGAGGCCTAAGCTGTTAATTTAAAAGTTTGAGAGGCACCATTTTAATGCTGAGATATTAAATAACTGTGTCTAGAAACTCTCAGCAAAGGTCCAAACATTTATTTTTATAAACATGGGACCTGCCACTCCATTGCACTATAGATTGCCATTTACACCTGTGCAATGAGCATGAAAAGTGAATGTAAAATGTTATAAATTCAGAATCCTGCCTCAACTCACAGCAGGGATAGCATTCTATACCTACTTTGCACACATGATGATGACACAAGAGTCAAAGGCCCTGGAGAATCAGGCACATGGGATGAAATTCTGGCTCCACTGAAGTCAATGACAAAACTCCCATTGATTCCACTGGAGCCAGGATTTTACCCAAGATCATATGGTCATAATTCATACTGTGTTCCTTCTGATAGAATCTTTTCCCATTTATTTGCCCAAATTGGATTTTCCTGCCTTACACTTAAGGATACAAAGAAATTTGGGATCTTGCTCTTCTTTTTCTTGGAATTTCCCCTTGTTTCCCATTCTACATCAGCACTATAAGCCTCACCATCAGCATCAGAACTGGCAACATCTGCACAAACATCATCATCATCAACAGCAACAATCTGATCTGATTCACAAGCAGTTCTATACCCCGTTAGCCAAAGAGTGCCATTCCCCAGTGAAAGGTGGAAAGACAATCTCTGACTAGATTAAATGTCACTTTCTGCATTGTGCTGCCTGTTATCAAGCCAAAAGCCAAATCTTACCCATATAAAGGTCTTTAAATAGAAGGCTTTGAGGAGCACTCTTCCCAGGTGTCTTGCAAATGGTATTTAAGGGGCTCTTTGAGGGGACGGTTGGTGTCCTAAGCCTAGTTGCTCACTTCTGGGAACTTGTGAAAGAAATTCAGAGCTGTACTGTGGAAAGGAAAAAAGGGACAAGAGAGGATTCTAGGCACATTGAGATTAGGAAAGGGTGATCCAGTTTCGGTATTTTAATAATCCATGCAAACCTTTACCCAAAGCTTTAAATGAATCCCGAACATCTTTGTGAGCCAAGAAAAAAAAAATCCCTGTATTGTTTGTATTGAATTTTTGCAGTTTTTTTGTTTTCCACCAGCATAGGAAGTAGAAATATATCAAGATACATTTCTTCTGGAGGCATTTCTGTCATGGTAGAAACTAGGAGGTGATGATTTCCAGATCAAATTTCTGCATGGGAATCCAAACAAACACTATAGAGGTTCTCCCTGCACTAGACTGTATTATTGTCTAAAACTGTATTTGACACCTTTTTCCTACTTAAGGTGACCAGATGTCTCAATTTTATAGGGACAGTCCCGCTGTTCAGAATTTTGTCTTATAAATGGAAAATGTGGAAATGGCAGAAGTGTTAAACAACTTTTTTGTTTCAGTTTTCACCAAAAAGGTTAGTAGCGATTGGACATCTAACATAGTGAATGCCAGTGACAATGACGTAGGATCAGAGGCTAAAATAGGGAAAGAACAAGTTAAAAATTACTTGGACAAGTTAGATACCTTCAAGTCACCAAGGCCTGATGCAATACATCCTAGAATACTCCAGGAGCTGACTGAGGACATATCTGAGCCATTAGCGATTATCTTGGAAAAGTCATGGAAGATGGGAGAGATTCCAGTGGACTGGAAAAGAGCAAATATAGTGCCTATCTATAAAAAAGGAAATAAGGACAACCCAGGGAATTACAGATCAGTCAGCGCTTAACTTCAGTACCCAGAAAGATAATGAAGCAAATAATTAAGCAATCTATTTGCAAACAACTAGAATATAATAAGGTGATAAGTAACAGTCAGCATGGATTTGTCAAGAACAAATCATGTCAAACCAACCTAATAGTTTTCTTTGGCAGGATAACAAGCCTTGTGGATGGGGAGAAGCAGTAGATGTGGTATATCTTGACTTTAGTAAGGCTTTTGATACTGTCTCGCATGACCTTCAAACTAGGGAAATGCAACCTAGATGGAGCTACTATAAGGTGGGTGATAACTGGTTGGAAAACCATTCCCAGAGAATAGTTATCAGTGGTTCACAGTCAAGCTGGAAGGACATATTGAGTGGGGTCCCACAGGGATCAGTTCTGGGTCCAGTTCTGTTCAATATCTTCATCAATGACTTAGGTAATGGTGAGAGAGTAAACTTACAAAGTTTGCAGACGATACCAAGCTAGGAGAGGCTTCAAATGCTTTGGAGGATAGGATTAAAATTCTGGACAAACTGAAGAAATGGTCTGAAGAAAATAGGATGACATTCAATAAAGACAAATGCAAAGTACTTTACTTAGGAAGGAACAATCAGTTGCACACATACAAAATGGGAAATGACTGCCTAGGAAGAACTGCATCTGAAGAAGTGAGGTTCTTACCCACGAAAGCTTATGCTCCCAATACTTCTGTTAGTCTTAAAGGTGCCACAGGACCCTCTGTTGCTTTTTGCCTAGGAAGGAGTACTGTGAAAAGGGATCTGGGGGTCATAGTGGACCACCAGCTAAATATGAGTCAACAGTGTAACACTGTTGCAAAAAAAGCTAACATAATTCTGGGATGTATTAGCAGGATTGTTGTAAGCAAGCCATGAGAAGTAATTCTTCCGCTCCACTCCGCGCTGATTAGGCCTCAACTAGAGTATTGTGTCCAGTTCTGGGCACCACATTCCAGGAAAGATGTGGAAAAATTGGAGAAAGTCCAGAGAAGAGCAACAAAAATGATTAAAGGTCTAGAAAACATGACCTGTGAGGGAATATTGAAAAAAATTTGGTTGGGAGAAGATAAGACTGAGAAGGGACATGATAACAGTTCTCAAGTACAATAAAGGCTGTTACAAGGAGGAGGGAGAAAAAATATTCTCCTTAACCTCTGAGATGGGACAAGAAGCAATGGGCTTAAATTGCAGCAAGGGAGGTTTAGGACTAGAATAAATTCCATGGGAATGTTGTGGAATCTCTGCCATTGGAGATTTTTAAGAGCAGGTTAGACAAACACCTGTCAGGGATGGTCTAGATAATAGTTAGTCCTGCCATGAGTGTAGGGGACAGGACTAGATGATCTCTTGAGGTCCCTTCCAGTCCCACAATTCTATGATTCTATGATTCTATGATATAGGCACCTATTACCCCCCACCCCGTCCCAATTTTTCATACTTGCTATCTGGTCATCCTATACCTACTCCTGTATCCTAGCAGGTTGTGCTTCATCATTACTTGAACACTCTCTAGCCTGATAACAGTCAATGTAGTTCTTTTACCCAGGGAGTAATGTATGATTCCATATAGTGCTGTGGAGCCTTCCTTTCACCCTCTCCCACAGGGCCTGTGTCATGGATACAACTCTTCTAGTTCAGAAGGGCTAGATGACAAATCCATCATAATCTGCCTATACTGTTCTTTAAAAACAAAAGCAGCCTTTTCTGTTTGTGCTTTTTAATGTGATATATATATATATATATATATATATATATATATTTGCCATTTCAGTTGTGTGACAGGAAGGGCTGCATGGTGCACTGGATAGCACATAAGGCTCAGACTCAGGAGGCCCTGGTATGCTATTTGACCTTGAACTAGTTACTTAAGCTTTCTCTGGTTCAGTTTCCCTCTCTCTAAAATGGGAACAGAACTATTTGAAAAGCAGCCAATAACAGTATTATTAGTTCTGTATCAGTCTCATCCCTTGCCATCCCAAGTCAGAACCATGACCAAAACCCATGAATCCTGAAAACCAGTGCAGAGTTCTAATGCCTGCACCACAGTACAGGCACTTTCAGGGTTCTTTTTCAGCATCATTCTGAGTTTTTCTTTTTTGACATGCACTGAAAGAATTTTCCTCATCTGAATATGATGACAATAACATTTCTGTACCTGAGATTTTCTTCCTTAATCTGCTCATTTTCTATTATTTGGGGACTAGCTAGAGAAGAGAAAAATGCCAGTGAGTGTCCCTTGTATATCTTGACCTGGGGACATAGCACAAGCTGTGGGATCACACCACAGCAGACCTTCATCTGACTGCACAGGAAATGCTTGCTGTGGTAACTCACCTAGAGATGGGCTGCACCCCAATGAAGCAGTCAGACTTCTGTCTGGACCAGGGAAAGTTTCAGTCTGAATCAAGTCATTAATCTCAGTCCAAAATCATGTCTGCAACATGTATTTGATGCTAGTTGTTCTTTTTTAAAAAAATGTAATTTTTTTTGCTGTTAAATGGTACAAATCACAGATCTATAAAGTTATGTTTTGTCTTCGTGAATAAAACCAGTACAAAATACAGCAAGAGGTTTTTATCTGTTTTCAGTCAGTTACAACAATTAGATGTTTGGATCAATTTAATATAATACAACAGTCAAGCAGTAGAGAACGGAACCAAGAGAGAGGGAGTAAAATGGAAAAGGAAAAATATAATAGAAATAAATAAGGAGAAAACAGAGGAGAAGAGAAAGTTCACAACTGCCATGGCTGAGAGAAAACCAGGCAGTTGAGTGGGTGAAGAGGAAAGTTTCAAGTTTTTCATTTTCCAATTGTGTATAGGTCTGGTCCAGCTACCACAGCATGGTGCAAAACTGATACAAAATGAAGGATAGAATTGTTATACAATTGTGCTGAATATGAAACAGGAGGCACAGCTTTACAGTGTAGCTACACTGCATTACCACTATCGTTGTTGGTTGTTGTTGTTGTATAGCAGCCACACCAATCATTGATTTTATTATTTGAAAGGGACTTAAGATTCTTTCCTTGCAGCAAAAAGTAATGTAAATGTTAATTTTTGTGCTGCACAAAGCTTAACCACATACTTCTAATAAGAATAAGCTTTATTATTAAGCCTACATTTTAGTCACATATCAGAGGGGTAGCCGTGTTAGTCTGTATCCACAAAAACAATGAGGAGTCCGGTGGCACCTTAAAGACTAACAGATTTATTTGGGCATAAGCTTTCGTGGGTAAAAAACCTACTTCTTCGGATGTCACGGGCATTTTTAGTAAAAGTCACGGACAGGTCACGGGCAGTAAACAAAAATTCACAGCCTGTGACCTGTCTATGACTTCTATTACATACCCCTGACTAAGCCTGGGGAGGAGGGGTGCTGCAGGTGCTGGGGGCGCAGCCTGAGACTCCCACTGGTGTTGGGCGGGGGCGCGGGTGGCAGCGCTCAGCCTGGGATCCCCACTGGTGCTGGGGCAGGAAGGGGGTTGGCAGGGCCAGCAGGCTCCCTACCTGGTTCTGCGCCTCCCCAGAAGTGCCAACATCCCCCTCTCTCTGCTTCTAGGCTGAGGCATGGCCAGACAGCTCTGCGCACTGCTTCTGTCCCAAGCGCCGGCTCCGCAGCTCCCATTGGTTGCTGCAGAGGCAGTGCCTGCAGGCAGAGGCAGTACGCAGAGTTGCCTGGCCACGCCTCTGCCTAGGATCCAAGGGAGCAGGATGTCTCTGCTTTCGGGGAGCCCCCCGAGGTAAGCGCCGCCCAGAGTCCGCCTCACCCCATCCTGTGCCCCAACCCTCTGCCCCTCCCACATCTAAACTCCCGCTGCTGCTGGGGGAGCGGGCGCAGTGACCCGAGACTGCCCCAGCAGCTGCCTGTGTGACTGGCTCAGGGGCTGCCCCAGCTGCTCAGGCGATCCCTGGGCCAGGCATACCAGCCATTGCAGAAGTCACGAAAGTCACGGAAAGTCACGTACTCCGTGACTTCTGTGACCTCTGTGACAAATTCGCAGCCTTATTTATTATACATTAAGGGAAACAAAAACAACAAAATAGAACAAAAGCAAAGTCTCCATGGGTTTGTCTAGATTAGGAAAAGAGGTGGAGGTATGTTTGGGGTTTGCTGACATGTTCTGCATCTACATGAGGGAAAAGGTTGTGATTAGGTCAGGAACAGATTTTAACTAACCTTTACTCACCTCAATCTCTTTTTCTGATCTAGACAAACCTCAGGAAAGAACATAGTGAGTGTATTTATCCTCTGCAACAGCCTGAAGCAATTCTCAGAACATGTCTCCCATCTCTGCATACTAGAGGAGTTCTTAGGAATTTAAAGGTGCAGCATAAAAGACATTGCAGCTTCACGACTCCATATGAGGAGGAAAGTCAAAGTGAAGACTTGTCAGACTGGGTCACTGAGAGAGTGCCAGAAGCAGGGAGAAGCAGGCAAGAAGTCCTGGAAGCAGGAGTGTCTTTTATTAGACTTACTGTACCATAGTAGGTGAAAGCATGAAAGCATTCAAGATTAAATGTTATGTTCATTTCCTGAAAAACACAGGATGGGCAGAACATAGCCATAGAAATTAGCTTTATAATCAGTGAGAGTGCTGGAAGCACGAGAAGGTGAGAGCTTTTGTTTGCACTTGCAGGTTCATAAGCAGAGGTTGGACTACTGGAATTGAGATTTAAAATGATGTCTCTGTCTTTGTCTGCATAGTGATAAGAGCAACAAAAGTTCTCATCTCATCTTCATTAGGTACATGAATGCCCTGGAGAGAGGCAGCCTGACTGTCCTGTTATAAAAAAGACTGCAGCAGCCATCAGAGGATATAGCAATTTTGTTTCAAGTTTCTGACTGAAACCACACAGGAAGTGTCAGACTTATGCTGCTATTTTGAGATGTGCTGCCTTTTCACAAAGACCTCAGAGTAAAAAGACTTTTGTCTCTGAGAGCTAAAGTGACGCAGACAAAATGTATAGACCTTTCATTATTTTCCTATTATCTCATCCCTGCTGAGTGAAAGAAAATGGTCTCTAGGACATGGGCCTTATCGCATGCTGAGGAGGAGTAAATTTTGGTGGGAGTTCCTTGTTAAAATATTGGTAGCACTTTCGTGGCCATGGTAATTACAAGTCCAGAGAGTTTCTTTCTTACCAGACGATAATTTCCAGATAAACTGTGTTCTTATGCAGTTCTTTTCTGGACAGCTAAAGCCATTTTCAAGCTGGAGGAAAACTGGCTTTCTGTCTCTGGCAAACTAGATACAGGATTCTCTCCCTCTCTCCCCATGTAAGTTCCAGAACCTTCCCATTTGGGCCAACTCACTGACAATCCCCAGTCATGTATAATAGCCTGGAGTCACTATTGATTGGCTTCTTTCTTCCCTTCCCTCTGAGCCTCCTACTGCAATGCTGCAGGAGTCAGCAGGAATCTCACTGCACACCACTATCCCAGAATGGGTCAGTGATGGTGTGTCTACACTGCAATAAAAAGCCCACGGCATAGCCACAGCTAGCCCAGGTCAGCTGACTCATGTTCACTGGACTTGGGTTGCAAGGCTATAAAATGTCAGTTTAGATGTTCCGGCTCTGGGTGGAGCTCTCGTGGAGTCTCAGAGCCTGAGCTCCAGCCTGAGTCCAAACATCTACACTGCAATAGTATAGCCCTGTAGCCCATGCCCTGTGAGCCCGACTCAGCTGACCCAGGCCAGCTGCAATGTTTTACTGCAGAGTAGACATACCCTTGGTGTTGGGGTACATTTCGCTGGGTCTGTCCTCTTTGCTGACCATAGTCACCAGTTTGGACTGTGCAGGGACCTTACATCCCACTCCACAACCCCGATACAATTGGTCAGAGATTTTCTCTCTGATTTCTTTTTGCATTGACCTAATGCCCATATTCTGCAGAAAACAAGAGCCAATCCCTTCCCTGATTCTGACATTGCCCCTCTAACTCCACTCCTGTGGGGATAGGAAGAGAGGGGCTACGTTCAAGAGACACAAAATCTTTTATCAGACTGCACTAGCTTTCCCCAGGCACATGCAGCTCCTCTCTCCTTGGAGAGTGAAACTTGCACTCTGACAAGAGGGCTTCCTCCGGCGAGAGGGGCCACTTATACTCTTACAGGTGTCAGGCTGAGAAGAGGATCTGAGGGAGGAGTGTTATATTGAGGTGTTTAGTGTTGCCACTTATCTGTTTGGGTGAACTATTATTAAAGATATAATCAATGATAAACCATTTACAGAATTAGCAAAGCATTTCTTGACCTGATAGTAAACTAACCGGCTCCTTAAAATAAAGTTGTATTGAATAGGAATGGGATGAACAGTTCTCATGTTAGAGCCATCAGTCTAAAAATGACTTTTATTTTGGATAGCGGAAAAACAACAAGAAAGAAGAAAAGGAAAGCCTGTGACAGAGTACAGTTGCTGTGTCTGTTCTGCAACAAGTTTCAGCAGTTCTGAAAACAAAGTGGCAGCTGTCTCGAAACCTTCCTCGATATTTAAAGATGCTGTAGTGAAAAAGGCATTGCAGCTTTGTAGTTAAATACACTATAATTCAGGTTAATAAGAATGTTCTGATTGTCTGTTTATCTGTCCAAAGGGGTGTGGTTTATCAAATGAATATGGTACTACTCACTGCATGGCTCATGCAAAAGTTTATCATCAAATGAAATAATGTCCTGTGTCATATATATGACAATCTCGTGAATACACCCCGGAATGACATTTACCTTTTTTGCCACGGCATAGCACTGTTGACTGATATACATGGAGCTTAAACCAAATTAGCTTTTTTGTTGCCTGTAGCACAATAGGCTCCTATCTAATTTGCTGTCCACCACAGCTTTAGTTCAGCATTCCTCTTTAAAAGCCCTTTTTCCTTACTTGACACCTATGTTCAAGAGAAGAAAACCCATCAATGGTATTTATGTTTTCTAAGCATGGAAACAATGGGAGTGTTTGGCATTGGTGTTACTTTTGCATCTTGTAGTCCCCACGCTGGAATTCTGGTATCTGATTTGAAGTGTTGTATCAGTTATCATTCTGCATTCAGATCCTCAAGGGAGAAAGAAAGTCAGTCTTATAGCACCGACTGTCCTGTTAGACAGTGCAAATTGTGAGGAGAGGAAGAACTAGTTGCTTTGTGATGATCCAGATGAAATGTCACAGGAAGTGGGGGGAGGGATATCTCAGTGGTTTGAGCATTGGCATGCTAAACCTAGGGTTGTGAGTTCAACTCTTGAGGGGGGCCATTTAGGGAACTGGGGTAAAAATGTGTCTGGGGATTGGTTCTGCTTTGAGCAGGGGGTTGGACTAAATGATCTCCTGAGGTCCCTTCCAGCCCTGATAGTCTAAGTGCTCAAGCTGCAATGGGCTGTCCCTACATAAGGTGCTCAGAGAAAGGAGACTTTCATCTATATGGGCTCTAATGACACCAACAAGACCTAATACAGTAACTTGAAAGTCTAGTTGGGGTCATTTAGATGCTGAAGTATATTAAACAACTGTATCTAGGAGATAAAAGCTCCATTGGACACCAAACACTTAAAAAAGTCTTTACATTTATATTTCTTTATACAGCTGCTCTCGGGAGCAGGACTTGCTTCTTACTCCGCCTACGAGAATAGAAAATTGGAGATCTCACTTCGAAATTTTCCTATTTTATTTCCTGGTCTCTGCTCCCAATCAGTTACTGCAGCATCCCAACGACAATAGCATTGGGTGGCAATATCAGCAACCTGAGATGCTTCTCTGCCACCAGCCGCAGAGCCAAATTATCTAATGGTTCTGTCACAACAGAAACAGTTTCACTAGAAAATTCCCATCAGTGCTGAAGTTAATGCAGGTCTGTGTAGGTGCAGTGGTTCAACTACATATATCTGATTGCAAAATTGGGAGCTTTGTTTGCAATAATAAAAATGAATTGAAGAGAATAAAATGGGAGACAAAATGTCACAGAACAATGTAAACACTTTCTTACAAAAGGTTTGAAATCTTGTCCCTATTTTCTTTAATTTGGTTATAATAAAATTCTCATTGTAATTATTTGAATATCATGTAATTTTGGACGTTCTCTATGATTTTGTCCCATGATCTCAAAAAGATAAGTCAAATAACTGTCTCCAAATCCTAAGACTACTGATGTCATAAGTGATGCAGGTGCCATCTCCATAGACTTCATAATCATGAAAGTGACGAGGAGTAAAACAGGTGGAGAATAGAGTGCTTAAGAAAGAATTAGAAGAAGACAATTCTTGAGAGCCACACTTGTTCATATTCCCTTAGACTAGGGCATATATTATTTTTTAAATTAAAAGAAAAGAAGAAATATATCAGATGTCAGTTTTCAAACTGCTAAGAAATGTCCAGGGAAGAAGGAAGGAGCTAAGAAGAACATTTCAAGATTTTCGGGTTCCTAACGTAGAAAGACCTAGCTCAACTGCCAGACTACGGTATGAAAGTGATAGAGTCTGAGTGATAGAAATGTACCAACATCTTGTTTAACATGGAGCTGGAGAGAGAGATTTATGATGCAGTGACTGCTGAAAATAACCGTAATGCTAAGGGCATCTTCCTTGCCCGTTCTTCTAACCATGTCAACGCTTCTTTGAACCCCAGCTTTGGGTCCCCTTTTCCACTGCATAAAATTCAAGATTCTTATCCTAAACTTTAAGATCTGTAGCAACTCAGACATTTACACATATTAAGGCCAGACGAGACCATTGCAATCTTTTAGTCTGACCTCCTGCATATCACAAACCAAAGAATCTCTCCCAGTAATTTCTGCATTAAGCCCATAATTTCTGTTGGAGCTAAAGCATTTTTTTTTAAAAGATATCCAGTCTTTATTTAAAGAGTTCAAGTAATGGAGAATCAGACCAGTTCTGTCCTTCTATACTCATCATCTCTTGTCTTTTATCATGTTGTTTCTCCTCAGCCCCTCCTCTACAGCAAAGATGCTAGTGTGCACCCACAGTTTGTCCAGTCTTCACACTTTCCTTCACATCACCAGTCACACCCTCGCTGGACTGATGCCCTGCCTGAACTGATCCATCAAGGCAATAAACCTCCCCTCCTCCAAATCTCTCCACCCAAACTACTTCTGCTGTGATGTACAGAAGAGATCAATCAACTCTTATTAGCTAGATTGAGAATCACAGAATCATAGAATGTTAGGGTTGGAAGAGAACTCAGGAGGTCATCTAGTCCAATCCCCTGCTCAAACACCAACTAAATCATCCCAGCCAGGGCTTTGTCTTAAAAACCTCTAAGGATGGAGATTCCACCACCTTCCTAGGTAACCCATTCCAGTGCTTCACCATCCTCCCAGTGAAATAGTGTTTCCTAATATCCAACCTAGACCTCCCCCACTGCAACTTGAGACCATTGTTCCTTGTTCTGTCATCTGCCACCACTGAGAACAGCCGAGCTCCATCCTCTTTGGAACCCCCCTTCAAGTAGTTGAAGGCTGCTATCAAAACGCCCCTCACTCTTCTCTTCTGCAGACTAAATAAGTCCAGTTCCCTCAGACTCTCCTCATAAGTCATGTGCCCCAGCCCCTTAATCATTTTTGTTGCCCTCCGCTGCACTCTTTCCAATTTGTCCACATCCCTTCTGTAGCGGGGGCCAGTATTGTAGCTAGGGGGGTTCAGGGGAAGCAGCCGCTTCCCCTCAGTACATTTTTCAAAAGCAGCGCCTGCTGGCCGCCACTGGAGTCCTGCAGGCAAGTGGGGGGGGCAGCACGGTCGGACTCTGGAGGAGCCATGGGGGGGGCGGAGGGGCCGGCTCCTCGGCCATCACACCCCACGCTCAGCGTGGCTCCAACATCGCCGCCGCGACTGCCTCCTGCAGCGGCTCAGGGCTTGGCGTCCGAGCGCTCCACAGCTGGCGGGCAGATCCCCTCTCCCCGGCAGCTTCCTGCTTCCGGGCCAAGGGAAGCAGGAAGCTGCCGGGGAGAGGGGATCTGCCCGCCAGCTGCGGAGCACTCGGCAGCCAAGCCCTGAGCCGCTGCAGGAGGTGGCTGCGCTGAGCGTGGGGCGTGATAGCTGAGGAGCCTGGCCACTTCGCTCCTCTGGCAGTGTCCGTCGCTCCCCTCCCAAATGGCTCCTCTGGAGTCTGGCCGTGCTGCCCCCCTTGCCTGCAGGAGCCCAGCGGCGGCCCGGCAGGCTCCGCTTTTGAAAAAAATGCTGGGCTGCCCGGGCGAGGGAACCAGGAAGCTGCTGGGGAGAGGGGATCTGCCCGCCAGCTGTTGCTCGCCCCACTGCTTCGCTCCCCACAGCCCGGGAAAAGCGAGCAGCGCCCACCCGCCACCCCTTCCCCTGCACCCGCCCCCTCCACTGAGACCCTCCAAGGGGGGGCACAGCATGGCAGCAGCATGGCCAGAGGAGCCAAGGGGGGGGGGCACGGAGCTGCCGGAGGAGGAGCCAAGGAGGGGCATGGCCAGAGGTGGAGCCAAGGGGGGGGGACCTTTTTTATGGTTGCTCCCCCTGCACTGAGAAGCTGGCTACACCACTGGCGGGGGCCAAAACTGGATGCAATACTCCAGGTGTGGCCTCATCAGTGCTGAATAGAGGGGAATAATCACTTCCCTCGATCTGCTGGCAATGCTCCTACTAATACAGCCCAATATGCCATTGGCCTTCTTGGCAACAAGGGCACACTGCTGACTCATAGCCAGCTTCTCGTCCACTGTAATCTCCAGGTCCTTTTCTGCAGAACTGCTGTTTGGCCAGTTGGTCCCCAGGCTGTAGCGGTGCATGGGGTTCTTCCTTTCTAAGTGCAGGACCCTGCACTTGTCCTTGTTGAACCTCATCAGATTTCTTTTGGCCCAAACCTCCAATTTGTCTAGGTCACTCTGGACCCTATCCCTATCCTTTAGCCTATCTACCACTCCCCCCCAGCTTAGTGTCATCTGCGAACTTGCTGAGGGTGTAATTAATTCCATCATCCAGATCATTAATAAAGGTTTTGAACAAAACTGGCCCCAGGACTGACCCCTGGGGCACTCTGCTGGGTACCGGCTGCCAACTAGTCATCGAGCCATTGATCACTACCCGTTGAGCCCGAGCCAGCTTTCTATTCACCTTATAGTCCTTATATAGGGACACTGCAGGATTGTTGATCTTTATTTCTTTATTTTTTGAATGTCTATATTTGATTTTTATGTTTTATCCCTCTTCTGTCAACTTTATTTATGTTGCTTGTAGTCTTTCATTGTGAACCTCTGGGGTAATGGGCTGTATCTCCATGTGTTTGTGCAGAGTACCCTGCACAATGCAGGTCCTACTGTAATAAAAATATCAGTCAATATTGTAATATTGTAATAAATACATCCCATTGTATGTATTTTCAGCCACTTTATTATTATTGCATTGTTTCTCATTCTGTTTTTATAGCACTCACACTGTTTATGATGCTTAACAGATGTGAAATGGCTAAGTCCCTACTCCTAGGAGCTTACTATATATGTAGACAGCAAACAACATATGAGGCTGGTTGAGAGTTTAAAGGGGATTTAACCAATGCATAGACATTGAGACCGTCCTCTGCTAAGTGATGAAATTAACTCTTTTTGAATAACACAGAACAGATACATCATTGTCAATATATACTCATTATTCTTTTCAGGAATTAAGCATAAAAATCACACTACATTCAGATACTATGGATTTTTTTAAAATCATTTGCATTCCCTCCTCTCATTGATAACAATCAAAATACAGTATTAAAAAAAAGGAAGAAAAACTGATAGCACTTCTCCCATCACAGTAATTACAATTTTTTTTTTTTTTTGGCCAGGGGACAATGTCAGCAGTAAAAGAACAAGCAAAATTCAAAATGCTACTTCTCTGTCTGAATGGGCAAGTCCCAGCTCCTTCCGACACAAACTCTTCAACATTTTCTGTCACTGTGGCAAAGTATTTGAAAATATTTGTGAACTTCATTAATAGTAAATGTAATGCAATAAATTGAGGGGCAGGGATTATTCCATGCTTTCTTTGTACGCAGAAGTTAGGATGTGCCAGGAAATTACTCTCATGGTTCTATGTGTCTCCTTCTGCCAACATAGTAGGTCCTGGGTGAACAGCCTTCTCACAAATACAGGGGTTTTCATCTTCACAATTATAAGACTTGGCTTCTTTTTGGACAAAGAGTACGCAGCCCCCTGGAGGGTAAAGTTGGGTTACTGTAAACCTAAGAAGGAAAGAGACAAATTACTGCCAGCCTTGCCAATCATACAGTGTTACACATTATGGAAGTAGTAGGAGAGGAGAGTAGGGGGATGGGTATTGATTTTAAACTACTTTTGAATCAACCTAATAATCAACCTCATTCCTAACTTGTAGCCTCCTTGCTATTCCAATCTTCTGGTACCTCTTAAGCAGAAAGATCTGTCATGCTAGGTTTAGAACAAAAAGACATAAGAACATAAGAATGACCATACTGGGTTGGACTAACAGTCCATCTAGCCCACTATATTGTCTTCCAACAGTGGCCAATGTCAGGTGCCCCAGAGGGAATGAACAGAACAGGTAATCATCAAGTGATCCATCCCCTGTTGCCCATTACCAGCTTCTGGCAAACAGAGGCTAGGGACACCATCCCTGACCATCCTGGCTAATAACCACTGATGGACCTATCCTCCATGAATGTATCTAGTTCTTTTTTGAACCCTGTTATAGTCTTGACCTTCACAACATCCCCTGGAAAGGCATTCCACAGGTTGACTCTGTGTTGTGTGGAAAAAAAATACTTCCTTTTGTTTTAAATCTGCTGCCTATTAATTTCATTTGGTGACCCCTAGTTCTTGTGTTATGAGAAGGAGTAAGAAACACTTCCTTATTTACTTTCTCCACGCTAGTCATGATTTTATAGACCTCTATCATATCATCCCTTAATCACCTCTTTTCCAAGCTGAAAAGTCCGAATCTTATTAATCTCTTCTCATACGAAAGCTGTTCCATACCCCTAATAATTTTTGTTGCCCTTTTCCAAACCTTTTCCAATTCCAATATATCTTTTTTTGAGATGTGGCAACCACGTCTGCACACAGTATTCAAGATGTCACCGTACCATAGATTTATATAGAGGCAATACGATATTTTCTGTCTTATTTTCTGTCTCTTTCTTAATGATTCCCAACATTCTGTTCACTTTTTTGACTGGCACTGCACATTGAATGGATGTTTTCAGAGAACTATTCACAATGACTCCAAGATCTCTTTCTTGAGTGGTAACAGCCAGTGTAGACCCCATCATTTTATATGTATTGTTGGGATTATGTTTGTCAATGTGCATTACTTTTCATTTATCAACATTGTATTTCATCTGCCACTTGGTGCCCAGGCACCCAGTTTCATGAGATCCCTTTGTAATGCTTCCCATTCTGCTTTTGACTTGAGTATCTTGAGTAGTTTTGTATCATCTGCAAATTTTGCCACCTCAGTTTACCCCTTTTTCCAGATCATTTATGAATATGTTGAATAGTATTGGTTCCAGTACAGACCAATGGGGGACCAATACTATGTTAATAGTGGGGGAAACCACTATTTACCTCTCTCCATTACGAAAACTGACCATTAATTCCTACCCTTTGTTTCCTATTTTTTAACCAGTTACAGATCCACAAGAGGACCATCCTTCTTATCCCATAACAACTTACTTTGCTTAAGAGCCTTTGGTGAGGGACCTTGTCAAAGGCTTTCTGAAAATCTAAGTACACTATATCTACTGGAATCCCCTTGTCCACATGCTTATTGACCCCCTCAAAAAATTCTAGTAGATTGGTGAGGCATGATTTCCCTTTACAAAAAAAAACATTTTGACTCTTCCCCAACAAATTATGTTCATCTATTTGTCTGACAATTATGTTCTTTACTATAGTTTCAACCACTTTGCCCAGTACTGAAGTCAGTCTTACCGGCCTGTAATTGCCGGGATCACCTCTGGACCTCTTTTTAAAAATTGGCGTTGCATTACCTGTCCTCCAGTCATTTGGTACAGAAGCTGATTTAAATGATAGATAACAAACCACAGTTAGTAGTTTTACAATTTCATATTAAGTTCCTTCTGAACTCTTGGGTGAATACCATCTGGTCCTGGTGACTTATTACTGTTTAATTTATCCATTTGTTCCAAAACCTCCTCTAATGACACCTCAATCTGGGACAGTTCCTCAAATCTGTCACCTAAAAATAATGGCTCAGGTTTGGGAATTTCCCTCACATCCTCAGCCATGAAGACCAATACAAAGAATTAATTTAGTTTCTCTGCAATGGCCTTATCATCCTTAAGTGCTCCTTTAGCATCTCGATCGTCCAGTGGCCTCACTGGCTGTTTAGCAGGCTTCCTACTTCTGATGTACTTAAAAAAAATTTTTTTTGTTATTACTTTTTGAGTCTTTGGCTAGCTGTTCTTCAAATTCTTTTTTGACCTTCCTAATTATATTTTTACACTTCACTTTCCAGAGTTTATGCTCCTATTTTCCTCACGAGGATTTAACTTCCACTTTTTAAAGGATGACATTTTGACTCTTGCTACTTCTTTTACTGTGTTGTGTAGCCACGGTGTCACTTTTTTGGTTCTCTTACTATGTTTTCTAATTTGGAGTATACATTTAAGTTGAGCCTCTAATATGGTGTCTTTAAAAAGTTTCCATGCAGCTTTCAGGGATTTCACTTTTGGCGCTGTGCTTTTTAATTTCTGTTTAACTAACCCCCTCATTTTTGTGTAGTTCCCCTTTCTGAAATTAAATGCTACCACATTGGGCTGTTGTGGTGTCTTCCCCACCACAGGGATGTTAAATTTAATTATATGATGGTCACTATTACCAAGTAGTCCAGCTATATTCACCTCTTGTACCAGATCCTGTGCTTCACTTAGGACTAAATTAAGAATTGCCTCTCTGCTTGTGGGTTCCAAGACTAGCTGCTCCAAGAAGCAGTCATTTAAGGTGTCAAGAAACTTTATCTCTGCATCCTGTCCTGAGGTGACATGTACCCAGTCGGTCCGGGGATGGTTGAAATTATTATTGAGTTTTTTTATTTTTATAGCCTCTCTAATCTCCCTGAGCATTTCCAATCACTATAACCATCCTGGTCAGGTGGTCAGTAATATATCCCTACTGCTATATTCTTATTATTGAAGCATGGAATTATTATCTATAAAGCTTCTGTGGTACAGTTTGGTTCATTTAAGATTTTTACTTCATTTGATCCTATGCTTTCTTTCACATATAATGCCACTCCCCCACCAGCACAACCTTTTCTGTCCTTCCGATATATTTTGTACCCTGGTATTACTGTGTCTGATTGATTATCCTCATTCCACCAAGTTTCTGTGATGCCTATTATATCAATATCCTCATTTAATATGAGGCACTCTAGTTCACCCATTTTATTATTTGGACTTCTAGCATTTGTATATAAGCACTTAAAATTGTCACTTTTCAGCTTTCTGCCATTACATGATTTAATTGAATGGGACTCTTTTTCATTTGACTGTTTCTCATCAGATCCTTCCCATCCCTTAGGGAACGTAATAAATAAGAAGCTCCAAGGAAACAGATATTCTAATATTATTCAAATTCCCCACAGTAATAATGAATTAGAGGGAGAGAAGTATGGAGAACAACTGAATATCACTAGAGTTGTATCTTTGTAGGATGCTTTGCAATGGGCCTGATTCATCATATGTCAGAAATGTACAAGTAGATGAACAGAACCGAATAGTTTCTACCACTGGGCAGCACTTACAGGTCACTGGAAGGAGCTGTGCCATCCTCCCACACCCAGGAATCATAAACTGCATTATGGGATAGTCCAATCCAGTGATAAGAATGTGTTTTTAAATTTATGAAATCCTGCATGGAAGGAAAATCAAATCATTTAATAACAATACAAAATATTCTGCCATCTTATCAATGAATAGACTTCAGGGAAGGGATTGTGGCTGGGGAGTTCCGGCTAGAGCTCATTTACTTCCAGGGCCAGTTCACAGACACCATCCTTCCAGCTTAGGAGACTGGATGGGATTCTCTGGAGAGCCTGTCACTGCTGCTTCATAGTCATCCACAGGAGGTGTTGTTGAGCAATGTAAGACACCTACTTCTCTGGAGATCAATGGCCCATTCCTCTAGGATGCCCAGCTGATACCAGACCTGGAGTGCAAGAGACTAGAATAGGGAGTATAACCAAACTGTCTTGGATGGCAGTGAAGAGTCCTAAACCCTAGGGAAGTAAACCATCCCCATCATATTTCTTTCAATACTTTTCATGGGGACTAGACTGTCTATTCACACTTTCCTCTAATTATGTCCAATGTCTTGTTATAAAAAGGTGTTCAATATATTTCACCACAGTGGGAGAAAAGCTCATGGAATAATCGCAGTCTTAAGGTCAACAGAGAAATGGAGTGAAATGTCACCTAAAGACTTAATTGAAATTGTAATGGGATAATATGTCCCCTGAAGAAGCTTCATTGTAGAACTTTAAAAGCTACGTTTGTTAAATCTGATAAAAAGGGGAAATTCTCTGAGGGGCCAGGTAAATGTACTTTAAATTGCAGTAATGTGGGTTTTTGGGTCCCTTCTAGATGAAGTGTTTCATGACACGTTTGATTGTAGTATGAAACCCCTGAGATAAGGGAGGTGTCTTTGGTTTTGTTATTATCATCCCTTTTCCATGCAAAGAAATTTGAATTTGAAAGGATACACAGTACTAGTATACAGATTGATTGGGTGAAAGGAACAAATTATTGGGCTACACTTTTTCAGGACGTTTGGTGTGGGAAGGACCTATTGGTCTACACACACACATTCTAGATATAGTTACATTTGGGAGTGTCCCCCCAATTGTCTTCTCATAATTCCTTCCCAAATTCTGAGGCTGCCACATGCATTACAGTGTGTTGGTGATGGACAGGAATGAGCTGCATTTGGGAAGAGGGTTGTGGCAAAAAAAAAACCTGTTTCGTAGACCCATCCGGAAATGCTAAGGATAGTACTGGGAACTGAAGGGAAATAAATTACCCATTCTTCCTTGCTGTCAATTTTAAGGAGGTTGGAGCCCAAAGAAGTGCAGTAATCTTTACTCCTTTGCCAAGTCATCCAGTTTGTAGAATAGAGGTAACAGGAATTTCCAAGTTGCCTCCAGTCCTCTGGGCAAGGGCTGAATTTATGTCCTTGAAGAAAAAAACACATTTATACACGCCACATGTTTCTGTGTTGATGGCTGTGATGTAGGTAGAGATTGAATCTGGTAATGTACTGACTTGGCATGTGCCTCACTGTTGCTCTAGTGTATAGAATGAAGCCTACTCAACTATTTGTCTCATGCCCTAGTGACTGGAGGCCTGAAAATACAGTATAAGTTCAAGTGCAGTGTTTAATTTGTAATGAAAAAGGTGTGAGGGCTCAAGCAATTAGGTGCTGGGGCTATGAGCTGCCAAGCCTAGAGGTACTGGGGCTCAGCCCTGGCACAAATTAAGCACTGCTCAAGTGACAGAGGCCTGTGATTTCTGAACTGAAGGCTACGATTCCTATTCCAGATACAGTATGTGTTTGGTTTATCTACTGAGTAATGTTAACTTTCTCTATGTGGGAGCGTATTATCGGCTGACCATACAAACCACCTCAAAGTCCACATGTATTATTTCTGGCCTGCTGATACTGTACCTCTCATAGCATCTGTGTTGGAAATGACACCTAGTTTTTCACCCAGTTCACATTGGATTATTCACCATTTCCCATCAGATCACCAGTAAATGAAACATTGTGTTTAAATGACAGGTTGTCTATTTACAGTAACTTCAACTTTACTTGCTCTTTCCCTGCTGTGGTGTTTCCAGCGGCTATAGGCTGATGTTCCAGTTAAAGTGAATCCCTCCTACTGAATTAATAATATGACATTATCATTGTGCATAATATCAGAACACTAGAGGACACAATGATCTCTGCATGTCCTCTTTCCCTAGGGCCTAACAGAACATGTGTAGGTAAATGTGACAAGGATCACAGACAAAATTTTCAGAAGCAACTTAGTGCATTTTAGGCACCTAAATACCTTTAAAAACCTGGCCCTAAGTGCCACTGATTTTCAATGAAATTTACAGATTTTACCCCACATTAATTCCTGCCTGAGCTATTAGGGAAACATTGGGTACATAAGCAACAGATGTGCTCTAGTCCTGTTCATTCCAATCATGGCTGCGCCCAGGTGCTTTTACAACTTCCTCAAACTGGTCATTTGATTTTGTTACATTTGGCTCTGTTATTATAAACTGGAATGTTATTGGATACATTGATGATTTTATGCAATATTTGCGTCATATTAAAATCAACAAATAGGAAGCTACCCAGGGGAGACAATGCAGAACCTACCAGACTACTTACCTCCAGTTTTCTTGTATGTTTCTTGGCTGGGGTGTGTAACCAGTTGCTTGTGGGTGAAATTTCCTGATGGATGGGATGCCTGGAAAACTTAAATTGACAATGAGAGCATAATGAATTATGCTACTTCAAATTAAGCTACAGTTGAGACAAATGAATTTTCCTTTACATTTGAAGGAATTGGATTTGTTATTTTTGATCTTTTTTGTAGTATTATTTATCTCAAAACTTCTATTTATTTATGTTTGCATATTTTGGAAAATTTATTTTAAAATTGCGTGGCCAAATCCTCCAGTCTTGTGAAACTTGGCACAAGACTAGTGAGGAGGGAAAAGTGGCTTTAAGTCTCCTTTATGTTCACCCAATCCTGGAGCCAGCTGCATGGACACATCTGTGTGCTGGGAGCAGGAGGGAGGAGGTTCTAGGAGTCAGTATGGGAAACTCCATGCCACCAGAGGACCCCTTTCAGAAAGCAACCAGAGTGTGAATAAGGTTCTGGCCCTCAGATATAGATCTGTTCCATCTCCAGGAGAAGGATTCCTATGAGACAAATCTTGCCATTGCTATTAGGCTTGGAAATATAGAGAGCTTTTCTGTGCTGAAAGTTAATAGTGCAATCACTAAGCAGATGCTCCAATTGTTTGTCAGAGCTCAGGATTTTAAAGTATTTTGCTGCACATAGCATGACTGCTAACTATCTTATTACATGGTACCTGGTGTGTGTGTGAGAGAGAAACCCACAGCCCACAAAAAAAGTAAAAGAAAATATACTACAAAACTGAGCAGAATAGATCTGACTGACCCTTTCATCAGCCTGCAGACTACAGGAAACATGATGAGCAACTAAGAAATATTCAAGGAAATATTTTACTGTGCTTACTAGAAGGGATGGGCCTGAATCAAATCTCTATATCTGAACAGTAGATCTTTGGAGGGGATTAAAAATCCAGCTCTGACATCCAAATTTTGCAAAGGACCCATATCATAATAACAGGCTGAACAAAAATCCCAGATACAGAATTTGCCCTCCAAGTTTGAGCTGTTCAAAACCCCACTTTGGATCTACATTTCACAAATAGTCCGTGTTTGTAAGAGGCCGAACCAAAAATTGAATACAAACAACTTTAAACTTTGGGGTGTTTAAATCCCTGATCTGGATATAAATATTGTGATTTGGGGGCATCATAAAAACTTTGGAGAAAACAAAAAATCTGGTGAGCATAATGTTGCTAGTTTATGTAGCTGGGGTTCAAGCAAATTTAGATACATAATATGTGTATACACTTATCAATAAAATACCATGGATTCATCAGCAAAATGGTGTCTTCAAAATATGTATAGAGGCTGAGGTCAGAGTCTTAGTGTCTCTTCTACAATTACTTACACTTGGCAACCAAGGCCACCACCGCTCCCAGTGACACCAGGCAGGAGATCCCCAGAATCACTGCAATGATTCACCAGGGAGGAGCTGGAACTGATGGGTCTGACAGGAAGAAAATGAGCATAAAGATGGGCAGAGCAAGCCTGTGTTCTGAGTATCTGTGTCAGACTGTAGTTAATATGGGCAGCAACTAGATCCCAGAGTCAGCTCCCACCTGGGCAGGTCTGAAAACCAGCTCCAGTATAACTGCCATTGATTACACACTCAGTAACTCTGGCATCTACGGACAGTGTTTGGAACAAACAGGTACTTCTAATTCCTGCTAGAACAGAGAATTCTGTGTTGTCACTCCTGTGTGAGAGCTACCTCCTTTCACCCCTGTCTAACCCATAAGGAGCTATCATAGCCCCAGCAACATGGCAGCAGGTGACAGATTACAGGAATATTTAAACTTTACTATTTCAGAACATATTCTCAGGGCAGGTGAAAGAGGGGGAGGGGTTTGAAATAGAAAGTGGTGATTCAGCAGCCTGTCATATACAGTACCTTTGTTCTTGATGGTCTTTGGTCTCTGTATTCTCTGCTGTTTGGAAGTAGTGTGAAATTTCAGTTCTGTGTAGGTCACTTCCTGCTCACTCATTTCTGGTGGGTTATAATGGTGGGAAGTTTAGGCTCTTTTTTAGTGGCCTAGAGTGAGTGATGGCATTTGATGAAAAACTGATGAATCTATGGGACATTCATCACAGCAACTCAGCTCTGTTCGGTGGTGAAGTGAACAGAAATGTTGACATAAGGCATTTTGTTCAATATATATATCTATATATCTGAACACCTCCTTCTGATGCCCGTCTATCTATGGTTATATAAACAATGAAAAACTTTAAATCCAACTTTTCACTCTTCATCACAACCCATCTTGGGGAATTTTCGTGATACTGCTACTAGATAAATCCAGTTGCTAAGGGGCTTACAGGAGACATTTGAGAGGAGATAGGATAAAAATCTGGAGCCGGAACAATTAAAACTCAGCCATGAGTTAATCTCAGAATATGTCTTCTTCTGACAGCACCTGTTACATACAGATATGCAGGCACCTCAGTATCAAAAGGTAAATCAGGAAATAATGAATAAATAAAATCAGAGATCGGTTTATGTGGAAAGATTGAAAGAATTAAATGTGTGCAACTTCAACAAACATTGTGTGGCTGGGGATTTCATGAATTATGCTACAGGTATTTGAAGAATTGAAATGGTAATGAAGGTGAGAAATTGTGTAAGGAGATCTGATAGTGTAATAACCTGAAAATGGGCATAAAGGACATTTTCAGCTGACTATTAGGGAACATTAATGAGTGAGGAGATCTGTTGTAAAGTTAAAAATCTACTAAGGGAAATGACAAATGCTTTTAAATCTGGACTAGATGGATGGATGGATTCTCCCATTGCTTTGATGGACAAGTGTTCAGCTAGAACTGACAAGTTCTGGATTTATTTGTTTTTATGGCTTCTCATATGGGAAACTAGTCAAATCCTGGATTTGCTAACCTGGTTGCATGGGTGTTCTTCATTCTGGTCTTGGTCATTGTGAAGGGTTCTGAGATTCCATGACCTCAAAATCAGTCTGTGAATCTTTGCTTTATTTTGACCACTGAGTTGGATTACCAGCCAGGAGCGGTATCCTGACAAAAGGCAGGTTGTGTTTACTGTTCCTTTTCAGTCCCCTTTTCCCAGACTGGGGAGAGCATCTCTGTGCCTAAAAAGGCTGCTCTGTCAGCTCAGGAGAATGCGAACTCCATATCTGCCCTCATCTCCCTATGGCGGCCTTTGTGCAGAGTTGTGACTAAGGGCTGCCAAGAGCATCCTCTGCCTGTCCCCATCACTAAGGCTACATTTATGTCATGGAAGTCATGAAATCTGTGACTTCCAGAGACCTCTGTGACATTTCTGCTTCAGCCCCAGGGGCTGCAGGGGTCTGGAGCTGGCAGCCAGCGGGGCCCTGGCAGGGTTCCAGCAACAGGCAACAGCAGGAACAGGGGGTTCCAATGACAGGTGTCAGACTCCTGAGGGGGCCCTCCTCGGGGTTTCAGCGTCGTCCGACAGCCTCGTGTGGGGGAAGGGTACGCCTCAGGTTGTATTTATTATTTATTATTAAAGATTATTGAAATCCTGGACTATCCAGATTAATCTTCCTCTCTTATTCTTTCCTTAGTATTTATAAAATTACTGTACATGTAAACTGCTTCATGACCTTTTTAACTCACTACTTCCTCATTGTTTAACTAAGCTGGTTTATATATACACACTTAATTAGTTCTTTTCAGATTTCTTCATACCCTATTTGTCAATCACTCCTTTTAATCACTTCTATTTCCTCTTCTCTGAGTATTTGCCAATTCATCTGCATCTCTCTGCTATCCTCCAGGTGTCCAGAATACAGAACACAGTGTTTTAGGTGTGAGATCTCAGTTTTGTGACGAGATACCAACTTGTAGACAAATCTACTATTGCAAACTCATATTGTTTGGTCCATTTTAACCCCTACATCTCTTGGCAGTGATGATTTTGGAACGTCTTTTGTTCCTTAAATTCCTGTGTTTCAGATGATTTTTCCCTAGCCACATTAACTTCTTTTTGCCCTGTTAAAATCTTACATTTTTATTGCCTGCTAATATTTCTAGCCTCTCTAAGAACCTTTGAATTATATCTCTGTTGTCAATGGTGTCTACAACCCCTTCCAGTTTAATTACTTTGCTGTTTACCCACCCTTACGGCTTATTAATGAATATGACAGATAACCCCAGATTTAACAGATTGCTGTGATACCCCTCTAGACACTTCTTTCTCAGCTTCATATTGTTATGGAAGGTGGTGCTGTTACACGTAGTCTTTCAAGTTCCTTTTGTTACCACGAGAGCAAGTTTTTAATCTTGGAAGAAACCCCAGTGTTCTTGATTACACAAGGGTCTGGGTAGAGGGGGACTGTATGAGTGGCAGGAGAGTTTGCTCTCTGCTTAAATTCCTGAGTCAGAGTTCCTGTCTGGGAACTGGGCATTTTTGTTGGACTGAGATTACTGGAAGGAGGGATCGGCTTGCATGCTATGTGACAACCTCTGTTCCAGGACTGCTGTTTATGTGTCAATTAAGCAAGTTACACTTAGAATATACCCAGACTCTAGGTCACAAATTTTTCCTGTACTAGGAAACTGACATGGAAAGCCACTGATATCTGCTACCAATCAGCAGAAGGATGACACTGATGTCAGAAAGAGGAGACGCAATATACGGCTATTTATAATTTTTTACACCTTCAGACAATTTTCAGTACCAATGACATGTTCATATCCTAGCTAATGTGATTTTTTTCCAAGCATGTTTGCTTGAGACACTGAATCAAATACTTTACTAAACTCCAGCTATAGTACATCTATAGACTTCCTTGGCTGGTGCTGGTCTTGGAGATTTTATATATAAAAGTAAAAATAACTAAAACTGGAGCCAGATAACTTCCTCAATTTGAAAGTTGTTCAGATTCAGGATTTTAGCTTGCACCCAACTCAGAAAAGATGAATAGACCACAGACCTAAAAACAGAAAACTATGCCACATGGACAACCCTAACAATGAATTCTTAAAAAGCAACAGAGGGTCCTGTGGCACCTTTGAGACTAACAGAAGTATTGGGAGCATAAGCTTTCGTGGGTAAGAACCTCACTTCTTCAGATGCAGCTTCAGTTTATGCTCCCAATACTTCTGTTAGGCTTAAAGGCGCCACAGGACCCTCTGTTGCTTTTTACAGATTCAGACTAACACGGCTACCCCTCTGATAAATGAATTCTTAAATACACCATGCCTACTGCTTGTACTGAACTTTAACAGAGAAGAAATAAAATCAAAGTTACACATCTATATAATCCCTTTTGGTGTAATAAAGCCACCATTTTCTGAATTAGGTATATTTTATTTATGTACATTTATCTAATACTGTCACATTAAAAGCCCTGGAAGCATTTGGGTATGACACCTTAGTTTGTACCTGTAGGTCCTTAGGAAGAGGCTGGAGAGCTGGAATTGAACTTTCTGAGCTGTATTTGGTCTAGTCCCAGCAGAGAAATTGTGGTATCACCAGCAGACTGTCCTGTTAGAAGATGGACAGAATGACCCAAGAAAGGCAGATGTATTTGCTCTGCAATTTTCCATTTCAGACCGCACAGGAAGTTTTCAAATTGAAGTGAGATGTTCTACTCCAATCCAAATAGCTCAGAGCAAAGGGGCTTACATCTATGAGAGTTAAAATGACACTACCTAAGGCTACAGTGTTAACTTTAAAATCTCGCTGCAACTAGTTAAATGCAGAATTTATTAAGCAACAATGCAGACTTAACAATCTGTGACACTTAATGTTCATATAGCCTGATCAAAAGCCAATAGAAGTCAATGGAAAGACTCTCAGGGTATGTCTACACCATGGGATTAATCCAAATGTACAGAATTCGAATTTTGGAAACAGATTGTATAAAGTCGAATGTATGTGGCCACACTAAGCACATTAATTCGGCGGTGTGTGTCCATGTACCGGGGCTAGCATCGATTTCCGGAGCGTTGCACTGTGGATAGTTATCCCATAGCTATCCCATAGTTCCCGCAGTCTCCCCCCGCCCATTGGAATTCTGGGTTGAGAGCCCAGTGCCTGATGGGGCAAAAAACATTGTCGCAGGTGGTTCTGGGTATAGCCTCACCCCTCCCTCCATGAAAGCAATGGCAGACAACCGTTTCGCACCTTTTTTCCTGGGTGAACCCAGCAGACGCCATACCACGGCAAGCATGGAGCCCGCTCAGCTCAAGACAGCAGTCATGAACATTGTAAACACCTCGCACATTATCGTGCAGTTTATGCTGAACCAGGACCAGAAAAATGAGGCAAGGAGGAGGCAGCGACGGCAGCGCGGCGATGAGAGTGATGAGGACATGGACATGGACACAGAATTCTCTCAAACCGTGGGTCCTGGTGCTTTGGAGATCATGCTGTTGATGGGGCAGGTTCTATCCGTGGAACGCCGATTCTGGGCCCGGGAAACAAGCACAGACTGGTGGGACCACATAGTGTTGCAGGTGTGGGACAATTCCCAGTGGCTGCAAAACTTTCGCATGCATAAGGGCACTTTCATGGAACTTTGTGACTTGCTTTCCCCTGCCCTGAAGCGCCAGAATACCAGGATGAGAGCAGCCCTCACAGTTGAGAAGTGAGTGGCAATAGCCCTGTGGAAGCTTGCAATGCCACACAACTACCGGTCAGTCGGGAATTAATTTGGAGTGGGCAAATCTACTGTGGGGGCTGCTGTCATGCAAGTAGCCAAAGCAATCATTGAGCTGCTGCTACCAAAGGCAGTGACTCTGGGAAATGTGCAGGTCATAGTGGATGTTTGCTGCAATGGGATTCCCTAACTGTGGTGGGGCGATAGATGGAACCCATATCCCTATCTTGGCACTGGAGCACCAGGGTACCCAGAACATAAACCGCAAGAGTTACTTTCCAATGGTGCTGCAAGCACTGGTGGATCACAGGGGATGTTTCACCAACATCAGCGTGGGCTGGCTGGGAAGGGTTCATGACGCTCGCGTCTTCAGGAACACTACTCTGTTTAAACGGCTGCAGCAAGGGACTTACTTCCCAGACCAGAAAATAACCGTTGGGGATGTTGAAATGCCTATAGTTATCTTTGGGGACCCAGCCTACCCCTTAATGCCATGGCTCATGAAGCCGTACACAGGCAGCCTGGACAGGAGTCAGGAGCTGTTCAACTACAGGCTGAGCAAGTGCAGAATGGTGGTGGAATGTGTGTTTGGCCATTTAAAAGGTCGCTGGCACACTTTACTGACTCGCTCAGACCTCAGCCAAACCAATATCCCCATTGTTATTGCTGCTTGCTGTGTGCTCCTCAATCTCTGTGAGAGTAAGGGGAAGACGTTTATGGCGGGGTGGGGGGCTGAGGCAAATCGCTTGACTGCTGATTACGCGCAGCCAGACACCAGGGCGATTAGAAGAGCACACCAGGAAGCGCGGTGCATCAGAGAAGCTTTGAAAACCAGTTTCTTGACTGACCAAGCTACCGTGTGAAAGTTATGTTTGTTTCTCCTTGATGAAAACCCGCCCCCTTTATTGACTCATTTTCTGTAGGCAACCCACCCTCCCCCTTCGAACACAGCTTGCTTTCAAAGGAAATAAAGTCATTATCATTTAAAAATCATGTATTCTTTATTAATTGATTATAAAAAGAGGGAGAGAACTGACAAGGTAGCCCGGGTGGGGTTTGGGAGGAGGATTGGAGGGAAGGAAAAGGCCACTAAAAAAAGGTTAAAATAATGACAGCCTTTTGCTTGGGCTGTCCACTGGGGTGGAATGAGAGGGTGCACAGAGCCTCCGCCCCCGTGTTCTTACACGTCTGGGTGAGGAGGCTATGGAACATGGTGAGAGGGGAGGGGGCTTATACAGGGACTGTAGCGCCAGTCTGTGATCCTGCTGCCATTCCTGAAGCTCCACCAGACGCCGGAGCATGTCTGTTTGCTCACGCAGCAGCCCCAGCATTGCATCCTGCTTCCTCTGATCTTCCTGCCACCACCTCTCATCTCGAGCGTCTCTCCTCTCCTCACGTTGGTCCCTTCTGGCCTCACTTTGGTCCCTCCTGTCCTCACATTCACTGGCATCTTTCCTATACTTTGAAACTATGTTCTTTCACTCATTCAGATGAGCTCTTTCATTGCGGGTGAATTCCATGTTTTCTGCGAACATCTCATCTCGCGTCCTCTTTTTCCGATGCCTTATCTGAGATAACCTTTGGGATGGAGGAGGGAGGCTTGAAAAATTTGCAGCTGCTGGAGGGAGGGAAAAAAGGAGAGAATTTTTTTAAAAAGATACATTTTACAGAACAATGCTTATACTCTTTCATGGTAAACAACACTATTCACATTACAAGCATGCAAGCCGAATTCTGTTGCTAGAGATCACAGACGCAGGTCCGGGCAACAGAATTCGGCTTGCATGCGGCCATGGAAGCCATCGTCTTTCGGCTTCTGCGTCCTCCTTTCCCACATACCAAGCAAAGCCCGTTGAGTGCTGCAGTTTTCCTGTTAACCTTCAGCAGCAGAAAACAAACTCCCCCCCACCATCCATTTCTCTGGGATGATCACTTTATCCCTCCCTCCACCGCATGGCTGGTATCAGGGAAGATCCCTGCTAGCCACATGTGAAAAGCTCAGTGCCAATCCCCCCTCCCGCCCGTGTGCTTGGCTTACTACAGGGAAGGATTTCTTTTCAGCCACAGGCAAACAGCCCAGTAGGAAGGGCCACCTCTGTCCCCTTAACTAAATTCCTGTATTTCAACCAGGTTACCATGAGCGATATCACTCTCCTGAAAATTACACAGCGAAATAAAGAACGGATGTTGCTTGAATGCCAGCGAACACTGGGACCATACGCTACCAGGCTTTGTCATACAATGATACCAGATTACTTGCTACTAGCATGGCATGGTCAAGTGTCCTACCATAGAGGATGCAATAAGGCTGCACTGCCCAGAAACCTTCTGCAAAGGCTTTTGGAGTACCTCCAGGAGAGCTTCATGGAGATGTCCCTGGAGGATTTCCGCTACATCCCCAGACACGTTAACAGACTTTTCCAGTAGCTGTACTGGCTGCGAATGCATCCCAAGACCTCAGGGCAAAGTAATCATCAAAAAACGCTTGTTTTTAAACCATGTTTTATATTTTAAAAGGTAAACTCACCTGAGGTCCCTTCCATGGGGTCATGGTCTTGGGTATTTGCTTGGGAGGGTTGGGAGGGTACTTCAGTCAGGCTGAGAAAAAGATCCTGGTTGTTGGGGAGAATAGAGTGCTGTGTGCTCTCCGCAAGATCGTCCTCCTCCTCCTCTTCCCCATTTGCAGAATCCTCAGGTGTGGCTGATGAGATTACCCCCGCCTCGGAATCCACAGTCAGAGGTGGGGTAGTGGCGGTGGCCCCCCGTAGAATTGCATGCAGCTCAGCGTAGAAGCGGCATGTCTGCGGCTCTGACCCGGAGAGACCGTTTGCCTCCTTTGTTTTCTGATAGGCTTGTCTGAGCTCCTTGACTTTCATGCAGCACTGCTCTGAGTCCCTATTGTGGCCTCTCTCCATCATGCCCTTGGAGATTTTTTCAAACGTTTTGGCATTTCGTCTTTTCGAACGAAGTTCTGCTAGCACTGAATCCTCTCCCCATATAGCAATCAGATCCAGTACCTCCTGTACGGTCCATGCTGGTGCTCTTTTTTGATTATCGGCCTGCATGGTTACCTGTGCTGATGAGCTCTCTGTGGTCACCTGTGCTCTCCTGTGCTGGGCAAAGAGGAAATGAAATTCAAATGTTCACGGGGCTTTTCCTGTCTGCCTGGCCAGTGCATCCGAGTTCAGATTGCTGTCCAGAGTGGTCACAATGGTGCACTGTGGGATAGCTCCCGGAAGCCAATACCATCGAATTGCGACCACACTAACCCTAATTCGAAATGACAATATCGATTTCGGCGCTACTCCGCTCGTCGAGGAGGAGTACAGAAATCGATTTTAAGAGCCCTTTATTTCGAAATAAATGGCTTCGTTGTGTGGATGGGCGCAGGGTTAATTCGTTTTAAAGCTGCTAAATTCGAATTAAACTCATAGTGTAGACCAGGCCTCATTGATATCCATGGGCTTTGGATAAGGCACATTTTACCTTACATTTTTTACCATCCAGGACAGGCCTTTTGCTATCTATTCTACAAACACAAGTTTTACAACTCATAGGATACATCTACTCTGCGCGCACATGCGCGCACACACACAAAAAACCTTGCAGCAGCCAGTCTCAGAGGCCTGGATCAATTGAATCTGGGTCATGGGTCTAAAAATAGCACTGTGGATGTTCCCATTCAGGCTGGAACCTGGGCTCTGAAACCTGGCGAGGCTTTTTTAGCTTCATAGTGTGAGCCCCGTGAGTCCGAGTCAGTTGACCCACACTCTCAGACTCGTTGCCCCACTGCAGTGTAGATGGACCCATAGTCCCTGGACTGTAAAGAACTGAAGATCTCTCTGCACTTTTATCCTTTCAATTGTTCCTTATATTTTTCTGTTCCTCATTTGGGTATCCCTGGAATTTGGAAAGATATTGACAAATTAGTGGGAGTTCAGAGAAGAACAATGAAAATGATTAGGGGTCTAAAGGGATGGAATTCTGAGAAAAGATTAAAATAACTAAATATTAGAGGTAGTTGAAACTTGGAATTTCCATTCTGCAGGAAATCCTGATGTTCTGAAATTTATCTTTGTTTTGAATAAGAACAAAACCAAGACATTTCAAAATTTCTTATGAAATGAATTTTTTGAGGATTGTTTTTAATGTAGCTTGAAATGTTACATTTTGATAAAACTGAAACATTTTTTCCAGTTTCAAGTTTTTAAAATTTAAAATATAAAGTTAAATGAATTTTTAAATGAAAATTCACTTGAAAACAAACATTTGAAAAGCTTAATTTCTTTCTTTTTTTTTTTTTTTTCAAAATAAAATTTCAACAAAATTGATATGTTGCCCAGGGAAAGTTTCGATTTTAAGAAAAAGACATTTTGCTGTGGAAAATGTTTCAGGTCTACTAAATTAGCAAGATTGGCTAAGTGATGAATAAGTGGAGATATGAGAAGAGTGTACAAAGAGTTTAAAGTTGTGAATCCCGAGGAGGGGAAAGAATTATTTATGTGGGGACACTGAATTATGATTAAGAATAATGGGATGAAATGAATAAAGAAAAACTTCAGGCTAGTCATCAGAAAAAAAATCCTGATATTGAGGGTCTCTTAGATGGGAAGTAGTCTTCCCAAGTGAAGTATCTGAAGGCCCAGTGCTGAAGCATTTAAAACAAGGACTGGGGAGAAAAACAATGAAAGCCAGAAAAACAATTAAATCACCTGTAGCACCAACACCAGTCCTGTCAGCATCTTCAGCCCTCTTTACCCAGACACTGCAATCCACCACCCCAGTGGGTAATAAACAAATGCCCTGAAGAATGAGAACCTTATAGTCCTGCTATCTTTTTCTCTAGCTGTAAATGCTGCTGTAACCCACAGGCTCATATTGCAGCAATTCTTTTTAAGTCTAATGTAAGGGAGAAAGCAGTGGGGAGGAGACATGGATTTTTGTTGAATCCTACATATCTCTAGTCCACACATATGCAGAGAGCAGGACAAGACACTTAGTTAGAAGGGCCCAACCCCAGAACCATCTAGAGGTGGTGGTGGGGAGGTATAGTAATCTCTGGGTATGTATGCTTAGTAACTGCCTCTGAAGTTGTGCAGAGAGTTTCCATTAAGGCCAAACTGTCTGCCAGGTTCCACACATCCACCAAGAGCAGAGTGGGGAAAATGGTATGAACAGAAGGAGCAAGAGACTGACCTGTGGCCTCAGCAGCTGAACCATGCAACACTAAGAAATGTCTACTGAGAAAGCTACATCCCAGAGCCTTGTGCCACTTTGGATCCAGATTACAGATGCCCCATCTTGCTCAAAGCTGAGGAGATGCCAACTGTTGATGCCAGAAGTGGAGTTGGCCATGAGGAGTTTCATGGAAAACGGTGGAGCTTCCATTGCCATCTGGTTCTGTGGCGTTCAAGTGACACATGCACTATTGATGGCACACTGCAGAGACTGAGAAGTCATCAGAGTGTATGCGTGTGTGCATGCTAAGGTGTGCAGCTGGCACTATAATTCATATAACAGAAACAAAGGGAGGAAGTTTGTGTGGGAAAACGCCAACTGAGTTACTGCTTACTAGTTTTGTATAACGCAAAGTTTTAAAAGTATTCCAAAGTCTGGTTGCAGATGTTTGTATCGATATTAAATGTTCATCCTTAAGAAATTCTATGGCACTCTCTCTCAGTGGTTTAAATCTGTGTAATCCTTTTTTTCTAAGTCCTGAAAAGACTGAGCTCTGGCCTATGCTTCAACAGACAGATGGGCTGAGGCGCAGATAAAAAGGGAGTGTATTAGTTACACATAATATTACCTCAGCACACTCCTAAACTGTTACACCTGATTCTCTCCTTATTTTGGTGCAAGTCAGGAATAAGTCCTTTGAATTCAGTGGAATTACTCCAGAGTAAAACCAATGTGAGAAGAGAATCAGATCCAAAATTGTCTCATCTTTGTTCTAATATTACTGAGCTAGTGGGGTTATTGCTTCACAATGTGTTACTCAGGAATATCCTGAAGCATTGAATTCCATGGGTTAATTTTACATTTTGTTAATGAAATACTGTAAATTGTAAATGGATAAAATGTACTATTTTTAATTTCATTGAGAATCCTCTGGTTCTATTACATCATAGGAGCAAGCTAAGAGATGCTTTTGAAGGGCTTCCCCTGTCCCATTCTTGGTTTTACAGATCTCCATCACATCTCCTCTTAGTCTTCTTTTAAAAAAAAAATTAAAGGGGATATCTAAGTATAGGTAATAATTGCTGAAGGGAGTAAATGTTAGAAAAAAGGGGGGTAAATGTTAAATCTATTTAGCTTGAAATATGAATCATGCCAGAGTACTTCCCTCCATTTGGGGGAAGTATTGTATCTAAAGGTTAATTGAGTAGAGTTGGAGTGAGTACATGTAATAATTACTTGAGAACACTGGAGCAAGCCTGCTGAAGAAAGAGGAAAAGACACACAGTGTAACTAACATTTTGTGAATGAATAAAAAAAAAATCCAGTTTAATCCTACTCATGCTGCTTACTTCACTCCAAATTCAACAGTGAGATATCATCTTTAAAGGAGAAATACGTAATATTGTCCCATTATTTTCCTTTATGGAGTTTTTTAAATAAGTTTTAATTTCTGGTAGTCTGAGCCACTGTGCTGAAAATATAAATACAAAGATCATCAACAATATGTGTATTAACAAGAACTTTAGCTTTTTTAGCTGATGTTGCATTCACTAGGCGCTTAGACACAATTGTATGCCTACATTACAGCTGGAATCAAATCTTGGTCTACCACAAGGCAGTGCATGCTGCTAGCCACCTAGGAACAGTATCAAACCTATCCCACATGAACAAAGGAAGGAGCATCTTTAATGGGTTCATGATTAAGGTCCATTGGCTGAGTCTGAGTGAAGACTATTCGGTGGGAAAGTGCAGGAGGAGGTTACTTGGAGGATTTCTCACAGATGCATGGGAAAGGAACTGCACAGCTGGAGGCCTGGAGGGCCCCCTTCACCAGGACACCACAGTGCTGCACGGGGCTGTTAGAGGTGACCCTGCAAAAGACATAAAAGGAACACAGATGGGGTCAGGGAAGAATAGTGAAAGATTCCCTGCCAAAAGAAACAGGCTCATGTTTTACTCCACCCATATTCTGGTTAATGACTTCAGAGGGAGTTTTTTCCTGAGTAAACACTGAGTAAGGTGCTCAGGATCTGTCTTATGGACTTAAAAACAACTGAAAACCCCAAAACTAAAAATTGAATCAAACCAACTTTATATCGCTGAATGTTGAGCCATCTTCCCAGGCCCAGCCAGAGCAATTGAGATTTGTCAATCCAATCCAGTGTTCTTCTGTATGGATCCCCAGGAACAGGTTCTACAAGGGGAAGGAGGACAGAAGGGACAAAGGAGTTGAACAGAATCACCCTGGGCAAAAACAGCAACATAATGTAAGGGAGTAAAATATTCCAACCTTTCAAAAAGACCACTGTGATTCCCGCCGACTAAGACCTGCTCTGTGAGCCAAGCAATTTCAGTCATATTCAGTCAGCAATTGAGTCATAGTACTTGTGGGAAAGACTCACAAGAATTGAGAATTTGGGAACTAGTGGTGATCCCAACTGGTGGTGTAGGGGAGCAAAGATTCCACACCTTCAGGGTGCATGTAGAGGAGCAGGAGTATGTCCCAGCACTCACTTGTGTCATTTTGCATGTCTGTTAACTAGAAACAAAAGGGGCTAAACAATTCTTTACCAGATGTCATTCATCCCATAATCTTACAGGTCTCCATTTCTGATGCCTGTACTCCCATAATCATATGGGACTCTGCACTAAATGTCAGTCTCCCATAATCTCACAGGTAGATTTAGTCCAAAGATGGTATTACTTTCTGTAGAAAATTTCTACTAAAATGGAAAATTCTGACTATCCATCAGTCATGAGGCAGGACTCACCCCTGTGGCGCCTCCTGCTGGTCATCCAGGGAATTAGCTCTCCAGCCTCTGGAGTGCCCTCTGCAGGCCAGTGTCCCACTGTCCTGCTGGGCCTGAGTCCCTCTTGTGCCCCAGTGCCCCTTTCAGGCCAGGGTGCTGCCCCCTAGCAGTACCCCCACAGATCTGGGTCTCCCCTCCCCAGGGAACCCCCACCTCACCTCAGACTATGGCTACTGCCAGTCTCAATCTAGCCCCATTCACTGGGTCAGAATGCAGTGTAAATGCCACTCATCACCAGCAAGGGGTGGTTGGACCTGCTGCCTCTGCCTACCCTTGGGTTGCCCCTCTGCAACCCCAGTACCCTTTCCGGCCTTTAACAAGGCCTTCAGCCGGGGGGGGGGGGGGGGGGAGTTCCAGGCTGGAGCTCCCCCAGCTCCTCTAGCCTCCCCCTAGCCCTGCTCCAGGTTAAGTACTCTGTTCAGCTCCCAGGAAGCCAGGCCCTTCTCCCTCAGCAAGCTAGAGAGAGACTCTGTCTGCTCCTAGCCCAGTGCCCTCTTATAAGGTCCAGCTGGGCCCTGATTGGGGCATGGCCACAGCTGAGGCAGCTTCCCCAATCAGCATTTCCCCAGCCACAGCCCTCCCCAGGGCTGCTTTTAACTCCTCTGGGCAGGAGCAGGGTGACCACTCGCTACACCATCTAAAACTCCAACCAACAGAAACTAGAAATATTTTGATTTTCAGAAACTTAAAACTGAAAATTTTCAGATTAAAACCAAAACATTTCAGTCAAACTCCCAAAATTTTAAGTTTTGGGGTGTTCAATTTTCCAAAATCTAAAAATTGTGAGGAAAACAGACACTTGGTATGAAAATGGTCATTTAGTCAAAACACCCATTTTCTGTCAAAAAAGTTTTGATGGAAAATTTTCAACCAGCCCTACCTCAGAGCTCCAAACTATCACATCTGCCAATCAGATTGCTACAGATTTGGCGGCATTACTGTCATATACCTTTTCCTTGGTGTCACTGATTACCAAGAGCTCTGAGTCTTGGGCAGAGCAGAAATTCCGGCTAGAATTCCAATCTTTCTTCATGTTGGAGAAGTAGTAACAGCTGTCTCTATATCGTACCCACTGGTCAGGGCATCCCGGACAGGAATGATCTGTAAAGGAACCATAAAATACTTATAATGGCTCAGGTCAGAGACTCTGTGTCTTTACTGAAAATACTTACGCTTGATAGCCAAGGCCACTGAGACTCCTAACAATATCAGGCAGAAGATCCCCAGAATCACTGCAATGATCTTCCAGGGAGGAGCTGGAGCAGGGGAATCTAACAAGAAAACAGGAAACATAAATATGGGCAGAATGAGCCACTGCTCTGAGTATCTGAAGTCAGATAACACATGACCATATCTGAAAACCAAACAACATTTCCATTCACTAGATGCTAAGTAATTCTGGCAGCCAATGAGAGTGCTTGCAACAAATTTGTCTTGTCTGTCAGAGCCCTTCATCTGCAAACCTCTCTGCTTCTGTGCTATGTGCTGCTTTTTATCTCCCCATTAATATGGTGCTGATTAATATAATAGAGGAACATTCTTATTTTAATATCCTTAAAATCTCTCTTGGGGCAGAGGAAGTAGTAAGTTGTTTAACTAAAGACAGTACAACAAAAGGCAGAATATCAGCCGCTTGATAATTTACTGTACCTTTGATTTCTGCATTTTCAGGTCTTTGATTCAAGTGCTGCTTAGGAGGAGTGAGACATTTTGTATTCGTGTAGATCGCCTCTTTCTTTCTCATTTCTAGTGGGTTATAAGAGTGGAGATTTAAGACTGTATTTTGCTGCGCTAAGATAAGAAATTAGTAGAGAGGTGACTAATTGCAAAATCTTATATGGATCTGAACTTCCCCAAGTTTGATTGGCTTTTGGATCAAGTTTTCAGTTTGAGTCCCTCTCTAAAGACAAATCATAATACATTAGAACAGGAGAGAACTGTGTGTCACATGAATTGCCCCCAAAAATAATTTCTTTACTATACATTTTTCTTGCTGCTTGTACTGCACTGTACCACAGAAGAATTAAAAAGTTACACATTTATATAATCTCATTCATTGTAAGTATCATCACACCTTTCTGAATTTATAGCACAAGTGCATTTGACTTATGGCGGTGATATACTTCTCTAAAGATAAAAGCACCAGGAGCATTTGGCCAGGAAGGATATCTTTGCACCTGTAGATCCCTAGGAAGAAGCTGAAAATTTGGAACACATGTTTATGTGTTGTATCTGTCCTTGTCCTGTATTCCTAGAGAAGAAGTAACCTGAGTACACTTCTGAGTAACCTGATAGAAGCATGACAGTGGAGAAATGAAGAGTTATTAACTCTGGAATGAATAATACCAGTTGTAATAACACAGGAAATGTGTACAACTCTATCCCAACACAAACAATTCAGCGCAAAGGGGCTATCCTCTCAGAATTCAAATGACACTCATTATGTTCAGGATGTTAACTTCAAACTCTAGCTGGAACCATTTAAATCAGTGGAGAGCAAACTACAGTCTGTGGGCCGGATCTGACCCATCAGGGCTCTCAATGCAGCCTGCGGGATTGCCAGCCCCGTTGCGCAGTGGGTCTAAGGCAGGCTCCCTGCCTGCCCTGGCCCCACACCACTCCCGGAAGCAGCTGGCACCACATCCCTGCGGCCCCTGGCGGTGGAGGGGCAGAGGGTTCTGTGCACTGCCCTCACCTGCAGGCACTCCCCACCCCCTCAGCTCCAATTGGCCAGAACGGGGAACCGCGGCCAATAGAAGCTTTGGAGGTGGTACCCACAGGCAAGGGCAGCATGCGGTGGAGCCACCTGCCCCACCCCACCACCAGGAGCCACTGCCGGACATGCTGGCCACTTCTGGGAGCCTGCCTTAGCCCCACTGTGTGCTGCTGCCACCCTGGAGCCGCTTGAGATAAGCAGCGCTGGGCCGGATCCTGCACCCCGAGGCCTTCCTGCACCCTGCACCCCAATCCCCTGCCCTGAGCACCCTAACCCCCTGCCTTGAGCCCCCTGCCGCACCCCTCCTGCACCCCAACCACCTGCCCTGTGCCCCCTCCTTCACTCCACACCCCTTCCTGCACCCCAACCCCCTTCCCTGAGCCCTCAACCCCTTCCCTGAGCCCCCTGCTTCACCCCGCACCCTTGCTGCACCCCAATCCCTTGCCCTGAGCCCCTTCCTGCACACCACACCCCCTCCCACACCTCACACTCCCTCCTGCACCCCAACCCCCTGCCCCAGCCCAAAAATTCACAGCCCTGCATGCAATTTCCCCACCCAGATGTGGCCCTTGGGCCAAAAAGTTTGCCCACCCCTGATTTAAATGGTGAAGTAATTAAGCTACTATATAAGACAAGAAAACAAATTTGTATACAGCTCAATAGGCAACTTCTGGGTGATTGTGCTTAAGTGACATTGTGATGAAATAGGAACCTTTCCCCAGTGTCCTATAGATAGGCTTGGAAGAATACATTTTTTTTTATATAATTTCAATGGATAATATTTATCTTTATTTTTAAGTTTTTAAATTTGATCAATTTAAATTCACAGTGGTGCAAAATTATGAGTTTTAAGCTATTTTTTTTCCAATATTTTGAAATTGTTTCCATTTTGCAGGGTTTTAAATTGATCAATTTTTCACTTTTACAAAATTATCCATGAAATATTTTCTTAGAATTTGTTTTTTTTTAATTGAATTTTAAAATTTTGATTTTCTTTCTATCCTAGTTTTCCTTTTTGCCATAGAATGCAATGAAAAGAATGATGTCCAGGGTTTTTTCCCTTCATTTTTTTTCATGTTTTCCTTTTTCCTTACATTACTTTGTAACTTTGCAAAACTTCTACAAATTTGGAAGAACTGCAGTATGGTGTTTAATTTTTCCTTTTGCCGTTCTGCAACTTTTCCATAGTTGAGGACGTTTTCAAAAGCTAGAGCGGTCAAAGGAAAAAGGAACAGCAGAAAAAGGAAAATGTGGGGAAAAATCTAGACATGATACATTATATTGTATTCAGTGGCAAATCGGAAAAGAGGAGGATCAAGAGGGGAATATGAAAATATGAATATTTAAACATTTAAAAATTGTTTTTTTCAATTAACAAATAGATGCTTAAAGAAAATCTTTCCCCAAAAATGTTACATTTTTTAAAAAGTCAATTTTTATTGGAAACATTGCAAACAAAAATGTCAACCAGCTCTCATAAAATCACATTTAGCTCCTTTCATCCCAAAAGTTCTCACAGAGGTTTAAGACGTATTAACAAGGACCCATATACCCCTTGACAAGATGAGATTAAATTCTGCAGCAAGTTCCTTGGATTCTCCAGCATTCTGGTGCAGCAGACTGGACATTTTGTGGCAACTTCATTTACATTTAAAACATATTATAAATTTAAAAAATATATCAAACAAGGAAAAAATTCACAGTGAGCAATTACTGCTTTGTCTCAAGCTGAGTTTATGTACTCTTTCTCTTTATTGTTACATGAGATAGACTGTCTGGCTGTCCTTTTATTAGAAGGTTGCAGCAGCCAACAGAGGAAATATGAATATCTTTTGAAGTCTTATACTTTATACATGGGGAAATAGCTTACTCACATTACTCATAAGAATCCCTGCACCCTACCCAGAGCACTCAGAACAAGGAGACTTTTAGAGTTAAATACCAGTAAGTAACTTCCTCATTACTTACTTGTGAACAAATATGAGTTAATGTTGAAGTTAAACATTACAGTTTTACTTCCAGATTAACTCATATTAGCAAATTAATTGTTTACTCTATGTGTGTGTGTGTGTGTGTGTGTATGTACAGACAATATAAAGCAGGGAAAAAAAGTCCCACAATTAAAGAGACAAGGTGGGTGAGGTGTAGCTCGGAAGAGACAAGCTTCCGACCTACACAGAGCTCTTCTTCAGCTCTTTTACCAACAGAAGCTGGTTCAATAAACGATATCACCTCACCCACCTAGTCTCTCTAACATCCTGGGACCAACATGGCTACAACAACACTGCCCAGTCCCATAATATTTAGAGGCTTTCTACTGTATTTTCTACTTTCTTCACATTCTGCGCCTTCTCATACAAACAGCAGACCTCACTTTCACTCCTGCTCCCAACACAGCAATTTACAGCTGTTTCCGTGCTGCAGAGCTTTCACAGATTAACCAATGCTGCTAACCTGGTCACCCAATTTTAAAGGAAACTGTCTGCAACCAAACATCAATATCTAAGAAAAACAACTCTGGTAGTCCCACTCTTCACCTCCCAAACACACAGGCTGTTTCTCCACCAGAGAATGGAACTGTTTGTTATTTAAAAAGGAGGATAGACATGGTTTAAGCACAAATGATTCAGTGTCACCTCACTTCCCATGGTGATTAATATTAAGAATCATTGCAAATTTGCCCTGCATCCATGCTACCACTGTTATAAACCCATTCCAGTCACAGTGCTTTCTGGGTACCTATCCAATAGTTCCCAGTTCAACTCTCAGAAGCAATGTAGAAAAAATCATTTAAAATTGACATTTTGAAATGAGAAAATTCATTTCACTTCAATTATTAATTATAAACATGTTTTTCTTTTGATCTTGATGAAAAATAAAACAAATTCATAAAATTGACCATTTCCAGCTCTGTTAGTGACACAGGCAGTAAAATGCTTTTGAAAATGTATTTGCTTTTGAACTACTTACCCTTTCACAATAAACTACAGTTGAATTAGCAGTGGAAAGACAGCCAGTTGGGATGCTGTGAGTGCTCTGATTGGCTGGTTAAAATCCTGAATGGTTTGTGGTTTAGCAGATTTAAGCATCTGCTTCTTATTCTGGCCAAGCTCCTGTTGGTGTTGTCTTAAGTCTTGTCTACATAGTGAGTCAAAATGCAGTAGATTCACACCTTGACTTCTGCACACTAACTCGCAGTGTAAGATACAGGTATCATGGTTTTCATGTACCTTCTTGTACCAATGTGTCAGGCTTTGATGAAAGAACTGACTACTCATAAATATAGCACTCTTCATCCATGCAGTTGCCAGAGAATACCTCTTCACCTGTGACAACTGCACAGTCCCCATCAATGTACCCTTTCTTATGATGGGAAATTTTTTTTACTTCCAGTCATTCTAGTTATGGAATCATAGAATTGTCGGGCTGAAAGGGACTTCATGCAAATCAATTTATCACCATCAACTTTATGACAATATTTTATGTATTTGAAGACTGTTATCATGTCATCAGGGTCTGCCAAAATTTGTCCTAGGGTACTAAAGGAACTAGATGAAGCAATATTGGAAACCTTAGATTATCTTTGAGAACTCAGAGGTCATGGATGAGGTCCCAGAATGTGGGCAAGGGAAAACAGAATACCTTATCTTTAAAAGGGGGAACAAAGAGGAATTATAAACCAATCAGCCTAACTTCAATAGCTGAAAAGATACTGCAACAAATTATTAAATAAGCAATTTGTAAGAACCAAGAGGATAATATAGTAATAAAAGTAAGAACCAACATGGATTTGTCAAGAACAAATTATTCCAAATCAATCTAATTTCCTTCTTTCACAGGGTTACTGGCCTTGTGGATAGGAGGGAAGCAGGAGGCATGATATACATTCTTTTAGTAAGGTTTTGACTCACTTGCACATGACAGTCTCATATGCAAACTAGGGAAATGTGTTCTAGATGAAATTACTATAAGGTTGGTACACAAGTAGTGGACAAACTGTACTCAAAGAGTAGTTATCCATGATTCACTGTCAAACTGGATGTATCTAGAGAGTCCCACAGGGGTCTGTCCTGCATTTGGTACTAGTCAATATTTTCATTAATGACTTGGATAAGAAAGTGGAGAATACACTTATCAAATGTGCAATTGACACTAAACTGGGAGGGATTGCAAGTGCTTTGGAGGAAAGGATTAATATTCAAAATGACAGACAAATCTGAGAATTGGTCTGAAATCAATAAAATGAACTGCAATAAAGGAAAGTGCAAAGTTCTACACTTAGGAAGGTTAGATCAAATGCACAAATACAAACTATGGAATAGCTGGCTAGGCATAAAAGCATGTAGAAGTTATAGTGGATCACAAACTGCATATGAGTCAATAATATGATGCAGTTGCAAAAAAGGCTAATATAATTCTGGGGTGTAGTTAGAAAGTTTTTTCTAATGTCTAGCCTAAATATTCCTTGCTGCAGATTAAGCCTATTACTTCTTGTCCTAGCTTTGGTAGACAGGGAAAACAATTGATCCTCATCCTCTTTATAACAGCCCTTAACATATTTGAAGACTGTTATCAGGTTCCCAAGACTAAACAGGCCCAGTTTTTTTACCCTTTCATCATAGGTCAGGTTTTCTAAACATTTTATCAATTTTGTTGTTCTCCTCTGGACTTCAATTTGTCCACATCTTTCTTATAGTGTGTTGCCGCAAAGCAGACATATTACTCCACCTTAGGCCTCACCAGGGCAGAGTATAGTGAAACAATTACCCCCTGTGCCTTACATATGACACTCCTGTTAATACATCCCAGAATGACATCTGCTTTTCTGTCGTGGTGTGACACTGTTGATTCATATTAAATTTGTGATCTGCTGTAACTTCTAGATCCTTTTCTGCAGTAGTACTGCCTAGCCAGTTATGTCCCATTTGATTTTTCCTTCCTAAATGTAGTACTTTTTTCAACATCACTATCTTAGTTTCCTGAAGGTGTCTAATTATTCTGGAATCTAAGAGCTGTGGTATATAACAATGCCAAATAATTTTAGTAATAAGAGAACATTTTTGGAGAAGCATACAAATATCTCAAAGGAATGATGAATGAAGTCAAGGGAGATTTAGAGAAAACAGTAGAATTTTATCTATGTAGCGCAGATTATTTTTCAGTCCTTACTGACACTGGGCACTGACTGAGATGAGGGATCATTTGGATCATATTGGACTCTGACTCACGTTAATAGAAATATTTTTGACCTCAGTATCTTGGGACAGCCTATGTCCCTTGGCTTCAAAATCAGACACTACATCAAAGTTCCTGGATGTGCCCGGGCCCTTTAGGCTCATAGACTTTAAGGGCAGAAGGCACCATCGTGATCATCTAGTCTGACCTGCACATTACAGGCTAAAGAACCTCACCCATCCACTCCTGTAATAGACCCCTAACCTCTGGCCAAGTTACTGAAGTCCTCAAATCATGAATTAAATTCTTCATACTAAGAATTCACCATTTACACTAGTTTAAACCTGCAGGTGTGCCGCGCCCCATGCTGCAGAGGAAGGCAAAATCCCCCAGGTCAATGTGACCTGGGGGAAAATTCCTTTCCAACCCTAAATATGGCGAGCAGTTAGACCTTGAGCATGTGGGCAAGACCCATCAGGCAGATACCTGGGAAAGAATTCTCTGTAGTAACTCAGAGCCCTTGCCATCTAGTATCCTGTCTCCGGACACTGGGGATTTTTGCTACTGGCAGTTGCCGATGGGCCACATGCCGTTGTAGGCAGTCCTGTCATACCATCCCCTCCATAAACTTATCAAGCTCAGACTTTTAGGTCTGTAGAGAGAGCTGCTGCCTCC